>NW_028258444.1:9805000-10430000 GCF_053883595.1 Heterocephalus glaber | reverse complement strand
GGAGAGAGTGCAGATGACATAAAAGATAGATAATGGGACATAGGGAGCTATGTCTTTTGGAAAAGAGAAGAGGATGGAGGTTAAATGATGCTTTAGGCCATGAAAATTCTGAGAGAAAATGTGCTGAAGTAGGAATGAATATATTGGGCAACAGATAATAGCATAAGTTCTGGAATGAAGGATTTGTTTAGTAGGAAATAATAGGGAAAAATAGGTAGGGGAAAGATCATAGAAGGGCTCAACTCCAAGAATTCAGACTTAATGTGTGTTCCACTCAAACTGTGTTCCAGTGCCATGAGATCTTAATCATGATCTGCACAGAATGGTTCCAGTGGCAAAAGCATTTGTAAAGTACTCTGCTTCTCTTTTAGATAGTTACAGTGCATTTTAGCACAGAAAGAGCTCTAAGAAATGCTGTAATAGAGACCTGCGAAGTATTGTTAAGCCCAGAATTTCTCAAACTTGACCATGGAGCCTTTACACCCCCCTCCCTCACCCTCCAGAATACTTTTTGCTTTAGAAAAACCGCTGTCCCAGGAAAAAAGCTGTTTTTGCACAATAAGAGTTTTGTGGGAGTTCAAGAAAGAAATTATTGCCCTATACAGATCAGAATCTATAGAGTAGGAGACATGTTATTCTAGAACCATTTGACATACCAGTCATTTTTTTCTTTTAGCATTTTTGTTATAGAAGTTTGAAGTCTAAATATTAATGAATCAAGATATATTTATGACACATTTATGGCAAAGCAATGGGTCTAGGTGCTATGTAAAATACATATACAGATAAGAATCAGCCACTTCCCATAATAAGCTTACATGGACTTGGTAAGACAACTTTGTAAGTAACCATTATATAAAGAAGAATATAATATGTGAAAATACAAGTATCAGCCAAGTCTTTGTGGAATGAAGAGGTCACAGAGAAGATCGACTTTTCTCAGGAAGAGAACTGGAATGAGAATACGGCTCCATAAGAAACCAGGAGTACCCCTGGTGGACAAGAGTCAGTGAAGTGATAATCTGGTTTTGATCACAAAGACATTCAAACTAATGACCCAAATTTTAATCTAAGAGTTGTTGAGCTTCACCCACATAGCACTGGCCAACCTTTAACTGTTCAGATATTTACATAAAATCTGGCTGTCTAGCATCTATTGCAAATAAGACGTGGGAGATGTAACTTGGAGCTAGGTAGAAACCTCTTCTTTAGATAGGGTGTGTGGGTGCTAGCTTGCCACCATTTCCAACTTAATCCACTGTCATAGGACCAAGTATCTGATGCCTTTTTTTTGGTTTTACCTAGGTGTACCGCTGTGTTTCCTAGGAGACACAAATGTGGAAAGTGAAATTTTGCATGTATCCATGTTTCCATCAAATGTGGGAAAACAAAAGAGAGGCCACATGGTCCATGAGTTTCAATACTAATGGGTCTGTCTATGTTATTGTGGGAGATAAGAATATTCTCATATACTTGCTATTGTATGAAACATGTCTGTGAAAAGAATATAATATAAGAGACAACTTTGTTCATTTATATTATCTGCCTCATCCCGGAGCCATTCATGTTTTGAATTATGATATAAAAGGACACAAAAAAGAGCTTTTAGGAAGTCAAAAAATAGGAGGGTTTCTAAAGAGAAGAATTAGGAAGATCAAGTGGGTTAAGGACTGAAAAGTGGTCAATTAGTCTTGAATATTTGGGGCCATTTGATGATACATGTAAAATAATCATATAGTGTCTAGCACATTATAGGGATTCATTACATTATGTATATATGCATATATATACAAATATTTACATATAATTTTATAAATCTAAATAGTAATGTCCTCCCAGTGTTCTATTAAAAGCCATTTTCAGTAAATTTATTTAAGAAAAACTGTTTCCATTATTGGGAAAACTATGTATTATTGGGCTAAGAAACTGAGGCTGAAGGAGACTAAATGACTAAGTCAAAGCCTATAAGAAATATATTGGCAGAGCTGAAATTTGTAGTAGAGCAGAGGTTGGCAAAACATCATCTGTTAGCTAAATCCACTTAGCAGTGTGTTTTATAAATAGCTTTATTGGAATACACCTGTTCATTAGTACTGTCTATGGCTGCCTCCATGCTACAATGGCAGAGTCCAGTAGTTGTCACAGAGACAAGATGGCTCACAAAGTATAAAATATTTACCTCAGACATTTTAGGAGAAAGTTTGTTAACCTCTGGTCTAGAGTAGACTGGAGCAGGAATGAGGTATAGTAGACAAACTTTGGTATAAGCCTTATCACCACCAATTTTCAGTGAGGCCTCAAGTGAGTCAACCACCCTGAACATTAGTTTATTGTGTATACAAATCCTAAATTTTAACATGATTAACCACTTTGGTGCATATTTAGCACATATTTATATTTGCAGCAGACATCTGAATATTATATCCCTAGGAGCAAAACTTTACACTGAATAGGAGTGGTTATAAAAATTAATTTTCAGTTTCTGCTTTGCCATTCACTTCTGTATGTGTTTTACTGCTGGCTTATATCTTAAAGATTCTCTTGGGTACTACCAGCATGTTGAGATACTCCCAAATATTGCCATTCCTCATCTAAAACTCTGTTAAGACTGAGCCTCTAGCCTTCTTCCTGTATTTGCAGCTTTCTCTGGAGACTGTTCCCAGGATGGCCCTGGGGGATCAGAGAGAGGCGTTATCTCAAAGTCAAATCAATCTGTGGCAAATGAATGGCAAAGGAGATTGATGGACTCGCTCCTTATTGTACATAATAACCCAGTGATTTGCAGTTTTCATTCAAAGGGGAGAAGTCTGTGAGATTGGAAGACTCCACACACTCTGATAATTTTTCTGTAGAACAGATTTATTGTTCTGTCTTTGCTTCTTTTCTGGACCAATGAGATTGGAAGTTATGTCCTGGATTTAAGACTGTTTAAAATTATCTGAATTTAGGACAATAGCCCCTTCTTTCACAATTTATTATAAATAAATTTGCACAACATCAAGGTTAGGTGCAAATTGATTTAGGTCATTTGTTTCTTTGAAATCAAATTGGAAAAGAAAAATTTGAGTCCCAGCTTTGTCACTACCAGTGTGACCTTAGCTAAGTTACTGTGTTCCTCTCAATTTCCTGATAGGTATGATGGAGACAAAAAAATAGTAGTTTTCTCATATGTTTATTGTAAAATTTAAATGCAAGAATGCATGTACGGTGCTTAGCAAAATATCTAACATAGAACAAGTACTCAATAAATTCTAGGCTACAACATATTTTCTCAATTCTTCAAGACTTGACATCGCTGCAATGACTAATTTCCTTTTCATGTTCACCTGGGAGAAGTGACCAGACAGTATATTCTTGGCTAATACAGCAAGATGAAGAGAATTGAGCATGTTTAGTTTTTAACCAACAAAGTCCAGGCTGAAAACACCTTCACCTTCTCTGCCATTACAGTGATAAACAGTGACCTTTTGCTTCTATACTGCATAAATACCTGAAAAGGTAAGTGTAGAAAATCAGAAAATTCATTGTTTTAAGTAATTTTTCAAGATTTTCAAAATTCTGTAATTTGGACTCTCTTAACCAGTGTTCCATCGAATAGCTTTCTGGGTATCCATGAACCTCTTGAAGCTTTATGAAACATTTTCTGTATACATTTATTTTCTGGGGAGAAGTTTTATAGCTTTAATGAGATTCTCACTGTGGTTTTTGATCTGTAGATCAAAGGTAAAATTCTACGCAGTATCAGAGGGACGAGGAAGTGCTGAGAGCTTGGGATTTTGTGAGAATATAGCCATTGCCAAGAACTTCACACTTCACAATTCTTTAAATCTTTTCTTTTTAGGTAAAACTAATGAAAAAGCACTTTATCATATGTAAAAGGCAAGAAAACTGCTTAATAAAAAAATAATTACATATTTGTGGCACCAGTGAACCAGCTAAGTACATTTAGGGTGACAATTCTGAGGAAGGAAAGCTAATTCATTATGATCTAATAGCACTTTACAATAGATGCTTACCAAACTAGATAATAAAACATAATCAGTAGAAACCTTTTAGATGCTAAAGCTGAATTCTACAAAAGAAGTACTCATTATTTAATGATTGTGCATCCTGTTCAATTAACTATCACTACTCTCACAGAGAGACACCTGGGCCAACGCCCTCAGTGTTTTGTTCGAAAGTCTTACTCCTTCTATCTGGGCTTGCTGTGAATGTACACAAACCGGGAGGAAAGGCTACTTTTTATCCTGAAAAAGTCCCAAGCTTACAGTGCTGGTGAGAGGGTTGGGAACTGAGGTAGGGCTGGTGGGGTGTTTCTTTCAAAGAACTGCTCTCCAGCCTAGCCCTCCTCACTCCCTGCAGCTGTCCTGGAAGGTGTCACTGTTATCCTTGAAGAGCGGCTAGCATCCTTTGCTTGAGTGTCCTCTGTCCTGATGGTCTTCTCTGGGCCAAACCCTCTATAATAGAGGGAAAATAAATGCAATTATCTTGGGGTCTGATAGTTCTCAAAAAAGCAATACATTATTTATTTCTTATACTATAATAGACAAACCTGTTCTCCAGTTTTGGGATGCTGGAATCTCCTTCTGGAGATGGTTTCTAGGTTCTGTCTGTCCTGAGCAAAGAACTAGCCAAGATAAGCACAAACAGTAACAAAGTTTTATTAAAGGCAGGAAATGAAACAGGCTCTGCAGAGCAAGTTTGGGCCAAGTAAAATTAGAAAAAGAAGTACACTGTACAGCATGAAGGTAGCCCAGCATGCAAGGGAGATCACAGTGGCAAAGTCTCAGTGAGGACTGTCCTTTTTATATCACCCACTCCTCAGGCTGACATGAGGTCATCCTATCAAAAACCTGCTGGTGTTCTTCTGAGAAGTCCACATGCAGGGCTTTGGGAATTGTGCTGTGAGTGTATTCCAAGATCTTGACATGCTTCCTTTCCCAGGAGGCACACACCCTACCTTCCTGTCTCATACATATTGGTCAGAATCTTGAACTACATATTAGAAGCAGTTGTTAATGGTTTAGGTCTCTCAAAAGGTGAACATTCCATGTGACCCTCTCACTGTCTCCCAGTGGGAAGAACTCACCTTCTTTTTGGTAAACTCTATTGTGCCCACACAGAAAGAAATTCCTCTCTTTTGGTCTCTTTGTGTTCTACAAAGTTGAGTCTCAATGTCAAGGCTTAAATTGTATAAGTTAAAGTGAATTTGCATGCTCCAGTTCCAGGTCAGTCTCTTCCACAATGCCCTACAGTTGATCATCTCAGTTTTACTGCAAAGCAAGTACATCTTGCCCTGTTTCTATGGATTTGCTCATTATATAAAGGTAAAATTCTCCCATTTGGTCTTGTTTCTAGCAAAGCAATCCCATCACCATTATTGTGTTAACAGTATTGTCACTAGACAGGGGCCAAGGAAGTTTCTGAAGCTAAAATAAGGAACTCAACCCACCCTACCCAAGGAATAGGTTCACAGGTTCACTGACGCCCTTTGATGGGAGTCAGAAAACCTCCAAATGGTCTATGTTTAGGGTTGATTAAGTTCCTCATCTCAGCTTTAGGAAACTTCTTAGTCTCAGTCTGGTGATGCTATCACAGAAAACTAATTTTCAGGATGGGTCAGTAAGAGGCATGGGAAGGGTTTACTGGGGAGAAATTTAAGAAGTACTCAAAGAAATAGGGTGTGGGCCCTCAAGACAGAGAGGTGCTACAGTTTGGAGCTGGAAACATTTATGTGTTTTTGGTACTTGAAATCTTTGGAATTTGTCAATCTATAGTTTGGTCTTGGTTTGGGGGGTGGGGGAGGATGGCTCATCAACAGAAAGCTAATGGTCCACTAATATTGGAAAGCCCATTTTCCAGGTGTGAAGATGGTTATCCACAGGAGAAAGAGGACTGTTTGCAAGTAAAGAGGGAATGGCCAAATGTATTTCCAGGTAAAAGAGAATTGCCCAGGCTTCTTCTGTTCTGGGAGAAGACAAAGAAAAGAAAGAGTTTTAGGGCTGGGTATTTAGCTCAGTGGTTGCGTGGCCTGCCTTGCAAGCACAAGGTCCTGAGTTCGATCCCTGGTACCAAAAAAAAAAAACAAAACGAAAGAATTTTCAAACCTAGGCTGGTGTTCTGAAACTGCACTTTTCACTTTTAAAAATTATGATTTTCCCGATGTTACCATGTGGTAGAGCCAACAGATAGATTCCAGGCCTTTGTGTCTGGCAAGCAAACAATTGCAAAGTGTATACCCATAGTTATTGAAAATCACAAGCAGAGAAATTATGCAGGGACAACAGAAAAGGTACACAGCACACTACACAGACAAATCAGGCTTTGAGGCTCAACAGCAATAGAGAAATTGGGAGGGCACAGGAGCAAAAACATGGTTGAGGTTTGGGCTTTGGTGTAGGGTCATATAGAAAGGTCCTAGGGTGCCGCCTGAGCTCAAGTGGGTGGAGAGCAGTGATTTTCTCAGCCCCCATTGTTCTACCTGTTCTATTCCCCGCCGAGAGACCTAGTCCCTGAAAATTTTTTTTTAAATAATGTATAACTTTATTATCATTCACTAAACACACACATATACAAAAATTAAAATTATTCAAAGAAAAGCAATGCAAGGAAAAACCCCCTACAATAATATTCGAATATAATAGAACTAAACCAAAGCAAAACTGAAAAGTACTTAAGCATTTTTCCATATAATTTTTAAAAAATCTCAACCATTAACAAGACATCAGAAGATATGATTTGTTTTAGAAATATTTTCAAAACTAATATTGAACAAATAGTGGTCTGGAGAAAAAATTCTAATTAACTAGTAGACTCCACATAGGTCAAATATTTTTTTGATTTAAATGTCAATACAGTCATGTGACACATGATGGAAATATAATCTGGGAAATATGTTATTAGGCAATTTCATCCATGTGTATTGCAAAGTACCACACAGAGTGCCAACTTCTAAGTGCAAACTGAGAAGGTATATGTCAATCATCTGGGTTGGCCCCTTGATATTATCCAAATATGCAGTTAAACACGGGATACATGAGGCTACCACTGGCATAGCAGCACACTGTTTTACACTAAACTCTTTTGTATAAGTCAGATTATGCTCTAAAGGATGAAAAGCACAGCATGTTATGATAAGTACCTAAAAGAGTAACAGTCATTTATCACACTATTGAGTACTGTGTACTATACATAGTTGTATGTGCTTCTTCCGGAAACATACCCTCCTCTCCTTTGCTCTCAGTGACTCTTTCTTCCCAACCCATGGATGAGCTCCAGCCTAGTCTCTATCTACAGCTCTTTCTATAGTTTTAAACACAATCTATATATGGATTCTTTCCAGATTCTAGCCTGTAGCTCTGATCCCTCCCCTTCCCCTCCCCCTCCTGCGACCCCTACCCCTTTGAACCTTTTCTTTGTATTTCAAATTATCCATTATGCATAAAATCCATTAATCATTTTAATCCTTAATTACACTTTCAGTTTCTCACACTAGAGAAACTATTCGGTATTTACACGTGTGTTCTATTTATTTCACTTAAGAGTATGGCCTCAATATGCATCCATTTAGCTATAAATGTCTCTAGTTTCTCATTCTTTATAGCTGGGTAGTATTTCATTTTATAAAAATACCCCACATTTTCTTTATCCAGTTTCCAATTGATGGGCACTTTGGTTGTTTCCAAGCTTTAGCTATTACAAACTGTGTTGCTATAAACATGGGTGCACGTATATCACTGTAGTATGATTCTAATTCTTTTGGGAAGATACACAGCAGGGGGATAGCTGGGTAAAATGGGACCTCTAAGCCTAGTTCTTTGAGGTATCTCCATACTGATTTCCACAGTGGTTGCATCAGTCTGCACTCCCACCAAAAATAGGGAGGGGTTCCTTTCTCCCCACATCCATGCCAGCATTTGTTACTGGATGCTTTCTTTATAACAGCCATTCTTTCTGGGGTGAGGTGGAATCTCAGTGTTGTTTTCATCTGCATCTCTCAAATAACCAGTGATGTTGAACATTTTTTCATATATTTATTGGCTGCTTTTACTTCTTTGTCTGAGAAATGTCTGTTCATTTCAGATCCCCACTTTTGAATTGGGTATTTGAATTGGGAGGTCTGATATTTTTCAGTTCTTTATATATTCTAGATAGTAGTCCTTTGTCTAAGGTGCAGGTGCTGAAAATTTTTTCCCACATAGTAGGTTGTCTCTTAACTCTTTTGGTGGTTTCTCTTGCAGTGCAGAAGCTTTTTAATAAGATGAAATCCCAGTTGTTGATTCTTTGTGCTAGTTCCCATGCTACTGAGGTCTTGTTCATAAAGTCTTTTCCTATGCCAATGTCATTGAGAGTTCTACCTAACTTATCTTCCAGCAAGTTTAATATTTCTATCTTAATATTTAGATCTTTAATCCACTTTGATCTTAGTTTAGTGCATGGTGGTAGATATGGGTCTAGTTTCAATCTTTGGCAGGTTGAAATCCAGTTTTTCCAACAGCATTTATTAAATAGGCTATCTTTCCTCCAATGAGGATGGTTGACTCCTTTGTCAAAGATGAGTTGGCTGAGTGTATCTGTAGTTGTTTCTGCATCTTCTAAACTATTCCATTGATCCTTGGGTCTGTTTCTTTGCAAGTACCATGCTGTTTTTATCACAGTAGCTTTGTAGTATAGTCTCAAATTGGGGATTGTGATACCCCCAGCCATGTCTCTGTTGCTTAGAATTGCTTTTGCTATTCTAGGTCTCTTCTGGTTCCAAATGAATTTTTGGATTGTTTTCTCTAGTTCTGTGAAATATGGATGGAATTTCAATTGGCATTGCATGAAATCTATATAGTAGTTTTGGAAGTATGGCCATTTTCACAATATTGAGTCTTCCTACCCAGGATCAAGGGATGTCTTTCCATTTTCTTATATACTCCTTGATCTCCTTTTTCAGAGTTCTATAGTTTTTAGTGTAGAGATCTTTTATTTCCTTTATTAGATTGAGTCCTGATATTTCTTTTTTTTTTTTTTTGGATGCTATTGTAAAAGGAATTGTTTCCCTAATTTCTCTCTCAGTGAGTCTCTTATTTGTGTACAAGAAGGCTATTGTTTTTTGAGTGTTGACCTTGTATCCAGCGACTCTACTGAATCTGTCAATTAAGTCTAGAAGTCTTTTGGCAGAGTATTTTGGGTCTTCTATGTAAAGTATCATATCATCAGCAAATAATGACAGTTTAATTTCTTCCTTTCCTATCTTTATTCCTTTTATTTCTTTCTCTTATCTAATTGCTGTGGCTAATGTTTCCAGAACAATATTGAACAGGAGTGGTGGCAGTGGGCATCCTTGCCTTGCTCCTGATTTTAGCATGAAAGTTTTCAGTTTTTGACTATTTAG
Organism: Heterocephalus glaber; assembly: GCF_053883595.1. Lineage (NCBI taxonomy): Eukaryota > Metazoa > Chordata > Mammalia > Rodentia > Bathyergidae > Heterocephalus > Heterocephalus glaber. The sequence continues at coordinate 10,420,621 of NW_028258444.1, read as the reverse complement.
TATGATGTTGGCTGTTGGTGTTTTCATAGATAGCTTTAATCAGGTTGAGATAAAGACCTTCTATTCCAATTTTCTGTAGGGTTTTTTTTTTTTATCATGAATGGGTGTTGGATTTTGTTGAATGCCTTTTCTACATCTATTGAGATGATCACATAGTTTTTTGTCCATGACTCTGTTGATATAGTGTATTACATTTATTGATTTACAAATGTTGAACTATCCTTGCATCCTTGGGATAAATCCGACTTGGTCAGGGTGTATGATCTTCTTGATGATCCTTTGTATTCTGTTTGCCAGTATCTTGTTGAGGATTTTTGCATCTATGTCCATTAGGGAGATTGGGCTGTAGTTCTCTTTTTGGGTTGTGTCTTTCCCTGATGTTGGAATCAAAGTAATACTTGCTTCCAGAAAGGAATTTGGAAGTACTGCTTCCCTTTCAATTTCCTTGATGAGTTCAAAGAGTAATGGCAATAGTTCTTCTTTAAATGTCTTATAGAATTCAGCAGTGAAGCCATCAGGACCTGGGCTTTTCTTTGTTGGTAAATTTTTTATTACCAATTTATTCAATTTCACGCATTGTTATTGAGGTGTTTAGAATTTCTATATCTTCTTAATTTAATTTTTGGCAATTTGTATGTATTTAGGAATCTGTCCATTTCTTCTTTTTTTCCATTTTATTAGAGTACAGGCTCTCAAAATAGGTATTAATGATATTCTGGATTTCTGCTGGCTCTGTTGTGACTTCAACTTTTTCATTCTTAATTGCATGGATTTGAGCCTTTTCTTTCCTTTTTTTGATAAGGTTGGCTAAGGATTTATTGATTTTATTTATTCTTTTGACAAACCAACTCTTTGATTCATTGATTTTTTTTGTATCATTCTCTTAGTCTCCATTGCACTGATTTCTGCTCTGATCTTTATAATTTCTTGTACAGCTTTGGGTTTGTTATGCTCTTCTTTTTCTAGGAGCTTGAGGTTCTGCATTAGGTTATTTATTTGAGTTCTTTCTGTTTTCCTAATATGGATTTTAACTGCTATGAATTTCCTGTGTAGAACTGCTTTCATTGTGTCCCATAGATTCCTGTATGTTGTACTGGCATTATCATTTACTTGTAGAAACTGTCTAATTTCTTCTTTAATTTCCTCTGTGACCCATTGGTTGTTCAGGAGGGTGTTGTTTAATTTCCATGTGTTTGTGTGAGTTTTGTCATTTCTTATGTTATTGATCTTCACTTTTATTTCACTATGGTCTGATAATATACACGGGGTAACTTCAATTCTTTTACATTTACTTAGACATGTCCTGTGAGCTAGCACGTGGTCTATTTTGGAGAATGGCCCATGTGCAGCCGAAAAGGATGTGTATTCTGATTTTGTGGGGTGGTCCTTGAAAATTTTTGAAGAGTATTGAAGGAGGGAAATCTCCTTTCTTTAGCTACTTTCTCCTCAGTAGGGGGACTGGCTGTACTGGGACCAAGGAATCTTGCCCTATCTGATCTCTGCATTCAAAGGAGCTGAGTTCTTCCTCTGAGGGCTTCTTGATGATCCATAAATGTGAAGGTGGGTTTTGATCCTGGGCTTGTGCTATCACCAGTAGTTTGATGGCTGTCAAATAAAAAGAGGCAAATTTGACCAAAAGATAAAGTATGTAAGATCTGAATAATAAGATTATAAGAAGCATTATTAAAGGATCTGTCCAGGAAAGTGACCAAATCCCCCAATTCCAGGTATTTTGCCAGGACATCCATGCCTAAAATAGTTCCCTGCAGATCTTAGAAGTGCTATCTGCCAGCTTCTGTGCTATACCTCTTACTATTTTAGATTGATTAAAATAAAAACTCCATTCTTTTAGAGATAAACATAATCTCTCTGTTTTGGTGGTTAGGAGACCTAGTCCCCTACAATATCATATGGTTACCACTGCTAGTGAATCTATTTCGTCTTGAAGGTCAGTAACACACTGGGCAAGTTCAGCTAGGCTGTTTGTCCAGTTCTTACGTAGCTGTTGATGATAGGAAAAAAGATGTGACTATGTTATAGACAGCTAAGTTAGGTAAAAATATTGTAGGCAGTCAGACAGGGCTAGGCCCTTGAGGGAGTCAGTACAGAAGAAGAAAACACATTACAACTGTGGCTGGAGGCATATCTGTTGAAGGCCAGTCCTCAAGATGAAATGGCATCACCAGGCCTACAAGTCTCTCCAAGGGATAAGCAATAAATTGAAGATTACACTACATAATTGGTATTATCTGGTCCAATAAAGTCTAGATAGATATCAGGCACCCAAGTGGGTGACCAGGACCTCCTGATCCATCCCCTCCAGAAAGGTCTTTGTTCTTTCCATGTACACTTGCTATGTATCCTACTTCCCCATGTGATCAATATTCCATAAGAAGCTATACTTGTAATTTTATTGGTTGGTCATAGTTTTGACCCATGTTGTACCTACCTCATGATTTTGTACCCACCTTGTGACTTTACTCTATAAAACTTCCTTTGAGATGTGGGTTCATTGGCAACCCACTTTTGAGTCCCTTCCTTTCTCTCAGGAGCTATCTCTCAATAACTTTTTCCTACTCTTTTTCTGTTTTCCTTAGAATTCATTCTTAGATTTTGGGAAACATGAACCCAGTGTATCTGATATCTAGAAGGGTGGGAGTTACATTTATTCCCCCATATCAATTAATTTTAAAGTTTTACATAAGTAATCACTGTTTGTTATATCTATTAGTGGCCATTTTTCAATCAACCAGGAAGATTTCAGAAGAAACAGAAAAAAATCAAAAAAGGACATGTTATAACTTGGGGCAAGAACTCAAGTGTAGCAAACAAGAGAATAGACTTATTTTTCTGGTTCAACAGATTGATTGGTGTTTTCTTTTTTGAAAGAGACTTGAAGCCACCCAGTAATTTGCAGGTGTGTGAAGTTTGTGGTCCCTCTTATTTATCTTTTGTATCTCGGGGGGCTTGGGTTTTACCCTAAAGAGGTGAACCCAACCATCTATTCCCTGTATCTTAATGGCAAAAGGAATGCTTAATAGGGTTGTATAAGTATCTTTCCATTTAGGTGTGAGCTGGTCTTGGGGTCTACCATTGTCTTAGCTACTTTTATTATTTCTGTGACAAAATACCCAACACCCACAACTTAAGGGAGGAAAGGTTTATTTAGCTCACAGTTTGTAGAAATTACAGTTCATAGTTGGCTGGTTCCAAGGCAGAGTGGTATGGCAGAAGGGCATTGCAGAGGAAAACAGCCCATGGAAAAACAGTTCAGGCAGAAGGCAGCAAGCAGCAAGCAAGCCAGAAGGGACAAGTGACCAAAATTAGCCTTCTTTCTGTCCTTTATATATTGTATCCAGGCTACCTGCTCTTAGGGTAGGTAGCACTCACACCCATTAGGGCATCCTTAGTCATACATAGAACTATGCCAAACCAATTAGTGGACTAATTCAGTAATCACACTCCCTTGATCCTAGCATCACATACTTAATCCAGCCATCTCTGAAAAGCCCCACCCATGACCATGTGAGGTTTTGAGGTACATGTGGAAACAAGCCATAATAATCCTCTCTCCAGGTCTTTATCAAGACCTGATCACCAGGATGGCTATTGTGCTGATGATTATTGTTAGTGCTTAGGAGTGGAAGAATATTCCTTCCATATTTCTGGAGGGCCTGTTGGAAAGTTCCCAGATGGGTCACATGTTGAAAGAGCTGGGAAAACCACAGAGGAGGTGAACCTTCCAGGCCACCGTACCACCACCCCCAGTGCTGAGAAGCAGAGCAGCCTCTAGCACAGAGGAGGTGAGCCATGAGGGCATCAGCAGAACCCCCCACCCTGTTGAAGTGAGAAGACACTTAAACAAGTCTCAAAAACAGACTCCCAGATCACTTAAAGCAACCCCAAAGGGAGATCAGATGGAACAATCTGATACTCAACCACCTGGACTCCCTGAACTGGTAACAAAAGAGGATCTGGAAAAAGTGAAATCAGAAATAATTTCTCAGATAACAGCAGAGATTGTGCCCATAGTGCAGGATATGATTAATAAATCTAGAATGGACACAGATAAAAAAAAATAGAGAAGCTGAGGAACATTATGGAATCCCAACATAGGAAACAAATGGAATCCATAAAACAGATGCAAACAGATTTCCAGGAGCTTAAAAACTCCATTGAAAGTTTACACAGCAGAATGAGCCAATGTGAGGACAGAGTTTCAGATATAGAATGTAACACTGTAATTAGTGACCAGGAAAATAAAAATTTCTTTAAAGTTGTAGGGGAACATGAGAAATCAATTGAGCAGCTGCTAGACGATGCAATGAAGAATAACATAAAACTGATGGGAGTCAATGAAGAAACAGGAGAGAGTGCAGACAACATAAAAAATCTGTTCACAGAAGTGATGGTAGAAAACCTCCCAAGTAGGGGAAAAGAACTTGACATACAGATAAGTGAGGCATATAGGACTCCAACTAAACTTGATAAAAAAAAAAATCTACACATAGGCATATAATAGTTAAGATTTCAGAAACCCAACAGAAGAACAAAATTCTATAAGCAGTTAGGAAAAAAACCCAAATCACATACAAAGGAAAGCCCATCAGAATCACAACAGACATTTCAATGCAAACACTCAAGGCAAGAAGAGCTTGGGTGATGTATTCCAAGCCCAAAAGGAAAATAGCCTCCAACCTGGATTGGTGTACCCTGCAAAACTATCTTTCAAAATTGATGTAGAAATAAGATACTTTCATGACAAAGAGCACCTTAGGAACTTCATGAATACCAAATCAGCACTTCAAAAAATTTTAGACAATATCCTAGAAAACAACAATGAGGATCACAAGCCAAGGAACCCCAGCAGAACAAATCCATCAGGCACGACATGAAATTAAACGCAAAGGGGGAGAATCCAACAAAAAGAAATTCATGACAATGATAAGTCAATGCTTATCAGTTATAACCATCAGTGTTAATGGTATCAATTCACCAATCAAAAGAAATAGACTGGCAGAATGGGTCAAGAAGCAAGTTCCAACAATATGTTGCGGACAAGAAACACACAAATTCAAAAAGAAACTCATAGACTGAAAGTTAAAGGGTGGAAAACAATACTCCATGGGACAGAACCTGCCCCCCCCCCACAAAAGCAGGCATAGCTATCTTCTTTGCAGATCAAGTGGATTTCAAACTAACACTGATTAAGACAGACAAAGAAGGACACTACATCCTTGAAAAGGGAACAATCCAAGAAGAAGAGATGACAATCATTAATATATATGCACCAAACACTAGTGCGCCCAACTATATAAAACAAATACTAGTGGACATGAAAAATCATATAAGCACTAATACAATAGTAGTGGGGGACCTCAATACCCCACTGTCACAAATAGATAGATCAACTAGACAAAAAATAAGCAACAAAATACTAGAACTCAGTCAAACTTTTGAACAAATGAACTTAACAGATGTTTGCAGAGTGTTCCACCCCACCAAATCACAATACACATTCTTCTCAGCTGCATATGGGTCATTCTCCAAAATAGATCACAAACTCACTCATAGAACATGTTTAAGTCAGTGCAAAGGAATTGAAGTTATCCCCTGTATATTATTGGACCATAGTGCGATGAAATTGGAGATCAATAGAAAAAGAAACCACAAGAATTTCATAAACACATGGTAATTGAACAACACACTTCTGAATAACCAATGGGTCACAGAGGAAATTAAAGAAGAAATCAGACAGCTTCTACAATTAAACGAAAATGGCACTACAACATATCGGAATGTATGGGACACAATGAAAGCAATCTTAAGAGGGAAGTTCATAGATTTTATAAACAAAACCTCAGTTGTCCATGAACTAGCACAAACAATCAACAAGTGTGATCTCTTCTTGCTAAAAAGCTTCTGCACAGCAAGAGAAACTACCAACAGTGTGAAGAGACAACTCACAATGTGGGAAAAAATTTTCACCCGCTGTTCCTCAGATAAAGGTGTACTATCTAGAATCTATAAAGAACTTAAAAAATCTCCCAAATTTAAAGACCCAATCCAAACATGGGCATCTGAAATGAATAGACATTTCTCAGGCAAAGTAGAAATAGCAAATAAACATAAGAAAAAATGTTCAATATCACTGGTCATTTGAGAGATGCAAATGAAAACAATGCTGAGATTCCACCTTACCCCAGAAAGAATGGCTGCTATCATGAAATCAACTAATAACAAATGCTGGTAGGGCTGTGGGGAAAGAGGAACCCTGCTCCACTGCTGGTAGAAGTGTAGACTGGTGCAACTGCTATAGATATCAGTATGGAGATACCTCAAATAACTAAGTCTGGAAGTCCCATTTGACCTAGCTATTCCCCTGCTGGGTATCTTCCCCAAAGAATTAAAAGAATCATACTGCAGTGACATATGTTCACCCATGTTTATACCAGCACAGTTTGTAATAGCTAAAGCTTGGAAACAGCTCAAGTGCCCATCAACTGGAAACTGGATAAAGAAGATGTGGTTTTTTAAATAAAATGGAGTACTACTCAGCCATAAAGGAAGAGAAACTAGAGACATTTACAGCTAAATGTACGCATATTGAGGCGATACTCTTAAGTGAAATAAATAGGACACACATGTGTAAATACCAAATAGTTTCTCTAGTGTGAGAAAATGAAAGTGTAATTAAGGATTAAAATGATTAAAATGAATAATTGATAATTTGAAATAGGAAAAGGTCCAAAGGGGTAGGGGTAGTGGCTGGAGTAGGGGAAAGGAAAGAAGGGAATGGAATTAATATAAGAAAATGAAAAACTGGAAACAAAGTCTTTGTAAATAGGGAGGGATGGAGGGGTTGAAGGGAGGGCAGGGAAATGGGGAAAAAATAAGAACCAAGAGAGATTATGTAAAGGTGCAAATTTCCAATGATGAATGTCATTATATTGTATACCTAAAATGTACCAATAAAATTAATTAAAAAAGAGAAAGAGCCGGGAAGTCTCAGTGTCAGTGAGGATGTCAGATGTCACAAAGGACCTCCCATAAAGCATCTCAAGTGGGCTGAAGTTTAATTTAGATTTAAGGGCCAACCAAAGCCTCATTAAGGCAATTGAAAGGATATCCAGCCACTGTTTCTCGATACAGCTTGCTTGGGTTTTCCTTGAGAGTTTGATTGGCTCTTGGTCTTTCTTGATGATTGAGGACTTGACACCATGTGAAGATGGCACTTAATTCCTGGCACTTTGGCAACTCTCTGTGTGATTTGGGAGGTGAATGAGAGTTCTTTTATGATTCTTCAGTGACCTCAGCAGCCCATAGCTAGGGATCACTTCTCTAAGGAGTTTTATGACCTCCAAGACTCATTCTGACCTGACCCCATTTTCTTTTTTAAAAAATTTTAAAAATTAATTTTATTGGAACATTTAAGGTATACAATATAATGACATTCATCATTGGAAATTTGCACCTTTACATAGTCTCTCTTGGTTCTTATTTTTCACCCTTGCCCAGCCCTCCCTTCAACCCCTCCAGTCCTCCCTATTTACAAAGATTTTGTTCCTATTTTTCCATTTTTTCATATTAATCCCATTCCCTTCTATCCTTTCCCCTAGCCCTCCTACTTCCTTCCCATTTGCCCCTTTTCTTCCTATTTCACGTTACCTATAATACATTTTAGTCCTTATTTACACTTTCAGTTTCTCACACCAGAGAAACTATTTGGTATTTACACATGTGTGTCCTATTTATTTCACTTAAGCGTATTGCCTCAATGTGCATCCACTTAGCTATAAATATCTCTAATTTCTCATTTTTTATGGCTGAGTAGCACTCCATTTTATAAAAAAACCACATTTTCTTTATCCAGTCTCCAGTTGATGGGCATTTGGGCTGTTTCCAAGTTTTAGCTATTACAAACTGTGCTGCTACTAACATGGGTGCACATATATCACTGTGGTATGATTCTTTTAATTCTTTGGGGAAGATCCCCAGCAGTGGAATAGTGGGGTCAAATGGGACTTCCAGTCCTAATTCTTTGAGGTATCTCCATACTGATTTCCACAATGGTTGCACCAGTCTACATTCCCACCAGCAGTGGAGCAGGGTTCCTCTTTCCCCACAGCCCCTAGGCTGGCCTTTAACTCATTATGTACACCAGGTTGGCCAGGATCTTGGGGGTGATCCTCCTGCCTCAGCCTCCCAAGTGCTGGGATTACAGGCATGCATCACTATGCCCGACCAGATTTAAAGAGATAAAGATATAGTTTTAAAGATATAGAGAAACAACAAAAATAAAAGATATAGAGAAACAGCCACTTCATCCATCTTACCCTCCACAGCTATAATAAACATTCAGTCACAAGGATAAAATCACACGAAAAGCAAAGAAGAATCTTTTATCTAAATTTGGTATAATACAGTCTACAAAAATAAAAAGCGTGCAAGGCACTGAATGCAGAACTAGAAATAAAAGGCCCAAGGTTGAATTTCCTGGTGCCAGACTTAAGCACACATAACTGCCTATGAGTGAGAAGTAACTGATCAGAAAGTAGGCAGTCCAAACAGGGTCCTTGCCCTCTTGTTTCCTACAAATACAAAGGCACACATGACAGCAACAACGCTGCACACAATACCACACTATTTCTACTAATCATTAGATTACTATCCCGCACTGTGCCGAGCTCTTCATAAAACACAATCTCATTTAATCCTCACATTGTTCCATGAGCTAAGTGTGGTTAACATCCTTATTTATAGATGGTAAACTGAAGCTCAAAGGTTAAGCTTGTCCTTGGTCTCTCACACACACTTGGCTACATAGTTCCTAGTGAGTGGTGACAACAGGTTCTTGGGAAGGCTGATGCAAAGCACACTTATTCCTGAGCACTCAGTATAATCCCTGGTGTACAGTAGCATGAGGTTTCAAGGGGTGAGAAATAAATTGATTAATGAAAAGAGAAGGTGCCTCAAATGCCCACACACTTTTACCATATAATCTTACTTCCTAAGAAAGAATGTAATATTTTTAGTCAGAACGTTAACTTTGGGTATTGTTATGGTTATATCTAGATGTCTCATGTGATCACAGGTAGGGCTTTGGGAAGGTGACTGGATCATGGGTCTGCAATACTGGATTAGTCCATTGATGGGTTATAGCTGGGTGTGATGTTGGGAGGTGAAACCTGGTGGAAGAAGTGGGCCACTGTGGGCGTGGCCTGGAAGGATATCTATATATCCCTCTGCCTCCCTTCATCCCTCGCTGCTTCCTGCCTGCCCTGCTCTGAGCAATTCTCCTCTGCCGTGCTGCCCTGCCTTGGAGCCAGCTGAATGTGGACTGAAACCTCTACAAACTGTGAGCCAAAATAAATTTCTTCTTTAACTTGTAGGTGTTGGGATTTTGTCCCAGCCGTGAGAAAGTAACTCAGCCATCCGAGCTTAAAAAAAAATTCTTTTCAACTACAGATGCCTTCATATTATCCTACCAAGGTCACATTTTCCCTTTCCACATCACTCTGTGCTTTTAGGTTTTATATTAGCTTTGTGCTGAAAATTGAAATTGGAATATTAGAACTCAGTTGGGGGGCACACTAATTTAATTAAATATTAAAAGCCAGCTGGTTTTATGTTATGTGGGCAAATTAGAGAATTAATGATTTGGTACACTCTCTTGTTCCTGTCAAGCTACAAGAACATGAAGAATAGCTCATTCATATCCACTTACAAAAGGTGAGATTGAAAAATTAGGTTTGTTTTATTAAATGTTTTCATCTAGAGTCCTTGGAGAATAGGGTAACTAACTTATTTATAAAATGGCCCAGAAGGCACTAGCTCCTGGGACAAAGTGAAAGAACCTGAGAGACTGTTATTCGGCAGCCTCAGAGAAGCCTCAGGTGGCAACACTAATCCAGCCCAGAATCCTGCAGGAGTGTCCTTTTATGCAATCATCTTGGGAGTCCCTGGGCTACCATTGCTGTCAGTTGATGCCTTAAGCCTATCAGCTCCTTGAAGACTCGGGAAATAGCTCAGAAACACACCTTGCAAAATGAGGTACAGTTAACGACAGTGACATGTGGGCAGTAAAATGATTCTCAGTCCTTAATAGTCATGCACTGTACTAAAGATTTCCTAGATTTCTTGGTCCCTTGAAAACACATATACACAGACACACACACACACCCCCATACAATGAGAACAGAGGACACTATTTGCTCAGAGGCTCAGCTTTCTGGCCAATGTCCTCAGATTGCTAGAAGATATATGATTATCTTTTTTATTCCAGATCTTTTCCATTTTTTCTTTTACTCTTTTACTTTCTTTACCTTCTATACTAGAAAACTGAGATGGGTTTTGTGAGATGTTATGTGTTGAAGGGAAGATGCTGCAGAACTCTGACCAAGTAATTGAACCTGTGCTTCTCAGGTTTCTTCTCAGACATGAAGCGGTTAGACATTATCTCTACCTCCAAAAGGATGGTGGTAAGTGGCTCTGTTATATATGGCTGCTTAACACTTCAGAGCTTTGTGGCTTCAAACAACAGCCATTTTTTGTGACGATTTTGCAATTTCTTTGGGCTTAGCTGAGTGGGTCTTAGGCTCGTCTTCCCAGTAATCCCTTCTGAGGCTTCATCAGCTGTCGCCATCTGGAGTTTGGCTTAGGAAGGACACAGGCGCAGGTGCAATTCTGTCTTCCTGTAATCCCAGGGCCTCTTCTCCACGGAGCCGTCCATGTGGTCTTATGCAGAATAGCCAGGCATTCAATGGGGGTCCTTCTGGTGTCAAGACTGCAATGTCATGCCCAAACTTGCACAGAACAATTGGAACATCTTGCTTAAAGCAGGCCAAAAGCTTCTCTTACATTCAAGGGGAGGAAACCATAGAAGCTGTGAACATGGAGGGTATGGTTTATTTGGGGCCACCAACCTAATGGAGGACCACCTCAGTATATTTTGAAAGCCATCCTGCTATTTTGGTACCTATCTCTTCTGCATGTAATGCTCTCTGTTTAGAGAGAAATCTTAAATAGATGCATTTTTAAAAATGTTCATCTCTGAGAAGGTGATATTTTTTCCCAGACGTTGTGTCAGAGTGCTCCCACTCATGAAGAAAACCCTTAGTACTTCCCACATTACCATGGTCACTTTGGCTTGCATAGGTTGACTGGCAATGTGGTTATTTTAGGTGAGTGAAGCTTTGGAGAATTTAGAATCCTCTCTCTTAATTATATGTTCTGTAGTACTCTTTCTCACATTTCCCCATTTTCTTTAGGAGAAAGTCTATAATTCTTATGTGGGTTTTTTACCACTAACCATAATCCATCCTATCTTCCTATAGCTGCTGCTTTTTTTTTTTTTTGACAAGGTATCACTCACTATACAGTTCAGGCTGGCCTTGAACTCACTATGAAGTCCAGGATGGTGATGCTCCTGCTTCAGTCTCCCAAGTGCTGAGACTGCAGGCATGTTCCACCATGCTTGACTAGATACTACTTTTGGCCTGAATATTTCCTGTTTGGTCAAGTCTGAGTTTAGACAAAGCATTTTCAAGGAAACTCCCCCCGATTCACTCTAAACCAGATTATGTCCCTGGTATGTGTACCCGTGGAATCTGTATCTGTCAGCTTTCCTGTTGCTGGGACAAAAAGCCTGACATGCAGAATTTAGAGGAGAGGTTTAATTTGGCTCATGGTTTCAGAGGTTCATTCCATGGTTGGCTGGCTCCCGGGTAGAAACATCATAGCAGAAGGGCATAGTAGGGCAAAGCTCCTCACTTCATGTTGGCCAGGAAGTAGAGAACAGGGAAACAGCATCAGCAAGAGATGGATTCTCCAAAGACACACCCCTAGCAACTTACCTCCTTCAACGGGGCCCCACTTCCTAATAGTGCACTCAGCTATGAACATCAGTGGATTAACACCCTGACAAGTGTGGCACCACAATCCAATCACCACTCCAAGAGTCTCTGAATCTAGTTGACAATTAAGATTAACTGTCAAAGAATTCTAAATACAGTGGATCCTCAAGTTACAACCAGACTGACATGCAAACAACTTGTGTTAATTACATTAATGGAAGAGTCATCTGCTTCTTGTTATCTATAGCATACAACCAAGTAAACATCTAGATCTCAGGTGTATTGACTTTAAACGAACTTAAGTTACAACCAGCCCTTGAGAACCAGTCAAGTTCATAAGTCAAGGGTCCACTATGCCTCTTTTCTGAGTAGTCATATTATATTTTCTGTTTATTTTCTATGTCTTTCTCTCCAGACTAAGTTCTGTGAGGATGTATGGAATGTCTTTTTTTGTTCAGTCTTATATTAACACTTAACATGGCTAGAGGAATGCCACAGTATGTATTGAATAAGTGATTGAATGAATAAATCTCAGGACTATAGCATCCAGAGCTTTAAGGGGTTTGTACTCCTTTGAGTCTACAATACAAAAATTATATTTTTTCATTATTGATTTTAACTTCTCACTCTCAAATCTCTCCTTTTCCATGTTAGCAACATGAGTAGTAATACATAGAAACTCTGCCAAGATATTTATTTTTAAGAGAATATTTTTAAATCCATAAGCATCTGTGATTAGCCGATTTGGAAAGTGTGAGTAAAGACAGTAAAGAAATCAGAGTCCAAAAGTGAAGGAAAAGGCAACCAGAAGGACCTGCTAGGCAGGGAGTCTTCCCAGAAGACTTAATTCTGTTCTGAAGGTGCGCTCTTTGCCTGCCTCTGGGAGGCTCTGGCCCAATCTGAATACTTCCCACCTGAGATGCATTCCTTGCCATCACGGTATTACTAGGCTCAGTAACCCTAAAAGTCATTCATATATAGCTTTAGGATAGATTTTTGTTTTGGTGGATTGTTGGATCACATTCCGGGTAAGGTGGTAGACTTTATTGTCTTCCTGTGTATATTGGTTTGCTGAGGAAGTTAAAACATAGTACCAAAATCTAAATGGCTTAAACAATATTCACTTACTGTCTCACAGTTCTGGAGCCTAGGAGTCTAAAATCAAGGTGTTAGAGGAGCTGGTTCCTTATGAGGACTATGGCACAGAATCTATTCCATGTCTTTCTCTTAGCTTTGGTGGTTTTCTGGCAATTTTTGGCATCACTTGCCTTATAGAAGCATAACCCAATCTTTTCCTTCATCTTTACATTTCTCCCTGTGTGCTTGCCCATCTCTAGCTTTCTTTAAAGGACATCAGTTATATTCAATTAGGGCACACACTAATCACCTCCACTTAACCTATTACCCCTGTAAGGATATCTTCAAATATAGTCAAGTGCTGAGGTATTGGGAGTTAGGACTTGAACAAATGAATTTAAAAGGAGACACAAGTTGACCTATAACATAGTGCTTAAGCTGCTTTGGAATGAATTTTTTATATTTACAGCTCAGAGCACTCTTATAGGAATTTAGCAAGTAAAATAAGAAAACTAATGGCAAACATGAAAGCATTTGCCTGTCTCTTGGGACTGACTCACTCTTCCCAAAGTGAGAATTTTAAGTTGAATCCAAGACAACTGAAATATGCATACAGTCAGAACAGATTGCTACTTGGAAAACATGTGGCAACTTCTAAATCACTGGCAAAATTATGGGGCCCAACTTCTTTCAAAAGGCAAAAGAGGAAAACATCCAAGACACCAGTCTTCCATGCCAGGATATACCCGAAAGTGTAGACCAATGCCCCAAATAGAATCACAATGTGTATTGGGTAGGGATTGATTTCTCACTTCAGTATTCTTTTTCAAAGCAAGGTTTAAAATATTTTTATTATGCATGATAAAATACATACTCACTTTTATGTGATTAGATGTGAATAAAGTAAAGAAGACATCCTTTTCTTAGATAAATCATGAGTCAGAACACTTTTGTACAACTGGCAATGTATGGCTGTATTTGAGGATGTGGGGAAAATAAAGTATGAGCAATGTAAGAACCAATGTCATGTTGAAAAGACAAAGGACAAAAAGGGAGCATAAAAACAATGAGAATTTAAAAAACCCAATCTTAAGGTACTATATGACTTAATTAGGTAACAAAAAGTGGCAGCAAGGATAGTTAGGTATAATCTTTCTTGAAATCAAAATGGAATTTGGTTGAGCAGGTTCAAGTATTCTAGACAAGCACCTTCTCAATAAGGAAGAGCCTTTTAGCTGAACGTTAAAGTACACAGATTGTAAAAATGAGACACTGTCCCCGATCACACTATCAGAGGCACAACAAAGTGGCCAACAAATGAATGAAGCCCCATTGTGCCAGTTTTGCTTTTAGGCTTTGGGATACATCGGGAAGAGTTTAGATAAGATCAGTGCAGAAGGACTTTCAAAAGTGGAAAGGATGTCAGTGATCCTGAAAAAGATTCAGCAGAAGGTTCCATGGGTTTTCAGGAAGAAATAGCTAATCAGTTATTGGTGACTCTTTCTGGGAGTTTGCGATGACTAATCATGGTTACTAACTTGGCTAGATTGATAGCCTCTGAGAAAATCAGCATAGCATACTTCCAGGTGTGTCTGTGAGGGTGGTTCCAGAGAAGACTGACATTCGAGTTGGAGAATTGAGTGAGAGAAGATCTGACTTAACTGTAAAGACTGGAAACCTCCTTGGCACAAAAAGTAGAAGGGCGGAGCTAGCACACACTCTCATCCTTCCTCCCTTTTTTAAGGGTTGGGTTTTTGCTGCTGCTTTTGTCCTAGGATAATAGTCTCCAGATGCTTTAGCCTTTGAATGTGGATGGGCCCCAATGATTCTCCTGGGGGCTCTAGGCTTTTACTTTCAGTTTGGAGCTGCATCAAGGCTGTCCCCCTTATTCTGTGCCTTCCAGCTTCTTGGACTGAGTAGTTACTGGTTTCCCCAGCTCTGCAGCCTGCAGCTGCTATCATGGGATCATGGATGTCCAGCTCCGGAGAGCGCTTGTACAAGCTACTTGCCCATCTCAGTGTTTGGCACTGATTCTTTGCTGGTTTGGGCTGCTGTAACAAATTGGAGTTGTCTGGATGAGTTAAACAAGAAATGTTTATTTCACACAGTTCTGGAGGCCAGAAATGCAATATCAAAGTGTTGGCAAAGCTGAGAGAGTAGAACATGCTCTCTCCTGGTCTTTTCTTATCAGGGCACTAATCCCCCCAACAAGGACACCATCTGCATGACCCAATCACCTCCCAAAGGCCCTGCCTCCTCCTACTGTCCAATAGGGGGTTAGAGTTTCAACATAGGAATTGGGGTGGGGGTATGGACAAAAACATCACATCTGTAAATCACTCAGGCCACTACCTTGTCCTCAACATTCCCTTCATGTCTCCATCTTAGTAGAGTGTTTGGAATACTTAGTATACTTAGTATAATATAGTGTTTGCAATAAGTGAAGGCTTTGGAGAAAATGCACACAAGCATCACATGTCATGGCTTTGTAACTGTGGTTTTAAAGACTGAACAGAATTATTAACTGAGAAAATAAAATGTATTGTGAGAAAAAGTAACCAAGCCTGGAGATTCAGGCTTTTAACTGTCTTGTCTGTTGGAACAAAGACACTGAAGAAAATGTGTGAATGGTGCACCTGTTGGGCACAGTTTCTCTCCATTTGTCCCTATCTTGCCAAAGAGAAACACCTGAAAGTGTCCATGTGGTTAATCGATTTGTATTGTGCACATATATCAGTTTCTGGGCTTCTGAGCATAACTGCTGTATGAGTATCAGGAAGCATGGGGATAGGTCTAGCTAGACAATGAATTTTGCCAGACTAGGAAATTCTGTAGCTAGTCCTATAAACAGGGCAGCCGTGATGCACTTGTAAAATAATTCCTCTCATTATTCTTCTCAGTTTCCCTCTCCTCCTACTTCTCATTGTTTCTCCCTCCTCCTGCCTTCTCTCCTGGTTCTTTTTTTTTTTTTTCTTTTTCAAAAGACAGGAGTGCTGCTGAATACTAATGAAGCAATTCTTGGCCCTACCCTGTTCATTTATTTTCAGGCAATTAATTCAACTTTCTAACATCTAGCCAGAATGTTATGCAGGTAATTTGTGGGTCTGCTTAATTTCTAGGGAGCCTGTGGTTATCAGCCAGGAAGCTCACTGTGCAGATGAGGTCATCCTGCTGGTGAGCAGGTTTGATTTCCACTGGTGATGCCATGCCCGAACTGAAGCCATCGAGTCCTTCAGCGTGGCACACTTCCCTTCTCGTGTGCTTCACTTTCTGATTACAAATGGTTTGCAGCTTCTACGTTTTGCCTGAAGTGCTCATTTTCTCCCCTGAAGGACACTGGGCCTGATGGCATCATTAGCAGTTTTTCAACAGAAAACCTGTGATAGCCCTTCCTGACTCTCAGACATTCTGTACCTGTGACTATGGCAAACCAGCTCATTAACTCGCCCATGCTGAAATCGTGTGGGATGCAGCATTACAGGTGCTTGGGGAGCCTGGGGGAGTGGGTGAAAACAAAAGAGAAGAGACATGATCATAATTTCTGTACCCAGGTAATGTGGTGTGAGCTCTTTGGAACAGTGACCAGATCTCTTGTGAATGAGTGAGATTGTGGAGTAAGAAAAGACAAAGTACATGTATGATCCATCATAGAGCATAACTACGGAACATGATTGTTACCAAGAAAATATATTTTTAAAATATCTGCTGAGGATGATTAAATTGTGATGTGAAATAGTCAGGAAAGGGTTCTTGAAGAATTTGCCAAAGATTAGCTGGAAAGAAGATATTCTTTAGGAAGAAATGATTTGAGAAGGGATGTTGTAGAAAGTCAAATGAGGTAAATTTGGAAGGTTTTAAAGGTCTTAAAATTTAAGAGTACAGGATCTGTAATTAAGAATAGTTGGTGGGAATTCCAGATTAGCCATTTGTTTGATGTCTTATGAAACTTAATTACTTCTTTGGGAATAAATTTGCCTTATAGGATTATAAGGCAATCTGGATTGCACTATCAGGATTAGATGGAAATAAGAGATAACTGAGCATAGTGCCTAGAATATAATAAAGAGTTGATAAAATGTGAATATTTATTTTTGTTAGTATTATTAGTTCGTATTGAATGAAGGAAAATTTTTTTTAAGGCATGAAGATGGAATAAATAGAGCGTTCAGTCGTCGATGATTTTGAAGCACTTGGGACATATATGTTAGAAAATGGGAAACCACCACAGAGTTCTGGTCAGAAGAGGAAAATATTTCAACACAGTGTCACAAAAACTTTGCCTTAGGCAGGGAAACTAGTCAGTGAGATATAGTGATAGATTAATGAAAGGAGAAAGCACAATGACTAAGGAAATGAAAGGGGGGTTGAATTTGAAAACCATTCTATGAGAGGATTGGTAGAACATGGTGACCTGTGGAAATAAGGTGGTAATAGTGAGAACGTAAGACAGAAAAAATGAGGGCTGAGGCTGTGGTTCTGTAGTGGAGCAGCTGACCAGCATGTGTGAGGCCTGGGTTCAGTGTCCAGCTCTGTAAAAATCAAAAACAAAACAGCAACAAAACAAAGGTAAGAAAATAAAAATCATCAAGGTAGTACCTTGTTAGTACCACTGGTAATGATGGATTGATTAGTAAGAAGTTTTTGTTTAAAGGGGAAAATAAGGCAAATAGAAGGACAAGATACAGGAGATATTTGGCATCTAACACTCTGTAAGTTTATTTTTCTTTTAATTTGCATCCAGTAAAATTCTGTTATACTGTTCTGTGAATTTTAATAAATGCACAGAGTTATGTAATCACTATCATAATCAGAACCCTCCAAATTTCCTTGTGCTGCCCCTGTGCAGTCTACATTTCTTACAACTCTTAACCTCAGACAAAAACAGATGGTTTTCTGTCCATCTTGTGTTCTTTTTTCAAAATGGAAACATGTAGAAGGTGATGTTTGAGTCTGGCTTTCCTCATTGTGTATAAGGTATTTGCAGCTTATCCATGTGTGTACCATTTCATCCTTTAGTACTGATGGATAGTTTGTTTATCCATTTACCAGTTGAAAAATTTCTCGGTTGTTCTAAGTTTTAAATGATTGTAAATAAAGCTATTAAAGACATTTGTGTACAGGTTTTGGAATATAGTTTTCTTTTTTTCTGGAGTAAATACCTAAGAGTGAAATTTCTGATGGTAGTGAATGTTCAACTTTCTAAGATAGTGTCAAATGCAAAGTGACTATGCCATTCTCACCAGCAGTGTATGACCATTCCAGTTACTTTATATCCTTGTTAGCATTTGGAATTATCTGTTTTGTTTCTGTTAACGTTTCAAATAGATGTCTAGTGTATTTATTTCATTGTGGTTTTAATTTGCGTTTCTAATGACTAATTATGTTAATCATGTTTGCATACCTTAATTATCATCTCTGTATCATCTTTGGTGAAATGTCTGTTTGAATAATTTCTATTTTTAAAATTAAGTTTACTTATTGTTGAGTTGTGAGAGTTCTTTACATATTCTGCTAATCAATTGCTCCTCAGATATGTGAATTACAAACACTTGCTTTCCACCTGTGGCTTGTCTTTTCATTCCCACACAGAGCCTGCTATCGGTCTGATATCTTGTGCCCCGAAAACTCCTGCGTTGCAATCTAGTCTCTGGTGTGATGGGGCTGGGAGATGGTTAAGTCATGAAGCAGAGCCCACAGGAATGGGATTAGTGAGGTTGTGAAGAGACCTCAGATAACTACTTGTCCCCTTAGGCTCAGAAATGGTGAGAAATACGTTTCTGTTGTTTAAAAGCTGAGCCTAACCTTAACTTAGGACATTTTGTTACAGCCCATGGTTTACATTTTTATGATCAATTTCATCAGTTGTTTAATGGGTCGTAATTTTGAAGTCAAATCTAAAAATTCTTTGCCCAACCTATGATGAAGATTTCACCTAAACTTTCTTTTATGAGTTTGCAGTTTTATATTTCACACTTGAGTCTATAATCCATTAGGAATTGTTATGAGGTGTGGAGTGTAGGTTGAAGTTTCTTTTTTTGCAAATGCTGCCTTATTGTTCTAATATTCATTTAAAGACTTTTTATCCATTGATTTTTTCCTTTGCATATTTCAAATATGGTAAAAAAATAAATTGACTATATTTAAGTGGATTCATTTCTAAATTTTATTTCCATTGATCTATGTGTATATTCTCTCATCAATACCACACTATTTTTACTACTGTAACTTTACAGTAAGTCTTTAAATTAGGTAACATCAGTCCTCCAGTATTCAAAATTCTTTAGGTCTATTTAACATTCTTTGTGTTTCGGTAAAAATTTTAAAAATGGCTTGCCAATGATTACAAAAGTTCTTCTGGGAGTTTGAACGGGATTGCATTAAATTTTTAGGGTAATTTTGAGAAAACTGACATCTTAAAAGTATTGAATCTTCCTATCCAAAAACATAGTATTTATTTCCATTTATTTTATCAGTGTTTTGTAGTGCTTTCAAGACAGTTCCTGAGTATGTTTAGTTAGATTCATACTTTTTTTTGGAGGTTCTGTTTTATAATTTTGTTTTTCAATTGTTCATTGTTATGTAGTAAATAGAAATTCACGTAACTTTTTAATATGAACCTTGAATCCTATAATCTTTCTGAATTCACTTAATGATTCAGTAAGAGTTTTTGTAGATTTTTTTTTAGTATATGTGCTGCCAAAGTTGGCACTGTAGAGATTTTTTTTTTAGAATTTTGTGTATAGACAGTTGTGGAGAGCGGCGTTAGCCAAAGAGGCTCCATTTTGAATCTTACCCTCCGTTGTATAGAGCAAGGAGATTATGTTATGAGGAACCGCGTCCTTGCCGAATTAGATTGCCCTGGAACGTGATGAACGTTCTGTAACCCCGAGAAACAAGGAAGCCCATGAGGGTGGGGAATTCCCAAAGAACTAGAAAACAAGGAAGCAGGTGTCTCTGGATAAGGGTCATGATTAACAGCCAAACTCACCTGCTGTATAAAAGAGAGGAGAAAAATAAACTTGGGCGCTCGGTCTCTGGGAGCCCTCCCGACTCTCTCTTTGTCTTTATTTTTCTTCATCCTCACTCCCCCATTCAGGTGCTGTTCGACAAGTGACGGCGGGCTCTGTCAGACAGTTGTATCAGATGCAAATGAGAGAGTTTTGTTTTTCTTTCTGCTATGTAAGTGTTAATTTCTTTTTGTTGCCTTACTGCTCTGGCTAGCGCTTCCTTTATGGCACTGAATAGACATTATAAGAAGGAAAATTCTGGCTTTGTCCCAATCTTAGGAAGAAAAGCATTTGGCTTTCACTATACTATAATGTTCTATGTAGATTTAATGTACATGTTCTTTATTAAAGTATGGAAGTTTCCTACTATCCTGAGTTCCTTAGCACTGTTACATTTTAAACACAAATAAATGTGGCATTTTTCTTAATTTTTCATTGCATATATTGAGATAATCACTTTTAATTTATTACTGCTCTGAATTATGTTGATTTTTAAATGTTGAGTTAGCTTTGCATTCCTAGATCAAATTCACTTTGTCAGAATAACATTTAGTTAAAGACTTTTTTGTACCTATTTTCATGAAGGATATTGGCCTGTGGTCCCCACACCCCTTTTAAATGTCTATCTTTGTTTTTTATTTCAAGGTAATCCATCCCTCCCAAGATGGATGGGAAGTATTGACTCTTTTATTTTTCTGGGTAATATTGTGTAAAATTTATATTAGTTTCTCTTTAAATGTTTGAAAAAAATTTCCAGGAAAACCACTCAGGTCTGGAATTTTTATTTTTGTTACTATTAGAAGGCTTTTAAACTACAAATTCAATCTCTTTAATAGAGTTAGGATTATTAAAATACCTATTTCT
Source organism: Heterocephalus glaber (assembly GCF_053883595.1). Classification (NCBI taxonomy): domain Eukaryota; kingdom Metazoa; phylum Chordata; class Mammalia; order Rodentia; family Bathyergidae; genus Heterocephalus; species Heterocephalus glaber. Next base: position 10,399,818 of record NW_028258444.1, on the reverse strand, counting down.
TCTTAAGAGGGTCTTGATAGTTTGTGTTGTTCAGAGGATTCATCCATTTTATATAAGTTGATTTTAATAGAGAATTATTCATAATATTGTTATTCTTCCAATATTGTACCTACAAAGAACTATTCTCTTCAATTTCTTTTTTCTTTTGTTTTTTGTTTTGGTACCAGGAATTGAACTTGGGACCTTGCACTTGTGAGGCAGGTGCTGGAACCACTGAGCTAAATCCCAAGCCCTCTCTTCAATTTCTAATATTGGTAATTTGTATATCCTTTGTTTTTTTTTCTTGGCCACTCCAGAAAAAGATTTATGCATTTTATTAACTCAAAGAACTAACTTTTGGTTTCATTTATTTCTCTATTGTTTCCCATGTTTTAAATTTTAGTTAATATTTTGCTCTTTATTTCTTTTCTTCTTCTGGCTTTGGTTTTAATTTTCTCTTCTAGTTTCTTAACGCATAAATTTAGACTATTGATTTGGACTCTGTGCCCCCCATCCCCCAGTAAGTCTTTCATGGTATAAGAGAATGCGTGGTATACGAGTGTCAGCACTACCCAATTAAACCTAAACATATATAGATATGGATTTAATTTCATTGAATAGTGCTTCCTTCAGTGAAGTGATTCCTATAGTTTCAGTTACACACAAACCAGCAGTGAATTATTTGAATTCTACTCTTATCAAGTGCTTCATGAACATAAAAATAAGATTGTCATTATGGAAAGAAGCAAAAAGAATAGGCTCCAGCCACCTAGCTTCTATCCACTAGGCACAAAAGGAGGTTTCTACTGATATTTGCTGAATCAATTGAATCTTGAGGCTGAAAAACTTAAAACAGCAACATATGAAACATAAAAAATGACACACTTCATCCAGACTGTAGAATCAACCAGAATTTAATAAAGTTAATCAAATAATTGTAGTTCAATTGCACATAAATTTAAATTGTTTTCCCATTACTGAGTGCTTGTCTGTAAATTATTGCAAGGAAAGCCATTTTCTAGTTAATGTTTCAACCATTAGAAAATACAAAGGGCATTTTCATTAATTAGACACAGCTCTCTTTTCTCCTAGTTTATCATTATCTTTGCTAGGTAGAATCAGTTTAGTACTCAGATGTATTGATGAATGTGATTCAATGGCACTATTTGTTTAGAGTTCATCATATACCTGGTGGAATAAACTCATTAAGCATAAATGAATAGTTATGTAGTCATCATCTAAAATGAGTCAGAGCTGTTCTCCAGAGTCATTAGAATGAATGTGAACACAGCTGGAACAAAAGTCCCTGTGAAGGTTACAGGCTTCATTCTGAAATATTTAAGACTGTAGCTTTCTTCCTATTTTTAAAGACCTCTTGTTCAAGAAGAAGGGCTTGACCTTCCCTTGAAGAAGCTTGTTACATGCATTGATTGCCGCCTTATCAAAGCTATGTATGGTCCGTCATGTTTTCTTATGTAGTATGATAACAGAGAGTCAGAATTATGGAGTCATCCTGGCTATTCTTCTTTGGTATATTTCTGTTTTCAACAAGAATGGCCCTTGTGGTTTCTGACAGCTGCTAAATAATTGCCACTGTTATGATGTAAGATTCTCCTACATTTGATTCTCCCTTGATTCTGTACTGTTGTTTCTCTTAAGTACATGAAAAGGGCACAGAGTAGTGGCACACACTTGTAATCCCAGCCACTTGCAAGGCTGAGGCAGGAGGATCACAAGTTCAAAGCCTGCCTGGGCAATTTAATGAGAATCTCCCTCAAAATGAAAAGGGCCATGGATTTAGCTTAGTATTCCCTGGGTTCAATCTCTATTATTACAAAAAAACAAAACCAAAATGAGGGAAGGGTAGGAACATGTCATCTTTAAATTTTTTTGAGATTTGCAGCCCAGATTGACCTTGTGCTGTAATTTTTTTACTATGTAAGGGTGGAAATGGGTGTTGCCTGAATATATGGTCAAGGGTGGAGGATTTACTAAAACAGTGTTTCAAAACTTTTATACAATTTGCAAATATACACCTAGAATCCTAGAACTTTGCTTTTAACCAACAGTCACAAATATATTCTTATGGCTTGCATGTTATATGTCAATTAAATTAATGCCTCTTATTAGCTAGTAGAATAACAATAAAATGAATTGTGTCTCACAACCTCTTTCATTTTTCTAGGACATGGTAACAGATTAGCCCATTTCACAGTTAATACCCCTGAGAAAATATTGGGAGATACACAGAGTGAAACACCTAGTTTAGCATGACTTTTAAAATGTTTTATATAATTTTACCATGCATAATAAACTCTGGGTTTGAGGGTCATGAAATGATGGAGTCTGAAGGAATTCTTGGGACACAAGCTCATTCCTTACTTCAGTGCTCTTTCAAGTTTGCCAGGGAATGTTTTAGAATAAAGTGATGATAATCAGGTATGTTGAGTACAATGGAAATGTGGTCAATGTGTGAAACTTCCTTTAGATAATGATTTTCTTCATATCGTGAAAAAACCAGATATTGTATCAAACAAGTGAATGGTTTATATTTTTAAGTACTTGTTAGTCAATATTAAATTTCAAATGGTAGTACTTCACTAGGCACAATAATTAGACATTGAACTGGCAAAGAAATTAAATATAAGTAATTTTATCTATTTAAAAAGAAAGAAGGGAGAGGAGGAATATATTTTGTAACTTTAAAAAATTCTTTCATAAAAAGATCACCATATGGTGCTGAAACCATTCTCACTGGTGCCTTTATTCTCTCTATCCCTCCCCTTTTCTTCTCCTTTTTTAGTTTTCTGATTCCTTTTACTCCCCATCACCTTGCCTCCTTCCTGCTGTCAAATACAGTTGCAGATTAATGGCTCAGTTCTCCCCTGAGCCTTTCCACAATGCTCTTGCCTTCCCTGCAGGGGTGAAAATGGTACTGATTAGCACCCTAAATATTCATGTACACTTGATAAGACATGGTCTTAGTGAGGTAAGTACTAAGTCTACAGCCTAAAAATCAAAGCAAATAAGAGAAATTTTCCCAGTAATAGCCAAGTGACAGTGCAGATAGAAGAGGACAGTTAATCTGTCCTCCTTACTCACTCAAAATAAATGTGTAGTTTGGGGATACTGCATGCTTAGTAGGTATAAGGTACTGGGCTTAGAAAAGAATAAAAAAGGGAAATTATGACTTGTTTTACATTTCATTTTTCTTTAAGAAATCAAGAGAAACTTAAGAACCAGGAGTTCAAAAGTGGTTTGAATGAATATAACCTGAAGTTAGGAAAGGGTGTTGGTTAAAATGAAATATTTTTCTCTCTGTGTCATTCATTCTGTCGGGGGTGAGTGGCATCACTGGGTCCAAGTCCTGCTCTATCATTTATTTGCTGCAAGATGGGAAGATTCATGAGGGTAGAAATTTCTGTTTGGTTTGTTTTGGTTTAGATGGTGGAAATGATATGTTTTTAACAATTGTGAATGAATTGTGAGCTTAGGTTGAATTTTGTGCTTTTTCCTTACTTTCCTCTTCTGTAAAATAAGACTGAAAATTGTATCTACCCTGTGGAGTCTGAACATTAAATGGAGATATAAAACATAGTAGGATATCTAGCATCCAGTGAGAGACCAATAATTGTCAGTCTGGCAGCTATTCAACAATTGTTTCTTAGGTAGGTACAAGCATGGGCAAGCCATGTATGAGAATGAAGCAGACACACACAATCTTTGCCATGTAGCAGGATCAAGGGACACAGATATTAAATACACATGTATAAGTGCAGTGACAAATTATGATGAGTGCCAGGAATGAAAATAATATGGAGGTAATAACAAGGATGAACGAACTTGGATTTTGAGTCAGGGAAGGTATTAAGACATAGTATTTGAATTGGTACCAGAGGACTGGGAGGAAATTAATCCAGGGTAGGTGAGGGGGGACTTCACAGAATAAAGGAATATGGATACTTGAGTGGCAGCACCAAAGTAGTAAGAGATGGGTACGTTCAGAGAGAAGAGAGAAGGCACCATGTAGGAGAGGCACAATGAGAGTGAGAAAGAGAGGAAGACACAGGCATATCACATGTGGAGCCATATTCTAAGCCATGATGTTTGCTTTTATCTTTACTGCAATAGGAAGCCATTGAAGGATTGTAAGGAAGGATGGTAAGCAAGCAGTAATTTAATGTAGTTTATGTGTGAAAAATGGCTTAAAGGAGGCAGTCTGAAACTATTGTAGAAGTCAGGTCAATGGAAGTGGTTTGAGTCATGGGGTCATGGGTAATAGAAGAGAGGTGCATGGATTTGAGAGATATTTTCGAGGTTGAATTTATAAGATACTTCTTCAAGCATTCCATAAATGCTGCTGTTTGTATGTGCCAGTAACAATTTAATCTAATATCTTATTAATGTAGTTTTACCAATGAGTCTGAATTACAAAGCCACAAGGATTTAAATAGAGACCCACCGGGATTTGAAACACAGGCACAACAGCCAGTTTGTGGTAGTGCTCACCCTTGGCTTCCCGGCAGGAGGATGGCAAAAAGGGAGAGATAAAGTCAAGTCAAATGAAATACAGTGGATGGTTCCATGAAAATGTAAAAGTGCCCCCAGGGGTTGACATTCAATTTTAGGCTCGTTTGATTGGCGTCTGCCACTTTGCCCTATGTGGATGATCGTGAGCCAGTTTCGAATATCCTTATCTGTATTCTGAGCACCTGGGTCATGGAAAACATTGAATAGATTCTTAATGAATGAGTGAATGAAGAAATGAAGCAAATGAGTAGGGAAGGCAATACACAGTATTATGTATTTGATTAAAAGCAGGTCATCAGGTGATGGACTCATGGAGAATCAGTGAATCCAGCAGGTGTCCTCCAGCTGCTGTGAGTGTTGACTGTGGACAGCTCACACTACTGCTGTCCTGAGAAGGACTTTAGGGCACATAGGAGCTGTCAGGCCCCAGCCACTTGCCTTCTATTCCTTGACTAGTAACTGACCCACAAATACCTACCTGTTGCCTCGAGTTGTGGCCAATTCACCATGGTGGAATCCACCTCCAGAACTTCCTGGGGGATCAGGCTTTCTAGGCTCCAGCTGATCCCACATCCCTGCTTAGCTGTTTCCAGGTTTCACCCTGCTTCTTGCATTTCCCTTCTGAAAGTAATCTTTTTCTCTCAGTGAATCACATGAACAAAATTTCTATCTCTTGCTCTGTTTCCAGGGAACTCAAAATAAGACATTTCCTTCAAAAATAATTTTCTATAGTAGTCATCTCCAAACTTATATCTGCAAAATAAATTATGAACTTGTACTTTTGGTGTATTTATTTATAAACCAGATGCATGCATTCCTGTACTAGTAGTATATACCATGGATAGACCTCTGGTTGTCCTCCAATATCCAATAATCTCCTACCCCACATTAAGTGCCAGTGTCACTGGGACCATAGTTACCTGGAGAAACACTATCTTCCTCTGCCTGTAGTGCATTTATGCTGGACTGGGTGACTATACTGACCAATGGGGTATAAGTGAAAGTGTGAAGGATATTTTGGAATCCTTTCTTAAGGGAGAGCTCTTCTCTTTCCATTGAATTTCAGTTTGGGCTGCACTCTGGGGACAGCAGAGCAGAGAGCTGGAAAGACTTGGTTAATTGATGCTTTTGCGGTGCAGGACCCATATACCAGGCCTACAATGCCCAGCTCTACTTTTGCATGAGAGAAAAACTCCTGTATTTTTAAGGCCACTGATTGTTATTGTTTGTTTGTTGTTATTAGCAGTTGAGCTTAATTATGTACTCTAGATGTACTTACCCTTCCCAAGAGATTTTAATAATCCTGAAATCTGGATGCTTCTTAACAATTAATAGAGTCTAACAATTTTAATTATAATGTTCTTTCTTAGTGGAACATATAATTATGTTACCTATTTTAATTGATAACAACTTATACTTAACGAATGACAGTGACACATTGTATATTATAATACCAAACATTACCAACTATACACAAAACCAAAGTGAAGGCATTTTAACATAGTGAAAATAAATATTCAAATACATTCATTTAAAATGTATTAATTATATAAAAATTGTTAACCCTTATACTATATCTGGAGAGAATAATATGATCAAACGTTTCATTATTTTAAACATTTTGGTTTATTTATGCCTTTGTCATTTATAAACTCAGCCTATTTAAATATTTAGTACTGATGTATGCCATATTTTATAAAGATACAAAGGCACATACATCTAAACTGACAAAGTTCAAGGTTGGCTACACTTGCTTAATCATGATACCTACTATTCATTCCCAATCTATTATGAAACCAAGGCTTTTTCTTAAAGCCAGCTCATACTTTTTCATTTTATGTCCATCAGTTGTTGCATTTTTACGTTTGTTTAAAGTCAGTGTAACTTTACTTAGAAAATATTTTTAAGTTAGCAATTTGTCTCTAACAGTTTAAATATCCATTGTACAATTCTTTTTACAGAATATGTACTTATATTATTATTATCAACCAGAATACAATCCATGGAAATATTTCCAGATCTCCACTATGGATGTGTTGACTTCATAAATTTGTTTTGAAAGCAGTTACCTTTTCCCTTGTTGGCTGCTTCCTTGTCAGATCTGGTGAGATTTTTATTGTTTTTCCCCTGTAATGTGGTTAACAGCTTTTATCAGATATAAAAGGATTAATTCTGTTGTTTTCTAACTTATTTGTGCTCTTAATCTGTTTCCTGTGTGTGTGTGTGTGTGTGTGTGTGTGTATACACACGTTCTTGTTAAGGAATTCTTTAAAATCACTAGTCCATTTGGTGGAGGTTATTTTATTTATTTATTTTTTGAGACAGAGTCTTGCTATGTAGTTCAGGCCGGCCTTGAACTCATTATGTACCCAGGCTGGCCTTGAACGCATGGTGATCCTCTCTCCTCAGCCTCCCGAGTGCTGGGATTGCGGGTGTTCCACAGTGGTGGAGATAATGAATTCATGTGTTAAGTAAGTCTGTTCGTGTCTCCACAGCCAGGAGTGAGACTGAGATGGCAGGGTAACTCTCCATCACTAGATTGTGGCTCTCCATGCGAGGGCCCCACTTGTACCTGACAAGCAGACTAGAGGTGGGTGTCAGATGAATAGTAAATATTAGTAAAGTCAATTTCCTTTCTTGATTTTAGATAGAAATTAAATATGAATGAGTTCTAAAGTTTTCTCCCACACCCCATTGGACACCATACTTTGGAAAGCCTGGTTTATAGGATATATTTCTGAGCTTCATATTCACAGCCTTCTCCAAAGTGCTTTGCAGCCATGATTTCACATTTATTCTTCATTTCTCTTTTTCGCAAACCTCCAGAATGCCTTAACCCCTCTTCTTGTTTTGCTAGGAAGCAGGACACAATGGAGTAGCCCCTCTCCAGTCTCACTGGTACTGTACCCATATCACCTAGGGATCTGGCTAAATGCAGATTCCAAATGGTAGGTCTGCAGTGGAGCCCCAGATGCTGCAACTCCAATAAGCCCCTACGTGAAATTGAGGCCTCTGCCCCTTGGGTAGCTTCGAGTAAGAAAGGTATAAAGGAGAGAATATTGTCAGGAGCACATTTCACTAATTCCTTGATCTTGGGAAAGGCACACCTTTAACATCAGGCTTTTAAGGCCTATTATATAGTCATTTGTTCATTCAACAAATATTTATGTAGTGCTTAATATATATCAGACATCATGCTGATTTCTGACAACTATGGGGTTTCAAGAAACTGAGTCTTCTTGGTGTGAATTAGATGATTGGCCATCCATCGAAGTACATATCAACATATTTATGTGCATGTACCCATTTAAGCAACATGATATTCACACACCTGTGTATTTAAGAAACGTGCACACAACATATATTTACGCACACAAACATGTTCCTACCAGAGCCTTGGGTTCACATTGTCCCTCCAGCCTGCATTTCCACTACTCTCATTGGTTTGCTAGTCTAATCTTACTCCGCTTTTCTGTGCCTTACCTTTCTCTCCAAACTGAGTGAAAGCGCTTTCTTTTTAACTTTTAAACCTGTTATCTTTTGCCCCTTTCATCTGGCTCATAGGAAAAGGTAAACAGCCTATTTTTTTCAGTATTATCCTTTTTAATTTCTTGAAGGGAAGTGAGATCATGGTGCACACTTTTGTGCTATAGTTTATTACATTTAGAAGATGCTTAGTCAATATTTATTGACAAGGATCATGTTATTTTTAGTTTTAAAGTGCTGTATAATGTGATGTCTAATACAAACTTAGCTATTAGCCCAGATTCACCTCTTTAGTACAAGGAAATGCAAATCACCTTGCAAAGGACACACACTGCAAGGAGGGCTACAGGTTCAGGGATACTTTACTTTTACTTTTAACCCACTACACTTCCAAACCTTTGAAATATTACAATATCTATATATCATCTATGAATTTTCAATGTCAATATGTGTATATATATAATTTTTCTCTTTTCCTTTTGTCTTTTTTTGGCTCTAAATATTAATAAAGTAACACGTGTTGATCACTGGTACAGACAGGACTGTACTTCAGGTACTCTCACACTAATTCACTGACTACCCTTCTAACACCTTGAGAAGTGTTCATCCTTGCCTCCATTTTACAAATGGGAACAGAGACAGTAAATAAATTGCCAAAGACATCAGTTACCAGGAATTGGAGCTAGAATTCATTCCAGCACAGAATCTCAGTTCTTATTATTATGGTCTGTGCCTCCTGAGGACTTGATAAATGATGACTTATTCTACATGTTATCCTGCATCTGGCTTATTCACTTAGAAAAAGATCTTTGACATTATTATTTTTTAGACTTCCTCATTATTTGAATGGCTATAAATATTTGGCTGAATGGATATATATAATATAAATTATTAAAATATTTTCTTATTAATAAACCTTATAATTGCCTCAAATCCTTTTTTGTTACAAATAATACCATGTTAAATCTTGCAGCACGTTCATTAAATGAGGGTGGAGGTCAGCTTTACCACTGAAGATGGAGCTACCACATTTATGTTCTGAATGATATGGCACTGATCATTAAAATAAAAAACTAATACAAATATAACAAAAAGAATTAACAGAGCCGAGGATTTAACTCAGTGGTTCCACTGACTGCCTCGAAAGCACAAGGACCCGAGTTCGATCCTTGGTACCAAAAAAAAAAAAAAAAAGAATTAACAGAAATATGATACTAGAAGATCTTCCACAATTTTACTTTCAGGTAAAACAATAATACTGGGGAACATGGACAATCTTAATGATAACCAACCTTGTTTTAATTGATTCTTTTCAGACTATACTATACAAATTGTAACTATATTTTATTGTTAATAGTGTAGCAATTTGACCAAATATTAGACAATTCTATAATACATTATATTAAAATATCAATACTGAAAGTATTTGGAAACAATATTGAAGAATTTGGAAGCAGTATCCTAAAAAAAATTAACTCAAAATCGCTTAAAAGTACAGAATGCTTAGGAAAATAGTAATTAGTTACAGGGCAACCTGTACGTGGAGAAAAATTCACAGTATTTAAAAAGGAAAAATTACAAATTGCAGTTTAAATCAAGGAATTATAAAAAAAGGTAAACATATGTAAAACAATTAGAAGAATTAATGAACACAAAAACAGAAATGAATAAATTAATGAACAAGTATATGTAAGAATTGTCTACTTGAATAAAATGTCTTGTTGAAAAGCCATAAAGATAAACAAAAAATGAGGAAAGTAAAATACTTGTGAGTTTATATAAGTGAAGAAAAAAATAAGTACTACAAATTATAATTGTGGATAGGATTTAAAAAATTATGAAGTCTTTGATGGCCTTTGTTACAACATTTCAAAAGTTGGATGAAGTGAATAAATATCTGAAAATTACAAATAACAAAATGCAAATAAAAAAATGAAAGGAATTACCAGAATGATCCAGACAGCCCATTTAAGATGTGGCAGATCTATATAATTTCAAAGTGTAGCCTTAAACTTCCATGACTAGATTTTTTTTTTTATTCTACAGTGTGTTGTATAAGCCTATATGAATAAAATCTTTTCATAATTCCACGGATCTGAAATTTGAACACACCGTACAGTATATAACAGACTCATTTAGTGTGGCATTACTTCGTTTTTCCTTCCAAAGGCTCTGTTAAATTAATGGAATTTATAATGAGGAAAGTCATAGTTGAATATGCTATTAAAACTGAGATAAATGTCAGGGTAATTCTGTACCCTTTCTCCTTGCTACACAACACATACTTCACATATGCCTACAAACTTATCTGTACAAAAGAAATTCAAAAATCGTTTCAAAAATGTAATTATCTCCCAGTTGGCTAGAAATCTCCTTAGGTCAAGGATTATACTTTCTGTTCCTATTTTACTGATCATTATGTAAAATGCAAAATTTGGACAGATGGAAGATGATGAGGATGCATGCTCTTGAGAGAATGAATGGCAGAGGCACCGCAGTAGAGTGAATATGAGCACAGATTCTTGGTTCCTGAGCTTTAGTTTTGAATTCTAGCTCCATCACTTTATATCCTGGGGTCTCAGACAAGTCACTTAGCTTCTCAGCTTTAGTTATTTACCTTTAGAATGTATATGATAACATAAAAGGAAGACACTGAACATGAATTGAAACGCAGAACCTATGGGGCCATTTTGGTACAGCGGTGAATCTACGGCAAGAACTTAGTAAGTGATCATGATGATCACTTATAAATTTGCACCACCTTAACTGAGAAGCTCCCTGAGGGTAGAAGAGTATGTTGGTCAGGTACACTGTTTAATCAGTTGTCTCCAAGAGTACCAACTATCACATAGCAGGAGTTAAATACTGTTTGAATTAATAAATCAGTGAATTTCCACTGTTAGCTGAGAATAATTTCCTTAGTGTGCCTTAAAATAATTCAATGGTACAATGTTTTCATTAGTACAACAGTGAACAAGATTTTAAATCTACTTTTGTTATTAAAAGGCTGGTTTAAAGAGATTTAATAAGTACACATTTATCTTTCATATGTGCCATACTTTTAGTTCTTCTGGCAGTTTTTCTCATTTGGTGTCAAAAAGAAAATATGTGTTGAGGAAATTTTTCTATCAATATTTTGTAGTAATAAAAGAAGCTGAATGAAATACACTGGAAACTGACAGAGAAAAATACAGTCTAGCATCAGGGTGGAATGATTAATTTTTTAACACAAATTTGTTCACTTAGTGTGTGCCCACATTTATCTTCCATCATTCCATTCCAATATGAGTTTCAAAGATGAAAATAATTATTTCACCAAGAAAATAATTTAGTGCAGGGGCCATATTAGTTTTAAAAAGGCGTGAGCTATCATTTGCTTAAAAATGTCATCAAATTCTTTCAAGCTCAGGGTCATTTAAAACCTCCCCTCCCCAACCCCTCCATTCAGGATAAATGTGAATGTGTGCATCCAGGGAGAGCAATAATCAATTCAGCAGTTAATGCTCATTGTTTCCATTTCAGAGTGTTTACATTCTCCTTCATCCTCTCCTAATGTAGCATTGTACAATTTAGGGGCGAAGTCACCACTGTCTCTGCACTATGGTATATGTGTGCGTTCCTTTGCTTATTCTTCATGAGGGCATTTAGTTAGAATTTAACAGAGAAACATCACCAACAACTGGAAATATCTTTCCCCACCTCAGTGAACACAAAAATGAATCATCTCAGAGAGGCTGTATTAAACCTGACAGTGCACACAATGCAAATATGGCAGAGAGTCTATCTGTACATTTATTTGCAAATGTGTATAGATATGCTTCATATAAATTAATCCTTCGTTTCATTATAAGGAAGGAATTAGGTCTGTGGTCAAAGGGTGATGGTGGGGGGGGCATTAATCTGATTTAGCACAGCATGTGAAAAATTAATTGAAAGTCAGAACTCCATAGTGTTTATTATAAAGTAATTTCACACCAGCACAGGATCAGCATGGTAACGGGTGACAATAGGTCATCACTATGTTAATTGAAAGATGGTATGTTTTATAAAGAAGGAGAGAGAAAAAGACACAGACAAATGGATAGACAGACAGATAGGGTATGGAAAGGATAGGACCCTACCTAAATAGCTTCTTAATGAAATCTAGTGCTCTCTGTGTGGCCTAAGCAAACACTTGGCCTAGTGACATGAAGCCCTGAAACACTGAGATTCCTGCAGTTTGAAATGTTGTCTAGCTGCTGCACCTGAGTTAGCTGTATTCCACCTGAAGATGCTGATGTGCTGTCTGGTGGCCATGCTGGGACCACACGGGAATGGAAGCAAATCCTCTGATGCAATAGTCAAGTGCTTAAAGTTTTCTTACTCTTTTGTTCTCTGAGGACACAGCTTGGCTCTCAGAGAATCTGAACTCTCACCTGGAAGGATTAGTGCAATCATCATTAATGATACAGTGGAGTGTCTTTAATTCACCAAGCTTAGGATTAATAAGCCAATAGCAGCAGACGAGGAATAGAAAATAACCTGTCATTTTGACAGCATGCTGAATGAGTGGTCCAGCCAGACTCATCCTTCCATGGGATGCACAATCCTCTTTATAGCAACCAGTGCCCACTACACTCTGGCACTGAACCCATGGACTGTGGGCCAAATGTGCTATCTGAGACCAGAGCCTGCCCTGCAGAGGCTAAAATTGGAGAGTGCTCTTTCTGCTTAGTTGTAAATTAGAGTGAGGTATTAAAGAAGATTCATGACTAGTAGGTCACACCCCAGGCTCAAATCACACAAGACATCTTGCAAAGAACAATGTGTTATTAACTGTAGTCTTGAAGTCTGTGCTAGGGACTCATTAATGATTTATATATGCATTTCCATAGGAGCAACCAAATAAAAAAGTAGAATGAGATGCGGTCAGGCTAGGAACTGAATGAGGAATCAAGTTTACAGTCATGGATTGGAGAGGGGCTGTAGCTGTGGAGCGTAGGTGAGTGGTGTGTCTGGGAGTCATGTGCATGAGTAGGAGCAGTTGCTGGGGAAAAGAGGAAATCAGTGACTTTCATTTATGAAGAGAAGAAATTATCTTTCGGGATTCTGCATCTCTCTATGGTATATATAAACTGATGAGTGTGACCTTTCAGCCTAGCCTTTCTTGTGGAAACTTTGCAACCCAGGCTGACACAAGCTATCGCAATATGATAATTTTGACCCAGCTCTGCTGCAAATACTAACCATAATATTCAAGACATTTTTACTAAGAAATATAATCCTTTTAAACCAAGCTTTCAGCACTAAGTAACACGGTGACCTTTCTGATGAAGATCAAGATTAAATGGCAAAGAGCTCTCAACAATTAAACAAGGAAAGAAAAGTGGTGCAGGGGGATAGGGACACCATACAGGTTTGTTAACTGCGAGCCTGGCATGCCAGGTACATTCCTTTCTCCTTCGTGCTTTCAGGAGGCTTTGTTCCTTGGTTGAGTGTGGTTGGAGGTCAACTGGAAGTTATCTGGAAAAAATTGAGTGATCAATTCAGAAAAAATGGGATGAGTAGGAATCTCTTGTCCAGTAGCTAAGAGTCATTTTCAAGGACGGATGGAAATAGGAACACAGGCCTTCTCCCAGACCTTCTGTGACATTGCATCAACATTCGTTTATCTGATGGCGGACTGCCATGAGTCTGGAGCTTCAGTGCCTACTAAGGTCAGAAGTGAGTGAATTGGTGAAGTAGTTGCTTCTGGGAAGACAGGTAGTAGCTGCATGGTCCCAGTGATTGCTGCTAGATATAGGTATAGGCCAATGATTTATGTGTCTTTTAGCTTTCAAAGAGGAAACAGAAACAAGTATTTTGACATGAAAGCTCTCAAATTTTAAGTGTGAGCAATTAATGTAAATGTTTGCATTACTGTGTGGAATAACAAAACTGTCTATGAGCAAGGCACAGCCTTCTGCTCACTTTGTCATTGTGGTCTAGGGGTCCCATTGTTCCCTTCAATTCTTCTCTGAAATCTTCCTGCTGGGGATAGGTAGCCTCATTTGGTGCTTCTGTTTGCAGTATTGGTATTTGTTAATATGATACAGAAAAGTTTTAGATAACTTAATAGATTGAATATTAAGGTAGTTGTAGAAGCAAAATAAGTAATGTGTTCTTTTAAGATTTGCTTTTCCCATAACTCCTTGTTTAAGGTAACTTCATTAACCTGACAAAGTTACCATGCCAGGGTGAATTTATAATGTATATGTGCCTATCTTATGTCTGTGACTTGTAAATAGGAACTGGAATTGTATTTGCACATCAAAGACCACTAGGGATGAGATAATGGGTAAAAAGAATATAAAAAAGAAACACTGAGCAAAGGGTGCACGGATACGAGCCAGACTGGTTTCTGGCTTTCCTGCCCGCTTGCGAGAAGAAATTTTATTATTTTATCCGAATTCTGTGTCTCCCTGTATTTCTTTCCGAGATTTCTGCAACAAATACAATTTTTTAAAAAATTTACACTTGTGCAAAATTTGAAAATTTAAAACAAAATATATTCTGTATTGTCATTTGCTTTCTTTTTTTTTGATGGTTAAAGAATTTTTGGCTTGATCTTTTGTTAGACTGATATACAAAAATATTAAAATTGTATATATTAATGGAATACCATGTTGAATTTTGATACATGTACATGTTATGTAATTTTTAAAAATTTAACAAATATAAATTGCACATAGAGATTCAGTGTGATATTTCCATACATGCATTAAGTATGTGTTATTCATATCCCCAACAACTTTCCTCTATCTTTCACATCACTACCGCTACTTTCCTCAGTCTCTAGTAATCATTACGCTACTTTTGGGAGGATTGTTTATTTTTTGTTTCCACAAATGAGAAAGAGTGTGCAGTACTTGTCTTTCTGTGTCTGCTTTGTTTTCCTTGATGTGTTGTCTTCCAGTTCCGTTCATATTTATTTTCTTTCATTAATTTTATTGGTATATATTAGGTATACAATATGATGACATTCATCATTGGGAATTTGTACATTTATATGATATATCTTGGTTCTTATTTTTCCCCATTTCCCTCCCCTCCCTTCAACCCCTCTACCTCTCCCTATAAACAAAGACTTTGCTTCAGTTTTTTCCTTTTCTCATATTTATTCCTTTCCATTCTTTCCTTTCCCCTACCCCACACTTCCCCTTCCCCTTTGTACCTTTTTTCCCTATTTAACATTATCTATTATACATTTTGATCCTCGTTTGCACCTTCAGTTTCTCACACCAGAGAGACTATTCAGTATTTACACATGTGTTCTATTTATTTCACCTAAGAGTATTGGCTCAATGTGCATCCATTTAGCTATAAATGTCTCTAATTTGTCATTTTTTATGGCTGAGTAGCACTCCATTTTATTTTTTAAAAAACACATCATCTTTATCCAGTCACCAGTTGATGGGCAACTGGGCTGTTTCCAAATTTTAGCTATTACAAACTGTGCCACTATAAACATGGATGCACGTATATCACTGTGGTTCTTTTAATTCTTTTGGGAAGATACCCAGCAGGGGAATAGCTGGGTCAAATGGGACCTCTAGTCCTAGTTCTTTGAGGCATCTCCATACTGATTTTCACAGCAGATGCACCAGTCTGCAATCCCACCAAGAGTAGAGAAGGGTTCCTTTCTCCCCATAGCCCTCTCAGCATTTGTTATTGGTTAATTTCTTGATAGCAGCCATTCTTTGTGGAGTAAGATGGAATCTGTGTTGTTTTCATCCAAATCTCTCAAATGATCAGTGATGTTGAACTTTTTTATATATTTATTCACTGCTTCTACTTGTTTGTGTGAGAAATGTCTGTTCATTTCAGGTGCCCATTTTTGAATTTTGGGGGGGGGATCTGATTTTTTAAAGTTCTTTATATATTCTAGATAGTCGTCTTTTTTTTTGGTACCAGGGATTGAATTCAGGACCTTGTGCTTGTGACACAGGTGGTAGATAGTAGTCTTTTGTGCGAGGAAAAGCTGGTAAAATTTTTTTCCCCACATTGTATGTTGTTTCTTAGCTCTGTTGGTGGATTCTTTTGCAGTGCAGGAGATTTTTAATAAGATGAGATCCCAGTTGTTGATTCTTTGTGCTAGCTCCCATGCTACTGAGGTTTTGTTTATAGTCTTTTCCTATGCCAATATCTTCAAGAGCTCTACCTAACCTATTTTCCAGCAAACTTAGTGTTTCTGTTTTAATATTTAGATCTTTGATCCAATTCAATTTTAGATTAGTGCATGGTGAAAGATATGGGTCTAGTTTTTTTTCTTTTTTTTTTTTGGCACCGGGGATCAAACTCAGGTCCTTCTGCTTTCGAGGCAGGCGGTGGAACCACTGAGCTAAATCCCCGGCCCAATATGGGTCTAGTTTTAATCTTTGACATGTTGGAATCCAATTTTACCAGCACCATTTACTAAAGAGGCAATTTTTCCTTCATTGATGGTGTTTGGTTCCTTTGCCAAAGATGAGGTGGTTGAGTATGTCTGGAGTTATTTCTGGATCTTCAAATGTATCCCACTGATCCTCAGGTCTGTTTCTTTGCCAGTACTATGCTGTTTTTATCACAGTATCATTGTAGTATACTTTCAAGTTGGGGATTGTGATGAAGTCTACCTTGTCTTTGTTGCCTAGAACTGCTTTTGCTATTCTGGGTCTCTTCTGGTTCCAGATGAATTTTTGGATTATTTTCTCTAGTTCTGTGAAATACACTGTTGGGATTTCAATCAGGATTGCATTGAATCTATGTAGCAGTTTCATAAGGGTGGCCATTTTCACTATATTATTTCTTCCTACCGAGGAATAAGGGATGTCTTTCCATTTTCTGATATCCTCTTCAGTGTCTTTTTTCACAGCACTGTAGTTTTAAAGGTAAAGTTCTTTTACTTCTTTCATTAGATTGATTCCTAGATATTTCTTTCTTTTGGATGCTATTGTGAAAGGAATTGTTTCCCTAATTTCTCTCTCAGTGAGTTTGTTATTTGTGTACAAAAAGGCTATTGATTTTTGAGTGTTGGCCTTGTATCAAGCTACTGAATCTGTCAGTTAAGTCTAGATAGAAGTCTTTTGGCAGAGTTTTTCGAGTCTTCTATGTAGAATATCATATTCTCACCAAATAATTACAGTTTAATTTTTTCCTTTCCTATCTTTATTCCTTTTATTTCTTTTTCTTATCTAATTGCTGTGGTTAATATTTATAGAACTCTGTTGAACGGAAGTGGTGACAATGGACATCCTTGTTTTGGTCCTGAGTTTAGCATGAAGGATTTCAGTGTTTGACCATTTAGTATGATGTTGCTGTTGGTTTTTCATAGATAGCCTTTATCAGGTGGAGATCTATTCCAATTTTCTGTAGGGTTGGTATCATGAATGGCTGTTGGATTTTGTCAAATGCATTCTCTGCAACTATTGAGATGATCATATGGTTTTTGTCCTTGGCTCTGTTGATATAGTGTATTACATTTATTGATTTATGAATATTGAACCATCCTTGCATCCCTGGAATAAATCCAACTTGGTCAGGGTGTATGATCTTCTTGATGACCCTCTGTATTCTGTTTGCCAATATCTTGTTGAGGATTTTTGCATCTATGTTCATTAGGGAGATTGACCTGTAGTTCTCTTTTTTGGATGGGTCCTTTCCTGGCTTTGGAATCAAAGTAACACTTGCTTCCAGGAATGAATTTGGAAGTACTGCTTCTCTTTCAATTTCATTGAAGAGTTTAAAGAATAGTGGCAATAGTTCTTCTCTAAATGTCTTGTAGAATTCAGCAGTGAAGCCCTCAAGACCAGGGCTTTTCTTTGTTGGTAAGTTTTTAATTACATTTTCAATTTCACTCATTGTAATTGGGGTGTTTAGAATTTCTGTATCTTCTTCATTTAACTTTGGCAATTTGTATTTATCTAGGAATCTGCCCATTTCTTCTGTGTTTTCCATTTTATTAGAGTATAGTTTCTGGAAGTAGGTATTGATGATTCTCTGGATTTCTGCTGGGTCTGTTGTGACTGCCCCTTTTTCATTCTTAATTGCATGGATTTGAGCCTTTTCTTTCCTTTTTTTGATAAGGTTGGCTAAAGTTTTATTGATTTTATTTATTTTTTCAAAAAAACAACTCTTTGATTCATTAATTTTTTGTATCATTCTCTTAGTCTCCATTGCATTGATTTCTGCTCTGATCTTTATAATTTCCTTTCTTGTGCAAGCTTTGGGTTTGTTATTCTCTTCTTTTTCTAGGAGTTTAAGGTTCTGCATTAGGTTATTTATCTGAGTTCTTTCTGTTTTCCTAATAAGGGCCTTCACTGCTATGAATTTCCCACATAGAACTGCTTTCATTGTGTCCCATAGATTCCTGTATGTTGTACTGGCATTATTTACTTGTAGAAACTGTCTAATTTCTTCTTTGATTTCCTCTATGACCCATTGGTTGTTGAGGAGGGTGTTTTTCATTTTCCATGTGTTTGTGGGAGTTTTGCGGTTTCTCATGTTATTGATCTCCAATTTTATTGCACTATGGTCTGATAATATACAGGGGGTAATTTCAATTCTTTTACATTTACTTAGAGGATGTAGTGACCATCTTTGTCTCAATTAGTTTTGGTTTGAAATCTACTTTGTCTGCAAATAAGATTGCTACTCCTGCTTTTTTCTGGGTTCCTGTCACATGGAGAGCTCTTTTCCATCCTTTTACTTTCAGTCTATGAATTTCTTTTTGAGTTAGGTGTGTTTCTTGTATACAGCATATTGCTGGATTTTGCTTCTTAATCCATTCTGTCAGTCTACTTCTTTTGACTGGTGAATTGAGGCCATTAACATTGATAGTTATAACTGATAGTTATTGACTCATGCTTGTCATGATGTTTTACTGCTGTTGGCTCTTATTTCTTTTTCCCCCTTTCCCTTTAGTTTCTTACCTTGCCTGATGTCTTCCCTCTGTTAAGCCTCATGGAGTTGTGACCTTCGTTGCCTTTTTCTAGGATATTGCCTAGAATCATTTGGAGGTCTGGTTTGGTGTTTATGAAATTTCTCAGGTGTTTTTCATCATGGAAGTATCTAATTTCCCCATTGATTTTGAAAGATAATTTTGCAGGATACAACAGTCTAGGTTGAAAGTTATTTTCTTTTAGGGCTCAAAATACTTGACTCCAGGCTCTCCTTGAGTTGAGGGTTTGTATTGAGAAGTTTGCTGTGATTCTGATGGGCTTTCCTTTGCAGGTGATTTGTTTCTTTTCTCTAACTGCTTGTAGGATTTTGTTCTTCTGTTGGGTTTCTGGGATCTTCACTATTATATGTCTAGGTGTAGATTTTTTTATCATGGCTAGGTGAAGTTCCATATGCCTCACTTATCTGTGTGTCCAATTCTCCACCTCTGTAGTAATAGTTTTTTACTATTACTTCTGTGAACAGTTTTTTAATGTCAATTGTACTTTCTCCTGTTTTTTCGTGGACTCCTATCAGTCTTATGTTGTTCTTCTTTGCATCATCTAGCAGCTGCTGAATTGATTTCTCATGGCCCTTTACTATTTTTAAGAAATCTCTGTTTTCATGGTCCTTCACCACAATCTGACTTCTATACCTGATATTCTATCTTCAGATTTCTTAATCTGCTCTGCATGCTTTGAATGGAGTTTTTAATCTCCTGAAAATCTGTTTGAATCTGTTTCATGGTTTCCATTTCTTTCTTATACTGGGCATTCATGGCTTCCAGCATGATTCTGAGCTCATCTATTTTTTTTTTTTTATCAGTTTCTGTTCTAGAGCCTCTAATCATGTCTTTCACTCTGCTTACCATCTCTGTAGTTATCTGTGAGATTATTTCTGCTTTGCATTTTTCTAAAGCCTCATTCATCTGTTTTGTTACTTCCTGTGCTATCACTTCAGGGTGTCCAGGTGGTTGATTATCACACTTTTCCACCTCATTTCCCCTAGAATTTGCCTTTTGTGGGGTGGAAGTTTGAGTTTGTGACTTGCTTAAATGTCTTCTCATTTTTGTTTTTGGTGCTGTCCTTGGTGTAGTTCCTGTGTTGATATTTTGAAGTTGCTTATTGTAAGTATCTTTGTTGATGTATTTATAACCCTTATGGAATGATTTCTTCTCAGAAGTATCTTCCAGATATAGCTGGTCTTTAGGTTTTGAGTCTCTAATGGCTCTGAGATGATCTCATTTTCATTATACCAGAATGGACAACTGATTAGATCAATCACAACACTTAGCCAAAGTGATACAATCAGCAACACCATAGCATCAAATACATCATTAGAGAATGATAATTTGTGGTAGTTATTAATCTATCAGCTTTAAAAATGAAGGGCCTCCTTCAGGGTATGTCTCTGCTGTCACAATAGACAACATGGGCTGCAGTGTGCAGTTGTAAGTCAATCAGTCTCAGTAAGCTAGTCCCAGACCCATGAGATTCAGGCAGATTTCTGGCTTCAAGTCCCACGTTGAGCTCCCTGTCCACCTGCAGGGTTGCACTCTGCAAGGTTCTATTGCAGGTTTCAGCTGCCTTTCCCCTGAAGAAAGTCCGGGTTCCAATGGGAGCTGATGATCCCTCTAACTTACCAAGCATGGTGGTCTGGTGTGCCTTTATTGCAGAGATTCTCTTCACTTTTCCAGTGGGCTTGTTTTCATCGTGGAGCCTAAGAGAGGTCCTCTCTGTGTTGTTCACTTTTGCAGCTCAGGACAATAGCTTTTATGTCCCCCTGTTCTTCTGCAGTGTGGAACCAAGTAGCTGCACAGCCAGAAGGCCAGAGGCGGGGTGGGGGGGCTGTTGTTGGAGGCATCTGCTCAGCTAAGCTGGGGCTGGTGGGCATACCCGGGGGCTCCTCCTCACCCTGCCTGTTCCCAAGCCCGACCTGGTCTCAAGCTGGTGGAACAAGGTGGAGGAAGCAGGTCCCAGTCAGGCTACATCCACTCAGCCCCACTTGGCCCTGCTGGGCCAAGCTGGGGTTGGTGGGCATGCCCAGGGGGTGTCTCCTCACCGTGTCTTGGTCCCAAGCCTGTCCTGGTTGCAAACTGGTGGAACAATGTGGAGGAAGCAGGTCCCAGTCAGGCTGTAACCACTCAGCCCCACTCGGCCCTCTCTAATGACTCTTAGGCAATCTCGTTTTCAGTATACCAGGAAGGACAACTGATTAGATGGATCACAACACCTTAGCCCAAGTGATAAAACCAGCACCAACAATAGCATCAAGCATAGCTTAGAAAATGACAATTTGTGGTAGCTATTAATCTGTCACCTTTAACCATGTGAACTTGATAAAAATTGAGGACCAGCCCAAAATATGTTTGTAGTAAATAAATCCTTCAATATAGCAAATTTATCCTTTGGGATGAGGACTTAGAAGGAGTTGGGGAGGGAGTGATAGAGAGATAGAATGAGAGGGAAAGATTATAAATGAAGCTAGAGGACACAAGTAGATCATGCAAACTTTAGGAAACTGTTGAAGAGAAGAGGAAAGGAACAAAGAGTGAAAAAACAAAGACAAGAACAGAACAAAGTAACAGCAATAGGGAAGCTAGAAACTGTATTCAGTTTTCTATAAAAGTAATGACAATCGAGAGGAGAGAAAAAAATCTGAAATAGGGCAGGAACAGGAAAAAGAAGGGAGAGAAATGAAGAACAAGAAGGGAAGGAGAGAGAAAAAGAAAAGAAAAAGTAAATAAATTTAAAAATAAATTTTAAAAAGGGCCTCCTTCAGGGCAGCAGTGTGCAAATCTAAGTGAATTACTCTCAGCAAGCAAGCTGCAGTCCTCTGAGATTCAGGCTGCACTTTTTTGTGACATTTTATTACTGATTTCATCTTATTATTTATTATTGGTCAGTTTTTAACATCGTCTTGGTTCAGTTTTTGTAGGTCATATGTATCCAGAAATTTATATCTTCTAGATTCTCTAATTGTTAGCATGTAGATTTTTGAAATAATCCCTAATGATCTGCATTTTTGTGGTATTGGTTGTAGTGATTCCCCTTTCATCTCTAAATTTATTGATTCAGGTCTTCTCTCTTTTTTTCTTGGTTAATTTAGATAAAGATTTGTCAATATTGTTTATCTTGCACAGAAGCAAACCTCTGTTTCATTCATGTTTGTCTTTTAGATTCTATTGCATTGATTTCTGCTCTCGCCTGTTATTTTTTCCTTATATTAATGCTAGATTTTGTATGTTCTTGGATATGAATCACTCAGTTGTTTATATGAAATCTTTCTATTTTTTATGTAGACATTGGTATAAACTTTTCACTTATTATACTGCAGCAAGTACTAAGTAACAGTACTGAGTTCTAAGCAAGTATGCAGCAGTATGCAGCAGATATATTTTTGTATGTTGTGTTTTCATTTTCATTTGTTTAAAGAAATTTTAAAATTTTCATTCAGACTTCAATGATCTACTCTGTTCAAAATTATATTGTTCTGTCTCTGTGTTATTAGTATAATTGCTAAAAACTTTCTTGCTATTGACATTTGGTTTTATTCTTTTTTTTATCAGAAAAGATACAGGATATTTTAAGATTTTACAATCTAAGACTTGGTTTGAAGCCCAATATATGGTGTGTTCTAGAGAAAGTTCAATGTCTGAATGAAAAGAATATGTATTCTTCAGTTTAAGATGTAATGTGCTGTAAATGCCTCTTAAGCCTTTTCGCTCTCTATATAATTTAACTCTGGTATTTGTTGGTGTTTTGTGTGCATGATATATCCATTGATGACAATGGTGTATTAAAATTGCTCACTTTTATTGTATTAGAGTATATCTTTTTGGTCTAGCAGTGTTTTTTCTTAGTAAAACTGGATGCTCTAACAGTAGATGCATACACATTTATACCATTACATCTTCTTAATGGTTCTTTGTCTCTTCTTACAATTCTTGTTTTGAAATGTATTTTCTCAGATATATGAATAGGTACTCTACTATTTTTAGTCACTTTATTTGTTGCTGAGACACATTACTGGCACCCACAACTGAAGGAAAAGTTTGTTTCAGCTCATGTTTTTAGTCCATAGTTGGCTGGCTCCAAGGCATGATGGGCATGGTGATAAGATCTGATGGAGAACAGCTGCTCACATCATGGTGGTCAGGAAGGCAGAGAGCAAAGAGAAAAGCTAAGGGAGGGGATAAACTTTCCAGGTTACAGTCCTATTGATCTGCCTCTAACCAGGCCTCACCTAATAGCCAGCAATAAACTCATCTGTGGATTAATTAACTGATGAGTGTATTACCCACATGATCCAATCACCTTCCAAATACATGAGGCTTTTGAAGAATATCACAGATATAAATTTATATATATAAATATATATATAAATTTATATTTATAAATATATAAATATAAATATAAACAGTTTGAGAATTGCTGAAAAATCTATGCCCAAAGTCTTCTCTGAGACTCAAGGGAAACTCTTAGCTATGAGCCCCTGTAAAAAAAAAAAGCTAAACACTGCTGACATACAATGGCACCAGATAAACATTCCTATTCTAAAGGGGAGAAATTGGGAATAGAAAGGAATGGAACCAAAGCGAAATAGAAATCCAGTAGGGCAAACATTAAATCTTATAACTCCATATCTGCACCCAGGACAAGTTATGGCAAGATATGAGCTTCAAAGGGCTTGGCTAGCTCTGCCCCTACAGGATTGCCTGTTGCAGGCCACATGGCTTCTCTCTTGGGATGGCTCTGGTCACTGCCTGTGGCTTTCCTCAGCAGATGTTTCTTATTCTTTGCCTCTTCTATTCCACTTTCAGCTTCACTTTTGCAGCTTCATGTACTCTCTTCTTAGGGGCACACTGCCTGGCCTCCCAGGCCTTTTACTGAGGTCTATGTGGAAGCCTCCCTGGCCTCACAATCTGCATTCTGCATGATGGTAAAACTAGCATGTTGATGGCACCAAGATCTGCCACCATACCAGCAGTAGCCAGTCCCCTTTGGATCATGGCTGTGGTAGCCTCTGAATGCCTGGATGGCTGAATTCAGGGAATCAATTTTCTGTGTGACCCTTCTGGAAGAAGGGACCCAGAAGCTCTCTTTCCAAAACAGTGCTTTACTTATTTTGCATTTTCAGACTTTTCAGAAAATTTGTGTACATTTTGCTCATGTTCTGAGGCTTTGTGAGAGACTGAGATTAATAGTTGACTAATCTGTGGAGGAAATTTTACAGCAGCCCAACATTCATGCAGTGGCATGGGTATTGTTTTAGGCTTTTAGTCAGCTCTACTTTGAGAATAAAGAGCAAATGACAGCTGAATGAATTAAAATGATTTGAGTTTGGCCAGAAAGCATGCTCAGATAAAGTTGGAACCTGCAAAGATGGAGCAGAGGATTAACATTTAATAAGAAATCACATACTACACAACATATAAGAAAGATGGCTAGAAGGCATTGCAAGAACCAGCAGGATTCCACCCTTCACAGGCTCAAAGTTGCAAAAGTGAAACACTTTAATTTGAGCAGATAGCCCCACAGAACTATGCTGAAGAAAGGCAGCCTATGAAATTTGCTTCTTGGGAACCCATTCACAGTGGTTGGCCACCCAGGCTCTCAGAGGCCCCTGCAGCTGTGATTCAAGGATGCCTAGCTACTGGTCAAGCTGTTGGGAAACCTGTTATCATCCATATGGTACTAGTTTTACAGATACAAAAAGTGTGTAGTTAGGGAGGCTTCCACCAAGATTTCAGAAGAAGGCCTGGGAGGGCAGGCAGTGTGCCCCTAAGAGGGCAGTGTGTGAAGCTGTAAGAGTGAAGCTGAAGAAGAATGAAGAAACCCCAGAAAATAAGAAAAGCCAGAAACATGGAGTGTTTGAGAAAGTTACAAGGAGTGAGCAAAGCCAGCCTAAGAGAGAGGCCATGAGAGCTGCTACCATCTGCAATGCCATAGAGGTATGGCCACCCAAGTCTTTTGGAGTTCACATTTTGCTACACCTTGCTCCAGGTGCTGGACATGGAATTATGGGATTTAATGTTTTACCTTCTGGGTTTCAGTACCCCTATTTCTCCCTTTTGCAATAGGAATGTTTATTTTATACTATTGTATATTGGTAGTGTTTGACTTTCTTTTGGTTTTTATAGGGGCTCACAGCTAAGAGTTTGCCTTAAGTCTCAGAGGGGATTTTGGACTTTTTAGCAATGATAAAACTGTTATGACTTTGCCAACTAGTAGAGATGGAATAAATGCATTTTGTATAAAGGAATATGTGGCCAGGGACAGAAAGTTATGGTATATCACTAAATGTCCTGCCAAAGCCTCCTGTGGTCATAGGAAAGGCTTTTGAGAGGTAATTAGATCATGGAGACATGATACTCATCAATGGATTAGTCTACCAATGAGTTTATAGCTAACTGTGATGCTGGGAGTGAAATTGTGGTAACCAACCAGACTCCATCTTGTTCCTCAATGCCATTTTGTACCTGTGCTTGAACAAAGAACTTGCACATGAACAAAGCACCCAAAACCCCCACATCCTGCTTGGCAGTAAACTTGCTGCAGTTGCAGGATGTTTTGTAGCTCACCTAGTATGTGTGAAACTTCCTTATGCCACTCCACTAACCTAGCATGGTTCTGCTTCTGTAAGATTCAGCTTGCTCTTCCCTGAGCCCTCCCCAAGTGAAAGCATGATTTTAAAGGAGAAATCAAAATGCTTCCCATTGCCAAGGAACCTTTCTGGGCTCTAGCCCACCTTGGCTGCTGGCTATAATAAATGGGCATGAATCTGGCACAGAATGTACTGTATCTCTATTGTCCAAACACACTTGTCCACAACAAAATCTAGTTGTAAGAGGTGGGTCACTGAGGGGGTAGCCTGGAAGGATTTATCTCTTGACATTTCTCCCTTCACTCACTCTGATTCCCCACCACCATGTGGTGAGCAGCTCTCCTCAGGTCTCCTTTGCTAGAAACCCCAAGGCATTACATAGCCTTGAAGCCAGCTGAATATGAACTGAAAGGTGAGCCAACACCTTTCCTAAGTCGTGGGTGTTAAGTTATGGTGTCTCAGTGACAAGGAAAATGACTAAGATACTCAGATTAAAGGTTATTATTGAAAGGTATGGGATTATCTTTTTCATTTTGTCAATTTTCTTCTGATTATTTTGTTTGTTTTCTCTTTTTATCTGAAGGATAGCTTTACAGGGCATAGTAATCATGGCTAACAATTAGTTTCTGTCAAGACTTGGAATATGTCATTCCATTTTCTCCAGGCCTGTAGGGTTTTTGCTGAGATCTGCTATTGGACTAACAGAGTTGTCCTTAAAGTGACATGATGCTTTCCCTTCTTCCCTTTCCCCCTTTCCTCCTGCCATCTCCAAACCCTTGGACCTTTTCCTATTTCAAATTATCATTTATTAATTTTAATCATTTTCATCCTTATTTACACTTTCAATTTCTCACACTAGAGAAACTATTCAGTGTTTACACATGTGTGTCCTACTTATTTCACTTAAGAGTATGGCCTCAATATGCATCCATTTAGGGAAAGGAAAAATTATGAGAAAGAAAAAAGCAATGGAATCAAAGTCTGTGTAAATAGGGAGGGGTGGAGGGGGTGAAGGGTGCACAAGTAATGGGAGAAAAAATAAGAATTAAGATACATCATGTTTTGGTACAAACACCCAATGATAAATGTAAATGTATTTTATACCTAAAATGTACCAATAAATATATATATAAATAAAAAGGTGACATGATGCTTTTCTCATACAGAACTCAAAATTGTTTGTCTTCCTGTCTTCTTTCTTTCATTTTAACTGTGTTAAGGTGAAAATCTTTTCTGGTTATGTCTATTTGAAGTTCTGTAAGCATCTGGAGTATGGATGTCTATGTCTTTCTCAAGTTAATGGAATTTTTTTCCTATTGTTTTGTGAAATAGATTTTCTATGCCCTTAACTTTTATTTCCTTTATACTAATTAGTGGATGTTTGATGATTTAATGATGTCCAAAAATCTTGAATGCTCTCTTCATTCATCTTTTTCTGTCTGAACTTGTTATTTCATAAGACCTATCACCTGTCTTCAAGCTCTAACATTCTTCCTTCCACTTGATTTAATATGTAGTTGAGGCTTTCAACTGAATTTAATTGACTTGAGTTCTTCACTTCAAGATTTCTGTTCATTCTAAAAAATCTTTATCTCTTTGTTGAATATCTCATTTACAGTCCTGCATTGTCTTCCTGCTTTCCTTTAGCGGTTTATTTGTTCTTGCTTGGAATTCATTGGGCTTTTAAAAAATTATTTCATGTAGGTGTTGTGGTGCATCTCTATAATACCAGCACTCTGAGTGGATGAGGTAGGAGGATGGTAGATTCAACCTCAGCCTGGATAACTTAGCAACTTAGTGAGAACCTGGATCACAATGAAAACTACATAAGGGGGTAGCGATAAATAGCTTAATATGAAGGCTCTAGGTTCAATCCCTAGTACTGTCAAAAAAATTGCTCTTTTTAATTTTTTACCAGACATTTTATCCATTTCACTTTTTTTGGAGTCTGTTACTAGAGTTATGATTTTGGGGAGGTGTCACATTACCCTGTTTTTTCATAGTTCTTATATTCCTATGTTGAGACTTACCCATCTGGTAAATTGGGTAAGTTTACCATTTTTGTGGGATGGTCTTTTCAGTAAGTGACTTTCTTCTGAAGATCTTTTATGGAGTGTTGGTTTATTATGCAATGCTGGCTTCATTTCCAGGTAGGTACTGTACAGTAGCCTTCTTGTAGCTTCTTTTGCTGTAAATGGTGACTTTGAGCACAGTGTGTAACCTCAAGATCCTAGAAAAAGAAGAGCATAACAAACCCAAAGCTCATACAAGAGAGGAAATTATAAAGATCAGAGCAGAAATCAATGCAATGGAGATTAAGAGAACGATACAGAAAATTAATGAATCAAAGAGTTGGTTTTTTTAAAGAATAAGTAAAATTGATAAACCTTTAGCCAACCTTATAAAAAAAAGGAAAGAAAAGGCTCAAATTCATTCAATTAAGAATGAAAAAGGGGAAGTCACAACAGACCCAGCAGAAATCCAGAGCATCATTAATATCTACTTTGAGAACCTGTACTCTACTAAAATGGAAAACACAGAAGAAATGGACAGATTCCTAGATACATACGAATTGCCAAAGTTAAATGAAGAAGATATAGAAATTCTAAACACCCCAATAACAATGAATGAAATTGAAAATGTGATAAAAAATTTACCAACGAAGAAAAGCCCAGGTCCTAATGGCTTCACTGCTGAATTCTACAAGACATTTAGAGAAGAACTATCACCATTACTCTTTAAACTCATCAAGGAAATTGAAAGGGAAGTAATACTTCCAAATTCATTCCTGGAAGCAAGTGTTACTTTGATTCCAAATCCAGGGAAGGACCCATCCAAGAAAGAGAACTACAGGTCAATCTCCCTAATGAACATAGATGCAAACATCCTCAACAAGATACTGGCAAACAGAATACAGAGGGTCATCAAGAAGATCATACACCCTGACCAAGTCGGATTTATTCCAGGGATGCAAGGATGGTTCAATATTCATAAATCAATAAATGTAATACACTATATCAACAGAGCCAAGGACAAAAACCATATGATCATCTCAATAGTTGCAGAGAATGCATTTGACAAAATCCAACAGCCATTCATGATACCAACCCTACAGAAAATTGGAATAGATCTCCACCTGATAAAGGCTATCTATGAAAAACCAAGAGCAACATCATACTAAATGGTCAAAAACTGAAATACTTCATGCTAAAATCAGAAACAAGACAAGGATGTCCACTGTCACCACTTCTGTTCAACAGAGTTCTATAAATATTAGCCACAGCAATTGGATAAGAGAAAGAAATAAAAGGAATAAAGATAGGAAAGGAAAAAGTTAAACTGTCATTATTTGCTGAGAATATGATACTTTACATAGAAGACCCAAAAAACTTGGCCAAAAGACTTCTACACTTAATTGACAGATTCAGTAGAATAGCTGGATATAAGGTCAACACTCAGAAAACAATAGCCTTTTTGTACACAAATAACACTCACTGAGAGAGAAATTAGGGAAACAATTCCTTTCAGAATAGCATCAAAAAATGAAATATCTAGGAATCAATCTAACAAAGGAAGCAAAAGACCTCTACACTGAAAACTACAGCACTCTGCAAAAAGTGATCGAAGAGGATATAAGAAAATGGAAAGACATCCCTTGCTCCTGAGTAGGAAGAGCAAATATAGTGAAAATGGCCATACTTCCAAAACTACTGTATAGATTTAATGTGATGTCAATTGAAATTCCAACAATATACTTCACAGAACTAGAGAAAACAATCCAAAAATTCATTTGGAACCAGAAGAGACCTAGAATAGCAAAAGCAATTCTAGGCAACAGAGACATGGCTGGGGGTATCACAATCCCCAACTTGAGACTATACTACAAAGCTACTGTGATAAAAACAGCATGGTATTGGCAAAGAAACAGACTTGAGGGTCAGTGGAATAAATTAGAAGATGCAGAAATAACTGTAGACATACTCAGCCACCTCATCTTTGACAAAGGAGCCAACCACTGTCATTTGAGGAAAGATAGCCTATTTAATAAATGGTTTTGGAAAACCTGGATTTCACCCTGCCAAAGATTGAAGTTAGACCCATATCTATCACCATGCACTAAACTAAAATTGAAGTGGATTAAAGATCTAAATATTAAAACAGGAACACTAAACTTGTTGGAAGATAAGTTAGGTAGACCTCTTGAAGATATTGGCATAGGAAAAGACTTTATGAACAAACCCTCAGTAGCATGAGAACTAGCACAAAGAATCAACAACTGGGATTTCATCTTATTAAAAAGATTCTGCACTATAAGAGTGACCACCAACAGAGTCAAGAGACCGCCTACAATGTGGAAAAAATTTTTTGCAGCTGTACCTCAGACAAAGAACTACTATCTAGAATACATAAAGAACTGAAAAAAAATCAGACCCCCGAAATTCAGAGACCCAATTCAAAAATGGGCATCTGAAATGAACAGACATTTCTCACACAAAGAAGTAAAAGCAGCAAATATATGAAAAAATGTTCAACATCACTGGTCATTCGAGAGATGCAGATGAAAACAACACTGAGATTCCACCTCACCCCACAAAGAATGGCTGCTATCAAGAAATCAACAAATAACAAATGCTGGCAGGGGTGTGAGGAATAAGGAACAGTTCCCCATTGCTGGTGGGAGGGCAGAGTGATGCAACCACTGTCGAAATCACTATGGAGATACCTCAAAGAACTAGGACTAGAGGTGCCATTTGACCCAGCTATTCCCCTGCTGGGGATCTTCCCCAAAGAATTAAAAGAATCATACCACAGTGATATATATGTACCCATGTTTATAGCGGCACAGTTTGTTATAGCTAAAGCTTCAAATAGCCCCAGCGCCCATCAACTGGAAACTGGATAAAGAAGATGTGGGTTTTTAATAAAATGGAGTACTACTCAGCCATAAAGAATGAGAAACTAGAGTCATTTATAGCTAAATGGATACATATCAAGACCATACTCTCAAGCAAAATAAATAGCACACACATTTGTCAATACTGAATAGTTTCTCTAGTGTGAGAAACTGAAAGTGTAAATAAGGGTTAAAGTGATTAAAATGAATAATTGATAATTTGAAATATGAAGAAAGATTCAAAGGGGTAGGAGTGGTGAGAGAGGGGAAGGGGAAAGGAAAGAAGGGAAAGGAAAAACTATGAGAAAAGATAAAAAATGGAAACAAAGTCTATGTAAATAGGGAAGGGTGGAGGGGTGAAGGGCACACAGGTAATGGGGAAAAAATAAGAACCAAGATTCATCATGTACAGGTACAAGCATCCAATCATAAGTGTAAACATATTGTATACCTAAAAGGTATCAATAAAAGAATTTAAGAATAAAAAAAATATATTAGTAGTATCCATTGCTCTAGATCCCACTGGCAGTCTTTAGCTATGGTCCAGAACAACAACAAAATGTGTGCATTGTTTGTTTCAGCTATATCTTTGGAGGTTCACAGTTAGGAAAATAAAATTTCAAGGAGCTTATTTATCATTCCTCCAGCATAAAATCTTGAATTATTCACTTGGTGAATGTCACCAGTCATCAAGACAATCATTATTAAACTATTTCTGAACAGATGAAATTAGTCTCCTAGATATTTCAGTAGCAGTATATGCAGACTTGGTAGAATCAATATTTCCTTAGATTTTATATATTTTAAGTAATAAACTAGATGAATATTTGTCATTCTTTTTAGCCCCCCAGTATCAGAACCACCTTCTTAGATTTTGAGAATCCATTGAGCTAATTAAAAGAATTAAAAGTACTTCTGGTGACCTATCTAAAAAATAAAAATTAAAAATGGTCTGAGGGGGCCCGGGATGTAGCTCAGTGCACCACGCCTGCCTTGCAAGTGCGAGGTCCTGAGTTCAATCCCCAGTACTGCAAAAAAAAGTCTGAGGGTACAGCTCAGTGTGAAGGCCCTGCGTTCAATCCTCAGTAATGTAACAAATGGACAAACAAAAAGTAAGAGTATATACTCTTCAAAGAATTGTAAAGTCATCCAGGGCCACAAATTTGTTTATTTATTTGTTTTCCTTTAATTTTTTAGTCTCTCTTCTTAGAACATTTTCTTTATTAGTACATGTTGGTAGTACACAATGTTTTTTTTTTGTATTAAATTATTTTATTGGTACATAGTAGGTATACAACACAATTACATTTCTCATTGGGAATTGTACCTTTATATAATGCATCTTGGTTCTTATTTTTTCCCCATTCCTAGCTCTCCCTTCATGCCCTCCACCCTTCCCTATTTACAAAGACTTTATTTCCATTTTCTCCATTTCTCATCATTTTTTCCTTTCCCTTCTTTCCTTTCCCCTGTCCTCCCAATACCCCTACCCCTTTGGACCTTTTGTTCCTATTTGACATTATCGATTATTCATTCTAATCATTGGTACATTTCAGGTATACAATATAATGACATTCATCATTGGAAATTTGCACCTTTCCATAGTCTCTCTTGGTTCTTGTTTTTCACCTTTGGCCAGCCCTCCCTTCAACCCCTCCAGCTCTCCCTATTTACAAAGATTTTGTTCCTATTTTTCCATTTTCTCATATTAATCCCATTCCCTTCTATCCTTTCCCTTAGCCCTCCCACTTCCTTCCCCTTTGCCCCTTTTCTTCCTATTTCACATTACCTATTATACATTTAGTCCTTATTTACACTTTCAGTTTCTCACACCAGACAAACTATTTGGTATTTACACATGTGTGACCTATTTATTTCACTTAAGAGTATTGCCTCAATGTGCATCCACTTAGCTATAAATGTCTCTAATTTGTCATTTTTTATGGCTGAGTAGTACTCCATTTTATAAAAAAACCACATTTTCTTGATCCAGTCTCCAGTTGATGGGCATTTGGGCTGTTTCCAAGTTTTAGCTATTACAAACTGTGCTGCTATGAACATGGGTGCACATATATCACTGTGGTATGATTCTTTTAATTCTTTGGGGAAGATCCCCAGCAGTGGAATAGCAGGGTCAAATGGGATTTCCAGTCCTAGTACTTTGAGGTATCTCCATACTGATTTCCACAGTGCTTGCACCAGTCTACACTCCCACCAGCAGTGGAGCAGGGTTCCTCTTTCCCCACAGCCCCGCCAGCATTTGTTATTGGTTGATTTCATGATAGCAGCCATTCTTTCTGGAGTGAAGTGGAATCTCAGCATTGTTTTCATTTGCATCTCTCGAATGACCAGTGATGTTGCACATTTTTTCCTGTATTTATTTGCTATTTCTACTTCTTTGTCTGAGAAATGTCTGTTCATTTCAGATGCCCATTTTTGGATTGGGTCTTTAAATTTGGGAGATCTGATCTTTTTAAGTTCTTTATAGATTCGAGATAGTAGACCTTTGTCTGAGGAAGAGCAGGTGAAGATTTTTTCCCACATTGTGGGTTGTCTCTTCACACTGCTGGTGGTTTCTCTGGCTGTGCAGAAGCTTTTTTAATAAGAAGAGATCCCACTTGTTGATTGTTTGTGCTAGTTCGTGGGCAACTGAGGTTTTGTTCATGAAATCTTTTCCTACACCGATGTCTTCAAGGGTTCTACCTAACCTCTGTTCCAACTGGTTCAGAGTTTCTATTTTAATATTTAGATCTTTAATCCATTTTGATTTTAGTTTAGTGTATGGTGAGAGATACAGGTCTAGTTTTAATCTTTGGCAAGTTGAAGCCCAATTTTTCCAGCACCATTTATTAAAGAGGCTATCTTTCCTCCAGTGAGGGTGTTTGGCTCCTTTGTCGAAGATGAGATGGCTGAGTGTGTCTGGCATTGTTTCTGCATCTTCTAATCTGTTCCACTGGTCCTCAAGTCTGTTTCTTTGCCAGTGCCATGCTGTTTTTATCACAGTAGCTTTGTAGTATAGTTGCAGGTTGGGGATTGTGATACCCCCTGCCATGTCTCTGTTACCTAGAATTGCTTTTGCTATTCTGGGTCTCTTCTTATTCCAAATGAATTTTTGGATTGTTTTCTCGAGGTCTATGAAGTATGCTGCTGGGATCTCAATTGGAATTGCATTAAATCTATGTAGCAGTTTTGGAAGTATGGGCATTTTCCCTATATTAATCCTTCCTACCCAGGAGCAGGGGATGTCTGTCCATTTTCTGATATCATCTTCAATCTCTCTTTTCAGAGTGCCATAGTTTTCAGAGAAGAGGTCTTTGATTTCTTTCGTTAGGATGATTCCTAGGTATTTCAGTTTTTTGGATGCTAATGTGAAAGGAATTATTTGCCCTATTTCTCTCTCAGTGAGTCTGTCATTGGTGTAGAGGAAAGCTATTGATTTTTGTGTGTTGACCTTGTAACCAGCTACTTGACTGAATTTGGTTATTAAGTCTAGAAGACTTTTGGTGGAGTTCTTGGGGTCTTCTATATAGAGTATCATGTCGTCTTCAAATAATGACAATTTGACTTCTTCATTTCCTATCTTTATTCCTTTAATTTCTTTCTCTTGTGTAATTGCCATGGCTAATGTTTCCAGAACTATATTGCACAAGAGTGGTGATAGTGGACATCCTTGTCTTGTTCCTGATTTTAGTGTGAAGGCTTTCAGTTTTTGACCATTTAGTATGATATTGGCTGTTGGTTTTTCATAGATGGCTTCTATCAGTTTGAGGTAGAGACCATCTATTCCAATTTTTTGTAGGGTTTTTATCATAAATGCATGTTGGATTTTGTCAAATGCTTTTTCTGCATCTATGGAGATAATCATATGGTTTGTGTCCTTGGCTCTATTGATATAGTGTATTACATTAATTGATTTTTGTATATTGAACCATCCCTGCATCCCTGGGATGAATCCCACTTGATCAAGGTGTATGATCTTCTTGATGATCTTCTGCATTCTGTTTGCCATTATCTTATTAAGGATTTTTGCATCTATGTTCATTAGTGAGATTGGCCTATAGTTCTCTTTTTCAGTTGGGTCTTTTTCTGCTTTGGGGATCAAGGTGATGCTTGCTTCCAGGAATGAATTTGGGAGTATTGCTTCCCTTTCAATTTCATTGAAGAGTTTAAAGAGTAGTGGTAGCAGTTCCTCTCTAAATGTCTTGTAGAATTCAATAGTGAAGCCATCAGGGCCTGGGCTTTTCTTAGGTGATAAGTTTTTAATTCCATTTTCAATTTCATTGATTGATATTGGGTTGTTCAGAATTTTTAGGTCTTCTTCGTTCAATTTTGGTAATTCATATGTATCTAGGAATCTGTCCATTTCTTCTGTGTTGTCCATCTTATTGGCATATAGGTTCTGGAAGTAGCTATTGATGATCCTCTGGATTTCTGCTGGGTCTGTTGTAATTTCATCCTTTTCATTCCTAATTGCATGGATTTGGGCCTTTTCTTTCCTTTTTCTGACAAGGTTGGCTAAAGGTTTGTCAATTTGTTGATTCTTTTGAAGAACCAACTCTTGGCTTTATTGATTTTTTGTATCGTTCTCTTAGTGTCCATTGCATTAATTTCTCCTCTGATCTTTGTAATTTCTTCCCTTGTATGAGCTTTGGGGTTGTCTTGCTCTTCTTTTTCTAGAAGCTTGAGGTTCAGCATCAGGTTATTTAATTGGGCTCATTCTGTTTTCCTAATATGCGTATGCACTGCTATGAATTTCCCTCATAAGACTGCTTTCATTGTGTCCCATAGATTCTGATATGTTGTATTGTCATTGTCATTTAATTGAAGGAACTGTCTGATTTCTTCTTTAATTTCCTCTGTGACCCATTGGTTATTCAGAAGTGTGTTGTTCAATTTCCACATGTTTATGAAATTTTTTGAGTTTCTTTTGCTATGGATCTCCAATTTCTTTGCACTATGGTCTGATAATATACAGGGGATAACTTCAATTCCTTTGCACTTACTTAAATACATTCTATGTGTGAGTATGTGGTCTACTTTTGAGAATGACCCATGTGCAGCTGGGAAGAATGTGTATTCTGATTTTGTGGGGTGGAAGACTCTGTAAACATCTGTTAAGTTCATTTGTTCAAGAGTTCGATTGAGTTCTAGTATTTCAGTACTTATTTTTAGTCTTGTTGATCTATCTATTTGTGACAGTGGGGTGTTGAGGTCCCCCACTACAATTGTATTAGTGCATATATGACTTTTCATGTCCATGAGTATTTGTTTTATATAGTTGGGCACACTAGTGTTTGGTGCATACATATTTATGATTGTCATCTCTTCCTCTTGGATTCTTCCCTTTACAAGGATGTAGTGTCCTTCTTCATCTCTCTTAATTAGTGTTGGTTTGAAATCTACTTGATCTGCCAAGAGGATAGCTACTCCTGCTTTTTTTCAGGTTCCTGTTGCATGGAGTATTGTTTTCCACCCTTTAACTTTCAGTCTATGAGTTTCCTTTTGAATGAAGTGTGTTTCTTGTATGCAGCATATTGTTGGATTTTGCTTCTTGACCCATTCTGCCAGTGTACTTCTTTTGATTGGTGAATTGAGACCATTAACGTTGATGGTTATAACTGAAACGTATTGACTTGTCATTGCCATGACTTTTTCTTTTTGTTGGGTTCTCCCCCTTTACATTTAATTTCTTGTCATGCCAGATGAGTTCATTCTGCTTTGCTTCCTGGGGTTGTGATCCTCAATGTCTGTTCCTAGGATATTGTGTAAAATGTTTTGGAGTGTTAGTTTGGTATTCACGAAGTTCCTAAGGTGCTCTTTGTCATGAAAGTATCTTATTTCTCCATCCATTTTGAAAGATAGTTTTGCAGGGTACATCAATCTGGGTTGGAGGCTGTTTTCTTTTAGGGCTTGGAATATGTCACTCCAAGCTCTTGTTGCCTTGATGGTTTGTGTTGAGAAGTGTGCTGTGATTCTGATGGGCTTTCCTTTATATGTGATTTGTTTCTTTTCTCTGACTGCTTGGAGAACTTTGTTCTTCTGTTGTGTTTCTGGAATCTTAACAATTATATGCCTATGTGTAGATTTTTTTTGATCAAGGCTATTTGGAGTCCTATATGCCTCACTTATCTGTATGTCAAGCTCTTTTTCCCTGTTTGGGAAGTTTTCTGCCATTATTTCTGTGAAGAGATTTTTTATGTCATCTCCACTCTCTCCTGTTTCTTCCTTGAGCCCAATCAGTCTTATGTTATTCTTCTTTGCATCATCTAGCAGCTGCTGGATTGATTTCTCATGTTCCCTTATAATTTTGAAGCAATTTTTCTTTTCCTGGTCACTAATTGCAATCTTATCTTCTATATCTGAAATTCTGTCCTCACACTGGCTCATTCTGCTGTGTAGACTTTCAGTGGAGTTTTTCATGTCCTGGAAATCTATTTGCATCTGTTTTATGGATTCCATTTGTTTCTTATGTTGGGATTTCATCATGTTCCTCAGCTCCTCTCTAGATTAATCATGTCTTGCACTAGGGGCACAATCTTTGCTGTTATCTGAGAAATTATTTCTGATTTCATTTTTCCCAGATCCTCTTTTGTTGCCAGTTCAGTGGGTCCAGGTGGTTGAGTATCAGAGGGTTCCATCTCCTTTCCCTTTGGGGTTGCTGTAGGTGATCTGGAAGCCTGGTTTTGAGACTTATTTACATGTTTTCTTATTTCGACTGGGGCGGGGTGCTGTTAGCGCCTGCACAGATTACCTCCTCTGAGCTGGGTGAGGTGGGACAGGGGCCGGGAGCAGCAGTAGGGATGGTGACCCAAAAGCCCTTTCCTGTGGGCTGGGAGCAGCCGGAGGGATGGTGGCCGGGAAACCCCTTCCTCTGGGCCAGGAGCAGTGGGACAGAAGGTGGCCCAAAACCCCTTTCCTCTGGGCTGGGAGCAGCGGTGAGGGATGGTGACCGGGAAGCACCTTCCTCTTGACCAGGAGCAGTGGGACAATGGCTCAGAAGCCCCTACCTCTGGGCCGGGAGCAGTGGGACTCAGTACCTTGGTCTGGTGGTCTGGTGTCCTCTGCGCCTTGGTAATGTGGAATCAGGTGGCTGCCTGTCTGCAGTGGGGTGATTCAGTGTCTTCCGCGTGACTCAGGACCTGAGTAGGGCGTCGGTAGTACACAATGTTTACATTCCTTGTGGAAGTTGGTACACATATGTAACACATCTTAATTCCTTATTTTATCCCCTTTCCCTTCCCTCCCTTCTACCTCCCTCCATCTCTTGATCTCCTTCCCCTTTGAGAAAGATCTATCTTCCTACTTCCTATTATCTATTTACCTTTTATTTTGTTCTCATATAAGAGAAGTGTTTCTCATATAAGAGAAACCATGTAATATTTGGGTTCCTCATAAAAGAGAAGCCATATGAAATTTAAGCTTGCACTTCTGATTTATTTCACTTAACATTATGGTGTCAAGGTGTATCCATTTTACTATAAATGCCAGAAGTTTATCTTTCTTTATGCCAGAACAGTACTCCATTGCGTATAAATACCATGTTTTCTTTATTCATTCATCTGTTGATGGACATAGACTGTTTCTAAGATTTAGCTTTTATGATTTGTGTGCTACAATCATGGTATGCATGGATCACTCCACTATGATGTATTTAACTGTTTCAGAAAGATACTTAGATGGGAAATAATTGAGTAAAATGGAATTTCTAGTTTTGTTTTTCTGACGCATCTCTGTTCAGATCTCTATAGTGGTTGTACTAGTTTACATTCCTACCAACAATGTAGAAGGGTTCACTTTCTCCCACAGCTTTATTGCCATTTGTTATTTGATTTCTTGTTGATGGTCATTCTTTCTGGAGTAAGATGCAATCTCAGCTTTAATTTGCATTTCTCTAATGGCCAGAGCTGTTAAGTACTTCTTCATCTACTTATTATCTATTTATACTTCTTCTTTTGTGAAGTGTCTATGCATTCACTTGCCCATTTTTTGATTGAGTCTTTTATTTTGGGGCAATCTAAGTTTTTGAGTTCTTTATATATTCTAGATATTAGTCCTCTGTCTGTGGAAGAGCTGGCAAAAATTGTTTTTCCATTCTGTAGGGTTTTTTTTTTCACTCCATTGGTTGATTCAATAATAAATGTTCGCATAGCTCAGTTTTAAAATGGGCAAAGAAACTGAATAGACATTTCTTCAAAGAAAACATATGTAAGTGTCCAATAAACTGGTGAAAGCTTGATTAGCAATCAGGGAAGTGCAAATGAAAACTACCATGTGATAGCAATTCATGTCCTTGAGTAAGGTTATAATAAATAATACAAATGAAATAAATGTTAAGAAGAATGTGGAGAAATTGTAAGCTTCATAAACTACTAATGTGAATGTAAAATGGTGTTACCACTATTGAAAAATGCTGTGCTATTCTTCCAAGGATTAAATAGTTACCTAATGGTCCATCAGTTCCACTCCACTCTATATGCTCAAGAAAAATAAAAATATAGGCCACATAAAAAGTTAAAAATGATTGCTCATAGTAGCATTATCCACAATAGCAAAAAATGGAAACAATTCAAATGTTCAAATGATGAATGGTAGTGTTATATATCCATACAATGTAAATTATTGACTATCAATGGTAATGAAGTACTGATGCATGCTCCAACATGTGTGAATCTTAAAATTCTGCTCACAGAAAAAAGCCAGCCTCAAAAAAACACATATCATATGGACCCACTTATATGATTTGTCTAGAACAGGAAAATCCATGGAGAAAAAAAGTAGATTTTTTGTTGCTTAGAGTTGACAGAATTAAGGAGAGATTGGGAATAATATTTCTTTCTGCACAGATGAAAATGTTCTAGAATTAATTATGATGATGGCTGCACAACTCTATGACTATGCTAAAAACCATTGGCCAGGGGTGGTGGCACATGCCTATAATTCCACCACTCCTGGGAGGCTGAGGCAGAAGAATTTCTGTGAGTTTGAGGCCAGCCTGGGCTACAAAGTGAGTTCAAGGGTGGCCTGGGCTACATAGTGAGACTGTGTCTCAAACAAACACAAACAAACAAACAAAAACCCCCATTGAATTGTACCCTGTAAGCAAATCTTATGCCATGTGAATTATATCTTCATTAGGATATGGAGCATTGCCAAGATACTGGCAAGGAAAATATGATGAAATGTTCAACACAGAGAGTGAGGAATATAAAGTGGTCCAACAACTTTGAAAAATTATTTGGCAGTACTTACTAAAATTAAACATAGGCACACTTTCTAACAGTAATTTTCTTTTCATTTCTGCAACAAAAATGTGTGCATTTGTGCACCAAAAGATGTGAAGTATGTTCATAGAAGCATTATTGGTAATAAACCAAATAAACAGTCCAAATGTTCATCAGTAGAATGATAAATATCTACCCATATCCACATAAAAATATCCTTTGAATATAAGAAACTCTCTAAATTTCAGGGTTGCCAATGTCCACACTTTAAAGTTGCATGGGTTTTTCTTTGTATCTTCATGGAGTGTCTTTTTTGCGGGGGACTGTTCATGGTCTTCAAGGTATTTTCAAAGGCATTTGTGACTAAGGATGGACTAACTTTTTCATGGACTGATTGAAAACAACTACTAGCCAGTGTTTTTCAAAGAACATTCATGAGTCTTTTAAGAGGTTCCATGGGAGTCAGAGTCCATGGTCAAATATATTTAGGTAACACTGCTAAATATAACTCCTCTTTTGGAGCTTAATACACTTAAGGCTTTTATAGAAACCATAACTGTGAGGAATCCTGTATTATTTTGGCTCTTTTCGCACCTACAAACCAACTTCACAAAGGAATGGACACTTTCTTCCTCCAACTGTTCTTTGTTTGAGAATATCTCATATCCAGAAAGACTGTGCTTCTTGCAAAATATTTTGAAAATATATGGAGCTATCAAATGAAAGACTATATGAAAAATAGAGAAAATAATTGTGCAGTGACTCAATTCATTAAACTCTTGACAGCAAAATTCAAGCATCAGTTGAAATCACCCAGTTTTTGTTCAGGCACAGGTGACTCAATACTCTCCTATGGTTTTCAGAAATTCAACTCCCACTTTTACCACTGCCATAAATTCTCAGAGGTTTACATTCTCACATGCACTTCTGGGTCTGGACCCATTCCTCCACTGAACTCTTGATCTTATTCACATTTCCTTTGCCATGCATGTTCGTCTGTTTTATGCCAGTTTGCATGGGGTCCCCTGCTTTGCATCTTCGATCAGTGGTAGATCTTACTAATGGTTGAGTTGACTGAGAAGTTTAAAGCACAGAAATGCAAACAACGTTAAAACCGCTGACTAGAGATCTTTGTACTTAAAAGTCATTTCATCCTGTTGTCACTAAGGACTTGGCCACCTCCTGCCCGAGATCCCTATGTCCTACTGTGTGTTTCTGACCATTCTCTTCCTTTCAGAGCCTCTCTCTCAATTCTACATTTTGTTTTTATCCAATGAAAAGTGGTTTAATCATCATTTGTCTCTTCCTTCTATGACCTAGTATGTCATCTCTACTCTCTAAAGTTTTATTGAGCTCTACTCTAAGACAATTCCTGTTTTCATTTTGTTTTCTTTCTCATTAGTTAACAAGCATTTGTTGAGTATTTCCTAAGCATTAGGTATACTGGCATCTATTTGCCTTATCTGGAAATAGTTCTGTGTCATTGTCACTTTTTCTGATCTGTTTTCTACTCTATAAAGTATGATGTAGGTACACATGCAAAGTTAGGCTTTTAAAAACTTTTTGCATCACACACAACACTTTATTTTGGAAGATAACTAGAAAATATGACAAAATTGATAGTAAAATGCAGAAATATGACACTTTCTATGTATAATGTTATTAAGTTTTAAAGATTCAGTAGCTCAAGTGTGCGAAAATGCTTTGTATTTATGACTGTCCAATCTTCCCTAACATACACTTATGTAGATGGAGAAGGAGGACAGATAGCTTGAGTGTCCCTCCTTTCATAATGATGCCTTTCCTGGTTTTCGGTAATCTTTTGTCAGTAAAACCAAAGATAAAGCTGAAATCTTAACAATGAATCTAGAATTAGGGGTTTCATGCTTTGATAAGTAGACTATTTTTCTCACATGACTGTTTTTTTCTGTTGGTTTATTTCTAAATTCCCTGAAAGATCTACCAGAAGTAAAGACCACTAATGTAGGTTGAGCTTTACTTCATGGGATGGGAGCATTTATGAGCTTAATTCTTTTCTAAGTTAATGAAATTTAATGTGAGGCGTTTGGTGCTCTGGGATTCAAAAAGGTTATCAGCCAAGCATTTATAATAAAAGTCCCCCTGATTTTCCCTAGTATGCACTGGGAGGATGGGAGTGCTATCAGTTTGACATTTCTGTCAGAACTGGTGTTTGAACCACTGGATGATTCTGACAAATGCCACTGCTGTCATTGGCTCAGTTTTAATTACACCTGACTGAAGCTTTCAATGGCAGCGAGCAGAAAACTTAATTAGTTGGAG
Source organism: Heterocephalus glaber (assembly GCF_053883595.1). Lineage (NCBI taxonomy): Eukaryota > Metazoa > Chordata > Mammalia > Rodentia > Bathyergidae > Heterocephalus > Heterocephalus glaber. Next base: position 10,357,866 of record NW_028258444.1, on the reverse strand, counting down.
TCCAGAGCATGAGCTTGCTGGAGGATTCCCAGTGTATGGGCTTCTGGGGGAGAAGTGAGCATATTTAAATCTACCATCCTTGGCAGGGAGGCTGGCTGGATGATTTTTAAAGGTTTGAAAGATTATTCATTCATATTGCTTTTGAGAGCACATTATATGTTCATTTCTCAAGTAATTCAGTAGTATGTGGCAGTAGGTGAAATAAACAACTACAAAAAGAAATAAAAGGCCTGTGTCTATTTCCATGATGATTGGCAATACTAACATACCCACATGTGTGTGTACACACACCTACACACACACACACGTTTATAAATGGATAAATGTGTGAATGCTCTGTTCAAGAAAACAACAACACATAAATAGTATTTTTGCATCCCATTGCTTCCAAGGTGTGAATGTTTTACTTTTTAATGTAAGTTTCTACAGAGACATGCATTAGCAGGCTGTAATGTCAAACTGCTAATATGCTGCTGTTAAAAATTAACATAACTCTTGCCTACTGGTTGGAGAAAAGTTTCCTTGCCTTAGAAGTAATCTCTTAGAGTCACCATACTTTCATGTATAGTAGTCCCCAGATCCTGTTTGAGGTGGCCACAGCTACAGTGCAACTCCAGCCCCGTTTACTTTTCAAACTGCACGTGGGTTTGGAACTCATCACTTGTCTTGGCCCACACAGGCTTCCCACTACAGAAAGAGCTATGCTGAACATTGAGCTTTGTCAGACATAAAGGATGATATTCTGCTTTATTTTATAAATAAAATATGACAGTGCTTGACAAGGCTGACTGAACTTTTGTCCTGATGACTCAGCCAAGACTCAGGACCTTCCACTCTCATCAGCTGTCTCGTTTGATTCTGCTGCCACTGTCATTGTTGCCTGTAAGTCTGGTGATGCATCTGGAACAGAAGATTATCAGATACTGCCTGACTCCTTGGGTAAAATAACTGCCCAAGGAGGATTCCACTTCTAAAGCATGGCATAGCAGCGTCAGGCTTTGAAATTTTCTCAAGGGGGTTCCTATGAGAATAGCTATAAATTTCTCACTTTCAGAAATACTGAAAAGCTACTACTTGGTGTAAGTTAACCTATTATACCCTGGAGATACTCACTAATCTTAGCACAGTATCTAGGTGTAACGTCGTGTCAGTATTCTTGGTGACTTTGGAGAAGAAGAAATCTTGAATTCAGTTGTTAGGCCAAGAAATATTAGTTGCCAAGGTAAAATTGCTTCTATGTTATGTCTCAATCTTTAACAGTACTGTAGCTAATTTGAAGCAGTATGTATTTTCCCTGGGTACTTTGCCTCACAGTACAGCATTCTTTTTGAAGGCCAATGTGATTAAGATGTGCTCAGCTTTTATTACTGAAACTTTCGGTACCTCTACTTTCTGGACTCTAATGAGTCAAAGGACAGAATAAAGTTGATAATGTTCTGTTTCAATCCCTCTGGAAATGAAATGGAATTAAAATTGGTACTTAAAATTAAATGAGGTGAGGTTCCACGTATCAAGTAAATATAAAGTATTTAAAAGAAAACGCTACCGATGACAGAAAAGTACAAAAATTGTTCCTGACATGAATAATTCACCATCTCTCAGATGGTATAAGTCACCTACTAATGTGCATTACTTGCCATTTAATAGTGGCTGTATCTGAAGAAATATGGAAATTGGAATATTTTAATAACTTTCTATATGAAAGATGATGAGACTGCCTAAATGATTAAGAGGAAGATATGTTATAATGAACTAAAGCCACTCGAGTGTAAGGTAATTTTAATTCAAATCTCCATCTGCTTATGTATAATTAAGACTCATTTAACAAGTTAATGCCTAACAGAGAGAACTGATAAGTTTGGTATTAAAGATCTTAAGAGAAGTAAATTAAACTGTCGGGGTTGAACTGGTCTTTAGTTTTAATTCCTTACACCTGAACCTCGATATGAATTTCAGGGTCTACTTCTTTATCTTTACTACTTATTTAAACATGAAGTCAAAGACAAAAGGGAAGGAGAATTAGAATATCTTTGTATATTGTAATTTTGGAAATCCCACCCTGTCTAACATATGACAGCATCCTGACTGATATGAATATTTATTCACTTCAGATTTCTCATTTTATAATATCCATATACCATTAAGATGGTGATTTCAAAGCTGCAAAAATATTTATGCATAGTTGAGGTTGTCAGCTGGGTTAAATAATCTCAGTAAATAAGAAGAAAGCGTTTAAAGTGCCAAAAGGAACAGTTTTGATCTTGGTGATTTTCATGAGCTTGTTGACTTCTCTACTTCCTACTTCAAATTTTTTCCAGAGTAACTGCCAAAAAGGTCCACCCATCATAAATATGGTGTGAACCTTTTTGTCTTCTAGCATAAAAATTTAATTGCCAGTGTAAGACTTCTCATTTAGGGAGAAGATAAATGTGTCTCCTCATTACATGCTTTTTAACATTTTCAGGACTGAATTCAAACAGGAAATTCCAGAATTTACATGGTCTTCCCAATAGGATTCTCACTAAGTCAAGGATTTTTAGCCATGCCAGTGTAATGCCCATATTGAGGGACCATGGAGTAGAACCCAGTGTTCTTGCTTATCGTTAACTACCATATAATGGCTTTGTCCAGTTAACTGGAAGTACCAATTTAAAGTATAATTTTTACAAATCAGATTAATAGTTGAAACTTTTTGAGCACTGTCAAGAAATTCATAGCTCTAGTCACCTTCTAAAATATATTGTCTGATTCATTTCTTATTTAAGAGCTGCTTTATTTTATTGACTCTTAAAGGTAATTTGTACAACCTCACAAAGTTAGTGAAGGGCAGGATCTGTTACGTTGATTACCATTTTGGCATTCTTTCTACATTACACTGCTTCTGAGATCTGATGAAGATGCTACATGGTCTTTCTTTTATATGAACACTACTTATACAAATAATAAGTATCTTGTCCATATACATGATATACACATATACATTTAAAAATATATTAACATGGAGAAGCTCAGCCGGTCCCAGCATCCGGAAGGAAGCTCCCCACCTCCATCCCAGGCTCCTAGGGCAGAGAAGGTGAGCTGCTTGGGCACCAGAAGCACCCCCTCCCATGGAAATGAGAAGGTACGTAAACAAGTCTCAAAAACAGACTTCTGGATCACCTACAGCAATCCCAAAAGGAAACGAGATGGAACACTCTGATACTCAACCACCTGGACTCTCTGAACTGGCAACAAAGGAGGATCTGGGAAAAATGAAATCAGAAATAACTACTCAGATAACAGCAAAGATTTTGCTCATGGTGCAAGACATGATTAATCTAGAGAGGACACAGATTAAAAAAATAGAGGATCTGAGGAACATTGTGGAATCCCAACATAGGAAACAAATGGAATCCATAAAAGAGATACAAACAGATTTCCAAGAGATTAAAAACTCCATCGAAAGTCTGCGCAGCAGAATGAACCAATGTGAGGATAGAATTTCACATATAGAAGATAAGATTGCAATTAGTGACCAGGAAAAGAAAAATTGCTTTAAAATTGTAAGGGAACACGAGAAATCAATCCAGCAGCTGCTAGACGATCCAAAGAAGAATAACATAAGACTGATTGGGCTCAAGGAAGAAACAGGAGAGAGTGCAGATGACATAAAAAAATTCTTCACAGAAGTGATGGCAGAAAACTTCCCAAGGAGGAGTAAAGAACTTGACATACAGATAAGTGAGGCATATAGGACTCCAGCTAGCCTTAATAAAAAAAAAATCTACACATAGGCATATAATAATTAGGATTCCAGAAATCCAACAGAAGAACAAAATTCTACAAGCAGTGAGAGAAAAGAAACAAATCACATGCAAAGGAAAGCCCATCAGAATCACAGCAGACTTCTCAATGCAAACCCTCAAGGCAAGAAGAGCTTGGAGTGATGTATTTCAAGCCCTAAAGGAAAACAGCCTCCAACCCAGATTGATGTACCCTGCAAAACTATCTTTCAAAATTGATGGAGAAATAAGATACTTTCATGACAAAGAACACCTCAGGAACTTCATGAATACCAAATCGGCACTCCAAAAAATTTTAGACAATACCCTAGGAAAAGACAATGAGGATCACAACCCCGGGAAACCCAGCAGAATGAATCCACTGGGCGTGACAAATTAAACGCAAAGGGGGAGAATCGAACAAAAAGAAAATGTCATGACAAGGTTTTTAAAACCTTTAACTTCATCTCCCTAATGAGTGTATAATTCAATCTTATTATTGTACTGATTAGTAATTTTCTGATTCTAGAGTTGCACACCATTCCTTGTGCTATACTGGCTATTTATCATCTTCTTATGTCTACATTGTAATTGGGTTGTCTATTAATGAGCTCTAAGAATTCTTTATATATTCTGGTCATAGGTTATGTGTATTAAAAATATGGTCTGTTTAAGGACTACTTTTAATTTTAATGATGTCATTTAAAGTTCTAAATTTTGATAGAATCCCATTTATCAATTTTTTTCTTTTATACGTCATGTTTTTTGTATCCTAGGTAGTTCTTGCCTACCCTGAATTCATAAATATTTTCCCTTATAATTTCTTCTTAAAGCTTTATACTTTTAGGCTTTCTTATTTAGGTTCATCGATCCCTTCAAGTTATTTTCATGTATGGAAATAAAGGGTTGAGGTTAATTTTTTATATACAGATACCAGGTGTTCTGGTGCCATTTGCTTAAAACGCTATCTCTTCCTTGGCTCTTGAATTGAGCTTATATTCTATAAAATGCTAATGTTAAATAATCTTTCAAAACTCAGTGGACCATATATCTGTGGTTCTATTTCTAGATTCTCTGTTTTATTCCAATGATCTATATGTCTTTCCTTACACCAACACTGCCTTGATTACTGTAGCTTTAGAAGAAGTCTTAAAATTAGGTACTAAACGTCTTACAACACTGTTTTTGTTTTTGTTTTTAACTTTTCTAGGTCCTTTGTACTCCTACATAACTTTTAAATTTCAATATCCAATTCTTCATTTATAGCAAGTATACACAGACCTGAATTTTTATATATACCTCGTGTTTTCTAATCCTGCTAAATTCAAGTACAAGTTCTAGGGGCTTCTAGAAATTTCTTAATATTTTCCCTGTAGATGATCATTTCATTTACATATAAAGATTTTGCTTCTGCTGTGCCAATCTTATCCTAGTTATGTCATTTTATTGCTAGACTATTTTGGTGGGGACTAGGTTTCAAAGTTTAATGGACAGATAAAGAGTAAGCATATCTGCCCTTGTTCCCCACCTTAAGGAGAAAGCATTGTATCTTCTCCATTTATATAAGGCATTCTCGCTGGAAGTATGGAGTACATGTCTTTAATCTGCTGAGAAGTTTCTGTTCTACTTCTAGGCTCCTGATAGCTTTTACCATGAACAGTTGTAGAATTTAGTCCAATACTTTTTCTCCAACTAGTGCCCAGATCATATGGCTTTTTCCTTTCCTCTGTTTAAATGATAACTTTTTGGGGCGGATCTTCCAATGCTGAACCAACACTGCCATCCCTATAACAAAACCACTTTCTACATACTGCCAGATCTGACTTCTAATATTTTGTTTTGTTAAACAAATTTCTATCTATGTTCATTCTTTTTTCTTCTATTATCTTTATCCAATTTTAGGATTAGCACAATGTTGAGTTCCTAAAATGAGAGAAGTGTTCCTTCTGTTTTCTGCTTTAATTGTTTGATATAATTTATCAGTTAAAATGTATATGAGCCTGCTGTTGTCATATAGGTACGTTTTCAAGCTAGGAATATACTTTCTTTAATAGGTGCTATTCAAATTTTATATTTCCTCCAGAGTTAGTTTCATTAATTTGTCTTCCAAGGTACTTCTTAGAAGTTGTCAAATTTATTTCCAAAAAGATTTTTGTAATATGCTTTCTATATCCTTTTAAATTCTGTAAAATCTGTGGTAATGTCTCCTAGATCTTAATATTGTAATTTAAAAAATGTATAACTGATATTGTGTAACAGAAAGGAAAGGTCTAAAAGACCAGGGGAATTGGGACGGATAGGGGAAGGGAAAAAAGGGAAAGGAAACAATATGAAAAGAGGAAAAAAAATGGAAACAAGGTCTTTGCAAATAGGGAAGGGTGGAGGGGGTGAAGGGAGGGCAAGGGAAGGGGAAAAAAATAAGAACCAAGATACTCATGTAAAGGTACAAGATCCCAATGACGAATGTAACTATTTTATACCAAAAACGTACCAGTAAACTTAATGGGAAAAAATATATTAACATTTCCTCATTTTACCTTCTCCTCTTTAGAAATTGAAAAGAAAGCAAACATTTGGTAGAACTTTCAAATGATATAAAGAGGCAAAACCCATATATAAAGAAATTCTGGCTGCTCCTCTAGGAAGTGTATACTGGTTTTTCTAGAAGAGGTATAGAAGGCACTACCTTCAGCAAGTTTTAATCTACTAACTTAATATGAAAATTTCTAGCCACTTAGTATGTTCATATTCAATAGACTCATTCATTTCACAACATTGATCCTTCAATAATAATTCTCCCTTGGTGGATCTAGTTTGGTGACAGTGAAACTTTTAGAGACTGAGTGCTCAAATTGCAATTCAAAACCCACTTATTTATGCAAAGCACAAACACTGCACGAAATATGAATACTGAGAGTTTAGTTTGGAAAAAGCAACTAATATATTAATTTTTTGTCTTAAGAAAAAAACAATAACAGAGCTTTCAATGATACAAACAGTTTTTCATTGAAGGATAGAAGTCTGCATTTGGCATGCTTTTGCACAATTAGTGTGATCTTTGCTGTTGTGTGATTATTGATAATTTGTCAAACCTTGGCTCATACTTTGTTAATTTCAGAGGAACACATGCAGCACTCAGGTCATCTGTTAGTCTGTTTCTTGTATCAGATTTGATATAATTTAAAGCTGAAAACAGCTGCTTAGAAGTATAAGATGAACCAAACAAAGCAAGAAAAGCAATCCCAATGCTTGCATTGACTTAAATTTATTTGGCAGAGAATTCCACACTTTAAGGATTTCATTTTTACAACTACCAACTGTGCTGTCCTTTGTCCTCCCTTCACACTCTGTCTTCTCTATCTTCTCAGGTGTTGTGTGCCAGGACATAGAATTTATTTTTCCAGATAGAGCTTTCTTGAAATTCCAATAACTCCATTTCCAGATTTCCAAAATGTAACCAGTGTAAGGAGGAACAAGTTCCTCAAAATTTGGCCTTATCTGGAGAAGTAAGAAAACACAGGGTTGTCTCCATCATATGGAACTGAAAAAATATGTTACCGAAATTCTCATTGGCAGCTGCTACAATACTAGAAAAGTCCTTGTAGATTTCCTGATGGCTTGTGGGATTGCCTTACAAATCCTGTAGAATTTTCTAAATGCATTTTTATATTTGAAAAATATTTCAGCTGCTGACTTTGAAGGACTCTTTCTAAAAACTTCAGTTTTCTCTGAAATGTTTCGTGAATGTCCTTAGTTGCACTGTTGTGGCTGCTTTGGTGTTCTGAATTGATCCAAAACATTTACCTTTCATGGTCATCTTGACTTTGGGGAACAGCCAGAGGTCACATGGTGCCAGATCCTATGAGTAAGATGGATGAGGACACATCATAATATTTTTACAAGCTTGCTCTTCTTTTGGGTGGCTCTCAGCAGCAGGATTCACTGTGTTTAAAAAGATGTGAAGGAGGCTTCCATGAATGGTTCAGAAAGTGACAAGAACTATGGGATAAATGTTTGTGAAGGGAAAGAGAGTATTTTAGGTGTTTAATGGCAATGTGTCTTGTACTGTAACTTTTAAAAAATGTAAACATTCACCATATATTTTTGATCACACATCATATCTAACAAGTTTGATTTATTGATTATCTCTATTTGAACTATGATCATTTTTGAGGCTACTTCTTAAGATGGTTGGTCTCAAATTGGAATATTCTTGGATTAAATGCCTATCATTTGGTCCAATCAACTAGTTAGAAGTATAGGTTTTCATAAAAAAGAACTACTTAGAAGAGAAATATGCATACTTTAGGCATTCTGAAACAGTTTTTTGGTATGGATAAATCATAAGATTGTCAGTGTTTATTTCTAATTCCCATAAATAGGTCTCTACCAAAAATATGGCTTTTAAAATAAATAACTTTTCTCCCCTTACAATCCATCAAGAGTGACAAAAAAGCTGAGAATGAGACAATTCAGAAAATAGAAATCATGAGAAGCCATTGCTCACTATGAGCCTTGGACCATGTTTTAGGTCTTTGGGTCCAGGGTCACCTAATGCATTCTGGGACTGTGTTCTGCCTGTCTGGTGGGTGCTGTAGCCAAGGGGGAACAACTTCTGCTGGAGATACTGTCCAGGAGAGTGGGAAGCCAGAGGCAGACTGACCGTGGATCTAGGGAAGTGGAGCACAGTACCCTCAGTTTCCCCTTAAGGTACTGGGGGAGAGCCAATGAATGTGTTCACAAGTTTTTGCAAAATTGGTAAAGTTAAGACATTGTAACTATTATCATTGGTTAAGACTGCTGCTCATTTCTACTCAGCCTTTTCCATTCACGTCTCTTTCTGTCAGGTGGAAAAAGAATGGCTATGGGTACTTTGAGCTCAGATCAAAGGGAAGATTGAGACTAGATGAAACTTTCATTTATTAGGATATATTTATGTGTATCACACTTACTTAGGTATAACACTAGGTTATTTCTAGCTGTCTTGGCATAGGAATTATTTTTTTGTATCAGCCTTTATCCAACTTACCCAGAGACATTATGAGAAAGTAGAGAGCTAAATAGAGCTTAGCTTGTGTTTTGAATTTGTTCAGTAAAAGTCTGGGTAATGAAAGAGATAGAAGATTTAAAAATATACAGGGTTAGAAATGAATCTAGAGTAAATAGTTTTGAAGTTTTTTTTTTTTTTAGCTCTTGTAGAGGTGGAACTCAAAAGAGGCTTTTCCAAAGCTCAAAAACAATCCTACAATTTTATATGGCATTACCAATAATGAATTAAGAAGATCAAATCAGTAATCAAAGAAATTTTGATGATTAAGGACAGATTGAATTATCTTTCTATTCTCCCTGTATAAATCATTGTTATTATAAAGAAATGATTAAAAAGTAGGCAGCCAAACTCCTCCCAAAACAGATATTAATCATGTATGTTTAATATGTATGTATTTGGTAGATGATAAATGAAAGTATTGATTAAAAATGTTTAGATGTGATATTTGTAAACTTTTCCAAATTTATAGTTGTTTACATTTTCTCTTCATATTCTAAATAAATATTTTGCACCCAATTTTTAGTGAATTATTTTAAAATCTACTTTTAGGGGGCAGAGATGGGGTTTGATCCAGAACTTTACATACATATGTCAGGCAAGCACTATGCCTTTGTGTTTCTAGTCCTCTTAAATTAACTTTTAAAAATAAGAACCCATAGGGGCTGGGGATTTAGCTCAGGGGTTTTGCTGCCTGCTGCGCAAGCACAAGGACTGGAGTTCAATCCCCAGTACCAGAAAAAAAACCCCAAAATTCATAAATGTTTAAGCGAGTGGCTCCACAAAACTTGGATACAAATATGAATGCCATGACTTTTCCTCCCAATTTCCATTCTCCTGTTTCTGATGTGTTGCCCGCCCCCCACACCCTCGGTCTGGCTGACCTGATTGCTTTGTGGACTATAAGTGTATTAATCTAATCACTCATTTATGCATATTTTATCATCCCTAGCAATTAGCTTTTGCTATCAATGCCTACATTAGTAACCTTCAGGTGTTATTTCATGTACGAGAAAATATATCTCAGATACATTTCTAGAAGTAGAATCACAGTCAAAAGATTTGTTCAACTGATTATAATCAGACACTACCCTCTCCCAAAGTGGCAGAATTTCAACTCCTACCTGCAGAACCTGAAAGGACCTGTTTTTCCCACTTCCTTACTGAGGTATTTTGGGCTCATTGGTCTTCTAGTACATATTTCTTCCTCTGTTCTGTTGACCCTATGGTGTATGTTTAAAAGAGATAGAAAGGAAAATAAAAAATGAAAAGAAAAGAAAGGGCTTTTCAGAAATTAATGAGGTGCGGCAGTTAGGAGTTAGGGGGAAGTGTAAACTTGATTGCCTTTGGGATCTGTGGGGTGGCGGTGGGGATTAGTGGAGCAAGCTTCTGGGTGTCTCTAGAGGTGTGGCCTTTCTGTTTACGTCTCTTGCCCCTTCCTCTCTGGTTCTGTTTCCCAGCTCTGCATCTTAGCACCGTGAACTAAGCAGCTCTGCCCTTGCCATACCCTACTGCTGTGATGTTTCTGCCTTGGATTCAGCTGACCCAACAGTGAGAGCCTCTGAAACTGTGAGCCAAATTAAGCCTCTTCTCCTTTGATTTGTAGATGTCAGGTATTGTACCCCAGCTGAGTAAATATATGGAGTGATGCTAAGTACAAAGGGTTTGTTTATGTTACTGTCAATGCAAACAAGGTTTGTTATCCTTCTGCTGAAATTCTAAAAATGATACATCTATGGAAATAACTTTTTTTCATAAATACTGAGTTGCAAAGCCTGACCTGAAGTTACACAGGACTGTTTATATTTAAATATTCTTATATTTTGCTAATGAAATATTTTTGTACTTGGTTATAAAGCCCTCTCCAGATGCTGTTGGGAAAGTTTGTGAAACTTACTTTCTGGGCTTAAAGTTGGATCCAGAGGAGTAGGAGGATATTTGAAGGACATGGTCTTGCCTGCTTTCCTCCTCCTCTTCGTCCTCCTCCTCCACCTCCTCCACCTCTTCCTCTTCTTCTTCCTCCTTCCTCCTCCTTTTTTGTGGTACCAGAGATTGAGCCTATAGTCAGCACTGAGCTACATCCCCAGCCCTTTTTTATTTTTTCAGAAAGGGTCTCACTAATTTCCCCAGGCTGGCCTTGAACTTGCAATCCTCCTGGCTCAGCTTTCCAGAGTATGGAGATTACAGCATGCACCACCAGATCTGGCTTTCCTTCCACTATTAATGAGACAGAGATGTGATATTTAAAAGGCAGGTTCTGTATATGAACAGGGCAGGGCCCACAGGGAAGAAGAGCAATAGCAATTTGATGTGTACCATCTTTATACTCAGCAGATTTCTGTTCATGGCTCTTGTTCTAGTGAACAGGCCTTTGTAGACATGAATGAGCCCAGATGAAAGAGAAAAAATGGTGGATGGTACCATTGGTGCCCCCAAATTAATTTCTCCAGTCCCTGATTCCTTTTCTGAGCTCCATATCTGCATCTTTAATTACCCATTAGACATGTATACCTGGATTGTTTTATTGACACCTTAAAGGCAACATCCCAAGACTGAATTGTTGCCCTTTCCTTCTAGATATCTGGCTCATGTTAAGCCTATTCCACTGAATGGTACCACTGTGCACCCAGTTCCTTAACAGCTTTCTCCTTTGCTTATCTTCTATTCTATATTTATTGGTTTCTAAAACCTAATTTGCTTCCCTAATAAAATTATCTATTTGAATATGCCATGTCACATACAAATTTTAGATAAGCAATAACTTATCTTTGTCATAAGCATATCCTCAATATACACTTATGTTGAAAAATTATTTATGGTTTTTATGAAATTCACACTTAACTAGGTATCTGTATTTTGCTAAATGTGCAACCTTAGTCCTTAACACCTGTCAGTGTGCTCTTGTCTCCACACCCATCAGCTTCTTAACTCTTAAGCCTTTAACTCTTCTCTTCCAGATCTCTGGAATAACCTCCTAACCAGTTGTTGTTCTTCTTCCAACTGTTTTCTCACTCAGTATAAGACCTAAATTGCTAATAGACTGATCTTTCTGCAACAAGAATTTGTTCATATTCAGTGCTCTACTTCTCTGCATATGAAGTTTTTCATGACCTGGCTTCTACTTAACTCTCCCACACTTCTTGAACTTAAGTTCTAGTCATACTTTATGTGGAGAAACTGGCTCATGTGTCAGCTGGATGACACACTTTCATCCAAGATAACTGAGCTGGTCAGTTGTCTTGATTGCAAAGCTCAAAGTTTTCCACAAAGAGGAATGGTCTTACCACCTTCTGTATAAATACGCAGTGTCAGTAAAGCTAGGCCTGTCCCCTAGAGCACCACTCCATGGTGTCCTGAGAGTAGAAGGCAGATGCAGTGTTTTAGAGGGTCACAGCTATCAGGAAGAAGGCTCATGATGTGTCAGCCTATGATTCACAGAAGGAATAGTGTAATTATATTGATTAATGGTCATCTTAGTTTTCCTCTTGAAAATATCCCTGTCTGCTCTGCTACTAGTAGATGATTTTATCTGAGGTGGCTCTGAAACAAATTGTGTGTGCCCTCATGAAAAGGAAATGTTGGATTAAAATGTTTGTTGTGATTTTCTAGAATGTTAGAAATGAAATGGGATGTGAAGGTCAGTTAGTCTGATACCCTCGTTTTATAGATGAGAATACAGAGGACCAAAGAAGGTGTGTAACTTGTTTGGAATCAGATTGTTAGTAACTTGTCCCTTGGGCAAGATGAGTGACTGAAGGCAAGGAAGCCAGGGAAGGCTTCTGGGAAATGGTGACAGCTCCTCACATGTCCTTGCTCCTCTTAGCCCTCCAGGCTCTGCACCACCTGTCACTCAGAACTTTATATCCTCTGTTTTAAACACTTGGATTTATTTTTCTGTTCTCTTAGTTCATCTCCCCAAGAAAAGTTTATGAACATTTCAGGCTCTGAAAACATATTTTCTTCTCTTTACTGTTTTGTATTGCTTCTATTTCTTTGTGCATTTTCACGTACTTTCAATACCTATTGATTTTCTGATTAGTGTTCTGTTTCAAAACTAAAGTCAGACTGAAAAGAATGGACACAAATAGACACCTACTCACTGACCCTAATGTAATGGGAACACCAGGAGAGAGCTGGTTTCTCAACACATTCAAGAAGGCTTTGTTTTCTGGAGTATTTCACAAATATTCCAAGATATGTTGAGCAGCTGCATCCTATTCAATCTATTCTTATCACCAGCAGGGAGGTGAAATTGAATGTCTTGTTTTATTAAATTCCTTAATCATACACACTTGGGGATTGAACATCCAGCATTATAAAAACACTGGGTTTTAAGAGTTCCTGAGAAACCTGCACATGGATATCAAAGAGGTTCTTCACAACAAAGTCACATTCCTGATCATGGGTGTGGCAGGCAGCCCAATGGACAGTGACAAAAATAATAAATCTGCGGCAGAATGCAATGGGAAAACCAGATGTACTGGTTAGCTCTAGAAAAACTGTCATAGGCTAAATGATGGATTAAAATCTCCCACCATAATTCCTTACCACAGACAACAAGCAATTCAAAGAATAGGCTGACTCATAAAGTAGAACCAAATGAAAGTCAACACATGTTTGATGACAGAAAAAAAGTGTTAGTGCCTGGATCTCTGTCAGAAGCAGATCTCAGGGGACTGGAGTGAGAAGTCAGTGATACTCATTGTTAACTAATGTAGAGACAGCAAACAGCAAAAAGCAAAAAGATGAACCTTGAGGTCAGACCATCATGAGTCTGAAACCAAAATTCACTGCTTAATAGCTGTGCTATTTTATGGCAGATTACTGGAATTATATTAGCTATAGTTTACTCCTCTGTAAATAAAAATAATAGCTATTATCCTAGTGTATACTCTGTGTCAATAGTTACCTAGCTTCTTTGTATTTTCACCCATTTAATTCTCAACTTACAGATAAGGCTGTAATTTTCCCCACTGTACTGAGTAGCAAAAAGCTTAAGTAACTTGCCTAAAATTACAAGCCTATGAAGTGACAGAGCTAGGAGGAAATAAGTAAGCAATAGATATTAATAAATTAAAAACGTAATAGGATTCTGAATAACAAACAGGATCCTAGTTTATTGATGACCCATGAGCCTAGGAGGAGTATTTGCTGGAAGCCAATACTGTTGGTTAGGATATGTGACAAATTCATGGCACCCCAAATCTTGAGCAGCTGTTGTTTGGTAAAATGGAAGAAATGCCAGAAGGACATATTTGGCAGTGGTTCCTAACTTTTCACCATGATAGACACATGATGGAAAAATACATTAGATGTTGTTGATTAGAAAGGCAAATAGTGATGATAAAACATCACTTAAGAGTTTTCAGAGTGGTTGTAAGAGGGAAAAATTAGAGATAGACAGAAAATGAACATTTAAAAAGGGATGGGCATAGAGAAAGGGCAAGGGTTTACCTAGCAAGCCACATATGAGGAATGAGGAGCAATGCTGGGATGTTTGAAGAAGTGTAGGGATCTGGCCCAACTAGAGGCAGAGGTATGGGGGACACTAGAGGTATGGAGGACACTAGAAATAGCACAAACAATGCCCACACAGTCAGCAATATAGTGCCTATTTCCTAGAGTTTATGATAGCTTTTTCTAATGAATCTGTTACAGCTGGGTTCTCCAACAAGGCTGCACAGCAGGTGGTGAGCAGCAGTGGGTGAACAATCAAGTAAGGGACGCGCCATTCGTATTTACAGCTGTTCTTTATTGCTGAAATATGGCCTGAGCTCCACCCACCTCCTGTCCACAGCTGCATTAGATTCTCATAGGAGCCTGAAGCCTACTGTGAGCTGTGCATATGAGGGATGTAGGCTGCATGCTCCTTATGAGAACATAATGGACTAATAGAAATAAAGTACACAATGTAATACTAATTGAAATAACATGCACAATAAATGTAATGTGTTTGAATCTTTTCAATTCCCTCCCCCAACTGCTGTTGAAAAATTGCCTCCCTGAAACCATTCCCTGGTGCCCAAAGGGGTGTGTACTGCTGCGTTACAGTGTGAATTGGTCCTGCCTTGCTGAATAGAGTAGCACATTTGAATGACCACTTCCCAAAAAATCCTTGAAGTTGTTCTTAAGGGGTGACCTCTTGGTCAGTTATTTTTGTTAGTTACTGCAGTCACTGTTCACAGAAGCTCTGAAACTATATTATACATATTTGTAGGAACAAATACTTTATTGAAATTTTTTACTCCTTTCAAAGTTTATTAAAGGACTTTGGACTACCTCTAAAGATACACAGTTCAAGGGCCGGGGATTTAGTTCAGTGGTTCTGCAACCTGCCTGGCAAGTGCAAGGACCAGAGTTCGATCCCTGGTACGAAAAAAAAAAAAAGATACACAGTTCGGAAAATAATGAAAGAAAACTGAAGAGGATATAAACATCAATAAGGAGGAAATAATTTGCTGTTAAAAAAAAGGTTTTCATCTTTTTAAAATTAACACATTAATGGTACATATTTCAGGGATTCAGTGTGGTATTTCCAAACATGCACCCGTTGTATGTTGATCATATCCGCAGCCTGCATCCTTCCATCCTTCATCCCTCCCACTCTACCTCCCTAGTCTCTAGTAATCACTCTTCTACTTTCAGGCTGCGTTTTTTTCCAGTTTCCCCACAGGAGAGAACCTACTTATCTTTCTATGTCTGAGTTATTTCCCTTAATGTGATATCTTCTAGTTCCATTCATTTTCCTATGAAGGACAGTTCATTCTTCTGTATGAATGAACAATACTCAATTATGTATTATCTCCTATATTTTGTACTCATGTGTTGATAGGGACCTAACCTGATTTTGTGTCTTGGCTACAATGAAAAGATCATATGGTAGATCTATTTTTAGTTTTTTGAAGAACCTCAGTGTTCTCCATAGTGACTGTACAAATTAGCTGTCCATGAACAGTGTATAAGAGTTCCTTTTTTTCCACATCCTTGCAACAATTTCTTACATTTTATTTTTTTGGCACTAGCCATTCTCATTGGGTTGAGATGGTATCTTGCTGTGGTTTTGATTTGCATTTCCCTAGAGGCTATGCTACTGAGCATTTTTTCATATATTTTAGGCCATTTGTATTTATTTTGAGAAATATCTATTTAGATCAGTTGTCCAATTTTAGTTGAATTACTTGGGTTATTTGTTAAATTTTTTTGTCTCGATATTCTGGACACTAACTTTTGTAAGGTGAATACCTGGCAGAAGTGTTCTCATGTCCTGTAGGTTGTCTTTACTCTGTTGATTACTTTCTTTGCTCTACAGACTCTTTAGTCTGACACAGTCCAATTTGACAATTCTTGCTTTTGTTTCTTGTGCTTTTGTGATCTTACCCAGAAAATCACTGCAACAATATCTTGAAATGTTTCCTTTATGTTTTCCTTTAGCAGCTGCAGAGTTTCAGGTCTTCCATTAAGATCTATGATCTGTTTTGGGTTGACTTTTGTACAAGAGGAGAGGTTTGCCCTTTTGATGGATCCAGTATATTTACCACTTTTGTTTGAGCACAGTTTATGCCAGGTCAGGGTCAGAGAGACCCACTGTCTCTGTCGGCCACACAAGAGTAGGGACATTCTAGCAGTTCAGGAGCTTGGGGGTAGACAGCATAGTACATGTTGTGCTCACCAAGTGGCTGCTCCTCCAATGGGAGTGGTGGGCTCTAGGAGGCCAGGGCATTTCCCATCAATGTTGATGTGGGGTCTATTGCTCGTAAGGGTCTCTGGTACAGATGGCACCAGAGTGATGTGGAGTCTGAAGCTCTTATGCTCTGATCATATAGTGCTGTGAGGCCAGGTTCTTCATGTGAAGAGGCCATGGCAGGAATTGCAGTACCCTCTGTGATGCTCACCTGTCAGTCACACAAAATACAAGCTACCCTCTTTTAGCTACAGTGCCTTCCAGGGAGGGAATGGGTCAGGTCACTGCCAGAGCTGAGCAAAATTCCTCTCACAAAGCACTTAATTTTTCTTCAAAATGTGTCAGCTTGTCACCAATGCTTTTATATCACCCAGATGCTAGAATGTTTTCATCTCATGCCTCGCCTCACTACTCCAACAGGTCGGTTCTTGGTCTCCGGGTGCCCCCTGTGTATAGTGAATAGGTGGCAACATCTGCTCTCCTAAATATCACTTCTGCTCACTGTACTCAGACACTTTTTGGAGTCTTTTCTTGACTATTGTGTAAAAACTGAGTTCCTGAGGCTATTAAAGGATTTTCATTGTTTTACCTAAACCTCTTGTTTCGTCTCACAAGGCTTCATAAATGGCTTCCAACTCAAACTTGAGAAACCGAATCCTTGGGTAGATGATTAATTTGATGCTTCTTTAAATTAATATTCTTTCAATTTTAATTGAAATTGAATTATATTTTATAGTTTATTTCCTATTAATTTATATTATTTCTATTAATTACCAATACTATATAAATATATATTAAATACCTTCAATTAATAAAGGTCAATACTGCAACAGATTTATTAACCAATTAATTTCTTGTGGGAAAAATAAAAGTAGAAAGTAGATCTTGCCTCTAGAAAAATCTGACCTTGTGCTCTTCGGATACTATTCACTGGGATCTGGGAGTATCTTTTGGACTTCAAGATTTCTAAATAGGGCCACTCAGCTCTCAGGAACTCCTCTATGAAAAAAACCCAAAGGAACTGTTGAATAGCTGCATTTTGTGCAAGGGATCATGGGAGAACACTGGAAATTAACAGTCACAAAATATCCCACATATAACCAATAATTTTTTTTACTGAGCAACAGATTTATTATTCATTTACTTAAAAAACATGTTTAGTACAAATGAGGTTATGTAGAAAGATAAAGCATAGCACTTCAAATTTTCACTGATTTTTGAAAAAGAGACATTTCTTAACTTGTAAAAGTATATAAACAGACACAAAAAACACCAACATCACATTTTTTTAAAAATTGGCAAGCATTATTTGGCCTTAGTAAAAATGAAGTTAAACTGATAACTTTTGAAATGCTGTGTTTTGTGAGATCTATCCAGAAAATCTACACATTAGTATAAGGTGTGTGGTGTGGGAAGAAACAGACCCTTAAGGTAGACAGGCATTTTTATTTAAAACTGCAATATTAAAAGTTAACTCTGAGTGCACTCAAAGTAGTGTTAAGTCATTGAATTGACAGTGGATAAAATTAGAAATGTTGAAATTTTTAGTTGCTTTGGTTCGTTATTACTATCACTATTTAAAAACTCGAGTCCATATTTTCATTATATGTAAATAAGATATTTGTTTTCTTCTATGTGGTTACCCTTCAAAAGGTAAAAATGTGGAAGGATAGAAGAGTAAGGAAAACAGTAACAGATGGACTAATATGTGGAAGAGAAATATGAGTAAAATAATTTAGCCCAACTTATATTCATTATTATTTAAATGGCATTTTACCAAGGGGTTGCAAAACCAGAAGGACATAAGGGCCTCTCTCGACAAATTAAAAATCTATGCAAAGAGACAATAAATTGTTTATGTGTTTCAGTAACAAAAGAATACAGGTAAAACAATATGCACAATAGTGTATTCCAAAGAGCTGAGAGAGACTGCTGTCATCAAAATACCACAAAAGAAAATGTGTGATCACATGCTAAGGGAGGTATAGAATTTGTCATAGAAACTCCACAAGCAGAATAACATGATACCTTCAGGGGAATGAGCAAATATTAAGGGGCCAAGAATAGCTCAGAGAAGGTCTTACAAGGCAGCAGACAGGGTAGCAAATTTTGACGATGGCTTTGGCTCTAACACTGAGGCATCAGAATCTGCTTCAAGGGCTAATAGGAAACCTCTGAGACTTGTATACAGGAAAATGTCTCCTGAGGCATTCATATGTTGTATAGCCATTATGTCAAAACAGCCTGTTGGGTTGAATGAAAACTTGATGAAACTCATGTTTATATTCACTTGGATCATATGGCCGTCTGGGGCAATGATGATCAACAGGAGAGGGTTTTAATAAATTACACACAAGGCATTTAGTTGCATATGCTACAAATTCTTGCAAAGCTGGTTCTCTAAATTTTATTCGTAAATAATCAACTAAATAGAGGCAGTCAGTATAGTGGACTCAGTTTTGTTTCCTCAGAATTTGTATGTTGAAATTCTGACCTCCAATGTATTTCATCTTGAATCTTCCAGTCTCCAGAACTGTGAGAAATAAATTCCTGATGTTTAAGTCCCAGTCTATGGCCCTTAGTTACAGCAGCCCAAGCAAAGTACATCCAATGATGAATAATCTCAGATACTTCATGAATCCTTTTTCTCCATCTATTCCTAAACTTTTCTTGACTTTACCTTACATGGGTGGCAGGCAAGCGGAGCATTTCAAATGTTTAGTTAGCATCTGTGAAGCATTTTTTTTGTATGTGTGTATGTATGTGTGTGTGTATGTAGTGTAATTCTGGTAGGAATATGTGACACAATGACCCATAGGAAGTATTTCAAGACTTTATTGAAAAGGTGATAGAAAATGAGCACAGTTTATAACCTACAATTAGGGTTCTTCTAAATAGTATACATATATAACTAATTTATATCTGTTAACCACAGTGGACAATGAAAATAAAACACTCCTTAGTAACTTTTCTTAAGGATAATCAATAATTTATTTCTCTTTTATTGTCACAGTTACCACGATTATCTAGCTACATGACCAATGTCACTCCATATCACAGGCCTACTGTTGACCTACACTTTACAGGGACAAAGACAATGGCCATTTATGTGTTAAATGTACAACAGAATGTTAAAAAGGTTTTTTTTTTCTGTGTGCGTAAGACAAGATGTGGCATGTGATTTATTAACAGGTTTGATTTAATATGTATTATGCCAGGAAGCAAGCATAGAAATGTTTTGGCATTGAGTTATTAAAGTAGAAAATAAGTAAACTAGAGAAATAAATCCAGATTTTAACCTACATTAAAATAGGAAATTAATTAGCTCCTCAGTATTTTTGTTCAAGTATTTTTTGTTTTATTATGTTTTTTATAAATGAGTAATAGGAATATATCGTAAGTTAAGGAAAGACCTCAGCCAAAAAAGAAGGTACCAGTATATGAAAAATCAAATGAAAATTTACCAGGTTATTTTTCGCTTACAAAAAATTTAAACTATAAAGAGTCACAAAATAGATATAAAAACGCCACATTGAACGAGGCGATCATACTCTACCCAAACTGGTAGCACCCTCTGGAAGGCAGTCGCTGGGGTCCACGGGGTCATACCGTGGTGACGGACAGGAAGGCGCTGTGCACCCTAGTGCCGTCCGGAGACTTGGCCCCGTGAGTCATCAGTTCCTGGATCGTCATCCAGTTGTCCAGGATTTTCCTGTTTCTCCTCCTCATCATCTTTTTGTGGCTCAGCTCCAGAATGCTAGGCTCCTTCCGGGCCTCGCCGGCGCTCTGCGGTGCCTCCCGCAGGCACTCCAGCCGGCTGCGCAGCATGAACTCGCGCCGCCGGCGCTGCTCCTTGGCGCGCACCAGGTGCTGCTTGCGCTCCTCTCTGCTCCAGTAGCGCCCCATCTTCAACTCGCTCATGGTGTCGTCGTCGGTGGTCATGCCGCTGCGCTCCTCCTTGATCTTTAAGGCACGTTCCTTCAGGATCCGGTCTCGCACAGGTCTCTTGGTGATGTAGCGGGTCCCGTCGCTCCGGATTTTCACCTTCCATTCCATCTTGGGCTCGGACCCCTTCTGAGGGTCCTTGCACACACTCACCAGACTGAGCTGGCTCTGCGCGTACTCCACGGCCGACTTCTGCTGGATTAATTGCATGTAGCTCTGGTAATGCCTGGCGTGGGTTGGGATGTTGGCGCACCTGTAGGAGGAGCTGTGGTAGGGAGAGAGGTAAGGGATGGGCTCGCTGCCTGTCTTCTCGGGGTCCAGACGCTGGCTGCTTTCCAGAAGCTTCTCCTGGCTTTCTGTGCTGCAGCCTTGTTCGGTGGCCTTGGCTCTGGTGGACATTGACTCTTTGCTGCTCTGTCCAGAGGAGGGCTGACGGGGGGCCATGGTGCTTCCCAGGTTTTTCTTGTTAGTGAGGTTGATCGTTCTGGGAAGGGAACTGTCCGGGGAACGGTCCACTGTGAGTGGAGTACTTCTGCAGCTTTCGGCTGTGTTGTAAGCACTAGAGCTGTCCTTGTCTGACTTTTCTGGATGCTCCATAATGTCGTCTAGTTTTCCTCTTTGCATGTCTAGGCTGGTGTTATAATTTCGGAATCCCCCATCGTGCAGAGCCCAGATGTCCCCATATGGGTCTGTCACTTTCTGGAGCCTGTGGGCCTGCATGATGTTCTGGCACTCCAGCTCAATGTTTCTTAGCTCTTCATTTAGCAGCTGTAGCTCATGCTCTACTCCCTCCTGCTCCCCTTGGTTGCATTCGATTGTGCTGCTGGCGTAATACAGATCACACCCTCCCTGGTTTCTGATTTTGCATTTGAGCTCTAAGAGCTGTCGGAATCGTTCGCACTCATCCTGGTTGCCAGTGCAGTCTGAGTCAATGTATTCGCCAGACACGAAGCTCTCATTGCACTGAAGTTCCAGGCTTCCCAGGGTGTCCTGGCTCTGCCCCAGCTCTCTCTTGCTGTTCAAAGATGTGGCGCTGGGGTCCTCGGCTGCGATCTCCTGCTCTGAGCTCTCCTCATTCGGCAAGCTTTCGTCTGTGCGCCCCACCCCGCTGTCCTTCTCATGGTTGTTGGAGGAGGATGTTGCCGTATCTGTTGTACCTTCTTCTTCTTCTTGCTTTTTTGGCTGACAAAATAAATTCGAGAGAACAAAAGAAGTGAATTACTTTGAAAAGCAATGGGGGTTGAAAAAACTTGCTTGAAAAGCAATGCTTCTTGGCAAAGGTGCCATTCCTAGAAAGGTTCTCTAACGTTAGAATACCTAACAATTTTAGAAATAAAGACAATTAGTTCATGAAAGCTTTTTATGCAGTGAAAGAGAAAATGAAAGGTAAACACTTGCTTGGATATGGCTATGATATTCACTTGGGTATGAATAAGACAAGATACATGTAAATGAATTATCCTTTATTCCTATTTATTCTTATTGGGCTTTCTTTGAGGTGAAGGTGTGTAAGTGAAATCATTAACTTTTGAGGTGAAAAACAAAAGGATGAGTAAAACAGAATATCTTAATAGTCTTCAGCAATATGCAGGCCTGGATTTCAGAAGCCACAATCACCTAATTACTGTTTGACTGTTTTCCTAAACTTTCTTCAGGGAACTTTCAGAGGTAACCTTATTGACTCAGTAATATTCTGACAATAGTAAGCTTAACATCTCAAAAGTGCAAAGTGAGGTTAATATTATGTGTGGGAGTCCAGAATATTCCTATCTATAGATGAGGGAGATTAATCCCAGGTAGATCCAGCTTATTAGTGATAGAGAGGTGCTAGAAGGCAAAGCTGAACCTTCAATGCCAGAATTTCTGTATTTTGACTTCAGTGCATCTCCAAATTGTGCTTCTCAAAAGCAACATCTTAGGATTTGAGTTACTATATCTATCTATCTATCAATCATATATATAATATATATATATTATATAACTGTCAACCAGTAATTTCTTTCAAAGATGAGTTTTAGTCTATTGCAAGTGAAATCAGCTAAGGCTGGACACACCCAGAAACTAATTCCTTAAATAACAAAGTTCGTAATTTGTTTTCCAGGAAAAGCCACCAAACCTTTCATTAGCTATTCTTGTAGACTGGAACCAGCTTTTTAAGAATGAGCACATAAAGTCAGATTATCTAGTTAATGATATCACAGGCTTCAGATTCCCTGCACACAACATAACTCCTAGTCAACCCCAAAGTAACATATGATCTGTGAGGAGGAATCCATATAATCAAGAAGCAATTTCTTCTCTTTCCTCTCCTGTAAATTTCTTGCTGCTATCTGTGTTGGGGAGTAAACACTTGCTCTGTAATAATTTCTGGCAACCAAGGTGGGACTTTCAGACCTTCAACGGCCAGTCTGAGGCTCTGTGGCTCTGGGCACAGTGTGGCCCTGGATGATGACCTCAGTGGCCATATGGATTTGACTTAAGTCTGGAAGGCTCAGCTGCCTGAATGTGTTTCTTCACTGCCATGAACCCTGAACTTAGCAATGGGCTCCAGGTAAGATTAGCCTGAGAACTGTTTATAAACCTCGTTGTTGTCCACACATGGCTAAAAAGGTTATGACACTGACTCCCAATCATCAATCACTTCCCCTCCTATATGAGACCATGTCAAACCGACACCTGGGATGGATCGATTCATGTCAGAAGGGAAGAACAAAACCTATTTGGTTGATTGGTAATGTTTTCAGAGAACAAAAGGGAGGAATGTAAAAGAAATGTGAAAATTGGCAGAATCAAGATGGAGTCACTTATGTTAACCCAACCTAAAAGTAAATGAGGCCAGGAGGTTATGAAGAAAGGATTCTTATGCATGATAGCCTGATTATAATGATCAAAAAAGACTATCAGACTACAAATTTTCACAGAGATCACCACAATTTCTTGCAGAAAGTCCTTTCGTAAGGACATTTGTACAGCAACTATCTGTTCAACCAATGACCAACACCATTTTTGTTAATTACTGTGGCCAAAGATTATTGTTCAGAGTACCTGATAGCATCCTCTTCATTTTGTAAAAATTAATTTTATTGGTACATTTTAGGTATACAGTATAATGACATTCATCATTGGAAATTTGTACCTTTACATAATATCTCTTGGTTCTTTTTTTCCCCCATTCCCCTGCCCTCCCTTCAACCCCTCCATCCCTCCCTATTTACAAAGACTTTGTGTTCATTGTTTCATTTTGAAAAACTTTCTCTTGATAACTACGTTGCTTTCACGTACCCACTAGCAAGGCAAATGAGTAAATATGTGACACACTTTTGGCACTTCAGGAAAAACAGAAACCTGGCTAAATACGATCACCCAGATTGGATGATTACAACAACCAGAAAGAGAGTTCTCATTCTGTATATTCTTTTGAATCATTGATTGATCTCAAGTTACTTTTTAGAGAAGATAGAAAAGGAGGATTCTACTTCTACACACATCTTTCCTAGAAGATAATAACTCACACTGACTACAAGATCCCAACAAGTATTAAAAATGAGCAATAGTAAAAATGCCTTTGGTATAATAGTCCCCCAATCAAGCAGGCCTGCAGAGCCGGAGTGGAATCTCTAGATTGTGTTTCACTGGAGAATAGAATTGCCCTAGGTTTCTTATGGCCTAACAAGGGGAATCTATGCTGAAGTAAATACTAGCTGTTGCATAGATACTGACATCTCTCAACAGGTAGAATTAGAAGTATCCAAAATGTTAAAACTAGCATAAGCCACTAACGGGAGTCCCATCCCCTGATGCTTTGAGTAGTCTCCCTTCCCATTTTTAGATATCTTCAGTTGACTTCATGCTAGGCTGGATTCATTTCTGTCCTCTCCCCAACAGTTTATAATGATTCTTTTTCTAGGACTGAGCATCTGGCTTCCTTTTAAAATAATTCTTAATCTATTTTGATTGCCTAGACATAATGGTAGCCTTCCATTAATGACTCTTTCCTACCCAATGGGCTCATTCTTCTACCCAAAACTCAGATCCTAACTATAAGCTGGTTCAGCAGCAAGTAGAGCGATTGTTGTCCTCATCCTTCAGGACTGAGGAATGAACAAAGACAAGGGAGGGACTGACATGGGCTAAGGCCTGGACTGAATTCCTTAAATAACAAAGTTCTTAAATTGCCTTCCAGGAAGTTTTGGGCCTTCCACTAATAATTCTTACGATTTCAAACCAACTTTTCAAGAACAGACATGAGCAAAAGAAACCATTTCATCTGGTCAAAAATCCACTGCATAGAACATAACTCCCCAAAGAATCATTTGACATGATGTAACAACCAACCATGAAGTAACTTCTCTTCTCACCCCTATAAAGTTTCCCCCTGCAAATTGAGAGAAGCAGATTCAAGCTGCTTTTTAGCTCCAGGATTCCTTGCCAGTTGACAGTGCAATACAGCCTTTTCTTTTTGCAATAACCCAGGCCCATAGTATTGGCTTCTATGTGCCTCAGGCAAAGAGCTCTTGTTCACATGCATGCGCACGCATGCACACACACACACACACACAATGATAGTTCCAATGGAATTGTCAGAGACAATGATAAACAGACATGTAATACATATATGCACACATAGTGTTTATATAAATATATAGTATATACAGAGTCCACCAAAAATGCATATACACTTCAGGAAAAGAAAAATAGTATTTTTTTTTAACAGATGTTGTTACCCTGTTACGGGGGACCCTAGAGGATGTTGTGTATTGCAGAAAACCCACTACACTGCTGGCCCTTAGGGAAGAAATTGAAAATGCAGGTGCAGCAATCTCGGTGACCAAGGCCACCCAAGCAGCAGTTCCCTGTACTACTAAAGGTCTGGAAGCTGACGGCCACCACTGTGAGCGCCTCCTGTAATTGTAGAGGCCAAAGGTAACGGTATTAATCTCATGATGCCTCAATAAATTTAGTATGAAAGTATTTATACAAGTTTTTCTTTTCCTGAAGTATGCATGTATTTTTTGTGGATTTTTATATAAATATACATATATACTAATTTTGGCATTCCTACAGAAGAAATTGTCACAACACTATTGAGATGCATATGTAGTTCTTTCTCTGTAAATAAGGTAAAATTATTTTTCTCCTTTATCACATGCATCATGTAATAATCTACACGGCAGTTTCTAGGTTGCATTTGCCTTATAGCTAAGCATGCTCACTACTAGATATATTTTATACTTCTTTCCTCTGGCAGGTGTAACTATATAATTAAATATAATTAAGCCTATTAGTGCTAAAGAAAGATGGAATGGGTAATAGAAAGTATTCTAAAACAAGTCTAAAAGGCACTCTCTAGATAATTGCTATTTTTCCCACACAATAACAGAACAAAATGTGACATAATTTGGAGAGGAGAGACGATGACCATGTATCATGTCATTCTAGGAGCTTCAGTCTTTGCCTAGAATATTTTCCCCCATTTGTTAAAAACACACTGATTGATTTTAACTGACTTACTGATAGCAAAATTATAAGTAATTGTGACTGATAATAAAAAGCCTGTCTCACATCTCGGTCTCTGAGCTGACAAGAGCATGGCAAGGTCTGCACAATGGGCCATGAAACCTCCGAGATACAACTGATGCTGGCCATTTGAGTTGATGCATCATGCTATCGACAGTGATATTTTTCTCATATCTTGTAATGAACCAAAAAATTATGGAATGTCAGTATATTTTTCCTACTTTACATGTATTTTAAATGATACTGACAATTTATGCTACAGAAAGTGCTGTACGATGGTTCAACAGCAGCTATACAACCAAGGACACTCGGGAAGGTGGGCACGTGTAGGGAGATATATTTAAATTTTAAACTGAATTTCCCATTTTTTTGGTCATAGTCCTACAAGCAACTGTGAAAATAAAGTATTTTCCATCCTCAAACCCAGAATTTCTGGTTTCTAAGGTAATGCTAGTCTACCATTTATCATTTCCCTAAGGAATTATTATAGTGACAAGTAATGTTTCTAGCAAGACATTTCTAATGTGTATTATTGTTTATAAGGGCAAAAGACTTTTAAAGGCTTCTATACTTCTCATAATTTTTCAGTCTCATGGTGAAGAAAAATTTCCACACGATAAGAATCTATCCTCAGGGACATCGAACGTTACCTCAAAAGACCTAACATTTGTATTGCATCTGATGAGTAGGCAGCATTTGACACCATATCACTTCACCTGGACAGGATTTCTCCCTTCCTCTTTTATTCCAGCATCCTCCTGTCAATTCTGTATCAGGTCACATTTTATATCTAAGTAAGAAAAAGCCTGGAGCAAGGACTTTCTTGCTTATAACCAGCAGCTGCCACCAAAAAATATCTTTATTTGAGGACAGAGTTGAAGTCATACATAAAAATTCCAACCTCTCCTACCATATCGAAAACCAGTCACCATTTAACAACACTTTTGAGCACGAGTTACTATTTGTGAAGTGGACAATGAACATCCATGATCAGAATTTGAGTATATCAGCCGTGGCTATGTTTACACTGTCTTTTACAATCTAATGATTAATTTAATATATGGATGTCTGTGCACACATTTTTGCTATGCAATATTAGCATGTAAATATGTTTCATTATTCAGCTTGTATAAGTGATAGAATGTTTATTATCAATGTGCCTAAACCTGTCAGGACTTTAAAAAATGTCATCTT
Source organism: Heterocephalus glaber (assembly GCF_053883595.1). Taxonomy (NCBI): domain Eukaryota; kingdom Metazoa; phylum Chordata; class Mammalia; order Rodentia; family Bathyergidae; genus Heterocephalus; species Heterocephalus glaber. The sequence continues at coordinate 10,330,721 of NW_028258444.1, read as the reverse complement.
TTGAGTTACATTAAGAATTAATATTGAGAATTAGATGATAATTGAACAAATCAGTAAACTGACAGTGAAGTGTTAACAAAATTATATTAAGCAGATGAATGACAGGAGTTAGACATTTTAAAAACCTGTTACATTGGTTTTGTTTTTACACAGTGAGAGAATAACAGCAAAAGATGAAAAAACGTCCTAAGATTCACTTTACCAAGGCCACTGTGATCTTTTACTAGTTATGAGGCAACTAAGGGCCGGAACTCTATCCATTTTTTTGTTTGTATTATCAGTATCAAGTGTGGTTCTTGGAATACATTAGGATCTCAAGATTTTTAATTGATCGAATATGTGACTTTATATAAAATATCAATAATCTCATGTGTCAAGAGCCTTTGGACCAAAGATACTCTGTATGGTTATTTCAGGGGTAAAATGCCACAAAATATACAAGATTAAGTTTATATCATGTCATCATTATTCCATGGTTATAGCCTGAATATTCAAATAGGTAGGTACATTTATCTTTTAAAGTTTAAAAAATATTTTTGAAGGGTTATGTCTCTAGCTAGCATATTAAGAAACAAGACACATTTTTACTATTAAATTTTTCCAATTAGGTTGAAAGACTACCTGTTCAACATTTGAATATTATTGTACTATATTGAGGCTCTCCAAGCATCCCAAACTGGAAATATTTAATAGAAAAAAATTACCATTATAGAAATGTTTGATCAAACCCTTTGATTGTGTTTTTTCTCCATTTATGGTTTTGTATGAAAAAAAGAACTAGTAACATTTCACAGGACGTGGTTCAAATTGTCGGCCCTACCTGCTCCACCTCATTGGCAGTGTGCTGCATTGCTTCATTATGCTGTTCTTCCAACATCTCCAAGTTTAACTCCTCTAAGAATTCATTCCTTTCATCTTCCAGCCAGCCTTCATCCAGCTGCAAAAGAATACATTAGTACATTATATTATGTTAGCGAGAACTCATGCTAAAATAGGGTAAACTTAAATGGTGATGCCTGACCAGTTCCTTTTATCATACTGATTCTCTAGAATATCAGCCTCCTACAGTTCATCTCTCAGAGAGAAAAGGTGATACAAAAAAATTGGACTCTTAGGCCTTTTATCCTTTCCTGAAACAGAGCTACAGATTTTCTCTCATTGCTGAGTAAATCTCACAGCATAGAACATTACCTTCTTTCAAAATGTATGAAAAGCACACTGCATAATACACAGCTGTCATGCTCATTACCTCCAACAGTTCCTGTGTTAAAAGAACTTCAGTGCTACTAATAGGGCTATGAGACCATTGGGCTTTTTTTCTTTAACAACAGTCTCTAATGAGACTATTCACAAAGTATCCTCCACAAGCTGAAGTTACCCTCATCCAGTTTTTAAAATTTTTAAGCAGGTAGGCTTCTAAGTTAACACCACGAAAGCATCAACAGACAGCATTTGTCTATTTAAAAAAAAGCAAAATTCTAAGTTCTTCTCAAGGGGGGAAAAACAATGCAACTTCACGTCTGTGTCTGTCTGTCTGTCTATTTTGCTGGGGATTGAGCCCAGGGCTACATGCACAATAGAAATATGTTCTTATCACTGAGCTACGCCCCAGGTTCCCATCATGCCTATTTTGATTCATTTTTCAGGCACAATTACAAGGGAAAAGACCTTAGCCACTGTAACATTTGAGTGTGGCAGAGTGGTACAGACGGGGGCGGGGGGGTTGTTTGTGGGTGCTGGATGCAAGTATTCTCATGGGATTCTTACACGAAAGAAACTGAACAAATCCCTTTGGCTTTTCCATACAAAGTCAAGTGAAAGCCTGGTGATTACCTTGCTAATATGATTGGTGTTGACAGTCAATCCAGATAATATGTTGCAAAGTGGAATTTTGGAGCTGGATTACATAAATTAGCTGTCTAGGCTTATTAAATGCACTGGATTATTGTCAAAACTCTGCTCTATTCTGTGTTACAAAGAAACAACTGCTTTCTACTACTAGGAAAAATGGAGAGGTGCTTTCATGAAAAAACTAGAAAATAAACTTTTAAAGATAACTGAATTTCTAAAACGTTAATGCCAAAACAAACATGAAAGGACATTAAGTTACATGAAAAGAGACACTAGTATACATGTATCACATTCAGTAATATGAAGGCAAATCATAGATTTTGTGATGTCTATTAAGGCCATGTAGTACTTAAATTACCTCAGATCTAACTGGGGCCAGAAATATGGACACATCTATTCAACTTCATTTATCTTAATGCAGTCGGAATAACTTGACCAAATTCCATCCCACTGACTTTAAAGAGTCATGCAGAAGAGTTATGATAATTATCCTGACTAAAAATGAAAATTCAAGCCAATTTATAATTGTTTTAATTTTATAGTCTTTAATTTCTTTTAAGTGTCCTAAAGCTCCAAGAGAAAGTTTTTAAAGCTAAGAATGTTTGCTTTCTATAAACATATCAAGGATTCTTCCTTCAATCAGGTCAGAACAAATGTTTCCTAATATTGATACAATGAAGGGTGGGAAAGATAAGGAGAGCCAGGTAGAAATTAATGATCCCCTAACTCTTTTCTTATTGACTAACCCTACATATCCCTGAGTTGCCCTCTGTCATCAGTACATGGGTGCTTTGATAAGTTTCCCTGTTGGCTAGGGGTTCACTCAGTACAGTAAATAAGGGGAGATTCTTTTTGCTTGCTTCCTTTCCCTGCTGTATTTTCCCTTTCCACCTAGACCCTCATTCACTGCAGTCTGAGTCTAATCTTGCGGTGGAGACAGGCATGCCCTTCGAAATGAGCTGCAGGAAAAGAAGAACTGTTGTCATAATACCATAAGGATCTGTCTCTACCAAAGCAGACCATGTGTGGCATCACAGAGAAAGAACAATGTACACTATCTCAAAAGTAGTGGTTACAAGTACTAGTGAGAGCCCTCTGTGCCCCAATGTCCTAAGGGGAATAGGACAGAAAAGCAATATCTTTAATGGTCTGAGGAAGAAAATGAGCAGGAAATGAAAGAAAGGTGACAGGGAACCAAGGAAATGAGTTATTTAAAAATATTGTGCAGATGCACAATACTGCCCCCAGCAACTCTGTAGATCATTTCCAAGAATCTAGACTAGTCGAGACATTTTAAAAACATGCTAGGAAAAGCACACAAAAGGCTTCTACATTGTCCCTGAAGAAGCTATACATATAAAAATGCAATGAAATATATTGAATTTTATGGGAAAAGATGGGTAATGTAAAGCCAATTTTTCAAAAATATCGGGGGGGGGGCAGCTTTCCAGCATATACTGCTTAAATTACATTTTTTAAGTATGGTGTCAAAATATATTTTCTTTGCTGATTCCTCTGAGAATATCAGTTTCAGTAGGCAATTAGCTTTCTTCCAGTGGCATGAAGGCTTCTTCAGGATCAAGGGGCTAATGCAGATACTGATTTTGACAGGCAGAATGGCAGCCCATGGAGTCAGATAACCATCTTTTATCAACTGTGGAAAGCAAGTCTCATTGAAATTGCACCCTCCCACATTGACTCTTTTAGGGAAGAAGGTCAGGAGCACAGCCAGATATTCAAAAAGGCTGTTGGTTCTGCGAAGCATATGTATTCCATCAAAGATTAATAGGATCTGGTCTTATGTCATTAATTTCTATTCTTTCCTCAGCCCATTACAGCCCTTATATGATGCCTTAGTTCTAAATTAATGAGTTTCTCTAGCAGTTACATGAAAAGGGCATCACACATAAAGATATTTGGATTGTACATAAAGATATGTAGATCTACATTAACATAAAGATATTTTTTCCTATAACAGGGATGGCTACTGAATCCATTTCAGCTTACCTGGAATAATTGTATCTAGCCCCTTTATTCTGTTCTTTGAGAAACTATGATCAGTGGGATAACTGACTTGAGAATTTTCAGGTAATTGACATAATTTCATATGTATTTTAAAAATTAATTTCCATGTAGACAATCCAGCCAATTGTATGAGCACGTTTCCCTAGTCCTAAGACCTCAGGTGTGTAACTTTACTGTGCTCCAGGCTATGGCAGACTTTATGAGAACCAAGGGCATAAAGGAAATATATGCGGAAAGGGTAATCTTTTATAACTACTATATATTCAAGTCAGGATTCAGTCTGACACTGAAGTACACTTAATGTAATCTATAGATGGTATGTAGTTACTGGGTCTGAAAAATATCAGATCAATAACCTAGGAGACAAATGGCGATATAACTAACTTCACTGAAACTACTGACAGATGGATAGAATGGTGACAATGTATTGTCCTTTCTGCATGGTGGTGAGATATAAAAAGGATATAAAAGGAAGTACCAATAGTACTTTTCTTCCATCATTACCTCTCCTTTACTTTTCATGACATCTTTCTCTGTAAAGATATAAAAAATTCCTTTAGAAGCATCAGTTTTTTGGCTAGACAAATTTTTGTCACACTAAATTTGGAAAAAAGAACTCATTTACTCTATGTGGAGCCACACCATGCTATACAACTTTTATTTGATAAAGTTATTCCCAAAAGATTAAAATGATAGCTGCGTATGCTAATGTTTTTCTCATTAGAGACTCTTTCAAGGTACCTTAATATGCCAATTAAGTATTTTTAGATAGGAACCTAGAGTGAGGATCCATACAGAATTAAGAATCATGTAAAGTCAACCATTTTTCATTTGTGAATTCATTTAAATAACTGGCAAGTGGAAGGAGACCATAATGATTCAATTTTGTGTGCTTTAAAATTTTTCCTCAATGGGATATTTAGCTGCCATTCTTTGGGTACTATAAGGGGGGTTTGAAAACATATAGTACTTTTGATGGTGAGGTTAGCAACTTAGGAGGGATGTGTGTTGTATTTTGTGTATAGTACTTGGTTCTGCATATCTTCATGACAGAGACTGGATATAGAAAAGCAGATAATGAATATAAATTCATTCACAAACTGGAGGGAGTTGAGCCTCAGGAGTTTTGATCTCTGTTCTGACCTGAATCTCTGGCCTTGCAACAAGCAGCACGATTCTCTTACACTCCTCACTCGACAGCAACGCCACAGCCTCCTCTCGATTGTGGACGTCTTCCCCATTTATCTAGAAAACAAATGAAAGTGGCACATTAGTTTCCATTTCCACAGTGCTGCACACAATAAATGGCAAATATCAGCTCATTTATGGTAAATGTATGGACAGCGAAGCTCACACAATGGGCCCATCTTCGGCCCCTCCATGGAAAGTGCCTCCACTCAATTAGGCGCTTACTGTAAGAGGCCTATTGATCCCTGAAGGATGGCGGACATCAGAGGAAGCAGTTATGTTCATAAATGTCCAACCTGCGCCCTGGCAACATACATCTAGCGACACAATTAACCAGAGGCTGACAGCTGACGTTCATCTTTCTCCACGCAGAGTAATGGAAGTGTCACTCCAAGATAATAGCGCTGGGAGGAGCAGGACCGGCAACACCACAACTGAAATCCGTCATCCTGCGTGCTCGCTGCGAGCCAATTAGACAGTGGCAGTGCTATCTCTCACCAGGCAGCGCCCCCAGCCCGTGCTGATTGCATTCTTATTCAGTCACTTCATACGTGTGAGTCCCATCCAGTTGCTCAAACAGCACTCTCAATGCTTAAGTGATCAAAAGGAAGAACAGTTATCAGTAACATCTTCCTCGGGAAGATTCATCCACTTCCTAAAACAAGGAAGTTGATGCAATATTGTAATATTTAAAAGGTTAAAGTAAAATTGACTTTTTGAAAAAAGTGAAAGATGCTAACCTTTGATGAACTTTTGATTGCACAGAAAATACATGTTCTTTAGCCTGTTAGTCTGGTTTGCAATCTGTACATATGATAATTAACTTTATAAGGCCTTATAAATAAGCTGATGCTGAAAATAAAAGGGTTGAGGGAAGGGGGAAAAAGAATTGAAATGTGTTATGCACATGCACCAACTCCCTACAGTGAATTTAATCATTATGTTCAGCAAACATGTACAAACAAAAGTAAAAAAAAAAAATTCCAGTGGCATTTGAAATATGAATTTTTACTTTTTATGAGCTCTAAAGAGAAAGGAAATAAAGTTTCTAAAGATTGTATTTTATACATTTTCATGTTCACAGGTATTTTAGCTCTTAGTTAACTAACACAACTTTTTTTCTTTCGATATTTAAAAATTAAAATCTTTTATTGACTGCTCAAATCCAGAGATAATAAGTGCTTTGATCTCTGACATATAAGCAAAATGTGTGGAAAGAAATTTCAACTAAAGAGGAAATTCTGCCTAAAACAAGTATTACTTACTTCAGAGTATGATAGCAAACATAGCCACGCTGACCATATTTTTTCTGTAATTAATCTAACACCTTTTGCTATTGATTTCTGTGTAAAAGCATGAAGTAGACTACTGAGGTCCCTGAAATCTCTGTGACTGACTCTCAATTTTGGACCACAGTAAAGACCCTTATTCCTAGACCCTTATTATAAAACAAACAAACAAAAAACCAAACCATTACAAGTTCCATATGCATTTGATTTTTTTGCAATACACAAATAAAATTTGCCAAGCTTCAAAATAGAGGCAGTGATCCATATGCGGAATAATTATGGGGAAAGATATATTATTTTCATGAATGTATCTGTGTATCTGAAAAGGTCAGTGCTGACACCAAGGACTTTTTTTTTCTCAAAGGTAAATTTTGGCTGTGATGGATTCTAGTATATTTCCTCTACCTACTATTAAAGTATTTTTTTTAAATTTTTTTTTGGTATCAGAGATTGAGCTCAGGTCCTTGCGCTTGCGAGGCAGGCGGCGGAACCACTGAGCTAAATCCCCGGCCCTTAAAGTATTTTTTAAATAATGCATACGTTTTACTGTCTTTGACCATTGAGGGCTATGTCCATTTCACAGTAATCTGAGTAGTATATCTACAATGCATCCATTTGTCACACACGACCTAGTCATTTCATCTTTTCTCCACTCAGGGTACATTTGGTACTAAGTGAGTTGAGCTGGGTGATGTCACCTAGCTTATCTTCCTCTTTTCTGTTGGAAATAGAATTCTCACTACTTTTTTCCCTAGTCTCCCCGCAAATATACACATGCTTCCCCCTTCTTCAGTTAAATTTCACTTGCTATTAACCTAAACACTCATCATTTGTCTTAGTCTAATGTTGCTACTATATTCATTATCTCAGAATGAACTGTAACTTCTCAAAGGGTTGACTGAAATGGCTTAGTAAGTGCCTGACACGTAAAGTTCTCAACGTTGGCACAAATTATTGTCAACATCACACTATCACCATTAACATTTTAACCCTCAACAGAGCAAGACACTTCCCTGCTAAATAAAGTACATGTAATACAATTAATAAATAATAATTAAATCCATTGTAGTAATCCATGGATCTATTTAGAAAGCTATTTACCTGTTATGTATTTTAAACTCTTAGAAGGCCATCAAAAAATAAGATGGTTGTGTTTGCTTTTAAGTTCCCTTCCAGTTTGGTATTCATCTTCCTCATCTGTCAACTCACAGTGACCAAAGCTGTGGCCTTCAGTTCTGCCAATCAGTCCTTGTTTCAGGGGACAAGTCATTTGTTGCAAAAACATTTTTACATTTAGTATCCTACATGGAACAAAATGAATTTGCTACAGAAACCTGGCATTGAAATGTAATTTACTGTTTTCTTTTTCAAAATAAGGGCAGTTTTAGCAAACTGGTCTGTAGAAACCATTGTACTCAGGACTTTAGTTTGATACCCAAACAGATATAAGGCAAGATGTGTTTTAGCGAAGATGCCTCTCAAAGAAAGAAAAGATTTGAAGAATGAAATCAGAGAGAGCTTTCAACCTTCAGTTGCCCTTTTCCCTGAAATAATGGTTTATGGTTACAGGACTGCTTTTGGAAAACAGCTTGCTGTTCCTGAAGGCACCAGCAGACAGAGGGGAAGAACACAACAACCAAGGAAGGAGACAGATGACAAGTCACCACAACTTACTGAAGGAATTCTATTTTAGGAAAAGAGAGAGGAAGCAGGCCAAGAGAAAGGCAATAGGATAACATGGTACTCCTGTTATAAATGAAGGAAATCTTTGCAGATAACATACATCTCTCATTTCTGTACATAATCATATGCAAATAGTTTCAAAATAAATATTGTCTTTGTCTTAGAAGAGATCTATGGGGAGGGGGGGAGAGGGAGACGGAGAGGGAGATGGAGGAGGGCTAGAATTGTTTAATATAGCTTTTCTGGTTAAACATGATGATTCTTAGCTTTCCTGTGTTATTGTACCAGAGGCAGGTGGGCAATTAAAATTCGTGGCATTAAAATACCTGTGAAATTTCTTAGGAAAACCCAAGAATCTAAGAAGAGAGAGAGATTTACTTCAAATATATTTATATTTTAATATGGAGAGAAATAAGGTATGTGGAATATAGAGATATAGATGTGGAAGAAACAGAAACAGTGGGAAATAGCTATTGAAAAGGAAAACAATTTAAAAAGTACAAAGGAATGCTAAGGAGTAGTTTTTATGTAGGGCAGAAAAAGAATGGAGTTTATTAGAAGTTTTATTGTCTCTATTGTCAGAGTTCTGGCAGAGTTTTGTCGGGAAGTAATCCTTAGGAACATGACTAACACTTTTTGGCCAGCATGAGATGAGACTGCTTATGTGGAATATGACATGCTAACCATCCCAAAGAACAAATGAGAATATAGTGCTTTCTTTTTGGGGGAAGTTGATATTTATGTAGCATTCAACCTTTGCTGTGTGACTCAGAAATTCCTTCATGCTTGCCATTTTGTGTGAGAGAGCTTCCTTAGATTAGTTCTTAGGGACAATTTGATACAAGTTCCAGGCAATGGCACAGCAGAGAGAACCATCCAGCATTTGCAGAGAACAAACACATGAGCTCCAGAAATGTTTTCATGACATTAGTTCATGTTTGGTTTCCCTTCTGTGTAATCCTACCCCAGGGGTCAGTTTCCTATGAATGTGTGTGCATGCGATGTTGTTGGATGAGGTCCCCTAACAAGCTCATGGTGTGCTGCATGAAGAAAATTTTAGCTATACAATGAGAGGAGGAACATAAACATACTCTACTGAGGTCATCATGAACAGAAAACTAAAATCACAGCTGCTGTTCAGAGATATATTTAAATAAAAGCCAGCCAGGTAACCTGGAGGATAAGAAGTAAATCTCATCTCTCCCTCTTCCTTTCCTTTCTGGACAAGGAGTCATGAATTGTTCATGGCTGGGTATCTCATAATATCCTCACCAGCCATATGGGAGCTATTTGTCTATGGGTACAATTTTGTCAAAGTTTTATTTAATATAATTTCACCACCACCCTTAAGATACTTTGTTTTCTATATGTGCAGGCAGAATTGAATTCTAGGCTTTGTCATATATTAGGTGTGAAATTTGTCACTGAATATGAAGTAATCAGGTAGCAAACAGCACTTTATCAGTCCTGCTATTGTTTCTTCAGTTAACCACCTCCACTGAGGAATACTTTATTATCTGATATATTTTTTTCTTCAGAAACTTATCTGTCCACAATATAGCTAAGAGTTTAGAAGTAGCAAAACATACAGTATCATGTATGAAAACACATGCATTTTATGTGTAGTCAACTGTACCCACCAAAGCAATAGAGGCTGTATCTGCATAGCCAGCCTACGAGAGTGGTTAGCTGGAGATTACAAGGGAAGTCAGTTGAAGGTACAAAAGGAGATCTGGGGTGTGGAGATTAGATGGTGAGAGGAAGTAGTGTCAGCTAACAGCAGCAAGAGAAGAGCAAGAAAAATGATAACACAGACTTCATACATCCAAAAATGTAGCCATCTAGGGTCACTTAATGTCAGGTCACCGAATCCCCCAGACCTTTTGGTCACTGTGCATTTTTACATGATTGTAGCACTGTGTAATGATTTCTGGGCATGCTACAACCCTAAGCACCAGAAGCTTGCATTGATTTTAGTATAATGAACTGGACATAGTAACAAAGTCAAAATATATTTAAAATTGTTTCAAAATTTCCAAAACAAAACATTTTTGAAACCTTTGCTATACCAAAGATAGCAAAATGGTACCCTTAATTTCTTAATGGGGCTACATATATCTTGTCTATCCTCCTTTCCACTCAATACCTTTGTTTCATTCATTGAATTATTCCTGTGAATGTGTGAAAGATACTGGAGTGCAGTGGAAAACAAGACAAGGTCTTGGTTTCCTGATCCATTATTTATTCCTCTAATATTCCCAAGACACAATTCTATTTTGTTTAACTACAAGTGACTGCTTACAAAGCTTATGGCACTAGAAATGACACACTCTTAAGATTTTATGAAAACTAGTGGGACTCCAAATGGTCAGTAATCCAGATTTATTCCTTCCTAATCAGATTCTTCTGTCAAAGGAGTTCTGTGGTATCCAGCTAGGGAGAGGACTAGGGAGAAGGAAGTGGTGGAGTTCAGTGACTGCCACCCAGAAGGGAGAGAAGAGAAGACCGGGGTAGGTGTGTGTCCCCAGCAGTGCAGACGCACCTCTGTTAGGGCATAGTCACCCTGTACTGGGATCATCGGTGTATGCCTCCATCTTTCCAATTTCACAGAGAGAGGGTGCACCAAAGGCTGGGAGGCATCTTGTCTATTTTTTGAAATCCTTAAACACTTTCTGAGGTTCCACATCTAGCAATGAGAAATGGGACCTCGATCTAAACTAGAAGTTTTCCCACATGTTTTAACCATCTGTATTTCCTCAATTTACCATTCTAGTCCCTTTCTCTGTTTCACAGAGGTGATCATGAGTGAACTCAACCCAGAAGGGCTCGTGTTCTTAGTTTGGGGTTGACCTGAAAACAGGTGGTATCTTCCTGCAGCAGTCTTGATGGAAGGACTTGGAAGGGATGGAGTAGGTTGAGGCGGGTTTGGGACAGAAACTTGGGCTTGGAACTGTCTTCCCAACTCTGTATCTCCTTTGCTTACTGATTCATTAAACTAATATTTAATCATTCTCTCTTTTCATCTTTCTGTATGGAGAAGAATTCACACTTTTCTCCACTTGGCCCCAGAAACTCATTAGTAAATAGTTGAAACATCTACAGACTTCTAGGCTTTCAGACAGTAAAGGAATATCTGGATCCATGTTCCCCTAATTTATTCTGGAAAGCAGCAGTTGCTGCTGCTGCTAGGAGTAATAGCCATTAATGTTTATTAAGCACTTATCATGTACTGTGCTAAGCACATTACATGCATAATTTCATGTAACCTTCACAACAAGAATAGGTTATATTGTTATTGCCTTTTTAAAAGATGAGCAAATGGGCTTGAAATGAAAGGAGGTTAGGTAGCTCCCCGAAGCCAATGGTGGAGCTGGAACAGTTAGCTAAAAACTGGTAAGAAAGGGAACCATCCTTACTTAAATGGTAGCTTTTGTTTTGTAGGTACTAATGTCTAAAAGCAAAGACAAATTCTTTTTTCTAACATTTTACAAGAAAGCAAAACAAAAACTGTTGGGCAGACAGTAAGAAACATAAGGAAATAATCACATCACGTACTTGCAGAATCCGATCCCCTTCTCGAATTCGGCCGTCTTTGGCAGCAATGCTATTTGGATCCACCTGTAAGGGAGAGAGGACACACATCATCAGCTGGATATGCAAGATCGTCTCAAGAAATTAAAGAGTTTTAAAACATATATTTAAAAATCTAGTACAAAAATTTCTATGAATTTATGACAGTATAGGATGCATTTTTCAGTCAGAAATCACTAATTCTAAAAATTTAACATGGGCTATTTTGGAGTTAATAAAATTATGGTGGACCAGAGAAGAACTTGATTTGAAGGCCCCTTTTCCATCCCTCCCTTCTTGCGTAGAAGGGATGCATTTGTATTTTTTCTTCATCCCCTTTTCCTCATTCACTCACCTATTTCTGAATCTCAGTTATCAGACATGGTCTTTAGACAAGGCATAATGTTAATACTAACATCCTCTGGTCCCAGAAAATTTACTTTCTATTACTAAGGTGATTTTTAAATCCTGCCCTAGCAGTATTAGAAAAGTTGATAGCTATACTGTAAGTCCATATTTCTTAAGGGAATTTCTGTTTTGTGTGCATATTATTACTCAAGAAAGAAACAAAAAATTCTATATATACATTTTATTACTTACCAATTTATATACATGGTGAAGTATAATAACTATAAATTATTTTAGAATAAATACGTATTTAAAGTGCTTATCAACATTTTAATGGGCCAGACTTAAGTAATGATGGCAGTTAACTGGGGGTAATTTGATGTGTCAGACTGAAAGTAGTGGCTTTAAACCATTCATTTAGGCTTATTTCATGAAAGCTTTTTCCTAAGCAAAGTATTTCAAGTGTGGCATAAGTTGATTCATCCTACCCAGATGTTAGATATCACTTTCTTATTAGTCGTGCTCCCCAATAGCTGAGTCTTAAGTGGTAAATCAAGCACAAAAGACACTATAATCATATATAAGGGAAATAAGGACAATATCCATTCCAAGTACATATGCTCAGTTCCTGTGGCTTCTTTATCTTCCTTGAATAGTGAAGTTTCAAATCTAACACTTAAATAGTAAGTAGAGAAGGAAGGGAAGGGTGATTGATTGTATCCCATTTAAAAGCTATTTACAGCCTAAAACTTTGTCTTCTCAACTATAATCAAACTGATACTAAACTACCTTTCTACTTTTGTACATACTACAAAAGATAATTCAGTAGGTATTTCCTCATACTTCCTCACCTTGGGGGGATTATCATAGTTGTACAATTAAAACAGGGTCTAAATCTCTTCTCTGGAGAGTTTTTCTTTGTAGGAGCCAGTAGGCAAATTCTTTGGTAAAGTGACAAAGAATAATATTTTACATTTGTAGATCAGTGTAGTTATCTTAGTGAATACAGTCTCTTCCATATTTTAAATAACTCCATAAAAGCAATTATATAAATGTTGTTGTACTAACTGTCTTGTTGAGGAAGCTGAACCTTAGAATGTTAGGTAATGTTAAACATCCAGGCCATGAACACCTGGAACAGGAATTAGTATCTAGCTTGTCTAGCCCTCTATTTACTGGACTTAGACTCCTTGTGTGTGTGTAATTTTTAATCATGTATATATATTTATCTATATAATTTTAAAAACCATACTTTTGTACTTCTAAAATAATCTTTTTGGCATTTTAAAAAAAATCACCTGTGATAATAAATTTTGTTTGACAGGCTTTCAAACTAATTAACATTAATGGTGTCTCACATTTAGCTCCTCACGTCTTAAAAGTAATTGTGGGGTCAAATAAAAAACAAACTCATAGATGTGCTTTTTGAATATTTAAATGCATCTGTCCCATCACCAGCAGAGAAGACAAGATTATTATGAATATTAACTTAAAATAATTAGGCAGTGTTATCCTTTCCAGAATAATAAAGGATGTAATGGGAGGACAAAGGTTTGCAGATCAAAACTTTGCTCAACTTCCCACACCCTGAGGAGGGGCATTCAAATCGAGACAGTGTTACCACTTTCAGTTTCCTGGCTAGGATTCTGTGGTGAAAGGATCCACATTAAACAAGCTGATAATAATTACATTACTTGGGCGGCACAATTCACTTTCCTAATTGAAAAGTGACACGTTCTGGAACACAGCCAATTCTTCACATTCAAGTGTCTGGAGGCAGAGTTTTCTCCTTGCGGGCCTTTTCACGTCATTCCTCCCCTGAGCCCTCCCCTCCTCAGCGTTTCTGACCTCGCTGACGTAAATGCCAGTGTCTTCTTCATCATCCGTCCGGTAGCAGACTGTGAGGCCCAACTTCTCTTGACTGTTAACCCGACACAACTCAACCTCCTGAGGGGATACACACAGAGGACCCAAGTTATTTCAGAGAGGCCACAGCAGAACACCTCACGGGTATTTCTGTGGTTGCCCCAAGAAGTTTTAATAATTACTGCCCAATATATGAAATTATTAAAATTTACCTTTACTGTAGATATCTCTCTAGCCAAACCAAGGTCATATATTCACGCTTTCTAAAAAGTTAATATATGACTACCACATATAGCGAGAACACTCAGTTTGGGGTGGCGCATACATACGCCTGTCACATCTCCACGGTTTTTACCCCTTCTCCCCTCCTCCTTTCTCTGATTCCCATTCCTATCTCCACAGAGTCTATCTCCCTGTTTCTTAACATGGCTCTTTCATTTTGCTCTCTAATTTCTTTATCTTTTGGGCCGCTCATAGTAGATAAGCCATGTGATGTCGAACTTATATTTTCATTGTGAAGCTGGAAATATATGAAATCACACAAAGTGTAAATCAAATATGAATAAATCTAAGCTGGAATCATATAGATTTTGAGAATGTCAAAGTAGACAGAAAAATCTCCATAAAATATTGAGAGATACTATGTTTTTATTTGAATTTTAATAAAATGATACATTTGCATTAAAAAGGAGACTATACTGGACTCTTCATTAGTCCTTCTGAGATCTATACACTGTGATAATAAGCAAGTGCTTTGTGCAGGTCAGGTCAAGGTTTTCCATTATTTTATAGAAAGTCTCACCCTTGGAAAGAAATGGGCTCATCTAGGCCGAAGGGAGAGACATCAGCAGCCATATGGGGCAGAGCCAATGATTCAAAATGCAGCAGTAAATGAACAAGAAAATACATTTACTGAAACACATGGCTAAGGGGCTTGAAATGTCAGACCTCAGGTAATGTACACTGACTCTATTTCCTGATTTATGTTCAGTAAGGTAATGATACATTTCAGTGTATTTCACTTTCATGTAATGAAACAGGCTTGTACTACTTTCAGAAGCAGATGACTGACTACAAGATAGATCACACAATTCCCAACATTGAAACACAAATTGACGCTCTCATCATGGAGAAATTGCTTCTATTGGGTGGAGAGTATAAGACCAGTTAGTAAGCAGTGAGATGAGGAAGAGCACAGTATATTGTCTGGATCAAGTTTCTAGAACTCAGTTCTGTGGGAGTTGTGAATGTGTCTATCTTCTTTAACACTTTTTCTTGGAGACGTTTCCTGCTACAGGAATAGTCTCCATATGGGGACTCAGTAAACACTGGGAAGCGGTTTATATTCAGCTCAAAATCTTTCTTAGTGTGTTTAGCCTTTTGCCAAACAATAACGAAGTAGCTTTTCCTCTTTGATTGTAAATAATGTGTGTGTGTGTGTGTGTGCAAATTATGAAGTTTAACAACAGAGTGCTATGGTCTAAATGTTTGTGTTCCCCACAATTCATATGTTAAAATCCTAATCCCCAAGATGAAGGTTCTAGAGTGGGGCCTTTGGGAGGTGATTAAGTCATAGGGCTGAACTCCCAAGAACGTCATTAGTGCCTCACTGAAAGTGTAGTAAGCTAGCTTGCCCCTTGTACCACATGAGGATAGGAAGAAGATACCCTCTTCAAGGAAGTGGGCATTTCCCAGACAAAATTGATGGTGCCTTGATTTTCTCAGCCTCTATTACTGTTAGAAATGTTTCTTTTGTTTACAAACCATCCCATTTTACAGTCTGTTTTTCATAGCAGTCAGAGTAGTCCAAGACATAAAGTATCTATGTAACTGTCTTGGCTCTGAAATAGTTACCAGTACTAAATAAAGAAAAATTCACTTAAATTCAAACATGAATACTTTCTAGAACACTCTAGTACATTTGAAGATATGCCCTTCCCTTCAATTTCAGTGCAGTCCTTGTCACTGGATATAAGTATTTATTTTAATGATATGCTATAAACTATGGGTACATTCTTAGTGAGGGGATTTGCTATCATGAACTTTAGAGCCCAGTGAATCATAGCCAATATCAAATGAAACTTACTTTAAGGCCTCTATCTTGAGACAGGTGCTGCAAATTAGTGAATCACATGAAACTCTGAAGGTGGCTGACTTTCTGGCTGGTAGGCAAAGCTATTCTTCATTTTTCTATAGTGGTTAGAAGGGGCATGGTACATGCTCAACAGTAACTTAAAAAGGTGGAGAGTCCCTTCACATAGATGGTGAGTAAGGAACAATGATGTGACTTTGCACCAGAAGCAAAAATGTACACATCAAGAAAGGGTGTTTTCAAAACTGGCAACAACTAGTTCCCCTATAGGGAAAGAAAACATGACTAAACCTGTGCCCTTAGGAAGGACTTAACAGCAACAGAAGAACTTTCATTATAGCAACAAGGTATATAGTGAGTAAAGAAACCTGCAATTCCTAAGAGACTCATCGGAAACCTAAACACTCCATAAAGAACTAACATCGGGGCCTTTAAATCAAGGCAAATGAACTGTACTCAAAGCTAAAATCCACGGACTTTTAGTGTCTCTCAGTACTATGAATGGACAGTCTGAGCGTTTTCTCCATATTCTCAATAGCTTCCCTTGATCAGTACTGTATATGTCAATACTATATATTTATGTCTGGTTGGAAGATGTCATATCAAACTGTTTTGCTATACAATAGAAGGAATCTATTAAAATGAAAGAGGGGAGAATCCACCCACAAGGCTTTAATGCCCCAAATCAAAGCATCTATCCAAGAATCACAAAGGAAAAGAAATTAAGATCCTGAGGTCAAAATAACTTTTCAATATTGTCATCCTGTTGAACCTAAATAAAACGGAAATGGGTCAGGTTTCAATATTTTCTTTCTAAATCTTTGTTTTCTATATCCCTTTTTTTAAAGACACTCAGCACCCTTATATGCTCAGCAGCTTCGAGTCCTTGAGGTCTGCCTTTCTAGGTAAGTATTT
This sequence comes from Heterocephalus glaber, assembly GCF_053883595.1. NCBI lineage: Eukaryota > Metazoa > Chordata > Mammalia > Rodentia > Bathyergidae > Heterocephalus > Heterocephalus glaber. The sequence continues at coordinate 10,313,894 of NW_028258444.1, read as the reverse complement.
TAGCTTTGCCATTTTACGTATTGTAATGAGCAAGAATGACCCCAAACTCCCAGGGGCAGGGGTTTTGGAAAGTGATTGGATCATGGGGGTGTTATAGCTACATATGTTAGGCAGTGGGGGCCTGGTCAGAAGAAGTAGGTCACTGGGGACATTACCTGGAAGGGTGCATATCCCTCCCCTGGTCCTCCCTTGTCTCTCTGCTTCCTGACTGCCATGATGTGAGGAGCTTTCCTCTGCCAGACCCTTCCACCATGCCATTCCTGCCCTGGGAGCCAGTTGACTATGGCCTGTAACTGTGAGCAAAAATGAACCTCTTCTTCTTTAACTTGTGAGTGTCCAGTATTGTGTCCCTGTGGTGAAAAAGTGACTAAGACACCTACCCCTGCCAAAATCTGGAATTTGGTGTGGGCTTTCAATCTCTCGCAAGTGACTTTTAAGATGCAAATGTAATTGATAAATAAATCTCTCTTTAAAATCATTTAAAAAGTGACCCAACAGAGTTCAGTTTGTAGTAGTTAGGGCTAAAAATACAAAGTCTTAATTTAAAGCACTCAACTTCATAGTGGAAAGATTTCAGGCACTGAGGGAACCCAAATGAAGTTGTGTAGATTCCACAAACTACTGACCACCAGTCCCAAGTGTGTGCATTTGCATTTCTTTATTTGATTCTGCATGTCTCACAAATGATATATTTCATATTGGCACATCGAAGCATATATTTTAGAATCAAAGTTCCTTTAATTCTATGACAAAGTAACTTGTGAAAAGCTACCTGTGGACCATTTGTTTGAGGCAAATGTGGCTTTGCAGACTCCAATTGTCTGAGAGGAATTTTCCAGCACAGGTACAATTAAGTGTTCCCCTCACGGTGCCCACCAGCCTCTGACTTCTGAAGAAACTACCTCCTGGTAATAAAGAATGTTTTCCCTAACAACTTTCATGCTTTTTCCTGTCGCTAGGAAGCTGTTTGATGAAACACATAAAAGTGAAATGCTACCTCTGTGCATTTTCTCTGTGGAGACAATTCATGGGCGTACACAAATCACAGCCAAGCTTCATCCATAACTCATCACCAGGCAGGACTACACTCACTACAACTTCAATGTGCTTCAAGATGCTGTGCTCCGGGAAAGTGTATAAAGTCACTCTAAAACAAAATCAAAGTGTGGAGTACAATCCTGTGAGAAAGTGATTATATGTAATTTGAGGGTGGAGTAGAAGATTATAGGTAGAAAAGCTTGCTGTGAAGCATCTTTGTCATCACTAAAGGACAGGAATGAGATTTTTAACAATGAGATATCATCTCGCCCCAGTTAGAATGTTTACTATCAAAAATACTAAAATGACAAATGCTAGCGAGGATGTGGAGAAATGTTGGGAATGTAAAGTAATGCAGCCATATGGAAAACAGTTATGGAGCTACTCTAAAAAATGGAAATAGAGCTACCATGTGATCCAAAAAATCCCATTCCTGGGTAAGGAGGAAAGAAAGGAAAGGAAAGGAAAGCTTTATGTCAAAGAGGACTCTATACTCTCATGTTTATTGCAGCACTTTGCACAACAGCCAAGATATGGAATCAACTTGGGTGTTCACTGATGAATGAATAAAGAAAATGTAGTATACATACACAATGTAGTATTACTCAGCCGTAAAAATGAAATGCTGCCATTTGTAGCAACTAGATGGAACTGCAGGCCATTATGTTAAGTGAAATAAGTCTGGCACTGAAAGATAAATACAGCATGCTCTCGCTTATATGTAGAAGGTAAAGAGTTGATCTCACAGCAGAAGTAGAGAGTAGAATGGTGGTTGGGAACTTGGGAAAGGTGTGTGTGTGTGTGGGGGGAGGATAGAGAGAGCATGGTTAACAGATACAGGTGTGCAGGAATATACTGAATAGGAGGAACTATTTCTAATGTTCTATAGCATAGTAGGTTGGTTTTAATCAGCAACAATTGACTGAATACTTCAAAATACCTAGCACAGAGGATTTTGAATGTTCCCAAGACAAAAAAATTATGTCTGAGGCCAGACAATTAATTACTTTATCATTAGACATTATATACTTGTATTGATACATCATAAATAGATATACAATTACTATATGTCAATTAAAAATAAAATATTTTTAAAAGACTGATATTTTCATAAATGGAATGTTTGTATAAATTGTACTATAGTGCTGTGAAATGCTTATGTATTTATAAATTATTGAGTCTAGAGAGAAACAACTTTAAAAAATCCAAAGCACAAAACATTTCTGCTCTCTACACATGATTCTCTTGATGGAGAAAGTTACAAGGCTTGCAGCTGCCTGTAATGGATTTTTAAGCAAATTGCTCCTAAACCCTAAAGAATACTCAGGCCCTTGGCATGATATTTTTCCTCTAAGAGAGCAAATTTAGAGACAGTTGGCACCACGTGAATCTGAAGAATAACCAGGGCTAGAAAGTACATTCATTTACAACAGGTGACTGCTGGAGCAGAGTGTGGTTTACTGTGGTCACAACTTTATTTTTATTATTTTCCTGATTTTTAAGTAACACATGTAGTTTTTACATAACTTAACGTTCATCATTATCAGTGTCTTATATTTTCCAGTGTCGATTAGTAATGAGTGTAATGTCTGATTAATTGTTCCAAGGAAAAAGTATTTTTAAAAACACAAAGGAAAATGTGAAACTTTAGCCCCTACTAACAAGGGATGCCTAGTTTGCTATAAAATATTGCTTTAATAGAAACAAGGTATTAAACTTAGAAAGAAACAAATTTTTAAAAAACCTCCTAGAATACCCAAATCCATATGACATTTCATTCCAACTCCAGACATTATTCTTAACAAGTTACTGCAACAGTAACTAAATCAGATTTCTCTAGATATAAGGGGAAAAGTTAAAACTGATGGTCATGTCTCTTCACTAACATCCATGACCCCAATTCCTTCTTTTTCACTGGTATGGTTCTGAAATACAAGCAGCTTTAAATCCTTGATTTCCTCTTCTTAGAATCAGAGACTATGTGTTTTTTGGAAAACAGGCACAAGTTGACTACTTCTCAATATGGGTCATGTAGCATTTTAGGAGATCTTAAATGACCGAGGTTAAGTGGATTTCATACTGTGATAAAAATATTAATTTTATCTATACTGATTATTTGGGAGGCAAAGATTCATGATGCTGTTAATAGTTAATATTATGAATTTTGCACTGGGAATAAAAACAGGTGATGTGAAATCAAGATAAGTGAGAAGTAGTCCATAAACTTATCATTACTTCTAACACCCAAGAGCCAGGCTGACTACAGGGAAACCAGACTTAGAATGAGCTCCACCCACTACGAATCTATTTGCATTAGATGTGCGCCCCCTCATTCCCTCATCTATTTTAATTGCCATGTCTTCGAGAAAATTTCAATTACTTTTAGGAAACCATGTGATTTACTTTTGTAAGAATTCAGAGATCCAAGGATTTTCCCCATTGACTCTTCTGTTTTGAATGAACATTAAAACCATCATTTGTTAGCTTTCTATGACACTTAACTATCTATCCACAGTCATCTGGGTTGAGATTTCATTGTTTTTATGTTAATTCTTGGGAGAACCTCTTCAAAATAGTTTAATGTGCCATAAGTGATGTGTAGGAAAGACCATTCATAAAATGTCGTTTCCAAGTTGCTTTACCTTTAAAATAGCCATTTTCAACACTGCACTCTCTGAGGCCATAGATGCTCTTGTACTCCCTGCTCTTGCTCCTCTGCTGTCTCTCCAAATCTTGAACCTACAGATCTTCCACTTTTCACTGTGAACAATTCCCTTATATTCTCACCTCTCTCATTATGCTGCTTTGAATCCAGTTAGGTATAACCAAGTTTTATAAAAATTCACAACTATTTTTCTCTTGTATCATCCAGACAACGGTCAATTGTGGTTAAGTGTCAATATTCCTTTCTTTGTGCTCCAGTATGAGCAAATTCCTGGTCCTGTAGAAAATGCATACCATGATGACCACCCTGACACTTTTCATTGTTCATTCATTCTACAAATCTCCAATGGGCAGTCAGTGCTACTGACAATCACATTACACTTCCCTTCGTAAGTTAAGTTTCCACTTTCTTTATAGTAACCACCACAACAAAAACTAATACAATATTTCCTCTTCTTAAATTTCCAATAGAAACTGCAGTTTTAGTTAATAACCTCACCTCATGGTTCACTGGTCTACTGGATTACGCCATTAGGTGGATTATTATGACCTTAGCTTTCTACTCTCCCAGACTGGTATTTCATATCTCTTCTTTCTGCAACTCTTCCATGATATCGTCTCCTCCTCACACTTATCAGTGATCCTCTTTCGTACTTTAAGAAGAAAATATAGTGGGCTGGGGATTTAGCTCAGTGGTTTCGCCGCCTGCTGCGAAAGCGCAAGGACCCGAGTTCAATCCCCGGTACCAAAAAAAAAAAAAAAAGAAGAAAATATAAAGCCATGAAATGGAAAGTACTACTCCTCTCTTCAGTCAGGGTGTCTGTGTACATTCCCTGTCTCTACCACCATGATGTCTTCCTGCCACAATGGAAGAAAGGTCTCCATCCCACCCAAGGGAAATGCTGCCACCTGTGCTCTGTAAAACATTTTTATTTTTCAAGAATTTCTCATGTCTTTCTCTGGTATCATTGGTTTCTATTTCTTGATCATTCCCACTGATACACACACACATTACAGGAATGTCACTCATATAGGGTAGGGCAGGAGGAAACTTGAAAGAGGTGCTGGCCAGCTCTACAGTGGAGGCCGTGTTGGAAGAGATAATAGAATTGATTTTGGTGTTCACCTAGAAGACTGAGTTTCCGAAAAGAGAAGCACTACCCATGCAAAGGAAAAGATCAGCAATAGCATATCACACTGGAGAAGTTTTAAGTATTTAATGTATGTGGAGCTAAGAGTTTAAATTGGGCTGGGTGAGAGACTACGGTGAGAAATCCAACTGAAGAGATAGGCAAGGGCCAGATCATACAGGACAACCACCATATTAATTAATTTCAATTCTTTGTTGTATTAGCTTCCCATCACTGTGACAAAATTAACTTTGGCTCATAGTTTCAGAGGTTTAAATGAATGGTCCCTGGACCCTGTTTCTGTGGGCCTGTGGCAGTGTAGGACATCATGGCAGGAGTGTAGGGGCGAAAGAAGCCTGTTAATTTCCTGGAAGCTGGGAGGATAAACAGAAACAGGCAGCTGCGGGTCGAAGCAGTCCCTTTAAGGCATGGCCCGAGCAACCTTTTCCTTCCATTGGGCCCCAAGTTAAAAAGGGTCCACCATTTCCCAGGAGCCCCAGAGGCTGGGGACCAAGCTTCTCACACAGGGGCATTTGTGAGACTTTCAATATCCAAACTGTTACAAGTATAAAAACATAAGAAGTTCTAAAGGAATGAAAACATCCAAATTTGGAGTTTAGAAATATGACTTTATGAGCATCACCATTCATGAGCTGGAGGGTTTGAGAGACAGGAAAGCAAGTTGGGGATTTTAGCAGTTCATGTGAGAGAGGATAAGGGCTGCAGAGCATACAGTCCTTTCAGTCCTTAAACACAGTTACTGTTACTTCCACTTTATTGTGTGAGTAGGCATTTGGCTGTTAGGGTTATTATTATATTCTGCAAACCTTACACATAAAACAAAAAAAATTTGTTCTTTAAGAATGATCCTTTCTTATAGTTTTTCTTTATATTTCTAGTATCAGCATTGTTCTGGGGGCCTTTGAAAAGCCCCATGCACATTCATTGGACAAGTTAACTGCTATAGTAAGGTTAGATGTAAGGTCTAATTGCTTTTGCTACATTTGTCCTGCAGTATAATTATATTAAGTAAAATTAATTCAGAATACTGTGCAAACAATATATGTCACTTAGGCTCAAAGTCAATGCCAACAGAAAAATAATTAATAAATGAACTGTAAAAATAAAGTAAAATTGTATGCAGAAGTTGATCTAAGAATTTCCCTAGCAGATTCAGTTTTCACTTATTCACTTTCCTCATGTCATGTTTTCTTAACATCCACTATGTGCCAAGGGCCACATTCAGGATTGGAAACAACATCTCCTTCTCTTCTTCCTCATTCATCTTCCTCTTCCTGCTCCTCTTCCTTCTCCTTCTTCCTCCTTTTACTCCTTTTTATTCTTCACCCTTCTTTCTCTTCCTCCTTCCATCTTCTGTTTTCCCTCTTCTCTCCCCCACCCCCTCGTCCCCTTTTTTTTTGGTGATACTGGGGACTAAACCCAGGCCTTCTCACTGAATTATAACCCCAGCCCTTTTAAAAAACATTTTGAGACAGGTCTCCCTGAGGTGCTAAATTGCTCAGGCTGGGCTCAAACTTGTGATCCACTTTCGACAGCTTCCCAAGAGTGCTAGGGTGACAAGCATGCGCTACCATAAAACCTTTTATGGACTAGTCCTTTTGTTAAATGTCTTGCAAATAATGTCTCATTTAACCTTATAAAAAACTAACAGGGCAGTATAATACAGAGTAGTTATTTTTGGCCCACTCAGCACTCGTTCACTGTCTTTTTTGGAAACCTGACCCTAAACTTCTTTTGCATAATTATGCCTTCTGCTTTCCCTGTGTGTGTGTGTGTGTGTGTGTGTGTGTGTGTGTGTGGTGTGTGTGTTTAGGGCTGATTCTAGCTCTAGGAGTGAGTGTAGGACCTAGACATTGGCCAATGAGCCCATTGTATTTCCCTAGCTGTAGTAATTATTTCAGGAATGAGTATTTGATCCAGTTGAAGTCCACCAAAATCAGGAGCAAGGCTTTTTTTTTAAAAGTAGAAAAGAACACTTATCTCTCCTGTTGCATTCGAATTTATAGGAATGAAGATTAGAAGTACAGTAAATCAAAGCATACCTTGGCACAATATATAGGGCATGAGGACAGCTTCAACAAAGAGAAGATGAAATTCAAAAGATGGAGAAAGACTCAAGATCAGAAGCACTGTCTGAGCTCCCGGATCAAGGTGTATCTGCAACAGCAAACCTTTTGAATTTGCAGTTAAGACATCCACTAAACCTCCTTTTTCTCTTCCTCTCCCTTCCTCCTCCTCTCTTTCCTTTTTTCTCTCCTTCATTCCTGGGATTAAACATAAGGCCTTTGCATTCAGCTGCATCCCCAGCCCATTTTTAAAATTTTGAAGCAGCATCTCACTAAATTATTGTTGCTCACTCTGCGCTTGAACTTTAGATTGTCCTGCCTCAGTCTCCCAGAATGCTGGAATTACAGATCGTAGGGGCCGCTGTGAGATGCGTCAAAGCCTGGGCACCTAAGGATAGAATCCCATCATTTAGCACAGGTACATCATAAGGCTTCATTATATAATAGTGAGTCAACATAGACAACCACACGTGCACCACATGGCCTGTAGGGTCACCCAAATGTTTTATCTTACTGTGTCTCAGCTGATAAAGAACTACTATAAGTGCTATGCTATACAATAAAGCTTGTTCCTGCTTTCTTGTGGATAGCTGCTCCATGTGTGTCTTTTTCTTTGGGAACCTCACCTGACTAGGTTTCCCTTCAGCCCACTGACCTTGATACTTGGCGTAGTCTGCAGGATGGTCAGGTGAGTGTCCCCACCACAGTGTCTGCGTCCAGCAAAGGATGGAGGTAAAAGAGCCCTTGACCCAAATGGGGGGGCATGGGGTTCCACCTGCCACACAATGTATATGACGTACACAGCTAGGGAGCTGCAGAAACTGGCAAAACAACTGAAACAAAGGGTGAGTGAGACAGTGCCTGCATGGCTGTTATGGCTCAGGGATGAAGGGTAAACCCATGGGAAATGGCCCAGTTAGCCAGCATAGCCGGTATCCCCTCCGTGAGCTGGGTTTTACAGGATGCACAGTGGCTGGCCCACAGAGTGGGTCATGATACCATGATAAATTGGCTGACGGAAGCAGCTCCCATGCTTGGGCCATACCTCGGTGACCTGCCAGAGCAAGTCACGAAATGGACAACCTATCTGCACTTGGTAGTGTGCTGTGTGAAATGGCCATGCAGCAGATGTTTGCTCCTCACTATAGTGGTCCTGATGATGAATTACTTACAGCATGCAGCAAGGATCTGGTCCTCGCCAGTGGCCCACAGGCACATTTGGCACAGTGGCAGCCAAGATGCCCTACTGGCACCTTATGTAGATTGTATGATTTGTGATGTGGTAGACACCTTGGTGCATCTGGATAACGTAGATGTGAAACACTAGGGTAAGGAGAGATGAGAAAAAACCCCAGCCACCAAAGGAGAAGAAACAACCAGCCTTGGGATGAGCAGGACCAAACCCACAGGGGCAGACATTTGGTCCGTTGAAGGTAGGCTGATGACAAATCTGGGCAGATCTGATAGCAGCTGGCTTAGCCACAGAGAAGCTGGATGGCAGCCCCTAGGTGTGTTGTCTTTTTGGAAATAGTTGCACCCTGAGCAGCAGTACCAGCCCATGGGCAAGGTAAAGGCAGCCCCTGTGAAGCAGGATGAGCTGATGCTGGCAGCATTTTACCCAGACTAGGAGACAGGCCGAGGTACCTGGTTGCTAGGGACCCCAGGAGACCAGAGGCCACATGTAAAATTAACTATTTACTGGTCTCCGAAAAATGTGCAGCATGTACCAGAGCCATGTCAAAACTGATTCATGGCAACCTAGACCATTTTGCAGGACCCACTGCACATACAGAAGGGAATGGAGGTCACTACATAACGGTCCTGAAGGCCAAGGTGTCTTTGGGGATCGGACATTTTGCCCCACACCCATATGATGTTTATGTTTCTCCAACTGCTGAATACATTCTGGGGGTGGACATACTGACTGGTGCCCAGTTAGACACCACCCAGAGAATTCCATTTGTGGATTCAAGTGGTGAAAACCATGTTCCAAGGACATCCCCATCAAGCACTGTTGACTCTCCCACAAGCAATACAGGTTATGTGTGTGAAGCAGTACTGGCCGCCTGGGGGTCATGAGGAATCAGGACAGGCTGTTTTGAAATTGGAAAAATCAGGGGTGATACGTCCTGCCCTGCTCAAAGTCTCTCCTTTCTTTTTTTTTTTTTTTTTTTTAAGTCCTTTCAATTCACCAGTTTGGTCTGTGTGGCAGCCAGATGGGACTTGGCGAATGACTGTAAACTACCAGGAACTAAATAAAGTGACTCCTCCACTGCACACAGCAGGACTCAATACTGCTGACTTGATGGACCAGCTCACCCTGATGTTGGATTGATACTATTACATAGTGGACCTGGCCAATGCATTCTTCTCCATTGCTATCATGCTTGAGAGTCAGGACCAATTTGGCTTCACCTGGGAGGACAGGACCTCTCAAGTATTACCACAAGGGTATTTGCATAGCCCTACTTTATGTCATGCCCCAGTGGCCCAGGATCTGGCTACCTGGACCAAGCCACACTGTGTCTTTGTTCTATTGTTTTTGTTTTTGTTTTTTTTGTACCGGGGATCGAACTCGGGTTTTTGCGCTTGCGCAGCAGGTGGCGAAACCACTGAGCTAAATCCCCGGCCCATCCATTGTACTGATGATGTTATGTTAACCTCTGATTGCCTTACACATTTAGAAGCTGCCACACATGGTCTTAAAACAGCTCTGGTGGCCTGAGAGTGGGCCATCAACAAAGACAAGGTCCAGGAACCTGGCTTGTCTGTAAAATTCTTGGGTGTTATGTGGTTAGGTAAGACAAAAGTAATTCCTGATGCAATAATTGATAAGATCCAAGCATACCCTTGACTGACAACTGTACACCGCTTATATGTGTACTAGGGCTTGCTAGGTCTCTGGTGGACATTCCTTCTGTACCTCGCCACCTTGTTTGGCCCTTTATCCAGATGACCTGGACATGAGACTGGACTGATGAAGCAGAAGCATCAGGAAGGGAAGAGGACAGTTGCTCAGCCCCTTAAGTCATGCAACCTACCCTGCTTTTCACCCTAATAGGAAATGTGGTTGTGGCTGGGTTTGGCTTGGGTTTGTAGCAAAAGCACAGGAAGCAGAAGCACCTTATTGGCTTTTGGTCACATTTGTATAAAGGAGCTGAAAGCAGATATTCCCTGATTGAGAAGCACTTAGCAGCGGTATATGCTGCTCTGCATGCTTGTGAAGGAATCATGGGGCAGCAGACTGTGGAAGTGGTGGGCTGGGTACACCATACATGGATGTCTCCTCCCAGGAGTGGAGTGGCCCAGGCCCCGTCCTGGGACAATGGCAAACATATCTACAGCAGAGAGCCTCTTTTTCAACTAGCTCATTAGAGGCTGAACTGGCAGTAGCTCTGGGACCCATGAATCTGTACAGGATGATGAATTACCGGTTATGACCTCTAGTTCCTATATGGAAGGGAAGGAGAGACCCCCAGCTGAGGCCTGGTATACTGATGGCTCTAGTCATGGCACAACCCCACAATGGATGGCAGTCGCTGTCCACCCCAGTACAGAAACACTCTGGTTTGAGGTTGGGACAGGCAAGTCAAGCCAATGGGCAGAGTTATGAGCAGTGTGGCTACTTGTCACGCATGAGGACAAACCTCTGCATGTTTGCACAGACAGTTGGGCAGAATTCTGAGGGCTGATGCTCTGGTTACCAACCTGCGCGGCCCAAGACTGGCAGATAGGGCATTGACCCCTATGGGGCGCTAAGTCATGGCGAGACTTATGGGAGCATGGCCAGACTATAACACATGTGATATACCATGTGTCAAGGCACAGACCTCTGCTCTCACCAGGGAATGATTTAGCAGACTCCTTGACAAAGGTAGTAGCTCTTCTAGGGCCACCCTCAGCAGCAGTGCCTTGGCTTCATAAGAAACTGGAGCACTTAGGGCTCTGCACCATGCAAGCTGCAGCACAGCGATGGCACTTGGATTTGACTCCTACAGAAGCAAGAGCACCAGTGAAGGTGTGGCCTCAATGTGCTCATATGGCCCGTTGGAGGAGGAAGGTGCCCATGCAATTGTGTGCAATACTGAGAGCATGCCTTCCCCTGCAACAATGGCAGGTAGATTATATTGGCCCCTGCCTGTCTCACAGGGACATAAGTATGCTCTGACTACTGTGGATACTGACATGGATGTGGGGTTTGCCTACTCTGTGCCCTCTGCTGACCAGGCCCACACCATTAAGGCATTACAATTGTTGAGTGCAGCATAAGAGATCCCAGTAGGTATAGAGTCTGTCCAGGGAAGACACTTTACAGGAGCTCAGTTACAACAGTGGGCCAGAGACAATGACCTCACCTGGCACTTTCATATGCCCTACCTGCCGCAAGCTACTGGTATGGTTGACAGATATAATGGGCTCTTAAAAACTATGCTAGCCTATTTGGATCCAAAGTTTATCAGGTGAGTGTGGGCCTTACCATAGACTGTTCAACTGCTCAATGACCAGCCCCAGCATACAGGTGACAGCCCATTGACTAGTCTTTTGAAAGCACAGCTGATGTGCCTGTGCATTCAGTCGGCAGAGCAAGGACCTAAGGTGGTAAAAGGGGCTTTGATCTTTCCCAGACTATAGCCTATGTGGCCAGGGACCTGGTGCTAATGGATTTGGGAGTGGCCCACAGACCCCTTGATGGGGAATTGGGTGTTCTTCTTGGAGCCCTGGGGGAAGAGACTGCGCTATGCCATAGAGGTGCAGCCCTGGATTTCAACATGGCCTTTGAAGGCCTCAGTATGCTCCCTACCCAATGCTGGGACCATCATCCTAAAGGGAAGTGACATTGTGGCTTCTTGACCTATTCCCCGAGGGGTGATAGACCTGGCTCCAACCTCTTTGTCTCCCATGGCAATGGGGACACAGGTCTGGTATTCTAAACTGGGAGATAGAATGATCCCAGCCACCATCCTATCGCAAGATGAACATGTGGCCAGTATCCTCCCTGAAGGGCGAGACCTCCCTATGATGGTTTCTCCTTCTGCCCTGTCCTTCTGACTAGGATAAGTCAAGCCAACCGCATCATCTCCTGGGCACACATGTTTGCTTGTGTGCACCAGCAATCAGACTGTTGAGTGTGCACTGAACTCCCTGACAATGTGGCCAAAGACCTTCTGTGGAGAATTGCAACGGTGTCTCTGTGCAGTTAGACAAACTGGTGACATCAAAACTGGACTGGACCCACCTGGGATGAGCAAAACCAGGTTGTTGAAGCAATGATCGGGAAGAGCACAGCCACCCCACAAAGACCGGGACCTGTGATGCATAATGGTTTGGGATGGATGACAGGGAATCAAGTAATAGTGTTAGATGTTGCCCCACTATGTATTAAATGGCCAATACAAAGTGGGAAACTGCACAGTGGGATGGATACCACTGCAGTTGTGTAACGACATGTTATGGGTGAATGGCACAAATATGGGTGAATGGCCTGGTAGGATGGCCATAAGCCCATAGGTACAGTGTCCACTGATTGGCCCATGGCAGATGCCTTATGGGTCTGTGGCACTATGGGTTGGCCATACCTCCCTGTACACTGGACAGGGCACTGCACCTGGGGGGTTCCCTACATTACGGGTGCTATCAGGCCTATCTGAGAGACACACTCCACAGTTGGGATGCTGTGTATCACAAATGGCACCAAGCTAAATGGATGGCCTGGTGGTTCTATCCTATGCCAGTACTGGTGCCAGGGGCAGGGATTATAGACCTAGCCCTCCAAATTAAAGCTCTAGCTCAACACATGGTGCAGGCCCTAACTATTACATTCCAGTCTCTGATGTTCTCATAGATAAAACATGCCAGATAAAAAAGGTGGTGGATTTGCTGACCACAGCACAGGGAAGCACTTGTGTCTTCCTACATGTAGAATGTTACATTTTTATTCCTGACCACCAGGAACAAGTACAAGAGCCCTTACAAGAGATGGACATGGAGGTGTTTGCCATCCAGGTCTTGCAACAAGACCCCCTGACCCAATGGTGGGAATCCCTAGCATCCCCCTGGCGCTGGGTGGCTCTCAGTGGTACTGCAATAACAATGGGTTTGGTGGTTATGTATTGTTCCTTGTATTGTTTTTTTGGGCCCTGGGCACAAGGAGCCATTGTGTGCCATTCAAAAAAAGTGGCAGCCCCGCAATCTTTAAAAGGGTGGGATATAGGGGCTCACTGTGAGATATGTCAAAGTTCAGGCACCTGAGGGCATCTGAGGAGACCTGAGGACACAATCCCATCATTTAGCGCAGGTACAAGATAGGTATTTGTTATGTAATAGTGAATCAGCATAGACAACCACCTGTGCGCCACATGGCCTGCAAGCTCACCCAGATGTTTTGTCACACTATGTCACCATGTGACTTCTGGCTCTTCGAAGTCAAAATGAGCAGGAAAGGTAAATATTTTGAATCAATTTAGGATATTGAGGGAGCCATGACAATGCAATTAAGACACAAATGACTTCCAGAACTGTTTCAGAAAGTGGCAAGAATGATGGAATAAGTATATTTGAAGTGAGAGGAAGTATTTTGAATGGTATTAATGGCAATATGTCCTTTACTTTGTGAAATAAAAGAAAATGTGAACACTGTCCTTGTTGATTATACCATATAATTCACCTATGCCGAGCTGGTAATTTAGTGGTAGAGGTAAGAGTAAAAACAAATCCTCACTGTTATTTAATTGGTCTTTTAAACTGTGAGCTTGTGGTTCTTCTCTTATTCTTTAATTAAGTAATTTTCACCTGGGGTGGAGGGCTGGGGGTGTGGGGAAGGACCCTGGTGGTGGTGGTACAATCACTGAACAGAAAGAGAGATGCTGGGGTGTGCTTGTTACACTGGTAAGAAGCATGGAGCGAGGACTGAGTTTGAGAAACTCAACATTTGTTGTAATGTCAACTGGGTCGGAGTGAGGAATGTAGAATCCTTGGGAGTGCAAGGGTTGAAATGAAAAAAAAATTTAGTACTCTTTCAACCCTTAGTGTCTACAGCAAATCTGAAAAGAAGAAAGCGCTCACCACACTTTCATGTCAAAGTCCTTTATGAGAGGCTCAAACCCTTGTTGTCATTTCAATAGTGCTGCTTTTCTCCTGGCCCTGCTGTCTTTATTGTGTCTCCACTCTTTGCACGTGTAAACTGTCTTTTCTTTGAATTACTAAAAATGGCTTTTAAAAGAAAGTGTTAGTAACATTTCTTTGATATTAGCTATGTGCTTTCTGCCAAGTAAACAGTGGGAAAAGGACAGAGCAACCCTTTTTGCTGAGGTTGTCTCTGATTTGATTGTACTTCTTGGTTACAGTGTTTGTCACACTTCTGCGCTGGCAGAACTTTCAGTAAAGGAGATCAGCTAAAGAGTTTTCCTATACAGTTTGCAATGCTGTTTTACAAGCAGCAGTTGCAGAAGCAGCAACTACAACATTTTGAAGAGGTAGACATTCTTTTCAGAAAGGCAAAATATCTCTTATCTAAGCACAAAGGCAGACAGGGATAGTCTACACCTACTCCACAGGGCAGAGTGGGCATGGTTGGAGAATAGAAGCAAAATCTGAACATTCACAAAGTGATCCACAATAGGATTTGGCAATCTAGGAGTGAGACAAATTATCAATATCAACTTTGGGTGAAAAGCTATGTTGGAGTTATCACTGCTTCAGCTAATAGGAAGCAAACTCCATGGCAAACATTTTGAAATATAGGAAGCTCTGCTAAATATATGACATAAAAGTTGAGATATACCTTACCTCTTGAGAAGTAATATAAATGGGTAAGGACAAAGAGATAAAGAGGGCAAAACTGAGTTGTAGGGCTGCAGTCAAAGATAAACCCAAGCAGGAGTATATTTAGGTAGTTCAAAGTGAAAGTCTGATCCAAACAGCAGTTTAATAGATTTATTGTCAACTTGGGCTAAAAGCTAATGAAAGAAAAGAATCTGGGTCATATTAACAAAAACTACTTTTTGTACTTGAATGGAGATGTTAATCTAAATTGATCAGATAATATTTCATTTAGTATGTTTCCTGTTTTACTTATGTACAGATAAACAATAAGATTGCTCAGGGAAAATAGTGCCAACTCATTGTTTTCTTCACAGGTAGGGCAGATTAACTATAAAAGTTACTCAGATACTACACGATCTCACACTGTAAACATTATGTAGAATAAATCTGTTCCTGGAAGTGGATCAAACAAAGAAATCTTTTCATATTATTATATTTTCATACTTAGTTCTTAGACATTGGTTAAGTAAGTGATCCAATAATGATTTAAATTTTCTTTATGCCTATGACAATCTAAAAATATGTTCTTTTATTCTACAATCTAATAGTCATTAAGAAACTTAATCCATACAATTATAAAAAGATGCTTGAGGTTCCTCATTTTCAGATTAGTGCCATATTGTATAAAACAACAAATTTCCTTATAAATTCATGCTTACTAGTCATAGATGATAAGCTGATCCTGAATTTATGTGTGATTTCATATTTGATCGGTTCTACAGTTTGTTCTTGGCCACACCCCTAAGTGTTCAAAGAATTCATTTGATAGCACAATTTATAGATGTTTTCTCTTCTGATCTTTCTCTTTGGAGCTGGCTTTCCTAGTTATAGTTTAATGCCAGTCTATCATGATACCTAAAATGTATCACATCTTTATTGTGCTGGCAATAGAATTCTAATAAAATATATTAAAACCAATTAGGAGACTTGTACATCTCCGGATGTGATGAATGAGGAAAGGAGGTTCTGCATTTATCTATTTCAGATATTATACATTTGAATTGCAGACTGGGAGACGCCGGGGTCTCTGTTGACACAACAGAAATTTGTCAATGCTCTTCAGACCTTCCCTTTATTTGAAAAGCATTCAGGAACTTCTCCAGCATGCATTATTAAGGAAACATAAAAGGAAGATTAGGAAAGAAGAAGAAGAATAGGAAATAAATAAACCTGTTGACAAGATG
Organism: Heterocephalus glaber; assembly: GCF_053883595.1. Lineage (NCBI taxonomy): Eukaryota > Metazoa > Chordata > Mammalia > Rodentia > Bathyergidae > Heterocephalus > Heterocephalus glaber. The sequence continues at coordinate 10,297,970 of NW_028258444.1, read as the reverse complement.
AACTCTATTTCTATCAGTTGATTACTGGAGCAGGAAATAGAAGTTTTTCTAATGAGGCTCTGGGCTATTATGGCAAGTGATTTTCCTCAGCTATCTTTTACAGTATTGGGGGTGGAGGGACTTTTCCAGTGCTCATCAAAACAGGAAAAGGTATAAGACTTTTAAAGCTGTCCAAGTCCTATAAATGCAATAATTGCTTTCCAGGTTTTTACTGTTCTTTGGTAAAACACCTTCTTAATATAATTGAATGTGTACAGATATTTCTGATCTATCCAACGAAATTAAACTCTAAAACTAGATTATTACAAAATAAAATGAAAGGTCATAAAATGTTAACTTTAAAGCTTTGTGTGTTATTCATATTCTCCCCTTTTCTCCAAAACACTCAAATTACTTGATAAGCTTTTTATCAAAGCAGAAAAAGGAATGCTTTTTAAATACACTCTCAGAAGGGAGGAAGTTAATTTGGGGGAGGTATATACATTCTTATGCCCCGGCAGAATTCCTACAAAATATTTGCATTTATTATGGCAAAATTTTATACACACTTATTTTCCAAGTTTACCTGTACCCATTATTCATAACTAACAGTACTGTAATGTTTAAAACTGACACTACATTGGCATTTATTTTTTTAAATGTAAAGTAAGTATACATTTTTGGAGCTAGTAAATTTTCTTAAGAATATGTTTACAGCCTGGGATTTGGCTCAGTGTTTCCACCGCCTGCCTCGCAAGCGCAAGCTCCTGAGTTCGATCCCCGGTACAAAAAAAAAAAAAAAAAAGAATATGTTTACATTTAAACATCAATTTTTTATTCTAAAATGTATAATTTTTCAGGAAGTAGTACATAGGGATATATAATAATTGTATAATCAGTAATAATTTGTATTATTTTAAAGGAATTTTAACATTCTATGGCATTTGGAGAGACAAATCATCAGATTGATTTAAAAACATTATTTATTACAATTTCTGTAGTTTTCATTAATTGCACAGTTGTTGCATAAATTGCTTTTTCCTTGGGCCTTTAGAGAATAGGCATGTCTTCTCTATTTGTCACTGAAATTAACCTGATCATTTAATTCTAACCACTGTAATATCTATTCTGTAGCCTGGAGAATATGTTCTGGGGATTAAACCCAGGGCCTAGGCAAGCACTCTAACTACAGCCTCAGATCACTATGTAATTTATAACAGCAAAATATCTCCAATGTCTTCAAGTGTCTACAATATGGGAATTCTTAAATAAGTAAATTTCTAGACAGTGAACATTATGGTACTAAATAACTTTCACACAAAAGAAAATAATCATGATAAAACATGTAATGAGGGGGCCAGGGATTTAACTCAGTGGTTCCTGCGCCTGCCTTGCAAGTGGAAGGTCCCGAGTTCAATTCCTGGTACCAAAACCAAAACTAAACAAAAGCAACAACATCAAAAAATGTAATGAAATAGTAGTATCTTCCATAAGAACAGTAATCTACATAACACATGATGGCATTTTTAAAAAGTCTTATATTCAAAGAAAAGTTCCTAGGAGGCAATATGACTAGTTAGCTCCAGAACTATTCTTATGATAACTCCTTTCTTTTAAATATATTCTTGAATTTCCAACATTTTTTGCTGTGAACATGTATTATTTAGAATCAGAAAAACAGGTGGTAATTTAAAACACAAATGCTGGGGTCTGGAGATTTAGCTCAGTGGCACCATGCTTACCTGGCAAGCACAAGGTCCTGATTTCAATTCCCAGTACCAAAAAAAGAAAAAAAAATACAAATGCTGATCATTTACCATTGGACAGATAAATCACGGAGCCCTACACATCTCCATTGCTTTCCTTCCCTTTGATCATTTTACAAACACCAAAGTACTGTGCGGGTAAGAAGTTCAAATAGTACCACAGGTGTGTCTCTGTAACCCATATAGAAATTTTAATAGAATAGGATCTTTGGAAAGTATGTGGTAGAGATTTTGAGGCCTTATCTATCAAAAGACAAAGAACAGTCAATGGATGTTCAACTTGCAGGAGTCTGCAATTTTAAAGGTAAAAAGAGCCGCATAGTTGAAAACAAAAACAGGTTACTTCATTTTCATCTAGAGGAAACGCATACTTTAAACTTCATTTGTTTCTGTCCTCTCATTGTGGCCAAGCTTTTCAGCTATAGCACGCCACCACCTAAAGTGCATTGTGCTAGTAGCAGAGCCAGAGCGCCAAATGAACAGGCTGGATTGCTGACTTTCCTCTCATCTGGTCTTTCCAAGATGGTTAACAGCCTAGCTCTTTGCCCGTCAGCCAGGTGTAGGTCTTTGGGGTTAATTTTTATTGTTCACCTTTGGGTGCTTGAAGAGAATTAGTCATTGCCTACCAAATGATTCTCTTTCCCTCTTGCTTTCTATTCCCCCTGTTGTTGGTGTAGTTCAGACCTACAGTGGCTCTTCACCAACTGTTCTAGCCCTTCAGCTCCATCTGCAGCGTTGCTGCTTGATTAGTCCCCTTAATGTAGGTCCTTACACACATCATTCCATGCTAAGAAGCACAAAATGCTATCTATTGATATTGAAATAAGTGCAACCTCAGAAAGACACTGTAGACTTTCTTGTATCTGACTCCAAACATTTTGCCCTAACACCTGCTGTTTTACTCAGGGATCTGGTGACCTATCCACACCGGAGTCGGAACCTGTATTAGTCATTTTTCCATTGATGAGACAAAATATCTGACATGCACATCTTAAAAGGAGAAAAGGTATATTTGGACTCATGGTTTCACTGCATAGTCTGCTGGCTCCAAGGCAGAAATGACATAGTGGAAGGACATGGCAGAGAAAAGCTGGCCATCTTAGGGAAACCAGGAATCAGAGCGAGCTAGGAAGAGCCAAAGAGGTAAGGGCTGGGAACAGGATATACTGTTCAAAGGCTGTACCTACTGACCTGTGTCTTCCAGGCAGGCCCCACCTCCTAACAGAGCATTCATCTATGAATGCATCAATGGATTAATGCATTGATGAATTTAGCATTCCCAGGGTTCAGTCATCTTCCAAAAGCCCCATCTCTGAACACATGAGCCTTTAGACATTTTAAATTCAAACCATAACAGGACCATTTCTCATTTGTCATAACCTGCCTCTTACTCCTCACAAAAAAATGAATGACACTTTACTATCCCAGTTAAAATCCACCTATGATTTAACATCTAGTGAACTATGAACCTCTAAAGTGTGGAGAAAATGCATTTTATTTTGAATCCATTGCAGGACTATGCCAGTAATAAGTACTCAGATGCCTATTTCAGAAATAAAGATGTATATTCAATCCACACCTTCACCTCAGTCTTTTTTACCCAGAAGTACCCTTCAACCGCTGCACTCTGTCTCAGCACACACTGCCCTTGAGCTCGCACCATTCTTTCTTAGGAGCAAGAGTTAAATTTTCTGTCTGTGATGTTTTCACACCTGGATTTGGTTGGATCTGAACAAGTATAGCAAACAGCTTTGGATAGCCTTCTAGGATCTACCCAGAAGAAGGCTACTGAGTCCCCTGTGAAAAAGAATATTGATAGAGGACTTCTACATTTGCCAGTATGTAGTGTAGGTATTCTGGAGAACTCTCCTACTGAAAACAGTTAATACTACAGACAAATGTCTTTTTCTTTTTGTTAAACATATTACTGAGATGACAAAATATTACCAAACACTCAGAAGATAAGCACAAATGAGTGATGGTGAGAATTTGGAGAAGAATAATCAGGAAGTAGATTTCTAAAAACTTAAAAAAATAGACACTACTTTTAGAGCAGTTTCAGATTCACAGAAAAACTGAACAGAAACTATAGAGATTTTGCCTACACAAAGCCTCCCCATTACCAACATCTCCTATCGCGGTATTTACAATTGGACCTGTATTGACACGTAATCACCCCAGTCTACCGTATGTATTAGGATTCACCCAGTGCACATTCTATAGGTTTAAACAAATGTATAATGGTATGTGTAAACCTCTGTACTATTTTACACAGAGTATTGTCACTGCCATAAAAGAAATTCCTCTGGATTTTCTTATTTATCCCTTCTTTCCCTCTAACCTCTGAAAACCAGTGATTTTTTACTCTTTGCCTTTTACATAGTTAGAATTATACAGTATGTAGCCTTCAGGGACTGACTTATTTCACTTAATAATACAGTGGACCCTTGATTTATGAACTCAATTCATTCATGAGGACTGGTTGTAACTCAAGTTGGTTGTTAGTCAACACTATTTTTCCCATAAGAAATAGTGGAAATACCCCTAATGCATTCCAGACCTTCCAAAGCACCTCTTAACTAATCCTTTCATAATAAAAAGGTTGTATAATGTACATAATTTACCAGAAGCACCACTAATTTTCCTAGTGTATTCACCAAAAAGTTATAAAATGTGCCTAGTTTACCAGAAACAACAATTTTATACTGTACTCACCATTCAAGTTGATATCTTTGGCTTGCAGGAAGGGAGGATTAAATGGAAGATGGACATTGTTTGGAAGGAGAGTCCCCTTCCATAAGAACATGAGGAATCTGGCTCTCTGGTGTTCTTTCCCTCCTTAGGAGAGTCTGTAGCCCACTAAGACCTGCTTCTGGGTCACTAGGTCTCAACCTTTTCAGAACTAAAAACTGGTCTAAGGTTGTCCATTTCTGTCTTTTAACATTGTTCTGTAGTATGACATGACATGGCATGACACTGTCATTAAGCAACTAAATGCAACAATTAGCTTTTTCTTTGACTGGCTGGGTCGTCTCTAGAAATGTTTGTAGTTCTGTCTATATTTTCAGGATTTCCTTTATTTTAGAAGAAGAACTTGGCTTCACTGATTGTTGATATTCCCTCTCCTCTTTAGAAAGCTCCTCAGCTGCCATTCTCTGTTGCTGGACCAGAAGATGCTTAAGTTTTTCTGCAGACAATTCCTCTGAGTGTTCCTTGGAAGCCTATGCACTGTGCTATAGTGACAAGGTCATCAACCACAGGATCAATTGAAGGCTCAGGCTTCTCTACACAGCATTCAGTGTCTCTCTCCTGCATACTTTCAGGTCACACTTTCTTCTAGGGACATCTCAGTGTCCTTAGAGAGGCAGTGGCCCAGGATTTCTCAATTAACCCCACACAGGAAAGATATAATGTTTCTTCCAGAACTCTTTAATTTCACATTTTTTATGGCTGAATAGTACTCCATTTTATAGAAAAAACCACAATTTCTTTATCCAGTCTCCAGTTGATGGGCATTTGGGCTGTTTCCAAGTTTTAGCTATTACAAACTGTGCTGCTATGAACATGGGTGAACATATATCACTGTGGTATGATTATTTTAATTTTTGGGGGAAGATCCCCAGCAGTGGAATAGTGGGGTCAAATGGGACTTCCAGTCCTAGTTATTTGAGGTATCTCCATACTGATTTCCACAGTGCTTGCACCAGTCTACACTCCCACCAGCAGTGGAGCAGGGTTCCTCTTTCCCCACAGCCCTGCCAGCATTTGTTATTGGTTGATTTCTTGATAGCAGCCATTCTTTCTGGAGTGAGGAGGAATCTCAGTATTGTTTTCATTTGCATCTCTCGAATGACCAGTGATGTTGAACATTTTTTCATGTATTTATTTGCTATTTCTACTTCTTTGTCTGAGAAATGTCTGTTCATTTCAGAGGCCCATTTTTGAAGTGGGTCTTTAAATTTGGGAGGTCTGATCTTTTTAAGTTCTTTATAGATTCGAGATAGTAGACCTTTGTCTGAGGAAGAGCAGGTGAAGATTTTTTCCCACATTGTGGGTTGTCTTTTCACTCTGCTGGTGGTTTCTCTTGCTGTGCAGAAGCCTTTTAATAAGAAGAGATCCCACTTGTTGATTGTTTGTGCTAGTTCATGGGCAACTGAGGTTTTGTTCATAAAATCTTTTCCTACACCAATGTCTTCAAGGGTTCTACCTAACCTCTGTTCCAACTGGTTCAGAGATTTTATTTTAATATTTAGATCTTTAATCCATTTTGATTTTAGTTTAGTGCATGGTGAGAGATACAGGTCTAGTTTTAATCTTTGGCAAGTTGAAGCCCAATTTTTCCAGCACCATTTATTAAAGAGGCTATCTTTCCTCCAGTGAGGGTGTTTGGCTCCTTTGTCGAAGATGAGATGGCTGAGTGTGTCTGGCGTTGTTTCTCCATCTTCTAATCTGTTCCACTGGTCCTCAAGTCTGTTTCTTTGCCAGTGCCGTGCTGTTTTTATCACAGTAGCTTTGTAGTAGAGTTGCAGGTTGGGGATTGTGATACCCCCTGCCATGTCTCTGTTACCTAGAATTGCTTTTGCTATTCTGGGTCTCTTCTTGTTCCAAATGAATTTTTGGATTGTTTTCTCAAGGTCTATGAAGCACACTGCTGGGATCTCAATTGGAATTGCATTAAATCTATAGAGCAGTTTTGGAAGTATGGCCATTTTCCCTATATTAATCCTTCCCATCCTGGAGCAGGGGATGTCTGTCCATTTTCTGATATCATCTTCAATCTCTCTTTTCAGAGTGCCATAGTTTTCAGAGAAGAGGTCTTTGATTTCTTTCATTAGGATGATTCCTAGGTATTTCAGTTTTTTGGATGCTATTGTGAAAGGAATTATTTGCACTATTTCTCTCTCAGTGAGTCTGTCATTTGTGTAGAGGAAAGCTATTGATTTTTGTGTGTTGACCTTGTAACCAGCTACTTGACTGAATTTGGTTATTAAGTCTAGAAGACTTTTGGTGGAGTTCTTGGGGTCTTCTATATACAGAGGTAGTTGCCCAGGATTTCTCAATTAACCCCACACAGGAAAAATATAATGTTTCTTCCAGAACTCTTTAAGGGTTACATCTGCATCTGAAACCATCTGGAAGCACTTCAGGAACAATTCCTTGGTGTACAGCTTCTTTAACTTAGCTATAACCTGCTGGTCCATAGGCTGCAGTAGAGGAGTTGTATTAGGTAGGAGGAACTCAACTGGGAGCCATGGGAATTCTTCAATTTTTCTTCCAAATCTCATGGGTGAGCAGGAGCACTGTCCATGGTGAGGAGAGCCTTGAGTAGTAAACCTTTGTCCTCTAGATATTTCTTAACAGTAGGACAGAAAGCCTCCTTAATCTACTCAAGAAAAAGTACATGTTACCCAGGCTTTTGCATTAGATCTCCATATTATCTCTAGCCTATTCTTCACGATTTAATGTTTTCTGAACACTCTAGGGGTCTCAGAGTAATAAATCAAGAGAGGCTTCATCTTGAGGGTACCATTCACATTGGCACATAGCAATAAGGTTAACCTATCCTTCATAGGCTTGTGGCCTGACATTTTCTTCTCTTCCTGGGTAATGTATGTTCTCGTGGACATTTTCTTCCAGAAAAGGCCAATTTCATCACAGTTGGAAACTTGATAAGAGAAAAAGCCATTCCTCTGTGTCACTGTTTCAAAGTGGTGTGTGTAATTTTCATCAGCCCTTTTATCAGCACGGGCTGCTTCACCATGCCTAGTTACACTATGAACCCCAGTTCTCACTTAAAAATTGTGAAACACCCCTTAGTGCATAAAATGTTTCACCGTTATCACTCATTGATTGATTATCCTTTACAAGATCTGCATTTATAGCCCTAGCTTTTTCACAAATTATAGACTCAGATAGGCTATAACCTGCCATCTGCCTTTCATTTATCCACACTAATAATAGCCTTTCTACCTCATCTAACACCGTTGATTGTGACTTACTAATTTCAGTAATACTTTTAGCAACACTAACTTCCTTATACAAATCTTTTCTCTTTAAGATTGTTGAGATGATGGATTTTGACATGCTGTACATATTAGGGAGATTGGTCACATGAACACCATTGTCATATTTCTCCACAATTTCCTGCTTCATTTTATTTTGATTGCTTTCCCTTCCCTTCCTTCTTTAGCTTCTTTTCTAGCTTTTTGGGGGCCATTTTGATAGCAGTAGTCATAGCAGTTTTATAAAGCACTGACTGAAATCATGTCCCCAAACACATGCACCCTGGGCTCAGACTGACGCTTATATATGCTTACATTCTGGCATTGCCAGTCTTTGTTTACAACCACACAAGTGGCCAGCATTCAGGTTATAATTCAAGACTTCAGTCATAATTTAAAACTAAAATTCTGGTTGTAACCCAAGTTGCTCATATGTGAGGCCAGTAGTAACTTAGGATCCAGTGTATGTATCTGTGTTTATGCATGTCCTTTCATGGCTTGGTAGTTCATTTCCTTTAGTGCTGAATAATGTTACATTGTTTGGACATCCCATAGTTTATCCATTCCCCTACTGAATATCTTTGTTGGTTCCAAGTTTTGGCAATTAAGGAAGCAGATTTTTAATCTTGAGAGTTTTTAGTGATGTAAGTGAATTTACACCTCAATGGTGACAGTTTCATAGGGCATGAAGGACAGGAGACAAAGCCCAGAGCCCATCCAAAGGGTACAGTCTAATAGTAGACCACAGGATTGAAGCTGGGAATCATAAAAGCCATACCCTTAATGTGATGGTAAACAAGAAACACACCATCTGGAAGATTGCAAAGAAGATGATGTATTACGAATTTTAGCTTAGAGTGAAAGGGAAAGAAGTTTCATTTGAGAATGTGCAGTAACAAGCTGGCCCTCACACAGATCTCATGGAGGCTTGCAGCTCAAATGCCCACTATCAGCAAACAGAATTTCAAACAGTTTAAGCTGACAACTGAGATTAAACTAGTGCAAGGGGGTGATACTCCCAGGAGCCAAGTAGAAGGAAACACTTTCTGGCTAGAAAAACTCAAATCTCAAAGTATCCTAGAGATTAAAAAGTTAGAATAAGCTTATATTCCACAAAATATCTAAAGAAGTAATGAGGGAGATTCAGAAGGAGAAAAAAAAAAATAAAACAGGCATCATAATTGTGATTGGAAATAAATATATAGGAAGGTTTAACATAATGAAAAAATGAGAAGATTGAAAATATGAGTAAATGGTGAGTAGAGAAACAGACAATTTATAGAAATAGAAATCATAGTAATTGAAATTAAAATGTACTGGATGTATTTAATATCAGAGTAGACATCCTGAGGAGATAGTCAAGTAGAAATTAGTGAAATAGAAGACAGACTTCACAAAACTTTTCTAGAATGAACACAAAGAGAAAAATAAATGAAAACTAGGAAATAGAAGTTAGGAAACATGGTGATGATGACTGAGAATGTTCCTGAACTGATGAAAAGAACTAATCCACAGATTCAGGAATCAGTATCCTTATTGTGTATCATATTGTTATTGTGTATCACTAACAGTATAGTGGATTGGTAACTTTACTGTGCTGAGACAAAATGTCTGCTAACCTAGAGTTATGTACCTTGGGAAAATATCACTGTAGAACAAGGGTAACTTAAAGGTATTTTCAGAAAAACAACAACAGAAAAAGTATTTTGTGAAGACCAGATTGTTACTAATGGAAACTATGAAAATTGTAATTCAAGTTTCTAGGTAAACTTAGATGGGAGGTCTGAGGATTAAAAAGGAATAAAGAGCAAACAAATTGGAATGTGCAATGTATTGTTACTCAATATATATAATGGCTTAAACAGTTATAACAGAGACACCGAATCACCCCCCTGCAGACAGGCAGGTCTACCCATGCCCTACCTAGGTCCTGAGTCGCACAGAACACGCTGAATCAGCCCGCTGCAGACAGGCAGGTCTGTGCACGCCCTACCGATGTACTGAGTCACGCGGAAGACACCGAATCACCCCGCTGCAGACAGGCAGCCACCTGATTCCACACTACAAAGACGCAGAGGACACCAGACCACCAGACCAAGGTACTGAGTCCCACTGTGCCCGGCCCAGAGGTAGGGGCTTCTGAGCTGTCATCCCACTGCTCCTGGTCCAGAGGAAGGGGCTTCCTGGTCACCATCCATCCCGGTGCTCCCAGCCCAGAGGAAAGGGCTTTTGGGCCACCTTCTGTCCCGCTGCTCCTGGCCCAGAGAAAGGGGCTTCTGAGCCACCGTCCCACTGCTCCTGGTCTAGAGGAAGGGGTTTCCCAGCCACCATCCCTCCGGCTGCTCCCAGCCCACAGGAAAGGGCTTTTGGGTCACCATCCCTACCACTGCTCGAGGCCCCTGTCCCACCTCACCCAGCTCAGAGGAGGTAATCTGTGCAGGCACTAACAGCCCCCTACCCCAGTCGAAATGAGAAAACACGTAAATAAGTCTCAAAACCAGGCTTCCAGATCACCTACAGCAACCCCAAAGGGAAATGAGATGGAACCCTCTGATACTCAACCACCTGGACCCACTGAACTGGCAACAAAAGGGGATCTGGAAAAAATGAAATCAGAAATAATTTCTCAGATAACAGCAAAGATTGTGCCCCTAGTGCAAGACATGATTAATAAATCTAGAGAGGCGCTCAGGAACATGATGGAATCCCAACATAAGAAACAAATGGAATCCATAAAACAGATGCAAATAGATTTCCAGGACATGAAAAACTCCATCGAAAGTCTACACAGCAGAATGAGCCAATGGGAGGACAGAATTTCAGATGTAGAAGATAAGATTGCAATTAGTGACCAGGAAAAGAAAAATTGATTCAAAATTATAAGGGTACATGAGAAATCAATCCAGCAGCTGCTAGATGATGCAAAAAAGAATAACATAAGACTGATTGGGCTCAATGAAGAAACAGGAGAGAGTGGAGGTGGCATAAAAAATCTCTTCACAGAAATAATGGCAGAAAACTTCCCAAGGAAGGGAAAAGAGCTTGACATAGAGATAAGTGAGGCATATAGGACTCCAAATAGCCTTGATCAAAAAAAATCTACACATAGGCATATAATTGTTAAGATTCCAGAAACACAACAGAAGAACAAAGTTCTCCAAGAGTCAGAGAAAAGAAATAAATCACATACAAAGGAAAGCCCATCAGAATCACAGCAGACTTCTCAACACAAACCATCAAGGCAAGAAGAGCTTGGAGTGACATATTCCAAGCCCTAAAAGAAAACAGCCTCCAATCCAGATTGATGTACCCTGCAAAACTATCTTTCAAAATGGATGGGGAAATAAGATACTTTCATGACAAAGAGCACCTTAGGAACTTTGTGAATATCAAACCAGCACTCCAAAGAATTTTACACAATATCCTAGGAACAGACACTGAGGATCACAGCCCCAGGAAGCAAAGCAGAATGAATCCATCTGGCATGACAAGGAATTAAATGTAAAGGGGGAGAACCCAACAAAAAGAAAAAGTCATGGCAATGACAAGTCAATACGTTTCAGTTATAACCATCAATGTTAATGGTCTCAATTCACCAATCAAAAGAAATAGACTGGCAGAATGGGTCAAGAAGCAAAATCCAACAATATGCTGCATACAAGAAACACACTTCATTCAAAAGGAAACTCATAGACTGAAAGTTAAAGGGTGGAAAACAATACTCCATGCAAGAGGAACCCGAAAAAAAGCAGGAGTAGTTATCCTCTTGGCAGATCAAGTAGATTTCAAACCAACACTAATTAATAGAGATGAAGAAGGACACTACATCTTTGTAAAGGGAAGAATCCAAGAGGAAGAGATGACAATCATAAATATCTATGTACCAAACACTAGTGCACCCAATTATATAAAACAAATACTAATGGACATGAAAAGCCATATATGCACTAATACAATTGTAGTGGGGGACCTCAACACCCCACTGTCACAAATAGATAGATCAACTAGACTAAAAATAAGTAATGAAATACTAGAACTCAATCAAACTCTTGAACAAATGAACTTAACAGATGTTTACAGAGTCTTCCACCTCACAAAATCAGAATACACATTCTTCTCAGCTGCACATGGGCCATTCTCAAAAGTAGACCACATACTCACACATAGAATGTATTTAAGTAAGTGCAAAGGAATTGAAGTTATCCCCTGTATATTATCAGACCATAGTGCGATGAAATTGGAGATCCACAGCAAAAGAAACTCAAAAAATTTCATAAACATGTGGAAATTGAACAACACACTTCTGAATAACCAATGGGTCACAGAGGAAATTAAAGAAGAAATCAGACAGATCCTTCAATTAAATGACAATGACAATACAACATATTGGAATCTATGGGACACAATGAAAACAGTCTTATGAGGGAAATATATAGCAGGGAATACGCATATTAGGAAAACAGAACGAGACCAATTAAACAACCTGATGCTGAACCTCAAGCTTCTAGAAAAAGAAGAGCAGGACAACCCCAGAGCTCCTACAAGGGAGGAAATTATAAAGGTCAGAGGAGAAATCAATGCAATGGACACTAACAGAATGATACAAAAAATCAGTGTAGCCAAGAGTTGGTTCTTCGAAAGAATCAACAAAATTGACAAACCTTTAGTCAACTTTGTCAGAAAAAGGAAAGAAAAGGCCCAAATCCATGCAATTAGGAAGGAAAAGGGTGAAATTACAACAGACCCAGCAGAAATCCAGAGGATCATCAATAGCTACTTCCAGAACCTATATGCCAATAAGATGGACAACACAGAAGAAATGGACAGATTCCTAGATACATATGAATTACCAAAGTTGAATGAAGAAGACCTAAAATTCTGAACAACCCAATATCAACCAATGAAATTGAAAATGGAATTAAAAACTTATCAACTAAGAAAAGCCTGGGCCCTGATGGTTTCACTGCTGAATTCTACAAGACATTTAGAGAGGAACTGCTGCCACTACTGTTCAAAATCTTCAATGAAATTGAAAGGGAAGCAATACTCCCAAATTCATTCCTGGAAGCAAGCATCACCTTGATCCCCAAAGCAGAGAAAGACCCAACTGAAAAAGAGAACTATAGGCCAATCTCACTAATGAACATAGATGCAAAAATCCTTAATAAGATACTGGCAAACAGAATGCAGAAGATCATCAAGAAGATCATACACCCTGATCAAGTGGGATTCATCCCAGGGATGCAGGGATGGTTCAATATATGAAAATCAATCAATGTAATACACTATATCAATAGAGCCAAGGACAAAAACCATATGATTATCTCCATAGACGCAGAAAAAGCATTTGACAAAATCCAACATGCATTTATAATAAAAACCCTACAAAAAACTGGAATAGATGGCCTCTACCTCAAACTGATAGAAGCCATCTATGAAAAACCAACAGCCAATATCATACTAAATGGTCAAGAACTGAAATCCTTCACACTAAAATCAGGAACAAGACAAGGATGTCCACTATCACCACTCTTGTGCAATATAGTTCTGGAAACATTAGCCATGGCAATTAGACAAGAGAAAGAAATAAAAGGAATAAAGATAAGAAATGAAGAAGTCAAATTGTCATTATTTGCAGATGACATGATACTCTATATAGAAGACCCCAAGAACTCCACCAAAAGTCTTCTAGACTTAATAACCAAATTCAGTCAAGTAGCTGGTTACAAGGTCAACACACAAAAATCAATAGCTTTCCTCTACACAAATGACAGACTCACTGAGAGAGAAATAGGGCAAATAATTCCTTTCACAATAGCATCCAAATAACTGAAATACCTAGGAATCATCCTAATGAAAGAAATCAAAGACCTCTTCTCTGAAAACTATGGCACTCTGAAAAGAGAGATTGAAGATGATATCAGAAAATGGACAGACATCCCCTGCTCCTGGGTAGGAAGGATTAATATAGGGAAAATGGCCATACTTCCAAAACTGCTCTATAGATTTAATGCAATTCCAATTGAGATCCCAGCAGTGTGCTTCATAGACCTTGAGAAAACAATCCAAAAATTCATTTGGAGCAAGAAGAGACCCAGAATAGCAAAAGCAATTCTAGGTAACAGAGACATGGCAGGGGGTATCACAATCCCCAACCTGCAACTCTACTACAAAGCTACTGTGATAAAAACAGCACGGCACTGGCAAAGAAACAGACTTGAGGACCAGTGGAACAGATTAGAAGATGGAGAAACAACGCCAGACACACTCAGCCATCTCATCTTCGACAAAGGAGCCAAACACCCTCACTGGAGGAAAGATAGCTTCTTTAATAAATGGTGCTGGAAAAATTGGGCTTCAACTTGCCAAAGATTAAAACTAGACCTGTATCTTTCACCATGCACTAAACTAAAATCAAAATGGATTAAAGATCTAAATATTAAAATAGAAACTCTGAACCAGTTGGAATAGAGGTTAGGTAGACCCCTTGAAGACATCGGTGTAGGAAAAGATTTCATGAACAAAACCTCAGTTGCCCATGAACTAGCACAAACAATCAACAAATGGGATCTCTTCTTATTAAAAAGCTTTTGCACAGCAAGAGAAACCACCAGCAGTGTGAAGAGACAACCCACAATGTGGGAAAAAATCTTCACCTGCTCTTCCTCAGACAAAGGTCTACTATCTCGAATCTATAAAGAACTTAAAAAGATCAGACCTCCCAAATTTAAAGACCCACTCCAAAAATGGGCACCTGAAATGAACAGACATTTCTCAGACAAAGAAGTAGAAATAGCAAATAAATGCATGAAAAAATGTTCAACATCACTGGTCATTCGAGAGATGCAAATGAAAACAATGCTGAGATTCCACTTCACTCCAGAAAGAATGGCTGCTATCATGAAATCAACCCATAACAAATCCGGGTGGGGCTGTGGGGAAAGAGGAACCCTGCTCCACTGCTGGTGGGAGTGTAGACTGGTGCAAGCACTGTGGAAATCAGTATGGAGATACCTCAAAGAACTAGGACTGGAAGTCCCATTTGACCCTGCTATTCCACTGCTGGGGATCTTCCCCAAAGAATTAAAAGAATCATACTACAGTGATATATGTTCACCTATGTTCATAGCAGCACAGTTTGTAATAGCTAAAACTTGGAAACAGCCCAAATGCCCATCAACTGGAGACTGGATAAAGAAAATGTGGTTTTTTAATAAAATGGAGTACCACTCAGCCATCAAAAATGAGAAATTAGAGACATTTATAGCTAAGTGGATGCACATTGAGGCAATACTCTTAAGTGAAATAAATAGGTCACACATGCATAAATACTGAATAGTTTCTCTGGTGTGAGAAACTGAAAGTGTAAATAAGGACTAAATGTATAATAGGTCATGTGAAATAGGAAGAAAAGGGGCAAAGGGGAAGGAAGTAGGAAGGCTAGGGGAAAGGATAGAAGGGAATGGGATTAATATGAGAAAATGGAAAAATAGGAACAAAATCTTTGTAAATAGGGAGGACTGGAAGGGTTGAAGGGAGGGCTGGGCAAGGGTGAAAAATAAGAACCAAGAGAGACTATATAAAGGTGCAAATTTCCAATGATGAATGTCATTATGTTGTATACCTAAAATGTACCAATGATTAGAATGAATAATCGATAATGTCAAATAGGAAGAAAAGGTCCAAAGGGGTAGGGGTAGTGGGAGGGGCAGGGGAAAGGAAAGAAGGGAAAGGAAAAATGATGAGAAATGGAAAAAATGGAAATAAAGTCTTTGTAAATAGGGAAGGATGGAGGGCATGAAGGGAGGGCTAGGAACGGGGAAAAAATAAGAACCAAGATGCATTATATAAAGGTATAATTCCCAATGAGAAATGTAATTGTGTTGTATACCTACAATGTACCAATAAAAGAATTTAATACAAAAAAAACCCCGTTATAACAGTGAAAGAAATTAAATATTTATTAAGGTAATATAAATCAAGAGGGGAGTCCTTAAAATCTGTGTCCCTGGGTTCCTTTATTGCTAAAGGAAAGTAAAAGTATTAATTAAATACAAAAGTGTGCCATTAAAAATTCTAATGTAAAGCCGCGTGTGGTGGAGCACGCCTGTAATCCCAGCACTTGGGAGGCTGAGGCAGGAGGATCACCACAAGTTCAAGGCCAGCCTGAACTACAAAGTGAGAACCTATCTCAGAAAAAAATTTCTAATGCAATCGCTAGTATATAATACTTTCAATTTAGCAGGGTAAAAAGTGAAATGAGAAAAATAATTCACATAAAAGGAGGAAAAAATAAAACAAATGAAGTACACTATAAAATAATGTAATGTATTATAATGTAAGAGTAAGTTAACTAAATGATACCGTTAAAAGACAAAAATGACAAAATATAAATGCAAACTACTGCCGCCACTAGACCACAATCTAGCTACACAAAACGTATAGTGAGAAGTTATACACTGGTAAGGAAAAATTCTAAAAAAATTATAAGAAACCAATCTAAGTTAAAAATAAGTGGTTGGTGCGTCGGGGATTTAGCTCAGTGGTGCCGCCACTGCCTCAGAAGCACAAGGTCCCAAGTTTGATTCCTGGTACCAAAAAAAAAAAGAGGTTGGTGAAAGATAGGTCACAAAATATTAAGAAAAAAAATTGGTGTAGGTACATGATCAAATAAAATATATTTTTTGTATAAAGAGCATCACAAGAAATAATTAGTGTGTATATATATATATATATATATATATATATATATATATATTTAAATTGACCAGGAAAAAATAGAAACGTTCTAGATTTAGATGTGCCTCAAATCATGATCTCAAATTGTAGAAAACTAAAATGACAGAATTAGAAGTAAATTTGACAAGCTGATTACCTTAATGGTAATTGAGAGATACATTAGACAACATATATTCAAGGATATAGAAGATATAAACAATGTGACTAACAAGCTTGAGCTAATGTATAGGCATTGAATATATCCTCAAAATATATGGCACATGCATATTTTTTTTCAAGCAGGAATTGATCTTTTATAAATAGGTTCTTCTCATAATAATAGCAAGCACATTACACTTAAATTTTGCTCATTTGTTATGCAAGCACACTTATTGCTCCCAACAATCCTATGTGTTTCATATATAATTATCTCCATTTTACATACAAGAAAACTGAGATACAAAATAGTTAAGTGATTTTCTCAGGTAACAACTAGAAGATGCAAGAGATGGTATTTGAGAGTCTGTGCTCTTAGCTACCGTCTATGTAATACTGCAAAATATACACATTGCCTAGGATAAAGCTAATAAAAAGATGTGTAAACCCCCTATGGAGAAAAATTGTAAAATCTACTGGAAGACATTAAGGAGGATTCAGAGAAAATAAGAAGACCTCAATCTCAAAACTGGAAGAATCAACAGCAAAAAGAGATAATTCTTCCTGAATTGATGTACAGATTCAAAGTCCCTGAAACTGCTGTGGAAAATGTGATGTATATACATAATGGAATACTACTTAGCTATAAAGAAGAATAAATTTGAGCCATCTGTAGGAAAATGGATGGGTCTTGGGACCATAATGTTAAGTGAAACAAATCAGACACAAGCTTAAATATCGCATGGGTTCTCTAATATGAAAAGCCCAAAATATAAATAATGTAAAGTGCAAAATTTTTAAAAACACATGTAAAGAAACAGGGAGATAGGCTCTGTAGTGATGGGAGGGGATCTGGGAAAGAAGAAAGCAGGAAGGACAGGGTGGGGCAGGTCAAGAAAAAGAATCAAGCTGGGATATATATATATATATATATATATATATATATATATATATCCCAAGATGAATGTAATCACTGCCCATCACAAACATACACTAATAAAAGTTTATATAAGCTAGCTAAGCACATAGAATACAGAAAATACTTATAAAGAAGACTAAGATAAGAGGATTATTCAGCCAGCTACCAAGACTTTATATAAATCCATAAAAGATGGTATAGTATGGCACACAGTTGTTACAAAATGACCAGTGGAGCAGACTGGAAGGACCAGAGACACACTCCACTGTCAAGGAGACTTGATTTATGGAGGAGATGCAATTATACATCAGGTCAGACATGGACTTTCAATTGGTAGTAGTGAGAAAATATGATAGACACATTAAAAATACTAAATTTGTTCCTCCAAATTCCCAAAAGCTCTGTATAAATAAAGGCAAAATTATTTTTAATATTTAATATACAAATAGGAACTACTTCTTATTTGACCAGGAAAGATTTCTTAAACTAGATAGAAATATACATTGTAAAGAAACATTAAAATATTTTACTGCATTTAAATTAGGAAATTTTGTTTATCAGAGACACCATCAAAAAGTGAAATGATACATCAGAAACTGGGAAATGATATTTGCAACACAAATGAGAAGTTGATCTCAAAGTACAGAAAATACTAACAAAACCTGTGAATGATAAAACAATTGATAGAGGAATGAGCAAAAGATTTGAAAAGGAATTAAAAGGAGGAAGAAAACTGAACATGCCAATAAATGCATGGGAAGGTGCCCAACCTCCTTTGTCACCAGGGAACAGAGATTTTAAATCACAGTATTATACCATTTCAAATCAACTGGAAAAAATTAAAAACCTGGAGAAAATCCTGTATCAGATGATTGTAAGTGTGAGGAAGCCAGGTATTTTGAGAATGTGCCAAACCAGGAATGCCTTCACACTGTTGATGAGAGCTAGAATTGGCTTCCACATTCATTTCCTAGAAAATATTAAGCTATACACATTTCATGCTCAGGAGTTTCCCTGAGGCCTTAATATACACTATTCATAAGAGAATTTTCATGGCATGGCTGTAATATTACAAAACTGGATCATCCTGATGCTCAACAAGCGAACAATACTGTGTCATTGTCATAAATGTTAGTCCCACAGAGCAATGACTATGAGTGACTTATAGGTACACATAACAACTGGAATGAACTATGAATTAGGTTCATAATTTTGAGGAAAAGAAACAGGTTTCAGAAACAAATATTCAGCATGGTTCCATATATATAAGCATGCAAAATTATACCGTTTAGAACTTAAAATTTATGTGGCAAAATTATAGAGATAAAGAAGACAGTGATAGACAGGAAATTCAGGACAGTGGTTACTTCCAAGACAGAAGAAGTTAAGAGATAGGTTTAGGGAGAGGCACAGTGATGTGCTGCCTCAAGCTGGGTGTCCATAGCTGCCCGTTCGCTGCATCTTTGTTTGAAGGAAACCTGATAATGAAGTTTGAAGGCAAGTTGACCCTGCAGTGTAGTACTGCTCAGTACTACTCAGTACTCAATACTACTACTCAGCAGACTGTTTTAGATCTGTCATGACAGTGTTATGGCAATGCCCTACAACTTGAATAGAAAACAAGTGAAAATAAACAGCTTCAGCTCTCTATGACATGGGAAGCATCATTTGAGATAAGAGTCACTTTTTCTCCTGGAGGTGACTTGGAACATGACAAATCATATATGCACACAGTGATCTGAGGAGAACACTTGAGCCACCAAGAAAGGGAGAGAGGGAGAGAGAGTGGGCACCAGAACATTAGGTCCAGAAGTGGCCAGGACCAGCCCAGAGGAAAGGAAAATGTCAAGCCCAGCATGGCGGTACATGCCTATAATCCAGCACTCTGGGAGGCTGAAGCAGAAGGATCCTACGTTTAAGCCTAGCCCCACCAATTTAGCAAACTTAGCAAGGTTCTGTCTCAAAATTAAAAAAATTAAAAAAGGGGCTGCAGATGTAGTTCATTGTAAAGGCCAAAGGCCCTGGGTTCAATTTGCAATTGAAAAAAAAAAAAAAAAAAAGGAAAAGGACAGATTTTATGAGGTAGAACAAGACAATCTGAGAATACATATGAGACATAAACTCAGGATTCCCCGAATCTGTAAAGAGTTCAAGAGGTACTTGAGAAATTCAAAAAAATTAGTGGAGGGGACAGAGTCAGAAAATATTTTCTGTCTCAGTTTTATCTCAAGATAGGCATTTTCTAAGAAAATTGAATAGCTGCTACTTGTGCACTTATAATGAATCATAGATACTAATTCACCGAAGACAGAGATTGTATATTTTAAACTAATAGTGCTTTACATAATGTCAAATAAAAAATACCACTTTCATGGGTGCATAAATACAACAGCACTCCTATAAAACAATTCTTTTATGTATGTCTGAATTTAAATATTAGGGTTACCCTTTTTCCAAATAAAAGGAGGTACATGACTTATTGGAACATTAAGTCTCTCTGCTTTTAGTCTTCTGATACCATTAGGTGCAGCCACATTTAACAAAATACTGACATCAGGTCAAGCATGCGTGTAGACAATGAGAGGTATGTGAGAACTGCAGTCTAGGTGTTTATAAAGGGGACAAGGACAAGGAGAGTACGTAGAGACAGTATTTATGCACACATGGAAATCTAGAAATAAATACTCTCTCTTTTACACACACACACACACACACACACACACACACACACACTTTAGAATACATACCAGTCCTGAACAGCTAAGTCTTACCCAGGTTGGCAATGCTATTGGTATCCAGCCCCACCAGAAGTCACTGTCTCTGAACACGCCTCACTAAAATGCAGAAATTCTGCAAATTACTTCTGTAATGGGCAATGGAGAGGGAAAACTGGATGAAATTCAACATAGGAAAAGCCAATTTGAGTACTATGAAATGTTTTCTAATGATGAAGTGTATTAGATCTTGGTAGCATCTCAGTAGGAAGATGTAAAGGTTTTATCCAAGGAAGGACTTAAAAAACCTCACAGAAAATTTGATTTAAACTGTTCAAATCTGCAGCAGATGAGATGTGACCAAGAACTTTATTAGGGTTATAAGGAAAACTTATGTATTAAAGACAAAATCTTGCTATTCACTGCTGTGTACTGAAAGGTAAAAGAAATTCTAGTTTCAAAGAATCTGGATTTGCATTCTGGAAAAAATTTAATCTGTAAAAATATGGCTTCCTGTAGTAAACAGTCTGAGGAAGGAAGTTACGGCAAACAGAAGCAATGGACACAAGCCTGCTGTAATCAGAGTTCGTCTAGTGGTTCCAAGCTTCTCATTTAAGGAAAATATGTACTTCAGGAATTTTTGAGTCTCCACTGTGAATGGAAGTTCTGTTAATGACCACACAGTGGGTAGACCTAAATCCTGCTGATGCTCTATTTACATTGCAGATCTTTCCTTCCTAGGTTTTGCCAGTGATTGTGTGCATGTCTATAGATAAAGTCTTATTTATAAAGAGAAAAGAAAGGAAAAGTTTATTGTTCAGAGGGCACAGTGTACTCATCAGCACTGGGGAAGTCCTTTGAGACTTTCATTTCTTTCCTTCACAAAAGCAGATGAGGTTTAAGTGCTTTCTTGTGTATTTAATTAAAAAATACCAGCCACTCCATTGATTAGAAGTCTTTTTAATAAAAAAAAAAAATAGCTCCCGAGTCCTCAGACACCTTCCTCACACAGGGCAATGAACATTTTAGGAATTTAGAAGTACACTTCTAGTAATCCCTGAGCTTTTTTGTTTTATAGAGTTTACTACCTAGTTTGCTAAACGCGTATGGAGAAGTGGTCAAGTTCCTGCTTTCTCTTTTAAAGCTACCGAAACTTCAGTTGTGAAAACAGCCTAAGGAAAGTAGACTCTTTACTCTCCTTCCCCACTTGTACATTAGCCCACGATTAATATCTCAAAGTACAGCCTCCATTTATTTTGGGGGACATTCAGGATTCTATTGGGAAGTAGAAAAGTCTTAGAGCGAGACTACCCATTCCAGAGCGAGACAGGCTGCAAGTGCTCGCAGCCGTGACCTTACAACCTGACTCCATTCCCTTCTGTCGCTCCACTCATTAACCTGATATGTGACTGTCTCAACTCCCTGGAACATTTATCCAAGAGGATAAATCACGTTGAATGTCAAGTTTGTCAGAATGACTTTGGTCAGTAGCGAGCTATGAGAACATTGGGCTCATAACCACTTGTCACACAGGGGAAAGACAACAATCTACCGAAATAATTTGTGTGCATTTTTAAGAGCCAGCTGTGTACTTATTGGAATCTATCCCCTTTCATTTCCAACACTACAGCTTCAGTTCTTTGCATATCACACCCCGACTATAAAAATGAATCCCTCCTTTGTCTCTTTTTTAAGTTTTCTTCTTTCAACTTTGTCCTCACTTTCCTACAAATATGAGTCCATCTGGAATACCAGTCTGACCTCTATCATGCCTCTCTGAAATATCTTCTCATTTATCTGTGTATAAAATCCAAGTTTCCCATTATGTCGCAAAAGGCATTTCCCTACAGGACACGGCCCTTGTCTAGCCTCACTGCATGTTTTTCTTCACTTTTTATAACACAACTCGCCAGTTAGATGGAACTAATTGCAATTCCTTGAATCTGCTGTGCGGCTCAATGCCTTCAGCTTGCCTTTGCATTTGCTCTCATCTCAGATTTCATCTTGCTGAAAGTGTTGCTTGGGTATCATTTCCTCTCTGGACATTCCCCAAAGAGTTGGCCTCTTGCTTCTCTGTATCACCGTTGTGCTTCATTATTCAGAATGTCTCATGGTAGGGTAATTATATATGCCTTCCTGTTTCCACATTTACTCTGTAAGCACCTGAGTAGAAGACAGTGTCTTATTTGTTTTTGGCTTATCCATGCTCAGCATAGGATCTGAAATACCACATTGCTCAAAAATCCTTAGAGTCTTTAGATGGCTGCAAGCAAAGCATCATGATGTCATGGTAGAAGCAGAAGGCATTTCAAAATTTTTGGGTCTAAAAGCATAATTTAGTGTGATATGAAAAATAAAAGGTTTAGAAGGCACAGTTAATCCCATATTTTTAGTATGCCATGATTCCTATTTGCATGAATAAAGATTGATGTGACCACAGAATGCAATTTTAAGTCTTTGACAACTTGTGTATGGACTAAGACAAGTTTCTAAGGACTGAGACAAGTTTCTGATGATAGCGTTTGTACAAAACTTAAAAGATAGTGACACACTCAAGTATAGTATTTATTATTTTATTATTTTATTTTTTGCTTAAGTTCTTTTATTGGTACATTTTAGGTATACAATACGTTTACATTTATCATTGGGTGCTTGTACCTGTACATGATGTATCTTAGCTCTTATTTTTTTCCCCATTACCTGTGCACCCTTCACCCCCTCCACCCTTCCCTATTTACATAGACTTCATTTCCATTTTTTTATTAAGTATTTTAGTAAATATTGGAGTTGCATTATTTATTTTTAATTGTCAGTAATTTATGTTTTATTAGAACACCTAATATTCTGGCAGGACTTTCCTTATCTCCCATATTCCTATGGTTACCAAATCTTTTCAGTTTTGCCTCTTAAATATATTCTTCAAGTCCATTTCTGTGTTTCACTTTCCACTTTCCACTGCTACTGCTATCCCAAGTGCTTCCCCTGCTTCATTCTAAAAAGAAAATGAACGCTTTTCATTTTACTTTTAAAATATGAAAACAGTTGTTCTGCAGACACATATTGAACACACAACTGATAGGAAGGATGTGCAAAGATGGGGAGAAGGAGCCACAGTTGAATGGGACAAAGGGGCATGTTTGACTCAAAGACTTTCATCTCTTCTGCTCCAGAAACCTAGATTGCATAAGAACCACATACATGTATCATACATGTGCCAGGCACTGTACTACATGTTCTCACATATATTAATATTAAGAGACACATATTATTAGTGTCATTTTTCTCCGATGAGAACCCCAAGACTTAGTGAGGTTATTCAAGTACTATGCAGCGGAGTCCAATTTGTGCCAATTTCTGGCTGATTCTAAATATACCTAATCATAACTTCTTCAATTAGAATGACACAGTGAGATATAGTTTGGATTAAAATTTTTAAGGACTGTTTGTAATAACTAAAGCTTGGAAACAGCCCAAGTGCCCATCAACTGGAAACTGGTTAAAGAAGATGTGTTTTTTATAAAATGGAGTACTACTCAGCCATAAAGAATGAAAAACTAGAGACATTTATAGCTAAATAGATGCACATTGAGGCCATACTCTTAAGTGAAATAAATAGGACACATATGTATAAATACTGAATAGTTTCTCTAGTGTGAGAGACTGAAAGTGTAAATAAGAATTAAAATGATTAAAATGAATAATTGATAATTTGAAATAGGAAGAAAAGGTCCAAAGGGGTAGGAGTGGTGGGAGGGGAAGGGGAAAGGAAAGGAGGGAAAGGAAAAATTATGAGAAAAGAAAAAAAATGGAAACAAAGTCTATGTAAATAGGAAAGGGTGGAGGGGGTGAAGGGTGCACAGGTAATGGGGAAAAAATAAGAACCAAGATACATCATCTACAGGTACAAGCACCCAATGATAAACGTAAATGTATTGTTTACCTAAAATGTACCAATAAAAGACTTTAAGGAAAAAAAAATTTAAGGACTGTTTTGCAAAGTAATGGAAAGGTCATATATAGGGGACAATAGATGAGGACAAGGAAGGAAATTCTTTTCATATAGTTGGAATAGGAGCTAAGTTGTTTTGGTGTTAAAGTTGTGCAGAATCTTTTTCATACAACTGATACTGGATATTGTTCATCTTGAATTATTACTTCAAGGAAACCTATACTTTGTTATGTTATGCATGCAGTCAGGAGTATTATAAAAAGTGACAGGAAATGGTCGTAAAAACAATTACTTCACATCTGAGAGAAGTCCCTGAGAGAACCTATAGCCTGCTCTGTTTTTGGAAAACACAAGAATAGAACTTGTACATGAACAAAATGGCCAGTCTGGCATTGAAAACATAAATGTATGTCTCCCTGTAAGAGTCAGGTAGTAAAACCAAGGAAATACTCACATGTGATGCATCAATATGAATTACTCTTTGTGAATTTGTTTACTCTCCCTATGCCAGATTTTATTGCATAAGACTGTATTACTTGTATTAATTGAAAAATGTGCCTACTTTAAGGTGGACAAATCCCAAAGTACCTCATTTGGAAAATTCAGACCTTCAAGTGATCACAGAAGAAAATAAGGAATGGAAACTCTGCTGGTCTGGTCACCTGGGTTATTGGAAAGAGAGGCACAGACTTTGGAGTCCCTTCCACTTTTGTTTTGGCACAAGAGATTTTATTAATTTCTGTGCATATAGGATAGAAAGAGATTAAACCCTTACTGCTGAAAACACTTAGTGGTGTATCTACTTAGGCAATCAGTTTTCTTTTTCATTTCTCATCGCAGTTGTCCACAAGTTCTTAAAGCATATTTACAATTTTGCTGAAAAGGATTCACAAGTGTCTTTTTAAAGCAGATATCCATGTACAAATCAAAGGAAAGAAAAAATTCTTTAAGGATTATCAACTTCCTGGCTTTAGAAATACACAAAAGCTGTCACTGTATCCTCTAGTTACACATAAACATCACCTCGGAAACACACTGTCCTTTCAATATCTACGTGGGAGTGTTAGAACCTCTCTTATAAGATAAATCACAGGCAACTGCACTTTGTAGGATGTATTAGCTATAGTTTGTTTCTAAAAGGAAGGTGAAATAGTATATACCTTTGACAATTACGTACTCTAGAAAAGACTATGTGCTACATTACTTGCCAAAGAGAAACTGAAATAGAGAAAAAGCAACAGTTAGGGTCATTACTTTTATAATTACAGAATACCTTCTTATTAAAAGAGAGAGAAAACATTTTCATTTAGCACCTGCCACTCACAAGCTGTATAGGGGGTTCTTTATCCTCCCTGGGTTTCATTTTTCTTGTCAAGTAACTCAGATACGCTTCTGTGTTTTATGGTTTTCTCAGTGCTTGTATTTTACTAGGTCAAAGTTCTCTTTATTTTAATTTTCATCTGTCTAAATACCATTTCATTATTCTTTATATACAATGTGTTAATCCATTTTTATTTTCAAGTTCAATCTCTACTATCTCCTATTATTCCTTGACTGCTAGTAATCCTTTTATATTTGAAAAGAGAGCTCCATTTATTTTATAGCTCTCCTTTTAAAAGTACATTTTAAAAAATAAACTTTCTATATCCAATACCTTTTTGGATACTGCTTCTTATAAAATCCTTCACTTCCTCCTGGGTGAATCTATGACTTAAAAAATCTGGTCTTCTCAGGAAAGTGAAGAGAATAAATGGTTTTCATGTGTTTTGCAGAACAAAGGAAAAAAGTTTCAGATTTAACTTCTAACATTCACTACTGAAAAACAAATAGAAATATGAAAAGGGAATATCTATTTGAGCATGAAAACAATAAAATGAAAGCAGAGGGAAAAGGGTATTTGAGAGATTGGTCAATTTTAACTGTGGTTGGTTAATAATTTCTGCTGTAAAACTCTAATTTACAATTAGGTCGAGGTTCCAAAATAGTAGCTTCTATAATAATTTGCTTCAAGACCAAATACAAACATGTACTCCCTTAAATATCCTAATCTAAGTAGCAAAATCTGGTCATTTAAAATGTGATCAGCTGTGGAATCGCCATTCTGCTGTTCAGCCAAGATGATTATCAACTTGGTGCCTTTCAGCCTGCCATTCTCCTAATCTATTCCATTTAGGATGACTGCAGGCATAAATTACTTGTTGTATTTCAAAAGATTACTGTCCAGTGCTTCATCTGCAAACATCATTATTATTGTTGATATCTTTCTCTCAGTTTAAAATGAACCCAAAGAATTATCTGCTCCACCCCTACATCCCAAACTCCCTACTAACTGAGAAAGACGTAGTTATGGGGTTTGTGAGTGTATGTGCCCATGTGCCATATTTTTGACACATTTATTAGAATAGCAAAAAATAATTTCAAATTTCAACTAGAAAATATTTGGTTGCAGCTTTTCTACCATTTAGTTTGAAGAACAAAATAACTCTTTGAAAAGTATGAGCACATCTTATGACTTTCAGCTCTACACCCCCTTACAGAATTATACTATTAATTTGTTAGTCTGCTGGTATTTTGAAGAGTAGGGATTGCTTTGACCATTCTATCATGTGCTTTGTACTTGGAAGGGAGGGATGCACAAGCCAAAGTCCTTGATGCTGAAAAAAGTTAGAGACTTTTGTGAGAGAACTCAAAGTGAGAACAAACAATAATCATAACAGGCAAGTGGAGGAGGGTACAGAAGCTAGAGACAAAGACCCATGTCTCTTTAAGTGAAAAACTGAACAATATCTAATGTTTATCAATGTTTAATAGTTCAAACAGCATATTTGTCTTTGTGTTCTTATTTTTACATCCACTGTATGAAACGTGGTGTTATGGCTTGTGTTTAGATGTCCCCCCTCCTAAAGCCTCATAAGGTCATAGGTGGGGCTTTTTCAGAGGTGGCTGAATCTAGAGTGTGTGACACTGGAATTGATTCATGATACAGTGCTAGGATCAAGAGCACTAGGATTAAGGGTGTGAGTGCTAGGTAGTCTGGATAAGATAAAAGGGGCAGAAAGACTCTGTTAAGGTCCTTTGTTGATTTTGCTACCTTCTATCTGCCATGAACTTTTGCCCTTCCGCCACCCTGCATTGGAGCCAGATGACTATGGACTGAAACTGTGAGCCAAATGAACCTTTCCTTCCTTAACTCTGGGTGTCAGGTATTTTGTCTCAGCAACAAGAAAAGTAACTAAGATGGGTGGGTTCAAGAGATATGGGATTATGGGATAGGGCCGGGGATTTAGCTCAGTGGTTCTGCCGCCTGCCTTGCAAGCGCAAGGTCCTGAGTTCGATCCCTGGTACCAAAAAAAAAAAAAAAGAGATATGGGACAGGAATAAAACAGAGAAAGGGAATAAAGGATTTTTCAGGCAAAGAAAAAGTAAAACAAAAAGGAAACCAAGGCAAATGGCTTGCCTGGTAGGGGGTTGGGGGAGTTGTAAGGAGTTTGTGTGGCAGGAGCACAGCATGCTAACGCACTCTGGATTAGAGGGAAATGGTCACAGGATGGTTAGAGATGATGAGTCCTGTGTGCTCTGGGTTTTATATTTCATTATGAAGGCCTGAGTTTTCCAAACTGGGATGTCAGGGGATCCAAAAACTACAGTTTAAGCATGCATTTTCCTGGAGTATCAATTTGTGGAATAGGGGGTGAGATGGGTGACAATATTGAGTTATTGGCAAACATTTAAAAATTAGTTCTATATTAAACCATAATGTAGCTACTAAGAGGTAAGATGCAAATTTCACATCACATTAAACAATGAACTGCAAAACCTACATACAACTGTGCTTCAGGCAGTACGTGCAGACTGTAGGATACCCCCTCACATTCCTCGTTATTCCTCTCTGAACAAAGCACTGAGCAGAACTGCCAGGAGCTATAGCGAGTCTAGAAGAGTTTGTAGCAGAGGAGTGACACAATCACACACAGCATGTCAGAGACTATGGTGCAGAGACAGAGTAGTGGGCTGACTGAGGAGCCTGCTGGCTAGAACCAATGACAGGTGGGGCTGGCTCATAAAGCTGTTCCAGGCTGAACTGAGCCAGTTAGGAAACTGTGGCAGGAAAGGGCTAGGGAGGAATTGGAAGGAATTACTCTGAGCCTTCTGGCATGTGCCACCTTCCCTCGAAGTCATGCTTATTTTAAGGATCAGAGGTGATCTCTAAAGCACCCAGTTAAGAATCTAGCAACAGAGCAAATGGTCAGTACATAATAAGTCATAATTGTGTGATGATGGGACTATTAAGCAAGACAGAGGACAGAAGGGGGAGCAGATTTGGGGGAGAAGCATGC
Organism: Heterocephalus glaber; assembly: GCF_053883595.1. Lineage (NCBI taxonomy): Eukaryota > Metazoa > Chordata > Mammalia > Rodentia > Bathyergidae > Heterocephalus > Heterocephalus glaber. Next base: position 10,269,430 of record NW_028258444.1, on the reverse strand, counting down.
CTAATTAGGAGAAAATTCCTGATTTCATTTGAAATATCTTTACACTGTGGAACCTTTGAGTATCTTAAAATTTGCCTATTTTTACCAACCTTATGCTCTGGATCTATATTTAAATATATAATTAATATGAAAGTAGGTGTGCATTAAAAATAAACTATAATGTTAAGCCCACTGACTACACTGAGACTGTATCATTTCCATAAACTGAATATTTAACCTGATTATATTTAGATTTTGTTTTTCTAAATGTTTTGGTACATAAAAGTTGTATATATTTTTGGGGTACCATGCAGTGTTTCAATACATGCATATATAATGTTTAAATCAAGATTAGCATATCTATCTGTTCAAACATTTATAATTTTTTTGTGGTAAAAACATTCAAAATCCTTTATTCTAGCTGTTTTAAGACATTTGGTAGCTTAGCATTATCTGTAGTCATCCTATTTAATGCATCAGAACACAAATCTCCTTTATAACTGTAGTGTAGTATCCACTGTACAATATTTCCCCATCCATCCTCCCCTCTTACAATTGGTTTTTTAAAAAATTATATGATAATAAAGGGAATAAAGCCACTCACTGAATATTAGTGAGACTGTTCTTATATGTTACCTGTGATACTGTAATTTGGTCTAAATCTTTTTGGATAATTTGTCAATACACATTTCTCTGAAATTTTAATAACTGTTTATGTGCACTTATACAACAATTTTACTTCTGGAAAACTTTTCTAATGAAAGTAATTTGGAAATGTGGCCAAAATTCATGCATAAATCTGAAAAAAAGTAACTACTCAACAGAGTGGTAAAAATGTGCTTATACTTGGAAATGTGAAAAGGTACTCAAAATGCTATGGTTGTGTCAGGTGGCACAATGGCAGATGATAATACCTAAACATTTTATGTAGAATCTCAAAACTGTAGCCTGGATTTACTATCATGCTTGGCTCATGACACTATTGGTATTGTTCACTTTTGTTTGTATTAAACTCTATGATATTTGATTATTTAATCCACAGTGGATATTGATGAATCAAACATGTCACTAGCAACTAGGGCATTACTGATAGCTTATATCCTTAAAGAAGAACCATCAACCCAGTATAAAACTTATCACCTTAAGGATTCTAATATTCATTTTGGAGACAATATAATATGGTGGGAAAAATCCAGACTACTTTTCTTTTCTGTGCTTTTCTAATTTAAAAAATCAAACACTGTATTCAAACAAGTTAATTTGTTTTCTAATTCCTACACACTACATTCACCATTTCAAATTAGCAAATATACATGAATTAACTTGTTCTGAACACCAAAGCTAAAGTAAGAGAAAATGTTGGATAGATGTGCTACTTATTAGAAATTGGTATGATATGGCACTAGACATAGACCAATGTGTGCTTATACGAGTGAATGTATGCTCTCCCTAAAAAAACCCCATAAAATGTGGGTTGATGTGTTAGAAATGTTAAACTATTTGTAAAAAAATTTAAGGATTTGACACACATGTCTCACTTTGCTGACAGGAATTAGCCTGGAGAAGTATGGACTGACAAGGGACTCTGTAATTGACATTAGTTGTCCTCATGGACTTCACATGGATGGATGCTAAGATGCAGAAGTTAAGTGGTCCACATTAGAGATGGAGATAGAACTGTGGCCAAACTCCTCATTGGTTTCCTCCCACTAAATTATATTGCCTTGAAAAGCAACAGAATTTTTGCATGAACTCTGCTTTATAGTAAAAAAGGCAGCTCTCAGTTCTCTACCCCTCTGAAAACGTTTCTTTGAAAGGATAGAAGTCAATGGGAAAGTATTACATGATATGCAAATATTCACCTTAAATATAACCTTTCACAGCATCTTTAAGTAATGCAATGAAATCTTCTGAATGTGTATTATAAATATCTTCAAATAAAAACTGAATGTCAGCAGTTTGATAAAATTTATATATGTAGTGTAAGGAATTTTTACTTTATATCTAGACTCTTTGTAAAATAAATGTACCCATGATAACCATGTTTTAATAACTAACTCAGAAGGTTAAATTTGTTTTTTATTGTTTTCTTAGGAAATAAGGTTTGATGTTGTCATAATCAGTGAAGCAAAAGAGTTGCATTATATTTGTTTTATAAAACTACATGACTAAAATTAATAGAAATACTAACCTCATGTCTTTTTGTAATAAATCTAAAAGAATTACAATAACATTGATGACTGTTCTCAAATTTGTGGCATTTTCTTTTTCAGTTTTCAGTCACCCTTTGAGGACTTTTTCCCCATTAAGTAGAACCTCACAATCAGGGAAATAATTCAATTAGTAAACATGAGTATCCAAATTAAGAAATTCAGGAGCTGCCCATGGAGCTGTGCGAGCAGAGCCCTGCGGGCCGAGTGCCCGGGGTGACTGACCCCAGCTCTGTCTGGCAGGCCATGCCCACCTGTGACCAGGAGCCGGTTAGGACCCCTGCACACATCCACCAGCCACCTCTGCCCCCCTGCCCCGTGGGCTCCCCCCCTTGGGAGCTGCTAGGCCTCTTGGCTGTGCAGGTACCTGGTTCCACACTACAGAGGCACAGGGGGACATAAAGGCCATTGTCCTGAGGTATAGAAGTGAACAACAGAGAGAGGGCCATTCTCAGGCTCCATAATGAAAACTGAAGCCCACTGGAAGAGTGAAGAGAATCTCTGCAATAAAGACACACCAGGGGCCGGGGATTTAGCTCAGTGGTTTCGCCGCCTGTGGCGCAACCACAAGGACCTGAGTTCGATCCCCCGTACCAAAAAATGAAATAAAAAAATAAAGACACAACAGACCACCATACTTGGTAGTTGGAAGGATCATCACCTCCCATAGGAAGCTGGACTATCTTCAGGGGAAAGGTAGCTGGAACCTGCAATAGATCCTTGCACAGTTCAACCCTGCAGGAGGACAGGGAGCTCAACTTGGGACTTGCAGCCGGAAATCTGCCTGAATCTCATGGGTCTGTGACTGGCTTACTGAGACTCAATGACTTATACCTGCACACTGCTACCCACGTTGTCTATTGTGACAGCAGAGACATACCCTGAAGGAGGCCCTTAACTTTTATCTTTTATTTGTTATTTTAAAATTACCACTTTTTTTGCTCTTATTTTTATTTTTTTTCTTTTTCTGCTCTTTTAAAATTTTAATTTTTCTCTTTTTTCTTTCTTTTCTCTTCTCTCTCTCTCTCTCTCCCTCCCTCCCTCCCTCCCTCCCTCATTCCCTTGCTGTCCCACATTGTTCCTCATCTCCCTTTGTGTACCTGTTCTGGCCCTAATTCATATTTCTTCTTTATTTTTCTTTTCTTCTCTTTCCTTCTCTCACCTGTGTCCTTAGGCCTCACTGCTAACCTTCCCCTATCATTCTACCTACGGATCTCTCTCTCCCCAACTCCTTCTAACTCCCCATTCCAAAGGGTAAAGTTACTATATTGAAGAGTTTATTCACTATAAACATATGTTGGGTTGGTCCTTGATTTTGATCTAATTCACACAGTTAAAGTTAATAGATTAATAACTACCACAAATTGTCTTTTTCTAAGAGGTACTTGATGCTATCATGTTGCTGATTGTATCACTTGGGCTAAGGTGTTGGGATTGATCTAATCAGTTGTCCTTCCTGGTATAATGAAAATGAGATAGTCTCAGACTCATTAGAGACTCAAAACCTAACGACCAGCTATATCTGGAAGACACCTCTGAGAAGCAATCATTCCATAAGGGTTCTAAATACATCAACAAAGATACTTACAAAAAACAACTTCAAAGTATCAACTCAGGAACTAAACCAAGGACAGTACCAAAAACAAAAATGAGAAGACATTTAAGTAAGGCACAAACTCAGACTTCCACCCGACAAAAGGCAAATTCTGGGGGAAACGTGGTGGAAAAGTCTGATAATCAACCACCTGGACACCCTGAACTGATAGCACAGGAAGTAACAAAACAGATGAATGAGGCTTTAGAAAAATTCAAAGCAGAAATAAACTCTCAGATAACTACAGAGATGGTGAGCAGAGTGAAAGACATGATTAGAAGCTCTAGGACAGAAACAGATGAAAAAAATACACCAGCTCAGAAATACGCTGGAAGCCATGAATACCCAGCATAAGAAAGAAATGGAAACCATGATCCCCCAACATAAGAAAGAAATAGAATCCATGAAACAGATTCAAACAGATATTCAGGAGATGAAAAACTCCATTGAAAGCATGCCAAGCAAATTAAGGGAACCTGAAGATAGAATATCAGATATACAAGACAAGATTGTAGTTTAGGGCCATATAAACAGAGATTTCTTAAAAATAGTAAGGGACCATGAGAAATCAATCCAGTAACTGCTAGATGATGCAAAGAAGGATAACATAAGACTGATAGGAGTCCACAAAAAAACAGGAGAAAGTACAATTGACATTAAAAAACTGTTCACAGAAGTAATAGTAGAAAACTTCCCAGACAAAGGAGGAGAATTGGACATACAGATAAGTGAGGCATATAGAACTCCAACCAGCCATGATAAAAAAAAAATCTACACCTAGACATATACTAGTCAAGATCCCAGAAACCCAACAGAAGAACAAAATCCTACAGGCAGTTAGAGAAAAGAAACAAATCACCTACAAAGGAAAGCCCATCAGAATCACAGCAGACTTCTCAACACAAACCCTCAAATCAAGGAGAGCCTGGAGCGAAGTATTTCAAGCCCTAAAAGAAAATAACTTCCAACCTAGACTGTTGTATCCTGCAACATTATCTTTCAAAATCGATGGGGAAATTAGATACTTCCATGACAATGAACACCTGAGAAATTTCATGAACACCAAACCAGCACTTCAACCAATTCTAAGCAATATCCTAGAAAAAGACAATGAAGGTCACAACTCCATGAGGCTCAACAGAGGGAAGCCACCAGGCAAGGTAAGACACTAAAGGGAAAGGGGGAAAAATAAGAAATAAAAGAGCCAACAGTAAAACCTCATGACAAGGATGAGTCAATATCTATCAATTATAACTATCAATGTTAATGGCCTCAATTCACCGATCAAAAGAAATAGACTGACAGAATGGATTAAGAAGCAAAATCCAGCAATATTCTGTAATCAAGAAACACATGTAACTCAAAAGGAAATTCATAGACTGAAAGTAAAAGGATGGAAAACAGTTCTCCACGCATCAGGAACCCAGAAAAAAGCAGGGGTAGCAATCTTATTTGCAGACAAAGTAGATTTCAAACCAAAATTAATTAAGAGAGACAAAGATGGTCACTACATCCTTGTGAAGGGAACAATCCAAGAGGAAGAGATGGCAATCCTAAATATATATGCACCAAATACAAATGCCCCCAACTATACAAAACAAATATTAATGGACATGCAATACCAAATAAACACTAATACAATCGTAGTGGGGGACCTCAACACCCCACTATCATAAATAGAAAGATCATCTAGACAAAAAATTAATAACCAAATTCTAGAACTGAAGCAAGCTATTGAACAAATGTACTTAATAGATGTTTACAGAGTGTTCCAACCCACAAAATCAGAATACACATTCTGTTTGGCTGCACACGGGTGTGTCTCCAAAATAGACCACATGCTAGCTCATAGGACATGTCTAAGTAAGTTTAAAAGAACTGAAGTTACTCCCTGTATGTTATCAGACCATAGTGCAATAAAATTGCAGATCAATAACACAAGAAACCACAAAACCCCCACAAACACATGGAAATTGAATAACACCCTCTTGAACAACCAATGGATCACAGAGGAAATTAAAGAAGAAATTAGACAGCTTCTACAAGTAAATGATGCCAGTGCAACATACAGGAATCTATGGGACACAATGAAAGCAGTTATACATGGGAAATTCATAGCAGTGAATGCCAATATTAGGAAAACAGAGAGAACTCAGATAAATACCCTAATGCAGAACCTCAAGCTCCTAGAAAAAGAAGAGCATAACACACCCAAAGCTTGTAGAAGAGAGGAAATTATAAAGATCAGAGCAGAAATCAAGGCAATGGAGATTAAGAGAATGATACATAAAATTAATGAATCAAAGAGTTGGTTTTTTGAAAGAATAAATAAAATTAATAAACCTTTAGCCAACCTTATCAAAAAGGAAAGAAAAGGCTCAAATCCATTTAATTAAGAATGAAAAAGGTGAAATCACATCAGATCCAGCAGAAATCCAGAGCACCATCAATACCTACTTTGAAAACCTGTACTCTACTAAAATGGAAAACACAGAAGAAATGGACAGATTCCTAGATACATACGAATTGTCAAAGTTAAATGAAGAAGATATAGAAATTCTAAACACCCCAATTACAATGAATGAAATTGAAAATGTAATAAAAACTTTGTCAACAAAGAAAAGCCCAGGTCCTGATGGCTTCACTGCTGAATTCTACAAGACATTTAAAGAAGAATTGTCACCATTACTCTTTAAACTCATCAACGAAATTGAAAAGGAAGCAAGGCTTCCAAATTCATTCCTGAAAACAAGTGTTACTTTGATTCCAAAACCAGGGAAAGACCCAACCCAAAAAGAGAACTACAGACCAATCTCCCTAATGAGCATAGATACAAAAATTCTCAATAAGATACTGGCAAACAGAATACATAGGGTTATCAAGAAGATCATACACCCTGACCAAGTCAGATTTATTCCAGGGATGCAAGGATGGTACATCCATAAATTAATAAATGTAATACACTCTATTAACAGAGTCAAGGACAAAAACCATATGATCATCTCAATAGATGCAGAAAAGGCATTCGACAAAATCCAACACCCATTCATGATAAAACCCTACAGAAAATTGGAATAAAAGGTCTTTATCTTAACCTGATTAAGGCTATTTATGAAAAAACAACAGCCAACATCATACCAAATGTACAAAAACTGAAAACTTTCACACTAAAATCAGGAACAAGAGAAGGATGCCCACTATCACCACTCCTGTTCAATATTGTTCTGGAAACATTAGCCACAGCAATTAGAAAAGAGAAAGAAATAAAAGGAATAAAGATAGGAAAGGAAGAACTTAAACTGTCATTATTTGCTGATGATATGATACTTTACATAGAAGACCCAAAACACTTGACCAAAAGACTTCTAGACTTAATTGATAGATTCAGTAGAGTAGCTGGATATAAGGTCAACACTCATAAAACAATAGCCTTCTTATAAACAAAGAGCAGACTCACTGAGAGAGAAATTAGGGAAACAATTCCTTTTATAATAGCATCCCAAAAAATGAAATATCTAGGAATCAATCTAACAAAGGAAGCAAAAGACCTCTACACTGAAAACTACAGCATTCTAGAAAAGGAGATCGGGGAGGATATAAGAAAATGGAAAGACATCCCTTGTTCCTAGATAGGAAGATCCAATATAGTGAAAATGGCAATACTTCCAAAACTACTATATAGATTTAATGCCATGCCAATTGAAATTACAACAATATACTTCACAGAACTGGAGAAAACAATCCAAAAATTCATTTGGAACCAGAAGAGACCTAGAATAGCAAAAGCAATTCTAGGCAACAGAGACATGGCTGGGGGTATCACAATCCCCAACTTGAAACTATACTACAAAGCTACTGTGATAAAACAGCATGGTACCGGCAAAGAAACAGACCCGTGGATCAGTGGAATAGATTAGAAGATGCAGAAACAACTTCAGACATGCTCAGCCACCTCATCTTTGACAAAGGAGCCAACCACCCTCATTGGAGGAAAGATAGCCTATTTAATAAATGGTTTTGGAAAAACTAGATTTCAACCTGCCAAAGATTAAAACTGGACCTTTACCTATCACCATGCATTAAACTAAAATTGAAGTGGATTAAAGATCTAAATATTAAAACAGAAACAATAAACTTCCTGGAAGATAAGTTAGGTAGAACTCTTGAAGACATTGGCATAGGAAAAGACTTTATGAACAAAACCTGAGTAGCATGGGAACTAGCACAAAGAATCAACAACTGGGATCTCATCTTATTAAAAAGCTTCTGGACTGCAAGATAAACTACCAACAGAGCTAAGAGACAACCTACAATGTGGGAAAAAATTTTTTAGCAGCTGTACCTAGACAAAGGACTTCTATCTAGAATATATAAAGAACTGAAAACAAATCAAACCCCTCAAATTCAAAAACCCAAAAATGGGCATCTGAAATGAACAGATATTTCTCAGACAAAGAATTAAAAGCAGCAAATAAATATATGAAAAAATGTTCAACATCACTGGTCGTTGGAGAAATGCAGATGAAAACAACACCGAGATTTCACCTCACCCCAGAAAGAATGGCTGTTATCAAGAAATCAACCAGTAACAAATGCTAATGGGTGGTGTGGGGAGAAAGGAACCCTTCTCCGTTGTTGGTGGGAGTGCAGACTGGTGCGACCACTGTGGAAATCAGTATGGAGATACCTCAAAGAACTAGGGCTAGACGTCCCATTTGACCTAGCTATTCCTCTGTTGGGTATCTTCCCAAAAGAATTAAAAGAATCACACCACAGAGATATATGTGCACCCATGTTTATAGCACCAGATTATAATAGCTAAAGGTTGGAAACAGCCCAAGTGCCCATCAACTGGAAACTGGATAAAGAAAATGTGGTTTTTTAAAAATAAAATGGAGTACTACTCAGCCATAAAGAATGATAAACTAGAGACATTTATAGCTAAATGGATGCACATTGTGGCCATACGCATAAGTGAAATAAATGGGACACACGTGTGTAAATACTGAATAGTTTCTCGAGTGTGAGAAACTGAAAGTGTGAATAAGAATTAAACTGATTAAAATGAATAGTTGATAATTTGCAATAGGAAAAAAGGTCCAAAGGCGTAGGGGTAGTGGGAGGGAAAGGGGAAAGGAAAGGAGGGAAAGTAAAAATTATAAGGAATGAGAAAAAATGGAAACAAACTCAATGTAAATAGGGAAGGGTGGAGGGGGTGAAGGGTGCACAGGTAATGGGGAAAAAATTAAGAACCAAGAGCCATCATGTACAGGGACAAACACCCAATGATAAATGTAAATGTACTGTTTACCTAAAATGTACCAATGAAAGAATTTAAGCAAAAAAAAATAAAAAATAAAAAAAAAAAGAAATTCCGAATCACTTCTGCATGGGATATAGGGCTATATGATAGCCTTGATTAAAGATCAGAAAAATAAAAATTAGGACAATATGAAATAAGTTCTACTTATAATTTCATTAAAACCTGAGCCAAGACTGTTTAAGGCAAACCAGAGTGTACCGTTATCCCCATAGAACCAAGCCCTGGCCACTTCTTTCCTACATAAATTAGAATACTTATTTAGAAGTGTTTACCAGCTTATAAATTTGGGGTGAAACATACATATCTTCCTTGTTAAAATAGTAACCAAAAAAAATCTCAATTTTCTTCTTTTATACTTTGGCACATGTAAATGCTTAAGTCTGTTTACTGTAATTGCTAGGTTAATTGAAACATTATGGGAAAAACAAAGGCACTTACACTTTATTGCAAATTGCTGTTCTCCATCAGCTTTCTCCTGCTTTCCCCTAGTTTCTCCTAGTTTGAAAGTTTTTCAGAATACTTATCAAATAAAAGCCTTGGTCAATAATGTCTTCAGTCATCATGCCAATGCTGCTAAAGACCCAGTGGGTGCCAGGAAATTTGCTGGTGATGTAAAGATATTTAGAAGGGGTCACTTCTGTTAAGAGAGACAGTCTACCTAGACAAAAAGATAACTGCATAAATGGATATAATCCAGGACATATCTGAAGACCAGGAACTACCCACAGAATGTACAGTGGGCATTCTATGGTAGACAAAGAAGGCTGTAAAGATGGAGAGGAAACCCTGGAAAGCTTCTGAGGGAGTTACCCTTGGACTGGACTTTGAGCAATGGCAGAGGCTGGCAGAAGGGGGCTCCAGGGGAAGAGAAGCCCGTGTACAGGGGAGCAATGTTAGGAAATTACACAGCCTTCTCTGAGTACTGCTGAGCTCTGGAGTTGGACCTCAAGATGCCCAGGAAGGTGGGGTGGGAAAGAGCACAAAGAAGCCCCAACACCAGGCAGAGGAGTCTCGAGTTAATCCAAGGCACAGTCATACAAGGGAACGGAAGGGGACCGATCCAAAGGGAAGTGCAACGGAGCAGGTTTGGTTTGGTCCAGCAGTGGGGAAGAGGATGACCATTTCCTCTTGAGAAGAGGATGCCAAAAACATGCCTAGAGCTAGAGCAGCATTTAGGACAAAGGACAGGCAGTTGTGACAGAAAGGAGAAAGGTGTCACAGAACACCTGGCAACATATAACAACTCACAAATTTGATCAAGACTGTGAGCTGACGGTTTTGAGAACGTAGTGTCATTAACAGGGCCCTCAATGAACCAAGTCCACACTGACAGTATCTTTTCTTTAATGTTCAAGTCACGAAAATGTTTTCACACTTCATCAAGTTCAGTTTTCAATTCAGTAAATTTCCCCAAAGAATGACACTTTTAAGGTGAGTTTTTAAAAAAATGGATGATTTTCTTGCCCTGGCAGTAAGTGGTTTAAAGTTATTTTAGATATTTTATTAATAATTACAAAATGTGACTAACAAGCAGAAGGAAAGCGACTGATGAAAGACAAAGCATCCAGTGAACTAAAAATTTCTGGATATTATACCTTTCCACACTTTGCATACTGTTTCTCTACCGACCACCACAATACACAGGTCATATATAAACTCATATATCCACGCCTGTTCTTTTCATCACTGTTTTTCCAACTTTTTGGCCTACTAACCCCTGTGAATATCAGAGGCTATCAGTCAGCACTGACTGCACAGGCCCTCAGTTCCCCACGTTTTTAGCGTTTCACACATACGCTAAATGACCCTTTGATGAAGATTCTATACAAGATGGAGGGTGTATTAGAGAGCATGCCAATCTTGTACAAAGTATGAAATTCTATGATTTTAGACAGCGATGGCTACCAAAATTGAATTTTTATGGAGACTATTAACCTTCTAATTTATTATTTATTTCTCTCTATATTTTGCCATTTGGGGTCCTTCTTTAGAAGGATTTCACAGAATTTAAAACAGGGCTAATACTGAAAGCCTTGACTCAAAGAACCCTTGCTGGGAGAAAGGAGGGGTATTTACTGTGCCTGGATGGTGGTCCTGGGTTCTCCTGCAATTGCCTTATGCAGAAAGGAGGGAAGGGACTAGACTGGTCCACACAGACAGCTACGGGAATCCTTATTTATTCCTCCATCAAATATTTACTGTGCTCCCACTCCAAAACAGGTGATGTGGTCCAGTGATAAACAAGGAAGAAAAACTATCCCCTCAGAGCCCAAAAAGATCCCTGTGGCTCTACACATGCACACTAGGGAGATTTTCCTCTATGATGACTTCACAAATCATGAAGCTGTTCAAAAATATCTGACTGATCTCTTTTTCGTTTTTGTGGGTATGTTTGGTGAAACTCTCTAATTCATAATTCTCTTTTCTTGAACTATATAAGAGAGATTATATACTTTATTTTTCTCACAAATATTCTGTGCATATTTGCAGGGATCCAGCTTCAGGAAATACATTTTGCAAAATGACACTTCTTAGCAACAGCACAAGGGTTGGTTATACTTTGCATAATGGCTGCCAAGAGAGAGCTAATTAATATGCCAAATGCTCATTCCTAGTTATTAACATTGGCTCAAGTACATGGTTTTTGGTTAATATGTACACAGATTTTGACATACACTTGTCCTCTGCTTGCCACTCTTAATACCAATATAAACAAATTTCAAAACTCATTTTGTTTCTATATTTATGATAATAGATACATAAAAGGTATATAATTCAGGCTCTTATGTATATTACTTCAGCCTGATTAAAGAAAAGTATAAATGATTCCAAATAGCATATCTAAGTGATGAAAATTTGAAAGTTTGGCAATGCTGCTTAAATTATTTTCTTGTCTTGGCTAATGTGATGTTTTATATTATTAAAATTTTGCCCTTATTGGTTTCTGACTCATCCATCAGAACTAATTTTTTAGAGTCCATGGCAAATACTGCAAAAATTTCAACTTCTTATTTGCACGTAGGCAGTGGCAAACACATCTTTATTAGGGGTAGGCAAAAGAGCTCTATATTTCTCAAAGCCTTTCCCTTTAAATTATTTCTGGGACAGCTTGGATTTGAGATCTGCCTCTGACTTGCTAAGGGCTATTCATGATTTATTTCAACCTTTAGCTGGCTCTAGGAAAAAAAGGGAACCAAGTTGAAAATAAAGAAGAAAAGCTTAATCTTCAGTGATATCCGGTGGCAGGGAGTACCCAGATTCTTAGGATGGGTGCATTTTTTAAATTTTGATACTTTAATTTTTTTCTTCGAAAAATAAAATTAAAATCATTCATCATTTTTAATTAGAGAACAAGTGCTATTATTTTTTAAAGAGAACAAATTTCACGCTGTGAGTCTTTTAATGTAGACTGGTCCTCTGAGACTTTTCTGCAGCACTATAGGGAAATTTTAAATCAATCAAATAATTTTTTTAGGAAAAACAGCAATAGGTCATGGAGAGATATGGGTATCATTAAAATTTCATAGAGGTCTGTAACACACCAGAGTCACCATAACATTGACACATGGACTATAATATCTCCAAAGAAGCATTTTGTTATCCACCATGGTTCTGGGGTAGTGCTTACAATCTATCTGTGTAGAATAATCTGCATGTTAAAAAGTCTCTAAATATGTATTTACAAGATAGTCAGATCTGTTTTGGTCTAGTGGGTCAATAATCTACACACTAAAGATCCCTAAATATGTATTCACAAGATAGGCAGATTAGCTGTGGTTCACTGAGTTAGTCCTAAGTAGGTCTTTAAAATGGCACCTACATAGTTGCATAATTCACATTTTAGCAAGTTTGGAAATGCAGTTTGTAGACACCGAGTTATCTTTTAATGAGTGCAGTTATTATGATAGTCCCAGGAAATACTAGAAGCTATGTTTTACTCTGCTCTGTGATGTTTTGCTTTTAAAAAGTCAGAAGAACATTCACCATAGCACAAACTGCATTCAAGCCATGAGGGAAGAAATGGAAACAGAGTTTAGGCAGAGTCCTTAGGGCGGGGTGGATGCTGTCTTTCTAGACGATGTCTTAGCCCATCCACTGTCACTCCCAGGTCCAAGCTGCCTCCTCTTTCTCCTCCTCGTACCCCAGCTCCCTGCTATAGCCTTTGCTACCCTCCTGTAGCTTCTCCCAGAACCAGAGGGAACCTGCAGGAAGTCAGGACTTGGCCCTGATCTGCTCTAGCAATTTTCCATGCCAAGGCTCCTCTGCACAGGCCCCTTCTCACCCTGGCTCACCTCCTTCCAGCCTGGCCTGCTGGAGCACACTGTCCTCTTTGCTGCTTTTATGCTCACCACCAGCTCCCTTGTGCCCGCCCTTCCTTCCTCCTGGTAGGGTCCTTCCTGTGACTCTATCTCTTACTCACCTCAGATCTCTCGTGAGAGATGTCTTTGACCACCATGTACAAGAACAGCAACATCTTATCCCTACATCATGAATTTCCCTTCTCCATGACTCATTCTTACTGATCTTTATTAGCACTTAACACCATTTAATAGAGTAGATCTTTATTCATTCATTTTCTCTTTTTTCCCTTAGAAGTTATACTTCCTATGGCAAAAGTTTACCTGGCCATTCTTAGATTAAGTGTCTGTGCTTCTCAAATACTCCTTCAATCCTAATGGTACAGTGAATGAAAGCTGATGGAAAGGGGGGTCATCTCTTTCCCTCTCTGTCTTGGTGTGTGTTTATGCTTCGATGGAGGAAGAAAGAGAATCCTTTTCTGAAATGAAGATCTCACTGAATACTAAACCTTAGTTTCTGGTTATATTCTCTAGATGACATAAAACTGGCCTTCCCCAGAGGTGCTCCTCTAGCCCATTCCTAGGACTAGAGGGTTATGACCAAGTTCCCACAGGAGCTAGGTCATCTTGGGTGGTCACGAAAACTCACCATCAGCCTGCTTCTTCATGCTGTACAAATTGTGCAAAACATAAAGACATGATCAGTATTACTAGATCTCCCCACTTACAGTGGCATCCACAATTGTCTCTGCTGATGGCAGATTTTGTAATCTAATCAACCAGATTTTGTAATCTAATCTGGTGCAGCTTTGAGGGTTGATGTACACGCCTCTGCTATGTCAGGAAACTATAACAAACTGAGGACTGGGGGAGGCTGATTATTCTATCGTAAATTTGGTAAGTCATGGTTGGGGGTTACTCCCACGCCTCCAGGACCTACCTTGAGCCACTCCAAGGTTCTGATATGTACCCTTACTTGTGATGGGGGACTGTCATAGCAAATTCTTCCTTATTCTTTATTTCAATCACTCAGAAAGGTGCCTTTGGCAACAAAAAAATCACAGCCAACAGAAAATTAATGACTATGATGCTGTAATTAGCTGAGATTACAGGTTGCAGAAAGCTTCTCTCAGTGTTTGCCACTGCTACCATCCTAATTTTGGCATTACTAAGGATTGATATCAGTCAAAAAAGAGGATGTGGTTCAGCTACAGTAAGCCCAATAGAATTATGAGGAAATCTGACTGTATTATAATATTTTGATGATATGCTGAGGATTAAAAGGATTTTTCCTGTTAACCTGCTTAACCTTAATAAGCCTCCCTCTCATCCCCTCCCCTAGAACATGGACTTATTCTAATAAAGCTTTAGGGCACAAACTAAAAGAAAAGCTGGAGTGATCTAGATAATCCTAGTCTGGAAATCAAAACTGTTCATTAACTGAAGCAAAAACAGTTTACTCCAGAATAATTTGGATGTGACTCAATTTTGTAATTTATTTTGCGTGACTAGATGAAATTTAATGGATATTTTAACACATGCCAATATTTGAGTGGATTTACAAAATAGAACTTTTCAGTCACTTTAATGAGGAAAAGGAGTTAAAACATTACACTTGATCTTAGCCAAAAGGCTGAGCAGCGATAGGGAGTTAAAACATTAACCCAACTGATAATGATGAAACCATCTTCTCAGATACAAGATGTCACTGCACCTCCTTTCAAATTCTGGTGACAAAGAAATAGTGATTTCTATAACTTCCAGCAATGACTTCTGGAGGGGGGAAGATTTTAAATAAGTTTCTATTTGCTTTGGTGAACTTCACTGAATTGGCCTTATTTGATTTCAGATCCTCCTAAAGGAAGAGATTTCAGGATTTCCTGGTTGTAAATGAAAAAGAACACTTTGCTGAACTTCTATGACATCATCTGCAGCATTAAAAGGGCAGATAATCATGGGTTCTTGCCTGTTTACCAAAGCTTCTTTACCTCCCCAATCTATTCTATTTCCAAATGTCAGAGTTTTCTGAAACCTTTCAAAGCTTTGTAGACTGTCCAAGGTGAGGAAATACTAGGATAAATCCTCTAACTTTTGTGAAAGGTTTTGAATAATAAGATGGGCTCTTTCAAATATTGCACATTGCCCTGTGGACTCTCTAAAATTATATCCTGTGATAGCTAAACAGTTTTACTCCAAAGGGCAGGAGGCTATCTCGATTTCTAAAATGTCTGTGAAAATACTCATAACAGTACCTACCTGAGTCACAAATAAAGACCATCTGGAATTTGAAGAATATAACCAATATAATAAAATGTACTTTATCAATTAAAATCATAATACTATACAATGAATGAAAAATAGTAAGCACAATCTTGGTTTTAAATGTAACTTCCTTTCCAAACTCAGCCTAGAAATTGGCATATATTAAAAAAGCATGACCTCTGCAAAATAATATATAAAAAGCAGAAAAAGTGTGAGCAAATTATTTTCAAACTTATAAAAATATTTTCCAGTCTATTTAAAATACTAGAGACAAATAGCTAAAACGAATACTATATAAAAAAGTCTCTTCTCTATCTTTTTTTGGGGGAGGGGGTACCGGGGATTGAACTCAGGATCTTGTGCTTGCAATGCAGGCACGGTGCCACTGAGCTAAACACCCAGCAAAAAGCTCTTTTCTCTGTGCAATAGACAAGATATTTCTTACAGTAACACACCAATTTCTTTGTTATGCAAAACTCCTCGACCATAACTTCATGCAGACACGTGAAGAGCTGTGGAAACAGTCTTACCTCATATTCAAAGTCCTCTGTTCTGTCTGCATCAGCAGGCAGGCTAGAGAGATACTCATTGTCCTCATAAAATTCACGCTCCATCGGATGAAGAGAGTGGCAGCTACAGGGAATGCAGCAATATAATAGGAATGGGTCAAAAGGGCTGTTTTCAAGATTAAAACTGATTTTATAATTTCTCTTTAGTTTACTCTGCTTTGGAAGAAATGATCTAAACACTCTAGACTTTAAGCAGACAAGAGTTCAGAAAGAGCAAATTGCTTTGCTTTCTTCCCCTCCATGAAATCCATCAATTTGCTCTTTCTGGGTGAATATTAAGGGGAAGGGCCATGGTCAGAGTTGCTTTCTGTGAAGAGACTGATGCAAAGTCTTTGACAGTCTCAGTTCATTGCTACCCACCTGGCCTCTTCCATTCCCTGCATATGTAGCATTTGACACTGCAATCTCCCAAAGGGGCTTGTTTTGGAGCAAAGCTCAACCAATTCCAAACCCCACTGCCCCAAACAGTTTTTGAAAAGTCAGTTTCAAAAGCCCATAATTTTCAGACTGTGAAATGTATACACGTTATTCCCTGCTCTGTTCTTTAAGACCCCCTCGCCTATTCTCTCTCACAACCCATATTTCTCCTCTTTGATTCAGGGAACATACATGCATAGCAATGAGCATTCATGGCAACAACTCACTGGAAATTCCTAGAAGCTACAAAGTTTCCTAATTCCTTTAGTAAATTCTCAGTGACAGAGAGAACAGATTAAGTAATGCAAGTGAGGGGAACCTTAGTATGGATTTTGTATATGCTGTAACCTTTAGGCACTATTGAAAATAACTTATAAAAGTTATCTTTGAATTACTATATGTCAATATTCAGATATAACATATATTACAATAGGAAGGCTAAGCATCGTTTAACAACAGCAAAGGGCCTAATTCCATTTCTATATCTAAAAGCCAGTAACAGATCCTAAGTGCAAATGAAACGGGTGGCAAGCATGTCCGCTAAGCTCTGTCCCTACGGAAGTTATTAAAAACTGGAGTTCCCTTTTCACTAGCTGAAAACGGGAAGGGAGGGAGGCGGAAGGGGAGCTACTGAACACTTTCTGGAGCTTTGGGACTTAGGACAAAGTCACACAGCGCCCTGCCAAAGGGAGGTGGGGCTGGGGTTGCACCTCATAAGCTCCAAGGCCTCATGTCGTCACTTTCTTACCAACTTACCTAACGTGTGTTTCCTCACTTGTGACATGAGGATGGTAATAATACAATGCACTCCCTCTCTAGGCTGTTCTGAGAAGTAAATGAGCCGATTAACGTAAAACACATGGGGTATTACCTAAAATATGATAAGTTACCTAATAAAGGTTCATGTAAGCACATATTTACCGGGCGGGTACTAAGTGTCTGGTACTAATGAATACTGCGTTGGTTTGCTTGCTGTTGCTTAAACCTGCTCACCATATAAACTCCAGGAGGCAGTGGCTTTATTCTTACTCATAATTTTATGCCCAGCACCTAGCTCCACTGCCTGACACAAAGGGCTCCTTAATATGTAAGGGACAAACGATCCAAGTGATAGGTAAGCAAGTAGTGCCACTACCTTCTTGGAAGTTGAAGTTTCAAGAAATGGTTTCCAAACCTAGAATCATCCAGGGAGATTTCTGAAAACTGTTACCTAGATCCCACTATAAAAATTGTTATTAATTGGCTCAAAGTGGGGTCCAGGCATTGACAGGGCTTCTCAAAGTTCCTGGGTAATTCTCTCACACTCTTGTGACTCACTGAAAGATACTTATGGAGGCCACTGAAGGGCAGGGAAGTGTTTTACAAAGTCAAGAATGGTTTACCGAAAACAAAATGAGGTCAAAAGACGTTATTGCTTTTAGAAATCAAACTCTCAATAGTGTTTAAATATTTACTTAAAATCTCACAGAACAAAGTAAACCAGGAAAAATATATTTCCAAAACTGCACAAATAGGATTATTTGAAATAAAATGTAGCTGCATTCACATTAGGTAAAAGCAGGAAGAAATATTGTTTTAATTGTTCCTTATTTTATAGCACTCTACACTCTACTTACTCTCTGACAGCCAGGACCCTTTGTTTATATTTCAGTATATTGGGTAATTGGTTTCTTTGGAGAATTGTATTTAATTAATGTCCTGGTTTCTCTTTTAAAAAGAGAAAAGCAAGGGAGAGAAAGAGGAGACCCACAGAGGAGAACACAGTGCCAACATGTCACATCTACCTGAGTCTTAATAAGGGCTTGGCAGCTTTGGTGAGAAAATCTATTTCCCTGACCAATGGTCAGAGTAGCATGAGGGCTAGAGGGCTGCAAATATGAGGCTGAGCTAATCAGAGCCAGAGTTTTTCACTGTCTCTTCGCAGGTCTGGTTCTGGAGGTGAAGCAACTGTGGGGGTCAGGGAGTGAGCTCGCAGGGACTGCTGAGAACTACTTGGACAAAGTCTCAATGGAGAGGTTCTCCAAACAGAGCTGGAGCCCAACTCCATAATTGTTGGCTTGCTGGGGAGATTGTTCTTTCCAACACTTACTTTAAATGGAGAACGACAACAAATGGGGTGATGGGGAGAAATGACAGAGAAATACCTGTCTGAGAGCAGAAATGGACAGATGTCTGGCACCGGAGGGGTGGGTGGCCGGAGCTTGGCCAGGGCCATGATGTGCTCAAATGTGATGTCTGTCTGTGTGCTGGCATTCATGAGCTGCACTTCCGGGACTGTCCCATACGAAGGTCTACTGAGAGGCGTTCGCCTTAACACTTGCACCACAATGGGCTCCTTGGCATTTCGAAAAGCTTCCACTGCCTCTTCATGGGTGGCCTTCGAGAGATCCTTCCCATTCACCTGTGGAAACAGGAGGACATCATTCACCTCAGAGGCAAGGACAGAAGGGCTATCACAACAGATTAAAAAAAGCTAGAGAGGAAAAGTTTCAACCAGCTCTGGGTGAGAAAGGAATATTTAATCAGATGTTGACATTTATCGAACTCTTCACCAACATGAGCAAGTGGAAGAGATTAGAAAAATAATTACTTTGTATCTTTATGAAATATCAGGAGTCAATTAACAAAACACAATTAGAATTATTGGTAAAAGGTTTCAAAATTTAAATGGCATGTCAGCATCAGAAGATGTCCACCAAAACTTTCAGATAGGTAGAAAAGTTACGAATATTTCCCTCCTCCTCCAGGACTGGGAATTGAACCCATTACACTGAGCTATATCCCCAGGACTATTTTTATTTTTTATTTTGAGACAGGGTCTCACTAAGTTGCTAAGTTGTGACTTAAACTTGTGATTCTCTGGCCTCAGCTTCCTGGAGTGCTGAGATTTCAGGCATTTGCCACCATGCCTGGTTCAAGCATATCCTTTTAAAAACTGAGCCCTAATATCTTGATGATATTTTAAACATTTCATAAAGTCTTACTTGCCTGAAATCTACGTTTAAAGGATAATGTCAAATTTCTTTCATATTTGTCATCTTTCTATCCAAGTCCATGTTATTGTTTATGTGCATTTTCTCCACATCATCACAGCTCAAAGTGTGGTCCAGGAGCAACAGCAGTATCACAAAAGAGATGATTAGATATGCAGGACCCCTGGCCCTGACACCACCCTCCTGAGTCAGAACTGCTATTATAACAAGTTCCCAGCTGACATATGGCACACAAACACAGCCCTGCTCTTAGCGCCTCTGACACATATACTTCGAGTCCCTTTGGATCCTTTCCTGTTTCAATTTCTACCAACTCAGGACTCTCCCAGTTGGCTCAGGACACTACAGAGAAAGCAGTGAAGTTTACCTCTGTCTTTGGTCATTTCAGGGACAAAACTATTGACATTTAAGAGAGGAAGAACATATTATTCTTTTTATGGACTCTCCTACACCTGTGTGCTAAGGGCCAGGGATGTTTCCCAGCCCATGCAGCAACTAAACTACCTGCACACGTTTCCGACCCTTTCTCAGAGGCAATAAAGATGGTTATTAAACAGTTATTAATTTATTCCATTAAAATAGGCCCTGATAACTTTTAGCAAAAGTTGTGCTTTAGCAAAGGACTCTAGAGTCCTGAAACAGTTTCATGATTCCTACCCTAAATGAATGAATAATGTTGGCTTTTGCAAATATGAGGAGATATTTGGTGGTACAATGCCATGCCCGATACTCTGGAAATCATACCATTTCTGGACAGCTAACTGAACTACCCATTTCTTGGTGAAGCACTGGTAACTGCTATGCACTAGCAAACCCTTAAGATATCCCTGGGTGCCTAAAAAGAGGGAAAATAAATCACTGAGTTGCAGTTGAAGAACAACTGCTGACATTCAAATGAACACATTCTCTCCCCTTGAGTAGACAAAGAGTATGTGTGTGCTCAGTGCAAGTGTGGGGCATTTTGAGGTAAATGATACAATGCCAGGTGGAAATAGTCACTTCATGTAGAGGCAAGTTTAATGAACCAGAGGAGCTAATTTACTCAACGGCCCCTGAAAGAGTTAATGTGCCTTCAAAAAATGAGCAATTAAGTTTCCACAACAGTAAAATATGTCCCAGTTCAGTTCCTGAATCACTAGTAGGAAACTTCAGCTAGAGATCCGAGTAGGTACTTACCAGTGGTCACATGTTCACTAATCTATGCTTTTACTTTCTGATTATCTTCTTCATGGACTAAATTTGAAAAACTGTCACAGAATTTTCATGGACACAATCTTGCAATGTTTACTTGGGCGTATGGGATATGTGAGCATGGGATACCTATGGACATCATTACTTATGCTTGAGGTCCTGCTGGATGTCAGGTCTCTGGGCTACTGCAGGGTTCCCTGGAGGTGTAATCACCAAGGGATAAAACAGAGCCCAGAATGGAAAAGCACAACCTAAAGACTAGTCCTTCACATTGAATGATCATCCCCATTGTTTCCTGATTGTCCTCAGTATTTGTAAATTCCAGATCACTGGAGATAGTCAAGTGGTAGCTAAGACTGTTATGAAAATCTATGCAATAGGTAAGACTTGCTCTTTTGTCCTTGGCCTTTACTTAATAATGTCCCTTCAAGTTAATGAAGATCCACTCTTAAAGTTTCCCATTACCTTTCTCTCTCTGAAAACTCAGTCATAATCTGTTACCAACCATTTAACATCTATTGGAACTATGTCAATATGTTACCAGTTCCTATAGAAACAACTTTTAACAGTGGCAGAATGAAATAAATGAATGCTTGCTCTTTTTGAAGAGAATTTAAGCAATACCAGAAGGTAAAGGGAAGACTTCATGACCAGAATTTCTACCACTCATACTTTCGATGCTACTGGTTCATAAACTGTGTCAATAAGTAGTAGGTATACAATGCCACTAATCTATTTTCCCCAGGTGGCTGGGTGTCTTGTCTATGTGTTAATCTAGTCTTGGTGTTCGCAATGCTTATTTGTTTTAGTGACCTTCAAAGCAAAAATAATTTTTAAGAAGTGAGTTTCCTACTTGTAATTATTATTTATTTTGTGTTCCCATATGGTAAGATTATTTTTGACAAATCCACACTATACAATAATTCTGCAGAAACAAAAATTACTGAAAAGTATTTTAGGTGGTGAATCGTTAGTTTTTATTACAACGTTTAGCATATGCAATCAATATTAGCATTCATACAGTGAGATCAATAGCTATAGATTCTGTAGCAGGAACATCCATTCATTTACAATGATGACATTTAGATGCAAATTTCAGTCTTTGCTCCATGGAGAGTCAATATAATCTTAAAAAAGGACAGTCACTGTAATCTCAAATATCTTACTTCCCTATTGGGGAGTGCTCTTTTCTTCCAGTTATCATGCAGCTGACCTCTATTTTCATAAGCTATTTAATATCTCTCAAAGTAAAGAAGTCCATGACCTTTAAAGGCTCCACAGCTTCATGTGACCCCTCAGAAAATGTAAGCACTGTTAATACTAAACACCCTTTTTTTTTCACTTCACTTGAAGTTCATCAACATAGTGTTAGCCTACCAAAAGGTCACCATTTTATAAATTATGCCTTTCACAACAGAAGAAAGAACAGATTAATTAGAATTTTCTGGCAGTTGCTTTGTTCAGTTATTTTCAGTAATGGCTATGAAAAGAGTAATAATAGAAGTATATCTAAAGTGAACCCTACAGGAAAATTCTGTAGTAAGTGAACAAATAAATTAGTAGCAAAAGTTCATTTGTTTTCTAGGCAGTTAGTTTCTAAACCAACAGCAAGGAGTTTGGTATTTCATGGTGCCATACCGGTATCTTTCTATTTGTTTACCTCTATATTTTCTTCCACCCTCTTACTCCTCTGTCTCAAATTTAGATTTAGTCTAACATATAATTTTTGTTTGTTTCATGAAAAAAGACTGGACACGGAAGAGTCCATTAAAGGTGTCCCACTTAGGTAGTTAAGGGTGTAAACCCAACCTTTCTTGGCTCAGTAGAAAGTTGGAGTGTTTTTACCAGAGGAGTATAGGGAGGTGGATTTTCATGAGGAAAAGGATGGATGAATATGGTTGGGAGAAAATCTGATGGCAGCAGGTTATGAAAAATACCCATGTGCTATGGACTTTGAGTTTCAAATATACATGCAGAAGAGTTTCAGGAAGGATGTTAGTTTGATTTAAGGATGCTATAGAGAAAGATACTTTTTTCCACAGGGGTCATTAAACAGAATGAGAGGATGGGGTGTTCCTAAGAAACATGGATATTATAATTTCATCTATATAACATCTGGAATTTTGATAACTACAGTCCAAATTGATTTGGTTCTCCTTCATCCAAACAATTACAGTACAATTGAAAAGATTCCCGCTATCAATGTATGTTAAGAAAGAAGGAGTCTTAGAGGGCAAAGACTGGACTCTGAAAAGGTGATAAAACCACCTAATTTGAGAGGCATGAGAAGGCAGACACATTATTCAAACTCAAGGCATCAGAAACGGCAAAAGCACACAATAAGAAAGAAATGCCAATGACAGAAATTCTAGGATAGTGACATGTGGCTGTCCTCAAACTATATTTAAGATTGGAAACAAGTAGTAAGGGTGGTCTTAACCACATAATACTTGAAGCACTTACAAGATATACATACTCAGATGAACTAACAAGTATACATGCAAAGGGAGACTGAAAGAAAAAAAAGCTGTGGGAGATTTTCTGAGGGCTTCTCCCAGCCCTGCACCTATCAAGTGAGATCTACACAGACACATACCCTTAAAAATTAGATATTAAAGTGATGGCTTATGATAAACATATATCAATTTTGATAGACATTAAAAATATGTGCTTTGTTTCTAAAAAGTTATTTTCCAGTATATTGAATAGTGGATAGACAAGAAAAAGTCACTTTTCAGCAATCAGTGCAAAAGATGTGTGAATACATTTGTTGTGACAGATGGGCTAATTAATCCATAGCAACTTGTGAATGTTAAGTAAAGAATACAGCCTTTCATTTGTAAACCATATTATGGCGATGTGTGACAAAAGCTTCTATTTAACAAATAACTATCCTTTTGGATACCCTGCAAATCCCTGGGCCACTTATCACGCCTTCCCCAGTGATGGTAGCCACTGCTTGGATATGAGCTGTTTCTTTTTAATTACTTCTCCAAATTCAAGGACATGCAAAACTTTCTTTAATATGAAAAAACAATGGACTGTTCCCTTTGAAGTGCAAACAGGTCACCCTGGTCAGTAGCAACTTCTAGAGTCAGCTGTTTGGAAATGACAAAGATTTCCAAATCTTCATGCCTTTTATGAAAAATAAAGGCCTTTATGCATCCATGTCTTCTGGGGGAAAATAATAAGTATAAATATAAAAGATTACATATAACAGGCATAGCCTAATTTCAAGTTGAGACTAAGTATCAAAAATTTGAGAATTGAAATTCTGATTGGACAAGATACTGTGCCTGATTAATTTATAAGAACTTCCACCCTCACAAGTAACTGTGTAATTAATTTTGCTTAAGATTTCAAAGTGAATGCAATTCTCTATTCTCTACTCAGATCAAATGCTCTATTTGGTAATTAGAGAGGTGTTGCCAGAATTTGGTTTAGTACCAGTTCAGAGAAAGAAGAAATAATAAATTTCTGCTAAAACATTTGGCATGGGAGGAATTCAGAATAACTCAAGTTCAATATTTATCAGAACATTCATCATCTATGATTTTCAAGAATTTAAACAGATCATTAGTTTTCTAAACTTTGGTTTGCTTAATTTAATATGGACATCTGTTATAGAGCTAAGCATAGCATAGTATAACAAACATTTATAGTAAAAGGAACTCATAGAATAGGAATCATATGAAATCATATGAGTAAAACCCAGAGAGAAATTGATGAAAATTAACTTTGACCTTTTAAAAAAATTTGTCAGTGAACAAAACAATCACTGTCCTGTGGGCAGGCATGTGTTCATTAAGTAGTTTCAGAGCATAAGTACATAAAAATGTTAGATCACATCAATCCAGAAGTCCATTTTGTCCAGTGCTCTGCTTTGACAGTGCAATGATTGAATTTGTGGGAAAGAATAAGGTAATTATCACGTGCGACATAATAAGCACACTTCTCTGGAAGTGGTCCTGAGGCCCTTCTGGCTTGGCTGGACAGCAAAGGACTGTAGCTTCATTTCTCTGTGTATGGCGTATTATAGCTACCTTTGAGCTCCAATCTTCTGGGTATTGTGCAGTTGGCTTCCAGGGAGGAATGGAATCCATGACTGACGTCTAACCCAGACTGTCTATCTCCAGCAATCTGCTCCTTGACTGACAATGTCCCCCTGCTGGAACACAGACCCATTGCCTGTCCAGTAGTTTCTAGCTTCTGTTTAACTCTGCATGTGATTAATTCTGAACTTGTATGTCCCCCCAATAATTTGTGACATTCTGGAATTTTCCCTCACCAGGTGCTTTATGTGACACCATATTTATTTACAACCTAAGAAAGTTGACTATCTTAAAAGCGATGATACATGTGATAGTATTGAAGAATTTGGGCAACCTAAAGAGATATTAGGAGAGCTTTTGATGACATTTAATTAATGGATTATGACACTGAGGTCACAACGCTCATCCGGTGTGTGGCTTCCTGACCCTGTTCACAGTGTACTTTGATGGTGAGGAGTTCTCAAATGCAAGCAAAGATCCATCTTTTAACTATTCACATTAAGATATTATGAATCCATTATTTGTGAATGCTTCAAAACTGTTCATGAATCAATTTATAGTTTTGGTTATAGAAAATCTTGAGGATGTATCCTTCACAATTGCTTTTCCTTTTATTGTTCTTTCTTTGTCTTAGTTTGTATCCCTTCTGCACCTTCTATTTTTTTCCATAGTCAACTGCATACTTCTCTTCTAAAGTTTCCTACTTGGTATTTAACACATTTGAAGAACACTTACTTATATAAATTGTTCCTGTAATTAAGGAACAGGTTATGATATATTTTGATTCTAAATGAGAGAAATAAACTAAAATATAGTAACACAGCTTTATTTATTGCTTCATAAATAAGTTTATTTTTCATCACCTTATATAAAATCAAGGGATGTTTCCCCTCTTTGGCACAAGAGCTGGTTGTTCTTGGCCACAGTCCACTGTTCATTACCCAAATCTGGGCTTTCAGATGCCAATCACTACACAGGGCTTCACCAGGTTCCCACTTCAGGTATTGTTCCATGTCATGTATCCTTGGCATCCAATAGTAAGTGTATATTACAAGTCTTTATCCAGGCCCCTTCCCAGTTGGCTCCCAGGATGCCAGTACTTGCTAAGTGCTGTTCACATCACTGGCTCACCTTTTCCTTCTAGGTCCACAGGTAATAAAACTTCTCTCTAAGCATCTCCCACTTCCCATCCCCCACAAGTCTACTGCACAACATGCTATCCCTAATAATAATGTGTATTTCAAAATTGCTATAAGGGTAGATATTAGTCTCACTACAAATAATAAATATATGAGAAAAGTTACGTGTTAATAGGTTTGATTAGATCATTCCACAATGTAAAACACATTAAAACTAACAAAGTAGTATTTATAAATAAAGATAAAATAAAGACTTCTTTCTATTGCCAGTCCCTAGGCTCTTTCTGTTAACTATGGCTAACTATGCCTAGTTCATTGTTCCATCATTAAACCCTCTTCATTTAAAGCACTTATGCCTCTGTTTTCTTCCAGGACCCTTATATGACTAGACATCAAACTCCTCGATTAAGCAGTAACAACAACAAAAAGATTGTGAAAGCCAAGATTAACATTTGGAAACTAGCTTCACTATCAAAATTAGTTGTAACTAAAATACAATAGCTTCTAAGACTGAACAAAATGTACATTTTTAAGTAAAAATTAAAATATAATCTTTCTTGAAATCATATAGCAAATTTAAGTATTCATATAGTTGATATCTACTTTTCTTTTGTAGAATAACCTGAGTTTAGGTTTGTCCAGTGTTACTTTCGATTAGATTCAAGTTATGTATTTCTGGCAGGAATGCCCCAGAAATTTTGTTGTATCCTTAGTAATCTACCCTATTAGGAGGCAAGTAATATCTATTTGTCCATTACTGGTCATGCGAACAACATTTATAATGAGAGAAAGAGAGAGAGAGAGAGAGAGAGAGAGAGAGAGAGAGAGAGAGAGAGAGAGAGAGAGAAAATAAATGTAAAGCAATTTGCAGATTGAAGAGAATGGTAAGTCTGAAATTTGGTAAATCTGAAATTATGTCAAAATAAAGTTTCAAAAAGATTTGTTATTAAAGATGGATTCATGCTGTAATCATTATTTAGAAATCACAAATAATTATAAGGAATTGATGGATGAAGAACTTCCTACAGAGTTTCTGTTTTTGCATATCTTTAGAGAAACAAATTTCTCCTGTTCCCTTTTCTTATCTACACACACAGGCGTGCGTGCACACACACACACACATCCCTATGAGGAAAAAAATACAGATCGGTATTACTAACTTAATCTTTGTCATAACAATTCATCTACTAAATATCACCTGAAATCCTGTTCTCCAAGCTGAGCTATTTAAAAAGATAAATGGCTGCCTTTTGGCTAATTGTGGGAGTTCTTTCATTGCTATAAAAAGACATTTTATATCTCAAGTGACTCTATCAGCAGTGAAGAATGACTCAAAGTCTTTGAAGAGTCCATTGATGAAATGGTAGGATAACAACTACTTACTGACCTTTTACTTCCTAAGATAATACTAAGCTTGTGAAGGTGATTATTAACAAACCTATCTATTGAGTTTTGACACATCAGATCCAAGTATATTAACTTTAATGAGAAATTCTGATGGAGGCATAAAATTTCCTGCAACAGACCTAAGGATCTAAAGACATAAGGCATATTTAGCACAAATGCTGTTAAAATGAACTCTGATGATTTCATTGGGAAAAAGAACTTCACTGAGATTAACCCAGATTTTTAAAATAAATAACTGAAGATTTGGACAGTGATATTCATCTTCTCCTCCTTGAGCAAGATGAAATATCCCCTCAGCTCTTGGATAAAGTCTCTTGATGCTATCTTTGTGACGAGAGTGTAAATAATTGTAAGAAAGCATAATCTTTGGACTTTGCCACACTAGCATGGTGTCAAAGAAGTGCTAAAGAATAGCTATTTGTTAAGTAAAAGCAATCGTACTACATAATTACTAGTACCTTTGTAACAGGGCATATATCATAACAAAATCAAAGATGCTGAGGAATGTGCCTTGGTCTTTAAATGCTGCCATACAAAAAGTGTTTAGCACAGTTTGGTCCATTTGTAATTTCAAGGCCTGAAAAATGTGCTTTTCATGTACTTAACACTCTATAGACATGTATAAAAATAAATTTTCACAATTTTTCCGTAAAGACCTACATTAAAACAAATGACTGTATCAGTCACAAAAATTATTTGTCTTTACTTGCAAACTGCATTGGTTTCACTTTCTAGCTCCATTCTGTAGTCCAGTTATTCCAGGATTCCTTTTAAACATGGGATGCAAATAATTCTTGAGTGGCAAGCAGAGGCATTTAAACCCCACCCACCCACCATTCACTGTTGTAGCTAAGAACATAAATGTGGGAATCACCCAGAATCACCCGGGTCTAAACAGAGTTCTCAGTGCGAGCACTGTAAGTTATTAAGACCCTCTCAGCCTCAGTTTCTTCACCTGGAAAAGGAGATAGCAATTCTCATTCAGAGAGTTATGGATGAGATCGAATATATAACACAGCTGACACAGTGCTATGCTGTCGACCCCCAGCACCCCCTTTCTGCCCTCTCTCCCTCACTAGGAGTGACAGAGACAAGGCCACTCTCTGGGCACAAGATGCGGTCATGGCAGTGAGAGCCACACTCTCAATTAGCACTTGCAAAGCTCCAAGAGCTGAGCCAAGCCCTTGGCCTTGTCCTCTCCATCACACTCAAGAATAGGCGTGGACGGTGAGTAATTTATCATGATTTCAAATTTCAAAGGCTGAATATAACAGGTTGAGCAAAGAAAGGCACCTGCTCTCACCATTCACTACAGAAAAACAAACAATGTGCACACCTATAACTGTCACCAAACCCGTAAAGGTCGAATAACAGTGTCAATAGTAATGAGGGTGCATGAGGTCTCACTCTGCTTGCGTAGAGTCCTGGGAGTGACTATAGGATTTGATACTGGAGGTGGGTCATAAAAAATGAAGAAATTTATACATTGCAAAGCTGGGAGTAAGGAAAGGAGTTCCAGGGTAAAAGCTTGGAAGAGCAAGTTTTCTCATGACCAGTAGAAACCAGGTGTGCCCGAGCATGGCTGGGTTTGTATGAGTAGTGGGCAGAGGGTAGAGAGGTGGAGAAGAGACTGACACAGAGCCTCCTGTCCCCCATGGGCATTATTTTCAACTCTTTTCACTTAAAAAGAAGCATTATCTTATTAAGGTTTTAGTTAGGAGTAACTAAATGGAAGTAGGGAAATTATTTTGGCAGTTACTGGAGAGACATAATGAGTATCTGGATCAAGACAGAGGCTGTGTGGATGGTCCAAGTGGTGGAGGACGGGAAGGGTTGTAACATGGTACTTGGATGCTCCCATTTGTATATATCCTATGAGCCTTATCAGATTGGCACATTTTCTACAACAAACTAGACTTAGTTTCTACCCTGATCAATTCAATCCATATTGTATAGAAACAGAAGTGGTAAGAGCTAAATTGTAAGTGTAAAAACATAAAGTCATTCTATGTGGACGTCTGTCCCTTGTAGACTTTCATGTTCAGCCATGGGAAGGTTTCTTTAGCATCTCTAACCCAGTGCCTCTAGGAGGAAAGGGATTTCACATAGGTTTGAATGGGCAGGACAAAATCTGAACAAACTGCCATCACCCTAGGAGAAACACAAGGCTTAAATCATTTTTGACAATCAGTTCTGTCAACTGAATGCATTCTGACACTTGTTGAACTCAGTTCATGACATGAAACTACAGGGAAATCCACATGCTTTTATGTCCACAAGTAAAACCACCTGAACCGTTGGTGCACATTAGCCTTTCTAATATCATGCTTCTCACCGCCTCAAATTCATGGGTTTGGAGAAGAAATATTTTATATTATATTAATAAAAGTAGATTGCTTCCTAAGGCAAAAATGAAGCAACTGCATTTAAAATAACAACTGATGCTATTTTACATAAAATATTTGAAATTTGCCCCAGTAACTATATTGAAATGGCTATCTCTAAGCACACCTCCAAATAGATAATAATAAAATGAGCAATACAAAAATTTGTTGAGTACTTCCTATGTGCCACTTACTCAGTATTTAGTACTATCTGATATTAGAGATGTAGAAATTATTTTCATGTTCATCCAATAGCTAAAGAAGCTTAAAACAACAGATTAAGCTCAGAATCACACAGCTACTATGTGAAACCTAATCCAAGGATGATTTATAAGTTTATATTAATTATTTTTAAACAACAATAGAAGTTCTAGGATAGAAGCTCTAAAAGTCACACAAGAATATTGGTGGGAAGTTCATTCTTTGATTTTATTTCAGTAAATAATTCATAAGATTATGAGTAAGTAGTGAATCAACTATTGATATTCATAGTGTGGATAACTGCCTTGTGTCTCCCAGAAAAGAAAATCCAGATGAAAAGTAAAGAAATATTTTTGTAAAATTAATGGATTAGACAGAATGCTATTAAAGGGCTACTTCAATTCCAAAAACCTATTAAAAATTATGTATAGCACGAGTAAGCCCAACTCCTCAAATAGTCCCTGAATTTCTTAAAATTTTGGTAAAGAAGACTTCCTGCATTTTTTTCTATAAGTGAATCAGGAAAAGCTCAGAAAGGAAGCACCTAAAATGGCTGTCAGTCTGCCACTGGCCTTTTGCTTTCAGACACCCAGGACAGGGCCCAGCCTAGGTTCTGTGTATTGGACCAGTATTCACGCTGACCGCCTCACAGACAAGGTGGGAGAAGGTGTATGTGGGAAAACCATCTGCTGCTCTCAGGCTGCTACCTTTTCAGACATGGTCCATGAGGGATCGGAACAGGAGGAGTATCTCTAAAACAGTGGCTGGACCATGTGGAGACTTGGAGGCCACTGAAGGCTTCAGGTCTGTCTGGGTGCATGATGTACAACCAGGCAACAGTATTCATGCAGCACTATTTAAGTTCTTTAAAATGAACAGATAGTAATTGTACAAATTAATGAGCTTCACTGTGAAATTTCCCTATATGGATATACTATGCTTTGATCATGTCCTCTATCCCTCTCTTGTCTCCCTACCTCTCCTCTTCCCTCCCTTTCTTCCCAACACCTTCCTAGTCCCCCTTCTACTTTCAGGTTATTTTTCTAAGCTTATGCACGTGGAGAAAATACAGGACATTGTTCTTTTATGTCATTCAACATAACATCTGATTGCATCCATTTTCCAGAAAATGACAAGAAATCATTCTTCTTTGTGGCTCAATAATACTCCACTGGGTATATCTGCCATATTTTCTTTATTCAGTCGTCTGTTGACAGGCACCAGGTTGATTTCGTATCTTAGCTACTGTGAATACTGGCACAATAAATACCAGAATGCATCTGTTTCTTGAATGCTGACTTAATTTCCTTTGGATATACACCCAGGATGGGAGAGCTGAGTCACATGGGTAGTTCATTCTTAGTTTTTTGAGAAACCTCAATACTGGTTCCTGTAGTGGCTGTACTAATTTTCAGTCCCAACAACAGTGTATAAAAATTTCTTTTTTTCCTCACATCCTTACCAGCAATATTTTTTATAATCACCATCCTTTCTGGGGTGAGGTGGAATTTCATGGTAGTATTGATTTGTATTTCCCTGATGGCTAAAGATGTTGAGCATGTTTTCATAGATATATTGGCCATTTATACTTATGTGAGAAGTGTCTATTCAGGTCATTCTGGGTGGCACTGTCTGAACACTATTTTACCGGGTTCTGCTTCAGAAAACAAGACAGGGAGACAGAGTGGGTTTAACTCTGCAAATAGAGGTGTCACAGTCAAAGTGCTACAAAAATGTTTCTATACAAATACTCTTGATTTTATTTAGCTTCATTTGGAAGAGTGCAGGAAAGGGGCAAATTTTTTAAAAATTTACTTCCTTCAAGCAATTAACATCTGTATGCTTTTGAAACAATTTTTAGCAGATAAAACAATCCCGCCAAGGCCTGGTAAAAGCTCTCCATCGTTCCATGTCTGCACAAATTACTCTGTATCTCTGATGATTTTACGTACATTTAATCACTAAAGATTAATTACATGGCATACGGAAACCAGTGAAACACTGAAGAGATAACTTCAGTTTAAGTGCACATGCAGCTAACTTGTGGCTTTTTAGAACAATTTTAATTAAAAATACTAGAAGAATCATCGGGCTGAAAATATTAGGAGCTCTGGGATGGATGAGCTTAGCATAGCTAATTAATTGTATATTTAATCAAAGCAGCCTTTGGCTGTAATTAATAATCTATTTTCCTCTGGTAATAAATATTGTAGTTCTGAGAAAGCGCATTTATAATTTCTAGAATGCCATATGAACAGAACACTGGGACAGAAAATAAGCATATCCTCACCAGCTTTCAAACCCAGGTTGATCCCATTTATTTAGAGAAGATGTTGCCTATCTCTCTTTCATTCATTTTAAATGTCATCACATGGCGGCAGCTTACAAACAGCTGTCCCAGAGTGACTTGGACAGGACAAAGGTGCAAAGAGTAATCCTGAAGGAGTGACTAGTGCAACGCTAAAGCGTGTTTTTTTCTTTTTTAGTGGTGCTGGGACTTGAACTCAGGGTTGCTGTCACTGAGCGACACACCTAACCCTGTTAATTTTTTTGAAGTTTGAGACAGGGTCTCCATAAATTGCTCAAGCTGGGCTTGAATTTACAATCCTCCTCCCTCACTTTCTCCTGTAGCTAGGATTGTCGGCATGCCCCAACATCATGCTAGCTGCCTCAGGATGATTATGATGATGATTATACCACAAAGATATTATACTTTAGAGAACTTTAGGTAGCTCCATCTTAATCAGATTGCTGGGATGGTGAGACATTAAATAGTTCCTTCCTTTCCTTTTGTCTTAAATGGCAGAATGAGATTCAAAGATTTCTACCACTTGCAATCTGATAAAATGGTCAACCAGTTAAGAGTCTTTTCTTTGCAACATGATAGTTTTTCTTTCCTTCAAGTGGTAAACATGTGCTTGTACACACACAAGCTCACATCTCCGCTTTTCAAGAATCCACATTAATCATACAGTATGTGTGCTCCTATGACCCTTTCATTAATTTTTGTGAGAGAAACTATTTTGGGACGTAGTCATAGGCTTTTCATATGATTTAAGATTTTTTTTTTGTATTGAAGGCAGGATTTGAATTCTAAGAACATGGAAGACTATGTAATAAATTAATCTTAGACAACAGCTTTTCTTCATTTTGCACAAATGTGGTTTTATTTTTGGTACTGAAGATTGAACTCGGGTCCTTGTGCTTGCCCAGCAGGCGGCGAAACCACTGAACTAAATCCCTGGCCCCACAAATGTTTTAATATGCGAAACTTAAAGTCAATTTGCCTTAAAAGTTTTAAGATTGTTATAATAGCATGTAGGAGTTATACAATGTTGAATAAACAAATCCTTAACTTAAAAAAAAATCTTTTCAGATCATTGAGAATATATTATTTTTGAGAATATATTATTTTTATTTAATTCTTAATACACTGATCAATTCATAGCACAAATTTCATTTTTCTGGGGGTTATGTGGTCTTCAATGAATATGTATGAAAGAGACAGATATGAATTACATTAGTAAACTTATATCATATGGAAATATTTTTAGTCTGTACCAGTGGTGGCAAACCTGTGGCACACATGCCACGGTGGGCTGTTTATATCATTGAAAGGTCTAAAAGGTTTGCCATCACTGGTCTATACTGGGCAGGAAACAAAGAATTGAATAAAACAAAGAGATGAAAATTGCAGATTTCCAAAAGACCACTCTTAAAATCACATAATCAAATGTAGCTTTTAGGCCAGGTGTGTTAACACATGCCTGTAATCCCAGCACTCTGGGAGGATGAGTCAGGAGGATCACAAAAGTGAACCCCATCCAGGCAGCTCAGTGACTTAATAAGACTCCATCTCAAAATAAAAAAGGAGCTAGTATTGTAGCTCAGTCCCACGTTTAATCCCAAGAAAAGTTACTTTATTAAATACATGATGAACCCTTCAGTACTTAATTTGTTTATAACATTCAATTTCCAATGAGAATAGAAGCATTAGAGACATTTGTTTAAAAAGCAACAAAAGAGCCTTTTCTTTTTGAATTGTTCCTAGTTGGCAAATTCTAACCTAGATTCACCCAATGTTCCAGAAAAAACATTTACCTGAATAGTCCAAGACAGGGCTCACGGTGCCATCATTTGCCCCAATTTTCCTAGAATTTTTCTCTTATTGATTGAACAGGACTGAAAGTTTCAACACTTTTCTCTAAGAATTCATATGATATTGGATAGCATGTGCCTGTTGCTCTGTGTGTGTGTGTGTGTGTGTGTGTGTGTGTGTGTGTGTGTGATATTTAACAGTCACCCACTAGTACTCAGAAGAGTGAGGTGGCAGATATATTGCAACTGTATAGGGAGACCCCGAAGAGCCTGGCCGTGCCCATACTTACCCTGAATTATTCTGGAACTGAAAGGCAAGGAACCTACTCTGTTTGTCATTTTGGAACCCACCCAAGATTCTTCTGAGCCGCTCAGGCTTGAGTCAGATGTCTGCTGATGAGGTTGAGAAAATGTATTTGGAGGAGTGACATCCCACCAAAGGTAGGTGGCGGGAACTGCTTGAGATGTGTGGGCAGATGTGCCTAGCAGAGGTTCAAAAGAGGCGATCTAGAGACACAACAACCCTGAAGACAGGAGAGCCCAGAGGCTCTGATAAACTACTCCTGAGGTTGCTCCCGTGGGGAGACCGTATGTGTGTTACAATATGTAACATTTTTAGTGGAATCCTTACTGCATCTCATACTGATTATTTTTATGTATACTGTTATATAATATATACATCATAAATGAAGAATAATCAACATGGGGTGGATTAGGAATTCAACAAAAACATGGAAACTTTTTTGCTATTTTATCTTCCACATGACACTCCCAAGGGCTCTCTATACAATGCTTGTCAGTGTGTGATAATGATGGTAGATTTAGACGTGTGGAAAAAGCATGACTGCAAGATTTTTGTATGGTACAAATTTGAATAATAAAATATTATAAACAACAAAAGCATTGGATTAGTGGTCAGAGACTAGAATCTTCATTTTGGTTCTACCACTGGCTACCAATTTAGACTTGGAAAGTCTTTCATACTCTGGAAACCTCAATCCCTAATAAGTTTCAAATATATGTGAAGTCATTAAGATGAGGGGGGTTAGAGCTTGCTATATGCAATTTATTTAGTAATTTATGAATTAACTAGCTCACCAACATTTATCTCACTGCTCACAAGAAATTTAAGTATTATCCACATCTTAAATAAGAGGTAAATATTGGTTTAATTGATTTTTTACCAAGGTCAAACAACAAGTGAAAAATCTGGGATTAAAAGTCTTGTCTGGCTCCCAGCATTCTTCTTAGGCCATACTAAAAATCTCTCATTTGTCCTCAACCTACTGCCTGGATTAGATAGCTAATTACTGTGAGAGATACAAGAAATGGTTGTTAATTTAAATCCAAATATGTTCTCAGCAAAAATGCTTATCAAAGAAATCAATTATAGCAAGACATAAACTATTATTGATTCTTAAGTTCTGTTAAGTATATTTGAATTAACTAAAAGCCAGGCCTATAGGCTGAGTTTGGACCTTGTGAAATACTCAATTTGGCACTCCGTAGAGAGCAGATGTTACCATTACATTTTTACTAATGTCCTAGATTCACTGAATGACAGTTACACTGGCTTAGAGTTTTATGTTGAAAAGAAGAACTGAAAACTTCAGCAAAATAGCCAACATTTATTTAGTCTACCTTCAAAACAAAACAGTAAATTTAGTTTGGAGAATTGAGAGTTGACTGCAGTGTGTAAATTTCTGCAGTTCCAAACATGGAGATAAGTTCATCTACTGTTCCACATGGCTCATGCCTGCTGTATGTAAGGTGTAGATAGGAGCAGCTGTGTAGAGGATTTCCTGTGACTGAATCACTGGTTGACTAGTGCAATATCGTTTGGTCAGGGCTTTCTCAAGCACAGCACTAATGGGATTTGGATAGGGTGATTCCTTGCTGCGGGGGGTTCTCCTGTGCCCTATGGATGTTCAGTGGCATCTCTGGCCCCCACCCACCAAATATCAGTAGCTCTGACCCCTCTGATCAGAAAAAATGTCTCCAGACATTGCCAAATGTTCCCTAGAGGGCAAGATTGCACCCAGTTGAGAATTATTACTATCACTTAACTTTATTCACATTAAAATTTGCTGGATCTATTAGATACTGAGTTTATTATGAGAACAATGTATAAAACAGAACTTGAAGGGCAGACCTCTGTCTAACATTCATTTTTCTTAAATTTTATAATGGCATGTCATATTTTTAAAAAGTTATCCTATGATAATCTGCTTTGTTCTTGTGGAATGGGACTTTGAATTTAGGGGCTCATACACACCTTGCAAGCATTCTACTGTTAAGCCACACCTCCAAATCAAGTAGTATATCTCAACAGGGCTCAAGTTAACTTCATTTATCCCCACCAGCCAGAAAAAGTTTAGTGTGATTGTTGAGGTTCTTGCACTATGACATTTTCTTAGTCTAGAGACTCAGAATCTGTCACTTGTCTATCAGCTTCTGTATGTCTGATTTCTTGTACTGTCATTAAAGAGGTTAATATCTTGCTTTGATAGTTTTATCTTTATGACAAGAATTTAGAAGACATGGATTCCTGGTTTTCAATGACTGTTGCTTTGTTACTTCAGTAAATACTGTGTTTCAATATTTTTTAATTCAATTTTTAAACTTTCTCTAAACTTAAATTTTCTATTATCTTTCTCAAGTAGTAGCAGACCTAGGTATGGTTATAATATATACACTAATAAATATGAGCCTATTATAAAGTTAAAAAATTGAAATTCTATGAGCTCTTCTAGAAATGCTCCATTCCATGTTGATTATCTGAGCACTTCATTACTTCGCTGACTTGTCAGGATTTAGGGACCTGGGTATAAGAATGTGGAAGAGATAACAATATACGGTACCTTACAGGATTCCAACCTGTGAACATCCCCAGATTAACAATAATACCTTGTTCTGGAAATAGAATTTAAGTATTTAGTGGTCTTGACATGACTGCATACTGCTATTTTGGATGCTGATGGAAAGAAACATAGCAGATTCATTTCTTATTCATTCATTCATATATAATGCATTTCTTTGTAGATTTAAAAAGGACACATACATATGTATTTTCTAAAAGGCTATAAAAGTCAATTACTGTGTTTATCCAAAGAGGAACAACTATCCCAAGTTTAGAACTCTAATTTGAGAAAACCCTCACCTCTCAGCTTGCAGACATTTTCCATCCTAGCTCATTAAGATGGACTAAGCATGCTGAGAAAGACAAAACCTGTGCTTGCTCTCTAGCTGCTGCTTCCATGGAAATTTTAATTGCTTAATATCAGGGCTTTAGATCATTTAGATACCAAGAGATAAGCCTTATGAATTAAAGAACATTGTTGGTATATTACCACACATGTAAATAGATATTTTGCATAATGAGCTAATTTTTCAAATCCAGTGTCCACAATATTAAACATTTTAATACACATAGTTGAGGTTCTCTCTACAGAATTTCAAGCCCTAGCCTAGTCAGGATTGGTTATAACAGAAAAAAAGGCAAATGATGTTATTAAAACTCAAAAGCTAACAGTTAAAATTTAAAATATAATTAGATGTTGAGACCTTTCTAGTGTGTAATGTTGTGGTCCTGTCAAAGCACAGGAAATACAAATTAAAATGGCAAATTAGAAAATAATTTCCTGAGTCTGAGATTAGCTTCTTCTTTTGACCCCCTCCCCTTCAATTTTCATTGATGAATTATGAAAAAAATTATTGAGCATCAGCTGTGTGTTAGACACTGCTTTAGAGACCCAGGCAATATCAGTAACAGACAAAATCCCTGACCTCAAGGAGTTTATATTTTCATAAGGCAAACAGACACTAAATGTGCTAAACAATTATTTTAAGTGCTATGGAAAGATAATTGTGTATCAAGAGCTATGAAAAATTGATCAGTGAGAGGGGCACTGACAGTGGAGAGGGAGGTTGTATTCTTTGTGGTCCGTGTAGGTCTCATAGAAAAGATGCTAGACATTTGAGCAGAGATTTAATTAGAGATAAAGGAATGCTCCTGTCCTTCTGGAGGAGCTGGAGGAGAGAAACAGCCATTGCAAAGGCACAGAGGTGGGAGCAATCCAGATGGATCTGTGCACAGTCAGGAGGAAAAGGGACCAGGAAAGAGTGTGCACAGACTGGGGGGAGGGTGGTAACAGATGAATGCACAATAACCGACACCCACTAGGCCAGCATGTGGACGAGGGTTTTACCCTTAACTGTCTTTCCAACAGAGACAATTTTCCGAGACAGCTTTCTTCACTTTTCATAGTCTGGTTTCTTTATTCTGTTTTCATTCTTCATGTTCCTATTTGGTCAAACCATCTCCTTCTTGCTCTGCCATCACCTGTCAGCTGCTACTTCCTTATGCTGCTGCTGTTTCTCTTGCAGTCTCCTGGCAGACCATCCACACAATCACCAAACTCATTCAGAGGGCTCTGAATAGGGCAGTGGGCCAAGCACACTGCACTGGGCATATCCTTGCTTTATCCTAGTTTTGCAATAACTCCCTTAGAAAGGCATTATTATTACCCCTATTTTCAATAAGAAAAGATATAAAGGTTAGGTATTTGTTTAGGTTGCATGATAAATATTTATAAGCAATGAAATTTGAAACCCAGCTGGGTGGAGTCCAAAGGAAAGGTTCTTGTCCACTGAGTTATACTGTTTCCTGGTTTTTCTACCCCCAACTCAAGAACCATTTCATATATTGAATTTAACAGAGTAGGGCTATTATATTTATTTTTCACTGTGAGAATGGATGCTAGAAGTCATTTACCACCCAGCCTTCCAGGATTTGAATGTCTTTCACAACAGCTTTGCAAAAAGTTCATCTTGGCTGCATATAAAAACTCCAGCAATAAGGAGTTGAAATAATTATTGTTTTTAGTACCACTGTATTACAACATATGCCCATAACATTCCATTGTTTTCCCTTATGTAAAACTGGAAACCAGTGACTGTGATCTTTCATATAACAGTATTGAAAAGTTACTGTCATCATTCAGTTTTCTGTCTTCTAAACAGTGTTTTGTCTTATTTTTAAGTTGTTAATTTAAACTGTAACATATTTAAAAGTTAGTAACACGCCTTGAGGCCTATTTCTTGTTAAATACAAGTTTTGGGCATCTGATATACTCTTCTTCCTATTTCCCACCTAATTCCTGCTTCCAATTAAATCTATCATTTATTCAAACATACAAACATTTTTTATAAATAGCAATACATCAGTGTTTTAGAGATTAAATGGTAGCAAAGACAGATACAAGTTATGGGTAAACGTCCTCACTTCTCATTCTATGTCAAGGCAAATACAAATAGTAACTTAGGGTCCAAGAAATTATTTCTAGCTTTTAAGCATGGCACAAAGAATGATCTGTTCTTATTTCTTTAAAATAGTTTGCTATAATTATCTCAGTTTTCTAAAGTCAGAAATGTGGATTCAATTCTATTCTATGTCATGAGATATTTTTGTCCCTCCGTTACATTCTCATATGTAAATACAACAGTGCAGGGTGGGGAGAGGTCATTTCTATACTTAAATGTTTAGTTGTCTTCTCAAACAGGTGACAGCAAGAATAACAACACCTCCAGTGAGCCATGGCATGCTGGGAATTTCCTGAGGTGTCATTTCCGTTCCAGAATTAACTCAGAGGAACAGTCAGTTTTAAGATCTCATCATTTCAAGGTAAGTAGAAGACATGCCCTGTCTTGCACCAAGTCCAGGCAAGGTGCATGTTTTGTGCATCTGAAATATGCTTTTTCCCCTGTGAGCCTCCCTGCCTGGTGCCTGAGATTCCTCCTTTGCCCTTTACCTGCAACTGGAACCCTGCCTCCAATTAAATCAATCAATCAAACAGACAAACATATTTTCTAGCAATAGTACCATATCAGTGTTTACTGCTCTTTAGATGAGTTTATCAGGTCAACTAGTGTCAGGGTTACAATTTTAAGATATCTGGACATAGAGCCAGTGCATTTTCCCAAATGTTGAGGTTAGTGAAAAGGGACAGATTGTGGGCACTGTGGGGCGTGAGTGGGTGAGTGAGCTCAAGGGGTCAGTCCTGGTGGGCTGATGGTTACATCCTACATGGCACAAAATGCCACGGGATGGCCAGGTCTGGTGCTTTTGTCTCACCAAGAAGTACAAAACTGATGCACCCACAAAGAACATTAGGATCCATAACTTCACCTTAGAGTTAAGGAAAAGAATCGCGAGAGTGAAGTAAATAGTCCCAAATCACAACTAATAGCAAACCTGGGCAATAGAGATGCCCAGTCTTTGGATTCCTTGGCTAGTCAGGGTTATATTAAGAGGAAAATACAGGAAACAATTCTAATAACTGACATTTACATGACACCATTCACTGAGCGCTAAATATTATCCTTTCATGTATTCTTCATTTAATCAGCAAAAGAGCTCACTGCAGTGGGATGCTCTTTCTGTTCTGCTTTTTGGGAGATGAAGAACAGATGCAATGATTTTAGGTGACTTATCTCAAATCATGCAGCTATTTCATGAAATGGCAAGATTTGAACCAAAACTCTTAATTACTCTACTAAAATGAGAAAAAGTACTGAGGTTAGCAATACCAAGTTAGTTGGTAGTGGCAACAGAAAAAAAGCTGGCTCATCAATGGATAATCCTGCCATTTTGAGAAAGGTACTTTGCAGTTCAAAAATCCCTATAGATTAACTTTGATCTCACAGACTTATGAATGATTATTTGAATAATTTTGGTCTAGGACACTTGTAAATTCTCTGTATAATGTAGAGCATTATTTTCTTTCTTTTAAAAATAAATTGCTGCACACAGTAAAATAGTGCATAGTTTCTCTTATATAAGAAACCTAAACTATAAATTAAAGAGTAAAACTAAATGAGAGATGGTAGGAAACAAATTTTTTGAAGATGGGGAAGGGGGTCAAGGGAAGAGGAGAATTTGGGGAGAGGGACAAAGGGATTAAAACTGATCAAGTTATGTTATACACATGCACCAAACCCCAAAACAAACATAATTGTTATGTACTGCCATCATATACTAACATAATATTTTTTAAATTGCTTTAACAAAATACTATGAAATTTTTCTCCCAGGTCACTATGTATTCAAATAGTAATGGGTGTTCCTATTATGTCACTGCACAGATATGTCAATAAAATATACCATGAATCTCTTAAAAAATAACTCGTTGAATGTTTTTGATGTATCTATCAAACAAACAACATTTTACACATAATTTTTACCATATTTTCATCTCTTTAGCTACTTGGAAACTTCTTTTCAGAGGATGATTAGAAGAAAATGTAAGTAAAATTTTAAAATGAGTGCAAAAAATTGGATACAAGGAATATCAGCTCAAATGTCAGAGGAAGAAGGTTTCATTCATATAAATGCAATGTGCGTAATACTGGACTGAATTAAACCACAAATAAGATTTACTTCATCAGTTGCTTATTTTTTTGAAAGGGCATGTCTGAGCAGTGGCTACATATTTTAATAAGCTGCCCAAGAACCTTTAGGAAAGATAAAAAGACTAGCAGTCAGATGCCACCATTTATGGATCCTGACAAGAACCATTAATTGTCACTGTGTTGCTACCATTTGAACTCATACAGTCGCTTTACTCTGAGTTCTTGCAAGATCTGGGAGGATCATTAAAGGAAGCTTGAGGCTAAGCACAGATAATAGGAGCACTTTAATATTCTTGACGCTTTAGAAAAGAACAGCATGTCATACATCAATGTTACACACTGTTCAGAAGCTCGCTCCATCAAGGTGGGGGCAAATCCCAGGCATCCCGCTGCTTCCAAAAAAGAAAAGAAATATTTAAGATCCTGCTCCCCAGAAGTCCTGAGGCACATAAGAATCCAAAGAAATCTCAAAAGAGACACATATTATTTTTTCCTCTTCTTGATATTTTCTCTTTGAAGTCTTATGTAAGATGATTGAGAGAAAGAATAAATTGCTAAAAGTTTAGAAAATAAAAGGAAATTTTAAAATAAAGACAAAAACATCAACCTTGATTATGGAAGATACCTACTACCGATCCTTTGACATGAGAGCAAATGTTAAAAATATTTAAAGGCTCAGCTGAAGTGCAAGCTGTATTTTTGATCCCACATAAATGGTATCTCCTAAAGAATTCTATTTCATGACTGCATCTCAAAATATATATCATTTTCAATGTAAGGATGAAGAGCCTCAAAACGTTTGATATTGTTCTATGAAAATAAGAAGAATTATACACATTAGAAAAGTTCTAAAACTCTTAAATAAAGTCGACCTTGAACGAAACTCTGATGGATGCCCCTGCTTCCGCCGCCCTGCCTCCTTAAGCAGCCTGGCTCTGTCAGAAGCCAATGCACTGAGGATGTACATGTTACGCTCCTCACCATGTGTCAGGCATATGTTTCCATACTATGCTGGTGAATTTTCTTCTTCTCTACATATGGTTAATATTTTCAGCTCTGAGAATTGGATGAGATATAATATAAAATACTGCGGTCTTGACCTTATAAGATGGAGTTAGATGTCAGCCCTCTCAGTTGATTTTGATAACTCTGACTTCTGTGAGGCTCAGTTCTTCATCTGAAAAATGGGCAAATAATTCCAATCTCACAGGATTGTTATGAAGAATAAATAACATATACTGTAGCATCTAGTATGGATCTGGACATCACAGATAATGATTATTAACTGAATCTGAGTTTCACTTGGTGACAGGTACTATTGGGTGCCTACTCAACTGGCGTGCATCTCTTCCTGTTCCTATTGTAGAACCACAGATCCCCTAACAGAGATTATTTTAGGTACTCCTTTTCCAGCTTCCTTGATAGCTAAGAGCCAAAGCATTTTTTGTACCCTAAAGTATTTTTTTGAGGAAATTTGCTGAGCTATATCAGGGATTTTTCATCTTAATAGAAGAGATGAGAAGAAAAAATTCTGGTGTGTTTGGCTGCATGAAGCTGTAACCCTTGGAGCTGTGGCAGCCATTTGTGACAATGAGGAAAAGACTAAGAGAAGGAGAAGTTAATCAAATGCCCATATATCCTTGATCCACTGACCTAAGGCTAGAAAAAATATTTTGTTGCGAGCAAAACAAGCTTAACTTATTGTTTAGCCAATTATTGATGGGAATTGTTTCTTGCAGCCAAGAAGCATAAAAATGATGAAACTAAATAGCTCTCTATAAAATATAATTATAATCAAGTCACACTTCTTGATCTGGTAAATTGATCATTGTTGTCCACAAATACATAGAAAATGCCTAATCTATGTAGGGCAGTGCAATAGATTCTAGTTTAGCAAGTAAATATATGCTTTCTGCAGGAAGATGTTCTCAATTTAGCTATGGAGACAAAGCTTGTGTATACAAAAGCTAAACTATAATGTAATGTAGCATATTCTAAGAACTAAATTGGTAGTGTAAATAATCAGTGCTATGAGAATTTAGAGAACTCTCACAATTATGAATAATACAGGAAAACTTTATAGAAGTCTTGTATCTAAGCTTGTTCTGAAGGAATGTTTAAAGAGTATGCTTTTAGATGGGAAATAAAGAGAAAACCAGGAAAAGTTGGCTAGATGAAGGGCACAAGGGAAGTAAAACTTTCAATGTGAAAAGATCAATTTGCCAAACACAAGTTTCCACATAGGGGAATAAGGAGAAGTAGTAAGGGGCAGGTTGTGGGAGATTAGGGGCCACATGAATGAGTACAGGAAAGAAAATTTTGAGTAAAGACATGTAAGCTGTTTTATGTTTAGAAAGAATAAGTTGGTAGTCCTTTGGGAAGAAAGAGAATTAGAAAGCTACTGAGTGGAGTGTCAAATGTGGCTGATGGGAATCGGAAGAGAATAAAAGAGAAGATGAAGAGGTTCTCCTATCCTCATGATGACACTGGTAGTAACCAATAGACCACGACTTAGTTCACAGGTAGCTACTGCTATGGGGGAAATAGGAGCTATGACTGGAAGTTATGGAACAGATCTATTTTGGGGTACATGTGCTTGGGAACATCCTTTCAACACCAAATATATCTTCATGTGCAGCTCAATTTCATTTACACAAAAGGAAAATGAAAATAATTTCGAGTTATGACCTATTAGGACCAAGTGCTTGCCTATAGTTTGATGTTTTACTGTATTTTGAGTTTTATATTTAATTTGCCGGACATCACAGAGCTTCTCAGTTTATTAATCAAAATTATCTTTACTTAGTCATGTTTTGAAATCTATCTTCTCCTTCTACTCCCTACTGAAAGTTTATCCATTCCTTATCTACAGCATATCAATACTATCTTCCTAGTGTTCTCATCTTAAGCAGAATGCCTCTGTCTCCTCCCCTATCTTGCTTTCCTTATGTTGACTATTCCAGAAAGAATACTGTCTTTTGGGAGAGAAAAAGATTAAAAATTAGAAATATTATGTTAAAAATCTGTATTTGGTAACTAAGCCTAATATCACGAAAAAGTAAATAGCAAAGCAGACATAGACAACTAGAAATCTTTTCACAGGGCATCTGGATATAAAATAAAACCTAATAGTAACAACCTTATATACTCATAGCATGTTGTTTGACATTAATTTAGAATCAGTCTCAAAAAGATCGAAATCTCAGCAAGACTCCTTACTCCATTGAAAATTTACATTCTTATACACCAGATAGACATAGAATGAAAAAGCAAAAATGTGCATATTTCATC
The DNA here is from genome assembly GCF_053883595.1 of Heterocephalus glaber. Lineage (NCBI taxonomy): Eukaryota > Metazoa > Chordata > Mammalia > Rodentia > Bathyergidae > Heterocephalus > Heterocephalus glaber. The sequence continues at coordinate 10,224,612 of NW_028258444.1, read as the reverse complement.
TATGCATTTCAATTATTGATGAACTTGACTGTGTAATAGCCAAGCTGTTTGGTGACCTACTAATGGGCTAAAGTGAGCCCCCAACATGCTTGTAGACAGGATCAAAACTGGAATGAGGTCAGGAAGTTGGCCTCACTGCAAAACAACCCCAAGGTCACTGAGGCAATATTATGTCCCAGCTGCTCTCTCAACAGGTGTCTTGTCGAGGAGATGGCTGTTGTGACACAGAAGAAATTGCCAACATATTCAAAATGATGTCCTTGAACTTCCAATCATAATAATTAATTCCAAGAAGAATAATTCTGCACCAGTGCATCATGAGCGTGAAACACACAGACTTGAAATACAGGAATTACATGGTCAAAGAGAAGTGCCATTTTGCTTCATGTAAATTACACGATTTCATTTGACCTATTTTTACAAAGTTATGGATCAGTGATGTTCATTCACATTTAACGGAATAGTTATTCAGAGTGGATAAAACAGTCAGGTGAATCAAATGAGTAGTTTTAAGGATGTAAAAGTATTTTTTATGTGTATACATTAATTCTTACATTTCTAACACTTTTATGGACTCTCTTTAACATAAAGTTATTATTGATATAATGGAAAGGGAACATATATATCTATCTATGTTTCATAAAGAGATCTATAAATGGGTATCCTTGAATTTCTTTTGTCAAGCCTTCTTGTATTCACCACTGTCCCAGAGGGGATGCATATTCCACTATGTACAGCAGAAACTCATGGGTCAGGAAGCTTTGCATTGATGATGATATCAATGATCATGAGTGCCATGCAACTTAGAGACCCACTACTTCAATTTGAATTATCCCTTCTTGTTCATTCTTCAGTGAAAAGAGTGAGCAGCTGGTTAACTTCTTTCATAAAATAATCTCACATACATAAGAAGTTATTCAATCATTCTTTCAGCTAGAATTTTAAAGTAATAATGGGACCAAGTAAAAATGGACAGATATATTATCATAATACTATCATAACTATATTCATTGATCTTTTGGTCTGTGTAAAAGAGGCAAAGAAAAGAAAAATGCCTTCATCTACTTAGTTTCCTCAACAAATCAATACTAACCCAAACACAAGAGAAAGTAAGCTTTTCCATCAGTGTATCAATCACAAACATACACCTCTGTCCAAGTCAGGATATGATCACATTCTTTTTATATGCTATTATTCCGCATCATATCTCCTCTATATATCCACTGGGAAAAGTCATTATATCTTATTCTGAAATCTTCACGTCAACTGTGATGTGAAACATTGGAAGATATCCCATAAAAAAGAAAAAATATTTTTCACAATTACTTGCTTTTGTTTGGGGAAAAGTAGAAGTAGGGATTGATTTTGTCCTTATGTCTTAACTTATAAGAAGATAAGAGTACTATTATTTTTAATTAGAATTCTTACAGCTCTACAATTCTTCACCTTTGCATTTGATGTGTCATACTTCTGTCCATTCCCCAAATATCACAAACTGCAAGGAATAATGTGTGTATGTGTGTGTATGTGTGTGTGTGTGTGTGTGTGTTTTCTTATTTAAGGGATCAAATCCATAGTGATTATATATTAGGTTTTTCTTTTGCATATATTACTGGATCATTTCTGTTTCCATAATCCTATTTGTTCCTCCATACAAGAGGATTTCTATACAACTGTGAAGAGTACTAGGCAAAGTTTGTGTCTTATCAGACTTTATGTCTTGGCTTCATACAAATTATGAGTCAGTAAAACTGTTTTAAAACATATTTCTATACAACAGAAAGAATCTCTCGCTCTTTGAAGTAATAAACCCAGCTTCTCAGATAACACTGTTATTGCGCATGTAAGGAACTTTAAATTAACAACAGAAAGAATCTCTGGCCTTTTGAAGGAATAAACCCAGATTCTCAAATAACAGGTTAGTGTGCATGTAAGGAAATTTAAATTAAAATATATAATAGTATATATCATTTACAGTACCTAGGGAATGAAATATGTTATAGAGAGGCACAGGACTAACGGTCAACAAAAAAGACCAGGGCTGCCAAATCTGTTCTCTAATTAGTCATGCAGGCTAATCTACTCACTGATAAGAGAATAACATGATAAGTTTAATCTCATATTTATAGTGGATGGCCAACATGTCAAAAATGCCAAAGGCTTAATGAAAAACTCTCTTATCCAAAAAACACAAGTGAAATCCAAAAATTAGTATTCTATAATTAAAATCATATATGGTGAAGGTCCTCATGGGCTTTTCATAAAATGTCACATTTATTTTAGGACATGTGTATTTGGCAGTCTTATAAGAATTGGTCTGTTTACCAAATAGCTATCACATACATTCATATTCCTATTGTATGTTGTGCCAAGTTTGAACCCATACCAATTAAGCTTACATTTGTTGGATCTGTAGCACGACTAACTTATTGTTGATGCCTGTAACCTTTTAAATGATGAAAATAAACAAAAGGTATTAAAATTCAAAAAGTGTGTCACAATCCTTTCCAACCAAAACCACTTCCATTTTTTGCCATACTTCTTAGCTCTTCCTAACAGACATGTGCCAACATCTCTCCTGACAATTTCACCTTCAATGCTGCTGAGAATCTGCCCACTAATGACCATAATGAAACATGCTTTGTGTGAGAGCCTGTTCATTTATTTTCATTCCCGTGAGTGCCTTCAGAGACCAGAGTTGCAATCACGGCTACTTACTATTTAATTCCCAGCAAAATTTATGGGCAAATTGAAAAATGGAGGCAGGCAGCCTGATGCAGGATGCTTTTGTCTGAAGTGTCCTCATGGAATCATTATACTTGCATTAATCTTTAATCTGCAATTAAACAATCAGTTCTATGTAAAAGATAGCGGCAAATAGATCTCCTGCTTGTGTCATGGACAATATATCTTAATGGGAGGCTGGGGGAAGGGTGAGAATACAGTGTAATTAGGACTAAATTCGTCATGGATCCTGGTTCAGTAGGATGTTATTTATGGAGCTAAAAGTTCCTCATGCATGACAACTTTTGTATATTCAGTTGTTTGCCAAATAGCCTCCTTATCTTATAGTGTGGGGGACTGCAGAATAACAAAACACAAATCCAAGTGTGAGGAAGAGGGAAGGAAGCTTGGCCTGACTGATAAATGTCTTGGCAGAAATTGCAACCTGCCTTGCATCTGCAGCTCCCCAATTAAGTGGCCTGCTTTCCAGCTTCCACAGATGCTTAATTGCGGATGGAGGCTGCCAGGCAGGCCCCAACACCATAGTCGTTAACAGGTAGTTTGAGGACATTAGGTGCTCGACCTTTCTACCATCAGAACTGTCAACAAGGTGGCACCTTCCTGAGAGAGTGAAACACTCTCGGATAAGAGGGATAAGGGGAGCTTTCAATAACCAAAACAAACAAAGCTCTCAAGAGTGGACCAAAGGTCCCAGAGTGCTCTTAGGAGAGGAGCAGTGAGAAGCAGAAACATTCTAGGACTTACTGCTGGCAAAAAGAAGCATTAGAAGAGGAACAAATGAATGAAGCAATTATTAAAGAAAAAGTCATTGGTTTCATGTGTGTCTGGTCACCCAATTCAGTTTTCTAACAACTGGGAATAGAAATGAGAGAGGGACCTCCCAATGTAATTGTGATTCTGATTGGCTATGTTGGTTCTTTAGCAATGTCTGTATAGTATGAAAATGAGTAGTTAGAGTAAATTTTTCAAAGAACAACAATTATTACAATAAAGTCAATCTAGTAGAGAGAAGCTAGCAAGGCATGGAAATTGTGTTGGAACATCCCACGAAAAGGGTGACTTTGTTTTTCAACATGTATCTGTAAGTTATTTTCATTTCAAAAATCTTATTTTTTTCTTCATGAACCAAGTTTTCCTGGTCATAATAACGTACTTATAGGGGATCCTAAAGGTTTAACTTCAAGATACTTTGGAAACCTCAAAAGTCTGGCAATCACCAATGTCATTTGGCTATGCTCCCGGTCTGGGAGTGTGTGGTAGAAGTGTGGGGTTTTGTGTGCTGAGAGGATCTTCAGAAACTTGTGACACATCTTCCAAGAGCTGAAATCCTCTGTGCTAAAAATACCAAATGGCAAGTGACCAATAACTGGTTCAAAGAACATTTACTCCTGGAGACCAAAAGAAGAAAGCAAGGAGAAAAAAGCAAAGGGAATCAGTAGAAAGGGGCCGTAGGTATTGCGTTTAAGATACGTTCCCAATTTCATATTTCTAACATACCTCAAGCACCAGAAGCACAGAAGAGGGATCATGCTTTTCATGTCATTAGGTATCAGATAAATAAAATGTTAATCTCAAGTATGTTGTCAATCTGCTGTTTTTAAGGTGGTTTACATTCAAGAGAACACACAGTTAAACACACTGCCATTGGTAATCTAGAAATAAAGGTCACTTTCAGTACAGAAATGTCCTTAGAAGAATTTCCTAAAACACCATTTAAAACAGCGAAGAATTTGTTTCTCTACCCCACTTATAGCTTAGCCATCAAGTATCCTAGATAAACACAATTAAAGACATGAAAGTAATAGACATGCATCTATTCCAGCTACTAAACCATTAGGAGAATTCTAAGGCAATATTTTGTAAAACCACTGGTGATTTCTTTTACTCTACAATATCACAAGTTGCAAGTTTGAGATACTCCTGGCCAAAGAGAGCTGAAAGCACAATTTCCTGAAGAAAGGAATCTCATTTCTCATCTTCATTTCTTGCTTATACTCTTTAGAGACTCAAGTTATCAGTATCAGCTGAATAACTACTGCCCATTCAGTCATATTTATTCAGTGTCTACTAAGTTACCAGGTCCTGTGCTAAGCACTGAAGATTTGAAGAGAAAAGAGAATCTAGAAATCACTTCCATTTAGAAGAAACAGATGCATAAGCACTGTATCCTGAACAACATAAGCACACTGTTGAATACAATGGAAGGACATCCAATGTGCAATGGCAACTCCAGGTGTCTATTTCTTTTCTTTTTTTTTTTTTTTTTTGTACCAGGGATTGAACTCAGGTCCTTGCACTTGCACAGCAGGCGATGAAACCACTGAGCTAAATCCCCGGCCCTAAGGTGTCTATTTCTAATAATTATTGGATATTTGTACTTTTTGTATCTTTCAGTCTAAGTACAAAGTCTGCTTCAAAGTGTTTTTCACAATTTTCCCCCACTTCAGAGAATCATATCATAATTCTGGCTAGTCAGGTGTGTAGCCTCAGAATCATACTTTACTTCTTCATTTACTTTTCCTAATTATTCCCCACATCTGTTTTATTCTTCCTTTGTAGGAAGAATATCTTTCCTTTTCTCTTCACCAATACTACCCTAATGCAAGACTCAATCGTCTCAGATTAAAATTATTTTCATAATCTTCCACTTGACTTCCACAAATGTATTTAATAATAATAACCATTTTGGTTATGCAAATGTCCTGCCTCAAACCTTAGTGCCTCTCAGCCCCCAGTGTTCTAGCTATTAATGGAGTGTGTAAGAACATAGAGCCTGAAGCAAGCCCTCCTGTGTTTGAACTTGGCCCTGCCATCTATGAACTATGGTACTTAGAGCAAGATAGCTCCAGGAGGAAATGAGAATAGTAGTAGTACTTCCCTCATTGGTTGGCTGTGCAGTTTAAATGAGGTAATTTTTATTAAGCATTTAGGTTTGAGCCTATTATGTAGTAAGTGATTTAAAAGTGATTAACTAAAAAATAATTTAAAGATGTAGCCTTTCACAAGACACTTAATCTCTCTGACTCCTAGCCTTTCAGTTATATAACTGATAATTAACTTCTCCAACTTAGTAAAACTGGTGATGTCATGTGTGCACGACTGACACACAGCAGATGCACAGTCAGAATGGGCTCTTCTTGGGTGGGCCTCACAGCCCTCATCCTAATACTGAGGACGTGACACAAATAGTTTTCATTAACCTTCCTTTTTATCTCCCACTACATATAATTGTCACTTTGGCTAGATGACTTCTAATTTCCTCTGTATGCTCTGTCCACCTCCTTTTGCTATTCGTTTAGTTCCACTGTTTCCACAGCCTGAATGTCTAATAATATGCATTTCCAAATTCTACCAGTTCAAATTCAAGAGGCTTACCCATTTTTGGTGAAGTATTTTTTTTGTTTTATTTTCTTGTTTTTGTTTTTTGCTAAGTAGTCTGATTCTCAAAAACAATCTCTAAAATTATAATACTAATTTTTTGATTCTTGAAATACTTGAAAAGAATTTATTAGATAATATTTATAACTCGGCCATTGAGTGTCTGGCTCCTGTAAGATACTATATGGGCACTAGGGACAGCTCCACTGAATGCAGCCTGCAAACAAAGGTGGACAGGGACAATGGGTGGGGTGGGGGGGCGGTACATGGTGAGCAAGTCACCAGGGCCTGGCTGGAGAGGATAAAAGCATACCTACAGATGATGAGCTGGAGCGCAAGTTGAGTCAGCACGGAAAATTCAGGGAGGACAGACAGCAGTGCAGCAAGGTAGGGACATTCAAAGTGCTCCTGGGAGATGTGGTGTGGTTGCACAGCCCTTTCCGAATGCCCAAGAGTGCCTTTCGGCCCTTGCTCTTCCATAGTTACATAGAGGAGGTGCTCTCAGTGCAGCATTGGAAGGGAAGCTCGTTCTAAGATCTCCTGAGGCATCACTTAAACTTTCAGGGCAGTAGGGCTTAAGCCTGCACTGCTGCGTAAACTCCCTTATGAGAAGGACCATGTATTACTCTTTTTGAATCCTTGCATGTCATCCATCAGAACTCCTATCCCTCTCCTTAATAAATCAATGCTTGTAGCCTTAGGTTGGTAATAAGTTGAGCTATAGGGAATTGTCAACTTGTGAGAACGGATATTATCATTTCTGTCTTATATATGGTATAAAGTACACAGAAATTCCATTCACTCACTGGTTGCTCCGTAATGTCATGCATATATATGAAAAACTATTTTGTAAAAAAAAGAAAAAAAGAAAAAAAAAAGAAAAACTATTTTGTAAAAACTTAGTACCTTAAAATTGACATTTGTGTTGCTTCTAGCTTTTGTCCAGTCTGACCCAAAGCACAAAGGGAATTGGTATTCAATTTCTTCACATACTGCTTTACTGGGCAGCAGTGAGGTGACTGTGGGCAAGTTATGTAATCATTTTATGCCTCTGTTTTTTCACTGTTATAATGAAAATACTATCATAATGGAAATACTATCGCTGCCATCTCATATGTACATTGAGAAGACTGTGTTAATACACGTTAAACTCCTAGAGAGAGACCTGGTACATAGCAAAAACTAATGAATGTTAGCTATATGTATATAACACACAATCATAATAAAAAGAGTTGTGACAAGCCTAGGCTATTTCTTGTCTTAATTGCTTTTTCCTCAACAAAACAAGATACCCGACATCCACAACTCTTAGAGGAGGAGAGATTTATTTTGGCTATTTTCAGAAGATTCAGTCCAGAGTCCTCTAGCTCCAAAGCAGGAATGGCACAGTAAAGGGTCTGGCGGAAAGCTGCTCACTTTCTGGCCAGAAAGCAGAGAGAGAAGGGAGGAGCACTGGAGGGAGAGGCACCCTTCCAGGTCACACCCCACTGGCCACCTCTCTGATCAAACCCCACCTCCCTGCAGCACATTCAGTCTGAAGTCCTCAGTGGATGAATCCACCCATGAATGTAGCACCTTTGTGATCCAGTCACATTGCAGAAGCCCAGGCTCTGAACACCAGAGCCTTCTGGGTGACATTCTAGATCTAAACCATAATACTTCTTTTTGAAAACACTTTAAAAGAAATAATTGCTTTTAATGTTGCTTAGAAGGAAAAATGTGTTGTAGCAAAAATATGTATTCAAGAAAATATATCTATTCTCTTTTGCCACTCTGATCAACAAATAGTACTATGTGACATGAAATATTTCAAATAAAATTGGGTCTTTTTAACAATACAGACTAATAAGGCTATTTAATATATGTACTTGAATTACTTGAACTCACTTATTGATATTATTTGTCACTTATCACTTACATTGATATTTTAAAAGTACAATTCATTGTGCTCAAAGAATTTTTTTTTGTGTGTGTGTGTGTGGTACTGGGAAGATTGAATCTAGGGCCTTTGCACTGCACTACACCTCCCTCCCCTTTTTAAAAAATTTTGAGATAGGTTCTTGCTAAGTCAAATAGCCCAGGCTGGGGTCAAACTTGTAGTCCTCCTGCTTCAGCTTCCCAGAATGCTGGGATTATAGGCTGTGCTACTTATCAAGGCTAGTTTTTGAAGGAATCATAAGATATTAAAAAGTTCTTTGAAAAAAGAAAACTGTCTTCTAAAAAGAAATTTTAATAAGGTAGCACAGTCTATTTTAAGTGAAGTAATACTCTAGGTGTATTCTGTCAATAATTCGTGGTTATAATCACTACCCATGACAACCATAACAATAATTATTATCACACAGTCCATCAAAACAGCGAAGGTGATCTCAATGTGTATTCATGAATGCATGCAACTATCTCTGAGCTTCTGAATACAAATCATCACAATCAGCATCATCAAATAGTTCATTCAAATTCATCAGCGTCTATTAAATACCTATTGTCTATGGAGCAACAATTCAAAAAACAAACCAATAGAATCCTTTTTCCCAAAGTAAAAAATAAATCCTTCTTTGAGCTAAATTTAGCTACTTTAATATATTTTCAGATGTGGTGAAAAGTAAAACAATATACAGACCAGCTTGAATCTGGACATTTATGTGAATCTCCAGTCTGTAGAACATGAGAGCTGAAAGACATGATGAAGGCAGAAAGAGAAAAAAGAAAACTTTGAAAATTAGAGAGAAAAAAATTCAGATACTATGCATGGTGTAGTTAGTGGAGGGACTATAATACAAATCACTTTTTAAATTAACTGGATAGGGGCCAGGGATTTAGCTCAGTGGTGCCGCTGCCTGCCTTGGAAGCACAAAGTCCTGAGTTTGATCCTCAGTACCAAAAACAAAAACAAATAAACAAACAAACAAAAAAACAAAAGCGAAAAAACAACAAAAAAAATTAAGTAGATGTTTTGTTTCACTTATAGCCAAGTTTTCATTGGGAAAATAATTACATATAGAATAAGATTCACATAGAGCAAGGTACTAGCAACAAGGCAAGCTAAAATTCTTTGATTTTGCACATTTGCTTCCTATCAAGTTATTGACTTCTTTCACTAATCATAGTGTTCCTTCTGTTTTTTTGGTACTGGGGATAGAACTCGGGTCCTTGCACTTGCGCAGCAGGTGGCAAAACTACTGAGCTAAATCCCTGGCCCCATAGTGTTCCTTCTTAACTCTTCTTGGCAGATCTTTCTTCAAAGACATTAATCTTTATGTAGCTACTCAGGCAAAATGATATTACTGAAATATTTATGAGAAAAGTTACTTTCTAAATGGTTTCCCCAATTCTAAAGAGAAAGTGTTTCTTTGCCTACTATGCCATTGTAAAATTCAGGAAATCTAGTAACAAAAAGTGGCTGAGGAAAGAATGGCCACCAGATACAGGATCAGATGATTGGAGCAACAACAAAAAAATTGAAGGCAAAAAAGAAAAAGAGCACATAAAATAAGTGTAGCAGGTTGTTGGTGACAGAAGTAGTTCTAATTATTTCTAATTAGCCAGTGTAGATGAGAGGAAAAGATTGTGGTAGACATTTAGTTCCCATGCTATATATTTTTCCTAATAATGTAGATTACATGGGTGAAAGACCCAAAACTGTAAAAACAAAAACAAAAAACCTACTTTGAACAATGCAAAAGAAAGCAGCAGACAGAGAAATTACTTGGCAAAGTTTTATTATTATTTAAAAACAGCTTTTGCAAATGGGAAAGGGACTAATGGATGCAGGGAGGAGGGAAGGACAGGGGAGAAAGGGGAAGGGAAAAGGATTAAGATGTGTTATACCCATGTACCAACTCCACGTGATGGATGTAATCATTATGTACTGCACACAGGTACTAATAAAAATAAACTTAAAAAATTTACTTGTAGAGGATAAATGGGAGGCAGCAAATGAAGTACATTTTAGCAAAGGAAACCAACATATTGGTCTTCCTAGCCATTTCCTTTTTTGGCTTAATTTCACTCAAGGTCTGTCTTTGATTTTAAGTTAGGTCATCTTCAACTCAACATTTGGGAGGTAGTATACAGAGAGAAAAATACTGTTATGATTTAGATCTAAACTATCCCCACTCCCCCGCCAAAGTCTCATGTATTTGGAATGTGATTGGATAATGAAGGTCCTACTCTACTCACTGGGGGATTTTTCTGCTGCTGAGTTCAGTAGTATAGGTGCTGGTAGGAGGTGGGCCTGCTTGAAGGGGGGCAGGCATTGAAGGGCTTGGCCTGAAAGGCTATATTCTTGCCCCCAGCATTTCCATTCTTTCTTTCTACTTTCTGGCTGCCATGGGTTGAGCAGCTTTCCTCTGCCATGTTGTTCTACCATGCCATTTCTGCCTTGGAGCCAGCTAACCATGAACTAAACCCACTGGAACTGTGAGCCAAAATAAACCTGTGGGTTTATTTTTTTGGGTGGATTATTTATTGTGGGTGTCTGGTGTTGTGTTCTAGTGATAGAAAGTGACAAAGACAAATGTCCTGCACTCTGTTTTGTTTTTTGAATTTTTTTTTCTGGTACTTGGAATCAAACTTAGGACCTTGCACTTGACAGGCAGGTGCAGTGCCACTGAGCTACATCCCCGCCTGCCCTACAGTCTTTTAAAAGGAATGCATTCCCTCATATCTATGGGTTAGAATGGTTTCCTTTCTAATGCCCATGTGAGTCCATGGAAGATGTTTCCAAATATTCCTTAGACTTATCTCTTAATGCAACGGGTAGAGAATTTATCTGGGAATTCTCTCCCTCTTTTCACTGATTCATGTTTTGTTTCCACATTGCTGAGGATCACCTGCATGCTCCCTTAAATCCCCCCTTTCCTCTCTGTGCTTGTATGGCATTTTGCCCATACGGCAATTACAGCATCTCTCAAGCTGGGCTGTAAATATTTACACGCTCTTTCTGCCTCCACTGAAGGAGTAGCCTAAGACTACAGGGTTCATTTCGGTTATCTCTCTTTTCTATCAACAAAATGCATCTTAGCAGGTATTCAACGTGTTTGTTGAACAAATATAAGACTATCAGAGATTACAGCAGGAATATGCTACTGAAATAATTTAAAGGAGAAATGAGCCTGTCAGAATATCAGTTAGTTTATCAACACAAAAGGAACATACCATTAATTAGGAGTGATTTTTAGAATAAGGGATTTCTTGCTTTACAGGAGCTTTTACTTAGCCAGAGAGTACTGAATTTCCTGGGGCTTTCTGCATTATGAATTGGGAGTCATGTGTTATCACCAGGCAGTAGATCAAAACTAGGTGGAAAGCTACAGGCCACAGCTGAGTCTGGGTCACAGGTTTTTGTTTCTGGTTTGCGGATAAGCACAAGTGGGTAAATTCAAACTGCAAATCAACACTGTTCTGGGCAAGCAGCTACACCACATCACATGACACATACATTCAACTGCCTCTGCTAAAGGAGCATAGATAGAACTCAGACAGTCCCTCACACTCAACCTTACACACACAAAATCTCCTTTCTATTGAGCAGAATAGGAACAAAGTGGGGATGAAATCACATTTCTGCAGCACTGAGGCAGACTGTTCAACTGTGAATTATTCCTTAGCACTATTACATAAAGCACACAGGCATATTCACTTCAACTAGGTCTGGTTTTGAAAGAATGTATTATTTAATTACAAATATTTTTTCAACACCAAAAAAATCTCATTTTTGAGGCCAATACCATTTTAAAAAATTTATTTCCAGCTCAGTGTTTTCTACATTATTGCACTGTAATGAACTGAACTTCTCACTCACCCAACCCTCACCTTGCCTGCCCTCGCTCTGCTCTTATATGTCATTGAAAGATACACACAATATTTGTGGTTTAGGTATGCTGAGCTCCTGTCAGGAGCTAAGCTATTTTGCACTGCAATGCAAATGACTGCATTCATCAAAGGAGCTTTGTTAGTTATTCATTGTGTTCCTTATCATTCCCTTCCCAAAGCCCAGGATTCTGCAGCGAGCGCAGAGGTGCGTCAAGAGCCACATCAGCCCCTGTCAAAGGTATCCTTATCAGGCAGAGCCTGGTGTGCTGGGGGTGACCTGCCAAGTCACCGCATCCTCTTCTCTTCCCCCTTCTCTGTGCATAGTGGGATTCTTTGTCCTTATTCTTTGATCTGCTTTTGTCAGCATGGTTCATGGTGTGAGACCCACAAACACATCTGGAAAAAAAACACTAGAAATATAAAGGATTTGTGAAACCACTAGGGTCTTTTTTTACCCCTTCTTTTCAGATGAAATGGATTATTTGTCCAGCCTCCCTACATGGAAAGCTTAGTTGCTAGCTTTATTTTTTTTTAACACAAAGATAATTATTCAGAGATGCCATAAAACTCACAGGAGTAAGCCTAGTTGGAGTGGAGAGAGGCAAAGCCCCAAAGGGATACTGACAAGTTGAGAAAGGACCATCTAATGCCTCCAACAGAGGTAGGGACAGAGGGCTCACTTTCATTACATCTAACACAGCTTAACTGAGTTCAGCATACCCTTCTCCATCCTCCAGGGAAAGGTTTTCTTTTTGGACAGGCACTAGAGATTAATCCATCTGTAATTTCTCCTGCTTTTCTAATGGCCAGGGGATTTGTATTGGAGATAATGGCAATATTAATGCCTAACCTGGGTGTAGAAATTGCCTTAATATAACAGGGATCACGAGGAGCACAGCAATAATTGCCCCTGAGTGATGGCCCTTAAAGTAAATGACAATATAGGAGGGCCCACATCCAGCCGTCTTTAATGAAGTTTGGGGCTTTTCTGATGAGATTCCCTACACAATAGGCAGAGAATTAGGGCAGCCTCCTGAGTTTTAACCTCTAGCCTGGATTTAATATGGCCTTATTAAAGATCCTGGCTAAGTTCATTCTGGCATGAAATGTAATAAAACAAGGCACAAAATGTGCTGTAATTAAAGCATTTTGGATAGTATCAGAAGTTTAATAATTAAGGGTTTTATCAGACAGTTGTGCTGGACAATGAAAAAAACAATGCACCGATAATAAACTGATAATGGCATTGCAATCAAGACTATTTTAAAAAGTACTAAAACACAGTCATGCACATATTTTGTGGGAATTCTAGGGTGTTATAAATTCAACTATACAGATATCACTAGGTGAGAATCTATAAGTAAACAGTAGGAAATTAAGACCGCCTTAAGTAAGTTTTTCCTCTCCTTCATTTCCATTGCTATAACGAACTGGACGGAGAGAGTGAGACCAGTTTTTTCTCACATTGTCCAGATATAATACAGAACTGTGGCCATGGGGAGAAATGGGAAGAACAGGAACTGAGTTAAAGACAAACAACAGCTAGAACTCCAAAAGAGGCTACAAACACTGTTGTTATCAATCTGAGCACATGAGGGCATTTGTTATATTTTCAACATCCAAGCTTTCCATTTATAATTTCATTAGTACAAGATCAATTCATAGTTTTTCCTTGGTCCTTCCTCCCCCTACACCACCTAGGATGATCTGTATAAGTGGGAGACAGTTGCAGGTCACCCTCATTTCCCCGAAGAGAAAGATGTATAGTCCTAGGGCATGACAGTTGACCATTCATGTTCACTCACTATTTTAAAGGACAAGAAGTAAAAGAGACACTGCAACATTCATTCACTCATTTAACAATGAAATTCAACCCAAGTGTTTCTAAATACACTCCAGCTATCCTGTATCTTTATTGTCACATCACATTTTTACTTTTGCGGTGATCAATGAATTTGCCAGATGAATGCATTAAAGAGAAAATATTTAAGTTAGTTCTTGGCTATTTTTACTTATAAATTCTCACTTATTGCAAAATATGTCTTTAATTTAGAAGAAGAAAAGTAACAATATATACCAGAAAAGCATAATGAAAAAAACATGTTAACTTATTTCAGAATGCACATTGTTTGAAATTTTCTAAATATTTTGATTCCATGTCTAGACTGGGGTTTCCTTGGACACTGCCAACTGACACAATGACTCCACTGGACAGTATCATGATAGAAATGGTGAGCAGGAGCAGGTGATTCTTCTGTTCACTTGAACTTGAGCTCGTCTATTGTACAGAATTAACCAACACATATGAGTCCATTCTGATTTTTTCTCCAAGGGAGTAGACAGGAAACTCAGAACTGAGTTAATTCTCTTAACACTTGGCTAGACTTCTGAGGACAGCCACTGTGTCTTCTGTTGAGTGTATTTTTCTCATGTTCATGCCAGATCATGCTGGCAATAACTGCTTGACTATTCTGGTTGAACATGGCTGGCACTATGGAGAGTGAAGAACAAAGTAGCCACTTGTGGAAGTAATTGAATGCTATTCTCATGATACCTTGGGGATGCAAATGCAGTCCTCACAATAGATTCACTGTGGAAGCCGTGAGAGGCCTGTTTGCCTTCTATGGCCCAGACCTGCAGGGCTTTCTCCAATTGCTGAGCTCTCAGAATCTACCAGATGTTGGGCCAGAGTGGAGCCTCCTGTTCCATGGAAATAGATAACCCATATCTCATGGAAATAAGATCATTAACTAGGAGAAGGAAAGTATCTGCTATCTTACCAGAAACTGTATCTAAGTCCAGGAGGTTTTTTTTTTTTTTTTTTTTTTTTTAATGACTAGAGAGGAATAGGAAATAAAAATGTACTTTGACATCAAATGCATGTGCATAACCTATAATTTCTGTTTAGACTTAAATATATCACAGTGTTCCCTCTTCTCTGAATTATCAAGGGAGTTACTTGCTGAATATAAATGTGATGGTCACTGCAAAATACTTTTTCATATGCTTCTTTGTGTTTGTTTTGTTTACCTTGCTTTATAAGGTGCTGAGTTCTCATTTGCTTATTTAAAAAGATTAAGTGGTTTATAGCCACAATAAAGAAGGCATTGTAATTAATATTGTGAAAGAAAAGAAAAGAAGCTAAGACAGGGCTCCTGCTTTCAAGGAGAGTATGACCTAAGGATAAACCCACACAATCCGAACAACTGTAAAAAAGGCTCCATTCCAAGACAGATAAACCACAATGGCCCAGACATAGAGCAAGCATAACAGAAGAACTGGAGTGTGCTCTCAGCTTCCAGGGAGAGGAGGTCTCCCGGAGGGGGAGAATATGTTTCCAGCAGAGAACATACAATGGGCTGAGTTCAAAATGAACTTAGATGTCAGCCAGTGGTCTAATTTGGCAATGTGTAGATTTGGTAGAAGCTGAAAACATTGCTTAAAAGAAAGATAAATTTGATTATAGTAGTATAATCTTAAAACGTTTGCTAATGGCACTTGATTTTACAGATCACTGTGATTTTACGAATAACTCGGAGGTACTGAAAATTTTTGAGCTATTATTTAAGAACATGTACAGTATGTGGCAGTGGGATGTCAAAACATCACAGGTGGTATATGTCACTGACAGAAATGATCTCAGGAGTCAGGTTTTCTATTCCTTAACCTTGGCCTGAGGAAACTAGGATGTGCCCCCAGTCTGGTATTAGACAGAACTCACATGCTTTCACGTCTAGCCAATTTTTCTTGTTAATACCAAGACTATTACTAAATTATTGTAATTCTTGTGTTTTCTTGTATGATGGTTTTCTAGGAAAAAAAAAAGGAATAATTACTGCTACAAAGTTGCATTCATCAATTTTATTGTGATGTGTTGTTCTCTTTATTACAAAGAAAACTTCATCCCTAAAATTCATTTTTTTACTTCATTTGTCAAAGCCTGACATTAATCAATATTCTGCTTTGCTCTCAGAGGCTGTCAAGACAAAATATTGGAATCCAGGCAGGGTCACTCCCTAGGTCACTACGCACATATCCTTGAAAACAATCTAGCAACTTTCCTGAAGAAATGACTAAGTGGTCCCCAATTTTTTACCTGGATAGATTCATTTGTTTTACTCAGAGAGATTAGCAGCATCTTGTGACTAATGATCAATGACTTCCAAACCATGTCAATACCTTTTTAGAGTTAAAGCATAATGAAAACTTAATGAAGGCTTCCTGGTACATTAACTTTCTATGAGAAATATACCTAAGAAATGCACGCTCAGCAGCTGAGCGACTCCATCTGAGTTTTATAGGTATCCTTGACTAACTTAACAATTTAGTTACACAAACACTGAGTATCTACTTTGTTAAAAGCCTTGTATTGAGCAATTCTGTGGGATACAAAAGTGATATATGAAGTGAAGATGTTCCTCAAGGACCCTCTTGTAGAGATGTTAATTTACTTTTATTTAATCCTGAATAGATTTGGAAATCAAGTTCTGAGAATAACTTAAACTACTGATTGGTAGAGAAGGCAGACATTGGCCACTTATAGCAGACTGAATATAATCTACATTATTACCAAAGTCTACCTCTTGGGAGCACGATATGAGGTTAATTTTGAATGTTAACTTGACTACCATTTTACAGAGTATCTACTGTAGATAAAACACTGCTCCAAGGGGCTAGAGCTGGAGTGCAGGAGTAAGGCAAAAATGAAAGACACAGGTCTTGTTCTAGAGGAGACAGGCAAATATGTACTTGATTAAAATACAAAACACCTGCTGAAAGTTTAGTAACAGCATCTCAGACAACATTACAGATTTTTGTAAGAGAATCCATTTATTCTATTTAGGTCTCTGAGAAGACATCATGAAGCAGGTAGCATTTAAATTGGTTTTGAAGATGAGATAGGATTTTTAAAGGTAAAACTAAGGGAAATAACATATCGATATTAATCCCAACATTTTAAAATGTTTTATGTAAGCAAAATCTGGTTAATAGACACAAATATCAAAGAAATGCTGGGAGGGGGACAGCACATAGGGATTTGGATGCCATAGTCCCTTCTCTTCCTTTAGGGAGCTTATGCAGCTCAGCACTTGTCCTGTGTTGCCCTGTTTGCACTCATCCAATGGCTAGGGTCTTTATATAGGTCAAAGGAAAGTGCTCCATTTTTTATATCAGAAGCCTACAGAGCACTATCCAGTGTAGAGGAAGAGTTAGAGAGCTTGGCAGAATACAGTTACAGAAGAAGAGTGTATGTGAAAGAGTCAAGTGAACAATTAGAAACTCTAGTGACCCCTCAGTCCCTTAGTCCAGCACCATAAAGGTGTCCTCCTATTCATAATTGAGGCCATGAACTTAGTCAGCTCGGGTTATCTATGCATTTCACAGATCACTCTACTCTTTCCTCCTCATGAAAGTACAGGTTTAGCAGAATGCTCCAGAAAGACAGAGATGACTATAAGAGAACTCTGTCTCTCTGTATATGTAATATGTCATCATATTAATGTAATATCACATATAATTTGTGGATGTTAAGGACCCTTATAAAATTGTTAGTGATATATTACTTGCAAGAGACTTCACAACTTCTAAGACATTATATATTTCAAAAATTTGTTGACATAGTCAGCAGGTATCTAAACCAGTTGCTTGTCCAATCTTGCCTTCAGGTATGCTTTAAGAAGACTAGTACAGACACTTTGCTCCTTTTTTCCCCTCAAAATCAAGTCCAAGTGAATTCATCTGTGAATAATTCACTTATCTCCAATCTTTTTATAGCAAGTGTCAATTCCAGTATGTGAAAAATTACGTATTCAATAGTTTGAAGCCAGTTGAGTATGTTTATTTTTGTTAACTGAAAAACTAAAACTTTTAAAGACTCTATGTTTATATGTAATATTATAAAAACTAGCATGTATATACTTTTACCTATTCTTAATAACTAAGTATTTCAATAGTAACACATTTATTCAATCCAGGAATAAATTCTTGTCAAAGCTGCAACTAATATATAAACAAAAGGCAACAGTAAAACATGCTCCATGCAGGATGTGTTTATGGTATCCTGACAAAAAGTGTATAAATAGGGAAAATTGACCACATTCACAAGAGCCTAATGAAGCAGAACTAACATCTCCCACACATTATCTGTCAGGTTGGAAACAATGGCGATTTCTGGAATTCATGTAGAATAGCTTTGTCCAAGTCATATCTTCTGGAACAAAGATCACTTTTCACTCCTTCAGTCAAAAAAGTAAAGCTGTTATTGTTCCAGAAGTTTTCCTTTTTCTTAAACTAATGTTAATTTAAAGCACATTTTACTCCCCCTCTGAATGTAGGTAATGCAGAACTATGTTGTCTACAAAATCCATTTGTTTCATGTGCTGTGGCACGTGAGGTACGTTTAATTGATGTTTATTGCAAAGCAAAGTGATTTATATGGTATAATAGGTATTCACAACTTACAGCCTTGTTGTTCATAACAGCTTCTTGAAGTAACAGAATCTTGGAGTGCATAAGTCTATCCATAGGGGTTACTAAAACATTGCATCTCCTTAGCCATGGAATCTGATTCAGCCACAATCAGGATGAATAATCAAGCCCCAGTGAAGGCTTCTATGGCTACGTCTGCTAATGGCTAATGGAAAGTGTGCAGTAGATGAGAAGGCTTAAATATGACACAGATTTTAGATAAAAGCATGCTTCCAATTTCTGGATGTTCATTTATATTTCTGCAAGCTGCATTACTGTACTGGCCAAAAGAGGCATATGGTGCTTCAACTACTTTCTAAGCTGCACATTTTTAACTTGTACATAGAAACACATTTTAAAATTTATTACATCAGCCTGGATTATATGCCAGGTCTCAATACTCTTCTTTAGTACATCTTCATGTTGTTGTGAAGTATTGGTGTAAAAGGTCAGGTAGACAGACCTCCCAGACATACTAAAAAAAGTAATAGAAACAAACAAACCAGCCTTACTCCTTTCTGAGAGTGGCTCCCTGGACACAATACCTCTCACTAGGCTCCAACTCCTAAATGTTCCACCACAGGAGCCATTAAAGGACACAGTGAAACCTTATCCAAACCTCGCATGTTCACTGCTCTTCCAAAAAACCTTTGAGCGTTTCTAATTGCACACAAATGAAAATGTGCCCTTCACAGCCTGGCACTAAAGATCTCTCATGATCGACTCATTCCTAGTTTGTGGTCCATTAATCATCTTGCCTTTCCCAAAGTTTGCCTTCTAACTCCCTCTAAATTTCCCAAACTCTGACTCTTTGCTTTTACTATCTTTATGGCCAGGATGCTATGTCACCAGTCTGTGTTGTTTGATCGATGTTCAAGGAAAAGCTTGACTCCAATGTTCTCCAGGAGGATTTGCTGTGACTTCCTTTGTCAGCGGCCCTCCTCTGGTCAGAAGTTGCATTTTGTCTCTATACATTCTGAAAACATTACTCCCCCTGAAGGTCAAGGTTCCTATCTTACTCACCTTTACAGCCTCCTATGTTAGCATGATAGTACCTAGAATACACTCAATAAACTTGGGGATTTAATTGGACTGTCACTATCAAACCCTGGGTTAATTTACTATTCTTGTTACCAAAAAGTCACTAATGTGTTTCAGTTATTTACAAGAGATACATTTTAAACTTGAAAATTTCATTATTTTAATCTAAATCAAATCTCATGTTTCTGACATTGGTGCAATTAAAATAAGCATAGATGGAAAAGGTTTGGGTTCCCTAGAAATTATAGTGATAAGCGCATGACTGAAATTAATACAAAAAGCCAGTCATTTTATTCCACTATAGCTAAAAAAGGGAGGAGAAAGAGGTTATTCATTGTTTCGTAGCTTAAAAGTTTAAATGTTTCAATGTTCACTAGAAAAGATGAAAAAAAAAGTTTGAAATTTAACTAACCTTTCCTGCTGTGGACAATTTAGTTTGCATTGTTTACTGTACTCTTATTTCACTTTAGAAAACAACCTGAAACAAAGTGCATCTGGGAAAAATGTAGCCAATACTTTTGAGAACAGATATTTTTCTGAAACATAGTATTTTTGGTTGCATACATTGCACCCAAGTTAAACTTTCATAATAGAAGCAGCATAATTCAGAAGCATACTATTTGTATTATATTCAAATTAGTCAATTTCCATACTTCTTGGAGGGTCAACCTTTTGCCTGGCAGTAGACTTGGTGCCATGGGATCAATAAGGATTAAAAGATAGAGGAAAACAATGCGTTTATATGTGAACAATTAGACACGGATCCCACAGAGTGAGAGATAATATGAGGTATAATCAGATGCCAAAGCCTTTAGCACAGACAAAGCCTCGGTGAACTAAAAGAAAACAATTCCTCTCAGCTGGTGAGAGCTTTGTGGCGAATACACTCCCCTTTGCCTACATAGGATGATAGAAACGTAGGCATGATATTTGGTTCTGTCTTCTCTTTCTACTTTTCCATCCATTCACTGTTAAGAAGTAATAATTCTTAATCCTTTAAAATTTTTCTCACATTCCTATTTTATCTGGGACATTTGCTCCCATGTTATCTGGGATCTTACTGTTACACTGTATTTCGGAGTCCCCTCAATTTTGTAATAAGTTATTATTTTCTCAAATTTCCCTGTGCTGCTCCTTGGGCACACTATTTAGCCTGCTCACCTGACCCAGTAACTGAATTGTCTGGTTAGTTCACTTCAAACACCAGTCATAACATCTAAGAGGCCCTCCACAACAGGCTTTTAAAAATTAATTTACATGCATCCAATCCCCATATTATATGCCAGGCACTAATCTAGGCATTGGTATATTATTTTCACTGAAAGATGTATTTTCTTAATACGGGAAGAACTTCAAAAGTGGGTTAATAACTATCATTTTGGAGTAACTCTCTTACCTCAGCTGATTTTCTTCTTTACCAAATGTGAAAACATGCTTGGCCTTCTTAGATCACAGAGTATCTGGGAAACTTAAACATAACGAAGAGCACTGAAAATGTTTTGAAATCTCTAAATCAAAAAAGAACCTTTAACATCTATATAGATTTTTTAGTTATTTTGGAAAGAAATACGGTCAACTAACATGAGCAGAGAGATATCGGTTCCAAATAAGGTGAAATGTGGAAGGCTTTCAACAGTGGTGTTTTCTGAGCTGAGGGCAATTGATATAACTGGTCCCTGGGCTTTATCCATCAGTCAATGGGGAATCTGTCACTAAAGGCTTCTGAGCAGAGAAGTCAGATCATCAGTGCACCGGCAGGAGGGTGGACAATGGCTTGAAGTATAGGAACGGAAGCAAAGAGATAGGTCAGGAGCTGCAAGAAAATATGGGTTCAATAAATCCAGATTAGTGGTAAGGAAAGGAGGACTGAAGGTTAGAGAAATATTGCAGGAGAGGAACTCCAGATTTTGGCAAGTTGTATGGAGGTGTGTGTGTGTGTGTGTGTGTATGTGCGCGCACATGTGTGAATGTGTGTGTGGGTGGGGGTTTAGAGACAGGTAAAGGACTCAGATGAGTAGACAAAGATTCCCTAATTAGGATTTACAGTGAGTGAATAGCTTGTATAACTTTTACCAGGGAAGAAAATAAATTTCTATTAAAAGGAGCTGGGTTTGATACTGAATGGTAAGTCTAAAAACTTATCTTGGAGTAAATACTGAATACATGTGAAATAATACTAGTATTATAGAAAGTATTATTAGAACTAAAATGCGCTAAGTGCCTTGAAGAAACAACACTTCTTCAAAGGATTTCTCAGATTAATTTGCATGATGGGACAGAATCTTAAGATTGAGGAGATATAGTACAAATTGCTACTCCAATTATACTTTTGATAATATTGTTATTTTATTTAATTTTTACTGCTATAGTTGAAAGGGGAACTGATTTTTCAGAATTTTCTGAAAAGAAATTTTTTTTGAGGTCTGAAATGCATTTGTTTTGTAGTTAGATTAAACGGGTTCATTCTTTATTTCTACTGCTAGATTATAATGACTCAGATTTCAGGTTTTCTTGACCTGTAAGTTGTAAAATAAGATTGTCATTTCTGTAAAAGATCAATGCCAGCATTATTTACTTAACACTGTTATCTAAGGCAGTTCTTTTAGTGTCTTAGTTTCTAAGCCTCCTTCATGTGGACTGTTTTTTTATATGTGCTTTTTGAGTTTATATTTTATTTCAGTCCTCAAAGAAACATTAAATGTTTAAGCAAAATATATTCTCTTCCAAAAGGAAACTCCATAGGGACATTTTAAATGCCAGGGGAGAATAAGACTTGAACTACAGACTTTAAGGTTTTAAGGCAACAATTCAAAAGCACTGGATAGGATACCTTGAGAATTTCTAGACCTACACTGTCCAATACATTGGCAACTAACAACATGTAACTAGGAAATTTAAATTAGCTTTAGTTAATAAAACCAAAAGTTCACTTCCTAGTGAACTGGGCATATTTCAACTACTTAATAGCTATATTTAGCTAGTGGCTACTGTACTTGGTGACACAGATATAGAATATTTCCATTATCACAGAAATTTCTCTCATTGCTGGCTGAGTCCATTTTTTACATAAATGAAAGGACCTGCCTCCAGTTTGATGAGTTCTATTTGCCCCACAGTTACTCCAAGTATTTGTATAGCATATGATCATTAATACTGTGGAAAATGTGGACCAGCTTGGCCACAGCCAGTGTGACAGCTGTTCACAGAAACATCCTACGGGCAAAGTCCCAGAATAGCTCCTGTCATCCTTGTGACCAAGGTCAATACCGAAGAATGTTTCTTACTTTTCTGTGTCTCTCAAGAGACCATATTACCCATAGCATTCAAATTACCCCATATAGCTCTGTGAAATCAAGGAAATTAATCCTAAAATAATTTATTTCATATTATTGGGTTAAATTTATTTCATATTAAAATTTGTACAATGTAAAATATATTTATATATATATATATATATATATATATATATCTACATCTCTTTCAAAAATATGACACTATCATGTCTCCAAAGAGACAAGTCTCAAGTGCACACTTTTTCCTCTAACTCAAACATGGGACCCTCAGGAGAAATGAGGGGTAGAGGCCTAAACCTACTAGCTGCTAATGGGTAGGTTTTATTTTTTTTCTCCAAACACATTAAATAATGTAATTAAACAAATGGTTTGTGAACATTGCAGAAATATCTTGCTGTTTTGCAATTTGTTGAACACAAAGATAATACTCAGTAGATCCAAGAAAAACCTAGGATGATTAGGCCTTCCAAAATCATTATAGTTTTGGCTTCAATTTACAATAATGGTCAATTTAATTATCGGCTATCAAAGAATATAAAATGAGCCATTATGACAGCTCATCAGAAGGAAAAACCTAATATGGAAAGCATCTGATCTAATTGATTCTAGTACTGAGAATTCACTGAAATAACTCCTGACTATAAACAATGTTGCAGCTATTAAATTCATCTTATAAAGATTAAACATTTCAGGAGATTGAATTTTAAAGCATGCTGAATGTGTCTTTATAAACTGGAGATTCTGTTTAGTAAACCTAGCTAATTAAAGCACTTAATAAATGGGAAAACCCCCTACTCTGCATCTCTTGTTGGTGCCAGAGAATTCTCATTTGCTCTTTCAGAGAACTAATCAATTGAAGGGCACATTTTTCTTCTCTTTGTTCTTTCCTATCAATTTTAATGGGTACAGAGCATCAGTCACAGAAAATGTAATGGGACAAGAAGATGAATGAGTGCATTTGAAACCACTTGTCAAAGGACAGAAAACATCCTGATGAGGTGACCGTGGCTGCTCGAGAGTTCAACAATACGGCCTGGACAATGTTTAGTAAGTGCAACTACATCGCTACATGATGTGGTATTAGCACTCAGCAAAATCAATCTCCCGATACAATTCATCACATCTGAGCAGGTCAGACTTTCAAAGTCACATTCTCAAAACATGCTCCAATGATACCCTTAATTCCAGAAAATGATTTAAACTAACAACAAAATGGACAAAGAGAAGAACAGTCTAACCTTATGGAGCCTGACCTTGTCTCATATGTGATTAAAATTGCTTTGGAGGGAAAATTTTATTATGGCTTAGAAATTATGTCCATATATTACAAGATAAATTGGTGTATGCACTAAATGCTGAGCACTGAGGTCCTGTTTTCAGAACCAAGGCATCAGCTCCCCCCAGTGCTGGGGCACTGGCTGCTGTTTCCCAGCTTTGTCCTACTCTTTGGGCTGCCCTGAGCCAAAGGCAGTCACCTGGTTTAACGCTGTGTCTACTCCCCAAGGACAACCATGTCCAAAGATTAGACAATGGGGAAGTGCAAAGGCGTGGTTGCTTTGTCTGGCTTAGGACAACTCTGGAGGGCCATCCTAGCCACACAGCTCTCCCTGTGATCAGCTGCAGTGTCTGTGAAGACTGCATCCCAGTTCTACATTCTCTTCTGCCTAATCCTGCTTCCTCCACCCCCTGCCTAGTGGTGTTGAGACAATTCCCCAGCTTCTCATAGGAAAATGTCTGTTTCAGAGACTGTTTGGGGAACTACCTAACCTAGACACTATATATAATCAAAAGGCTTTGCAGTCACAGGAAATTAAGGTCATATAAATGCTGATCTAAATGAAATAATTATGGATTTCTGGGTTCACAATTATTAAGTAATGTACTATTACTTTGTTAGGATGTACACAAAGAGATGTTTCTATTTAGTTTTTTAAAAAACTGAAAATGCATCACATTTAATAGTTGAAGTATGGAGTTTGATACTAATGGCTCTCTATACACATATGTAATCTAGTAACTAAAGTATATTAACACATTCAAAGCTAGGAAGTTTTAGGAATCATGGTTTCCTTTCTGGGAGACTCAAGGTGATATGTTCACTCATTGTTTCTTAGTTATGACTACTATAATATTATTAATAATAATATGTAGTCCTGTACAGTCTCACTGTGTAAGTTTCAAGGTAAGAGTTTGTTTCCTGTAAAACAGATCACTGTTCTAGGAGAGAATGTGCTTACTGCTCTTATGGAAATATCTATTTTTTTCCTAAAACATTTTTCATTCATTAGTATTTTCAAGTTTTTCATACTGTACACATTTCTTAAAACACATGATACCAGCAGCAACTGAAAATGAATGTCAGAATTGGTACACATGTGTTATCTAACTCAAGGTAACCGACATATGTGGCGAACCCCACAGCCCATTTTGCTCCACGGTGTGACCTGTGCTCAGCTACGCCCACAGTAGGGATTGTGTGTCCTCACATTGTCGTCTGTAAGCATCCTAGTGTTCATTCCTTAGGCTGAAGTGTCAATACATCACATATTACTTGTTTTAGCAAAGCAGTATATTTTCTGTATTTAATGATAAAAAAGTTAACTTAGTTTTAAAAAATTTATTTGCAACTACACTTTATGCATTCGGCACTATGGTTTGTCGCCTCCCAAGCTGAGGTCCCATCAGCATTGCCCAAGGCTGTCTCCACATACTGAAGTATTCTTTTGAAATAAAGTACTCACTGTGTATAGGAATTTGTATTTTGGAGGTGCTCGATCTATCTACAAAGAAAAATTAGGAATTACTTTATTATAAAATGCTTCTAGAAGTCTTTATTGTGTTTATTTTTTAAAAAGCTGTAATGTTAGACTACTGTGCATGGAGGTAGTTAAGGTGTATCATTATTGTAGTTTAACACTGTGCATGGTAAGACACTTTCCGATCTCACTGTATGTTTTTACTGAATGATCTGCTGCTGTCCCAGGCAAGCATGACTAAAGTTAGGTTCAGCATAGCATGTGGCATCACAGTCTCTTAGCATTTGTTTCATCTGTTTTATTTTCCTGAATACTGTCTGTATCCTTGGCTAAAATAAAACCTGCCCGGCAAAAAAAAAAAAAAAAAAAAAAATAATAATAATATTATGCAGATAGTTCTCTAAGGTCCTGTTATCCATCTCTATCTCTTAACCACATTTTAAAAGCACGAATTATTACAGGATATTAAAAAATGAAACTACACCAATATGAAACATATCAATAGAAGATTCTACACCTGAAATTAATAGGTGTTTTTTCCTCTTGCAGAATTTTCTGTGATTTATAAAACACAGATAATGCTGGGCAGAAAGCTGTGAATACTTCAAAGATGTCAAAGCAAGCTTCAAAGTGAGGAGCCAGTTCTAAAATCATTTTCTGGTTATAGTGAAAAATGAGAATCAGAAATTTGTGGTGGGAAAAAGAGGAAAGCACTTGGGAGCAGTCATTAACACATTGATCATATTGTTCTGGGGTGCACTAAAAATACCACTAGGAGACACAGCAATCACGTCCATCAGACACAAACAAAGTGACAATTACTCAGCAAGGAAACAGTCATCCATCAAGAAGATTATTTGATACAAGTGATAATCTTAGAAACTATAAGGGAGGCTGTTTATGTATACCAGTTATGCTAAATGCTTTTATTATTATTAGTTTTAGTCAGTTAAGAAATCACACTTTCATCTCCCTGAAATCCAGGACCTAGTTACTTTGCTTTCAAGTGAAGGGAGCGACAGGATAAAACATATGTAAAAAACAAAATGTTTTAAAATAAATTTCTATTTAACTTAATTTTGACAACTTTTTGATATAATTAGTATCCAAATCAATCTCATAAACCTGCAAAAGAATAATCACAGATTAAAATATATCTGTTCATAATATACTATACATTGAAACATTAGGCAAATGAATCTGTAATATTTATACATTTGTTGAGGTCATTGCTATTGATTGGTGACATTTTGCATTAAAATGTAGAACTAGAAAAAACTAAATTAAGCTATTTAATTTTTGCCAATTCAAGAACAGTCATTTTCTCAATTTTTTGAATCTACATTTCATCCACAATGAAGTTTGATTATACTAAATGGAAATATGAGGTGAATTCAGGTCTTTATGCATAGGGGGGCAGAAAAGCACTCCAGACAAAAGGGACTTCATGTTGAAAGGTAACAGATACGAAGACTCACATTTTTTTCAAATAGGAAATTATAGTTGAGTTTAGCTAAAATTTGGGATATTAAGAGAGTGTGAGAAAAGACAGCAGATTATGAAGGATGCTTTATGCCAGGCATGGATTTATGGAAAAGTGAGGGAAATGCTTTCAAGCTTTCGTGATCCAATTGTCAATTTTACTAACAGTATTAAATATGATGCAATGTAAAAAAAGTTAAACATTTTTACTTAATATTTACAAATTCTTTTGTTTTCAACAGTGCATATTAGACTCAGGACTTTTACAGTGTTCTACATCCCCAGCCCATTTTATTTTATTTTGAGATAGGATTTTGCTAAGTTGCCCAACTTGAAATCCCCCTGCTTCAGTCTCACAAAGTGTTGAGATCATATCCATATACCACAAAGACTGCACCATGCTTACATTTTACAAAATCTTAAAGGTTAAATTTATCCTCAGGTAGACATACAACATTCATAGATAGTTCTTAAAGTGACCATCATAAATAAGACAGTAAACTATCCCTCCTTCTGTCCTCCCTCCCTTCTTCAGCAGATTTCTCCAGGATCTGGGTAAGATTCTAGACTGACATGGCAAATAAGTTTAGTATTTATTTAGCAATTAATTCAGAGTTCATTTTCATGGGAACAGAGAATTAATCATGGTTAAAAAAAGGTTTTAGAAGCAAAAATTTAACATTAACCTTCTCTGAGTTTTCTATCTGAAGTTATCTGTGGGCCTATGCATAAGGTTTCCCCAAAATCTTAACTGATATTGAGTATATAATAGGAGATTATTTTTATTTTTATTATATTCTTCATGGTTCAAACAATATCCCGGCTGTTAAAGTCATATCTAATAAGTGAAAGAAATACAGCTTTGAAGTACTGGAAAAAATATATTCCTAGTATATTATTAAATTGGATTAGGTTATACATAGAGATTAAAGTTTTAAAACTAATTTTAATGTTTTTCTTAGCCTTCTCTTTCCTTTATATGATCTTAATTGGGATGTTTGGACTTGGAGAAATTATTCTCATTTAGTGCTAGATAATTATGAAACTCAAAGGCATTATCATTACAGACAATTTGGACAATTTCTAGTTTATTTTACAATCTTCATAGTAAGTTCTTTTCTTCCTAAAGAGGTAAATATATAAAATAAATAGTTAAGAGATTTAGTCATAGCTTACTGTTTCAATGATGGTTATAAATCATGCAAAATAAAAAGAAATATCTAGTAAGCTATTTTTATACCAAGTAGCTTATTCCATTGTACAGCATCAAAAGTTACAAAAGGAGAAGACATTTATTAAATCAATAATCAATTCACTTAACCATACTCACAGCATGGTTTTGCTTTATTATATAATACTTCATTATATAATATATTGTTATATAATCACAAATATATAATAAAACGTCCTAATTTAATATACTATTTTAATTTTTCCTTTTCACTAGGAGCAAATAATCATCACTGTGACATCTTGGAGCACTTCATTCTTCTCTCACAGAACCAGTGTTGCTCCTTGCACTATGGTTCTATTACTGAAGCCTGAAGGGCAGGAAACACCCTGAGGGCAGAGACCCATCTTATTGTGCCTTGCTGTCATCTCCATCATGCTCTTTTGTAGACTGGGCTCATTTAGCAGTTTGTCATTCATCCTCTTCTCTGCAAGTCTATATGAGTATTGGATAAGGGTCTAAGGTACCTAAGGATACCAGAGATTAAAGACAGGGCTTTGTCCTCCAGAGATTAAGAAACCATGAAAAACAAAACAAACAGAAAAAACAAATGGCTGCAGGTCTTGAGATAAAGTCCTGATATTCTGGGTCCAAATACATCTGGGTTATGATATCCTCGATCTTGGCCAAGAGGTCAGGGAGGGGGCATGCAGGAGCATTGAAGGTAGGGTAAAGAGTGGGTGTTTGTTTGTTTTGAGAAAAGAAATGATCATTTTGTAGGTCAATTCTAAGATTTAATCCCCCCCATATCTTATTGTTTCTGACATTAGGATATAGTTTGCAATCAATATGCATATTAAAATAGTCAAATTAAAATATACTTGTCAACTCTGCCCTCCCCCAAAGTGTGCTTACTACGATCTTGACCCTTACAATGAAGGCATATTGCATATTGTAAAATAGTTGCAATCTTCAAAATCATGAAGCCAGCAATAGAGTTTCTTTAAATATGTTGTTTTCAAAGAGATCCCAGATGATGTTGGGGAAAAGAATGAAGATTTCTTTAATGAATGCAGTTGTCACTATGTCCCCACTCCTATTCTTTGACTCAATCTGTACTAAATACTTGCTCTGCATCAGATACTGTCTGAGATGGTAAAGCTCCTGAGATACAAAACTCAACACAAAGACAGGACATCTGGCCACATTTCATGTTGTGAATATTATTGAAAGGAAGTGCTGGCAGGAGTGAATCGCTCTGTCATAGGTTCAGAGAAGACCTCACAGAGGCCAAGCCTTGAACTGAGTCATTAGGAACTCAGGTTTTTAGGCATGTAGAGGTGGAAAAGAACTCTAGGTAACAAGGACTTTGTGTTGAAAGGTAAGAGATGCAAGGACTCATGTTATTTGGAAATAGGAAATTATAGTGGAGTTGGCTAAAATTTGGGATGTTAAGAGTGTGAGAAAAGACAGCAGATTATGAAGGGTGCTTTATAGCAGGTACAGATTTACGGAAGTGTGGGGGAAAGACCTTCAAGTCCTCATATGGATGGGCTCTTATCTATGAGATAATTTATCTTAGCTATTGTAATGATAGGGAAAGAGGTAGTGGGGATGACTTTTATGTGTATGTGCTTATGCCAAAAAGAGCTTTTTCTATAAGCCTCTTCAAGGAAAAATTCAAACAGCATCTTTCATTTTTTCAGTATTTATCAGGTTTTCAGTATTTATGGATCACTTCACTAGATACATATGGAGCACTCAAAGGGAATGGGACATAAAATGAACATAGATTTTATCATAAGGCACATATGGTTTGAATTCCAGGCATCCTGCTTGCTATTAATGTGTAACTTGGTTACTTTGTGCCTCAGGTTTTTGCTCTGCAGTATCATCTATCTCCAGGGTCACTGCTAGATTGAAATGAGACCCTAACCGCAGTAGTTGCCATGAAGCTCATGCTTGCAATGTTATGTCCTTTACACATATTATCTCATTTCATCTGCAACAAAATACTGCCAGGTGATAATAATCCATTAAACAAAGGTGAGTAAAGTTAAGCAAATCACAGTGAGAGAGGAAATAAGTGGTGTGACTGCTTGATTAAAACACTTGTGTCCCATGAGCAATGCCATTCCTATGTACTACATCATGTGTGGTGTTTAGCATCACTCCTTGCACTGTAATACCTCATGTTCCAAGTCAGCGTAACATTTTCCCTATTTTCCATGTTGTCTTAACCCAGGTTCACACACACATAGGAGAAACCAGCTACATATCTTATAAATATGAGTCACTAAGGAAATACTGTATATAGCACATTTAAGGAAAAATGAGAAATGTGTCTATTACAGGTCAATTTAGCAAGGCTGTGCTCTTTTAAATAAAGCACTCAGCAAACAAAGTTTACACTACTTTATAATCGAGGTTGACCCCAGATGCTCTTTGATTGCATCCTTAAAGTGTACAAAGCCCCGTAGTGACAATGGCATGGGGTCCAACCACTTGTGCATGAAAACCAAGACTTTCAATTATTACTCTCATCTCATATCCTGCTTTAGTCAGATTATTCTTTCAATTTCCACAAAGTACTTCCTATATATCATCTTTCTATAAATTTGCTTGTATAATACACCCTGCATACCAAACACTTACCTTCAACTGAAAGGGTATGCAGTAATTATGCTGAATTTAAAAATTAACCATGGCTTTTAATGAAGACCATTACAAATAATAATTCCTATTGCATTGTTCCACAAAGTCCCTTCTACCCTTGCTCATATAAGACCATCCTTTCTTTATAATGTTCACTGTGGCAGGGTAATATATTTCCAAATCTGTCTTCCAACAGCTTCTTAGCTTATGCTTCTTTTGTATCCTCTTACTATCAAGCACCAAGGATAAAGCAAATGTGAAGTAATTATTTATGGTTATTCAATAGGAAATACACTTTCCCAAACTTTCCCTACTTTAAGAAGCTAATACATGCATTTTACTATGATTCAGTTAGAGGAAAACACTATCACTGTTACAGTAGTGGTCTTTTTTCCATACATTTATTATTTTGAAGCCATAGCAAATGTTTTAAATGTTCTCTTTGTTCATATATCCTTAAAGAGTGTGTTTTTGTTTTTTGGGTTTTTTTGGTACCAGGGATCAAACTCAAGACCTGGTGCTTTTGAGGCAGGTGGCAGCACCACTGAGCTAAATCCCTGGCCCAAGTGTTTTGTTTTGTTTTGTTTTGTTTTGTTTTTTACAAAAGTACCAAGATAGGGTTGAGAATGGGAGGTTAGTTCAGAAAAAAAAACTAATTTTCACTGAGATGAAAGTTTCCAAATAAATTTTCTACAGTATTTCTATGAAGCTTCATAAAGCAGAAGGAAGGGGGAAAGAAGAAAGCTTTACAAGGGCCCAAACAGCCATAAAGCAAGATTTACAGCTTGTTTTAGAATGGCACAAATTAGCAATTAGATGTTATATGTTGAAACACAGGAGAATACAGGGCTGCTAGCTTTTAAGCTTTTGTTGAAAAAAAAATAATGAACTCTTCATAACACTCCTTTTAAAGCTGGTATTCCACATTGGGGGAGACAGAATTAAGAAAGAAGAAATGAATATAGCTGGAAAGAGACAAAGATGTGACAGGTTATACTGATGGCTTTGGAAATGGTACATTTAGATATAAAAAACACAGCTGCACCTGAATTATCTAGAACTGATAGTGTGTAGACAAAACTACTACCTAGCAGCACCTAAATCCACAGGAGTCACAAAAAGACGATGTTGCAAAATTCTTAAGATGCATACACATCCAAGGATGAATAATGAGAGAAAAGTGTTGAAAAAAAGATTAAATGATTGAGGCAGGCCCTGTTCTGAGCATCCTGCTCACTTTTCCCCATGAATTATAAATGCTTCAGAAGTACAGATCCGTCATAGACCCACAACCTGGGGGCCTCTTTTTGAGTGCCTCGTGATTTAAGTCGGGTGGCTTTCTTAATCATTTAATAAGATTGATTGAATAGCTATTAAATGACTTGTGAAAATTCAATATGTGAAAATCACCTTCCACAAAATGAATGTACTGGACAGTGATTGACTGTTGTGGAAGGATTTTTCACCATCAATTTATCTTCATAGTTCATTACTTAATAACTTGGGAAGTTAAGAAACTACTGTTTGCTAACGATAAGCGGTTCACTTGTTACTAACATAATTGGAAATGAGTAACAAATGTGCATACACTTAATAAATATGCAAATCAGATCATGTATGTTAAAAATATTTTCAGTAAACATTGAAATTAAAGAATTTTCTAATCAGATTATCCCAATTATCCAAAAAGATCCAGGTGAGTTGAAGAGTCCAGTATCTCAGCATACTTATCAGCTAAGTTTTCAACAATGTATCTTACTTAAGCATAATGTGGAACAGGCAAATGTTTTTCTGCACTATTTCATCTAAATAGTTATGCAATTAGAGACAGTTGACCTCTCATACCAAGATCAATCAAATATATGGTAAGAATGTTAACAGTGTATTACTTTTTTTCAATACTAAGGACTGAACCCAGAGCCATGCACATGCTAGGCAAGAGTTCTAGTGCTGAGCTACACACTCAGCCCATTTTTATTTTATTTTGAGAAACAGTCTCATTAAGTTGCCTTACCTGGCCTCCAACTACTAGAGCCTCCCAAGTAGCTGGGATTATTGGCATGCACCAACATATACTGATGAAATATATAATATTCTGATCTTTCTAGTATGGAGAAGTACTTATTAAACTTACCTAAAGAAATTTAAATTATGAAATGTTTGTTTTTATAGAAAGTCTTTTGCATATTAAAAACACTCTAACACTTAAGGTTTTTTTTTCAAAAATCTTGGATAATGGAGATTCTAGTGAGAGACAGATGCTGTATCTTTTAGTCACCACTATCTGAACATAATGGCTTAACATAAGAAATTATCTTATTTTACTTTTTAAAGGAAAAGTAAAGCAACTTTCAATTTTAATAGTCTCAATTTTAAGTAATTTTACATTCAAAGAAGAAAAGGGTAAGAAAAGTTATACTCCAACATGACCAGTAACTCCATATTGGTAATCGTATCTCAACTTCTGCAAAGTATAGTCAACCTTTGCATTGAATCCAGTAATTTCTGGAATATTTTTCCACATCTCTGCACTGAAATGCTGTGATTCTCACCATGCTGAGTTCTCCAGGAAACCAACTCTGAGATAGAGCACATGCAAGACATTTACTAAGAAGCATCCTTTTGTGTAAGGTGGAGGAGAAAGCAGGGCTGGACTGAAATGAGAGGCACCTAAGGACACCTACAGGGAGGTCTTGAGCTCTCAGAGTGTATGAGGTCAGGCTAAGAGGGCCAGAGCCGCCTTTATGCTCCAACCTGTCCCTGCACATGGGCTCCTAGGACAGGAAAGGACCCTGGTAAGGGTGTCTGTACGGCTAAGACAACTCACAGAGGGGTGAGAGCTCAAGCATTCTGCCCACCACATCCCCAGCAAATGAAGCAGCAGATCCTTCCTGAAGAGGGATCTAGTAGTATATCACATATTTCCAAACCCTAAAGAGATCTTGGTTAGTAACTTATGAATCACTCCATTCCATTTGACCTCATTGGTCACTGCCTTTCTAAAACTCTATCCTTTTGTATTCTCCCACCACTTTTTGGTCAATCTCCTTCTCATTCTATAACAAATTTAGGTTTTTTCCTCATTTGTGCTCATAGTCCTTCTCACTTTTTAGGTCTTCTCATTTTTGACACCTGCATGGGTGACCTCATCTAACAGATGCACACATACAAAGGTTTTGTCTTGAGCATTCACTGTTCCACTGTCTAGTGAACGTCACTTAGAGGGAATAAATGACATCAACAGCATTCTTTCCCACTCCAAAACTCATTTCCCTTTTCTAATTTCTTCTTTGTAAACTTTACTCCATCTACCCAGTCTCACAAGTCAGAAGCATAAAGAATTTACTTCTTCACCCTTTCAATTTTTCCTCCATGTACAGTCTTTCTACATTAACATACTCTTTGCAATGACCTCCTAATTGGTTTTCTTTGCATCACCCTAAACTACTGGCAAACACCTACAACAAGCAAATCTATTCTCTTACTTCTTATCAAAGCCTCCCCCCCCAACATAAAAATACAAAAACAAAGAATAAGCAAAAATATCAGCATGAGAGACTCTCTAAGGTTGGGTCTTGCCCTTTCTCAGGGCAAGTCTGGGAGACTGCCTTCCACTTTAGGTTTTAGTGATACTTACTGCTTATGCCTTCCTCACATCCAATCCATTTCCACCTATTTGTTCCCACCTGTCTGCCATCACCATGTACTTTCTAACCCTTCTACATGTGAAAATTCTCTGTGTGTATGTGTCTCTGCTGCCAGACTCTGTGTTTCTCCAAAGCACTGCTCCATGTGTCTTTGAGCTCATCATGGCACAGTTCAGGACTTGACATCTATTAAGAAGTCACAGTTTACAGAAAGTTTATTGAACTGAATCACAGTATAGACTTTAGGGTATCGGATGTCTCTGATATTTTAGGTAAGTCTGATCCTCACAGATGCGATGGACCACAAACCTCATCTTTCCCAACTCCACCCAAAGACTCCTATCCCCACCCCATTCCCTTTTCCTCTCTCTGTATTCCTTTGTGGCCTAATCCTATTCCTAGTGGCCAGTTTTCAAATATAAAAATGTGAGACCAGAAAACATCTAATTGAACCCTTAGCTTACCCAAGTTTGGGGTAGAGAGAAAGGCAGAGTGGTAAGTCCCCTTGCCAGAAGTTAGAATTAGCAGTTTAATTCTGAAGAGGCTATGGATGAACAAGGCATCACAGTGGATCTTGCTGAAGGTCTGCTGGCAGACAGGGCTTAAAGGACAAACTGCACCTGCCCTGCCCTCCAGGTGCTTGCAGTTCAGTCATTCACAAGGGAATACAATGCTAGACAGGCAGACTGGAAAAAGGAACTTTAAAAAGTACAATTAAATGCTACATGGGTTCCAAGGCGAGAAAGGCTATTTTTACCTACAATTGCCAAAATTTCTATGCCCAAGATGATGTTTGAAGAACTGGTGATGGAAAAGAAAGATGGTAAAGCTGAATATAGAGTGTTCCACAGAAGCAGAAGAAAAAGAGCTGAGTTGCAAGGAGATAAATTGAGAGGTTGTCAAAAAAAAGGGAGAAAAGGTCTGGAGGGCTAACAAATTGCATTGAGGGAAGGTCAGAGAAAGAAAATCATAAGGGACCCTGGGGTTAGTTGAGAAGGGCTTCCAATGCTGGAATAAGAAATTTTCACTTCATTTTATAGTAATTGGGAGCCATTAATATTTTCTAGAAAATCATTCCAGCAGCAGCAATCAAGGTGGACCAGACCACTGACAAATCTAAAAAGGAAAAGTTCTCAGCACGGCAGCAGAGTGAATATAGAAGCTGCGATTGTGGGAAGGCAGAAACTGAAGCTTAAGAATGTGCAGAAGTAAAATATCCAAGAAGGCCACTGTGTGAACAGAGAAATCAGAAGGGTCCCTTTTCATTCAGTGTTTCTGAGTTCGGCTGAAAGCCAGCAGGGTGAGACTTCCCTAGAGCAAACGCAGGCAGGGAAAGAATGGTGTTTAGAGGAAGGGGTGAAGAGCTTAGGAGTTGAGCTTCCATACTTTGAGACAAAATAAATTTCTGAAGAATCTAGGATAAGACCTGAATGGAAATTACACAAAATTCAAAAGATATTATAGAAAAGAGGAGACCTGTTTAAAAATTATGAGAAGGTATTATTTAACTTCTTACTGGTTTTGTGAGCATTAAACAAGGTGATGTTTTGGGACAAAGTGCCCAGTGTGGTGCCTAAAATATAGTAACTCTTCACTATTAATGGAGGCCAATGTTTTTGTTGTTGTTACATTTGATACAGGTTCTGTTCCACTTTACGTTACTGACTCAAGGATGCATGTGGTGGGGAGACCTCGAAGCTGCACTCAACCATTCAAATTAACAAATCCACTCTGACTTGGGCAACAGCATCAACACGGAGGAGAAGAGAGTCTCAAGCAGTGATACTGCTTGTGAAACCTGTGCTGTTCTACTTCTGGCTGGTCCGACTCTGACACTGAGGCAAATGGATTTCTTTTCTCTAATTTAGCAAGTGAAGAACAGAATCTTGCATTATTACATTGCAGGATTTAAATTAAATCCTACAAACACTTTTATATTAACAGCCTGAACTTTTCAATACTTCCCCCTGATTTTAACACATTATTGCACACCAATGAATGTCCCACTGCTAATTTTTACTATTTGATCAACCAAAGAGTTTCATTTGATTTACCTGAAAAAATTAGACTAAAAAGTCATTATATTTAGGTATTACTATATCATCTCAGCCCCAAATAATCTCTTGATAAGTCAGAAATGCCTCTCAAGCTATTGTAGCTCTTGTAGTCCAGGTGTTATTCAATTAGATTACTATGAAACAAGCAATTCAGTTCATGTCAATAGAAGGGCATTGTTCAAATTACCCACTTATTAATTCTTAAGTGGTTAATAAATAACCTACTTTGAATAAAATAAATCACTGTAGAAAACAGTTGTGTCCATGGCACATATAAAAGTTGATAGACACATAAAGATACACAGAAACTGGTCTGCATGAGAGTTATTGGATCCACCCAAACCCTAGATGCTTGTACTTGTGTTCATGCTGGATCCTGATTGGTCCAACTCCTGCGGAAATTAATTTTCTTGAGGTGGCATTCCATCTCTTTTGCAAACCAAAAGTCTCAGCTCCTCTATAGGAGAAAAAAAATATAAACTTGACCTCATTTCACCCCTAAGTACATCATTCTGATTGTTTCACTAGACTCCTTGGTGAGCATATTTGAGTTTGTTTACTGCAGTTATAAACCTGAAACTGTATTCCACTTGCCCTGTATTATCAGGTCACAAAATAGAGAAAGAAAATGTGCAAAAAGTTCAGTCTCACAATGACTGTATTATAAACACTTTGCTGTTGGGCATGCCTTTAGTATTCACTGCTAATTTTGTATTATAAGATCCCCTGGTATACTTTAATTTACCTTTACTCTTATAAAATAACAACCAAGGAAACAAAAAATCAGATGATGTGAGAATTACAAGTGGATAAACAGGATCTGGGCAATCAAGTGTTACTATTTGTGTGAACAGATTCATTTTTTAATACACCAGCTAGAAATACTCAGCCTTCCGATCTTAAGCCCTTTTGTAAACAGTATCTTCTCTTATGGGGGCAGCTGAGTGCCCTCCTGAACACCTGGCTAAGAACATGCTCACTTTCATGTGTGCTCTGAGCTGCCTTTCCTCTCAATAAAAATAGAAACTAGTTTGCAGCACCACACAGGGATGTGGTGTATTATATGAGCCTATCATCGCTTTCCTTTGATAGCTTATCTATTCCATTAACTCAATAAAGTAGAAGGCAAAGCTGGGGACAAACTGTAGGAGGGTTCCTCTTGGAAAACACATGCAAAATCTTTAAGCTGGAGCTTTAACTTATCTAATAAAAGCCAGTTAAGTGGAAGTTAATACTTCATTTTTGGGTCCCCTTTATTAAAGATCGTAAGTACTGCAGCCCAGGAGTAGAGAACTATATGGAGGAGTATAGGTAGAGGCAATAAAGAATATATGGCTTAATCTATTTTCTCAAGATTTAGGAAGCACTTACAGGCAAAACTCACAGACTAGCATTTTAAAAATCCACAACAAAGGCTTCTGCTCCTTAGCAGATACAGTGGCTTTTTTCTGAGTGCAGTAATCCTGCTGGATTTCTTAGTAGAATATAAACAGCTTAACCTAGGCATAATCAGGGGACACCAGCTACCACTTTTGCCATATTATACTTTTATATCACTTAGTAATTCAGAGAAAAAATAGATTGCTAAATGCACTCTGCTGCACCTTGACTACCCAAAGAAAAACAATACTAGAACTCAAACTCCAATAAGCAAACTAAAGGAAAGTGTTCCACCTAGAGACTGTTTTCATGAATCAAAGTAGACGAGCGCTTATCTAGGAAATGAATATTATTTTAGGCCATCCTCTCAAGTTTGTACTTAAAAAATTAAAAAGAATGAAGCAAAAGGTATTGCCCCCGGTGTAATTAACAATGTTAATTTTCTTTTTCCTCTCTACGGTGATAAAGGAGTCGTTTTTATATTTAATTAATGCAGAGGATCATTTTGGAAACTGGCTAATGAGCCTCTGATCACATTACCATGAAAATGTGCATTAACATTGCAACTGAGGAGGCTGTTTCATGTGTAGCAAATCCACTTTGTAATTAGCCCACTGTGAAATGAATCACGTTGGGGGAAGTGGAGGGAACCAGTAAGCAGTGGGCACTTGGCTACTGCTGGCCACAGACCACCAACGTCCCAAATACCATCTCTCACTAGCAATACTATCTAAAGACAAAAGTAGTCATGTGTTACATCTGGGGCAAACTGGAAGAAGGAAGAAATAAACTTTATTTTGCCAGACAAAACATTTTGCCTTTGAGCATTCACCTCCAGTGAACCTGCTCAGATAAAACAGGAAATTAACAGAATTCTATTAAAACTATGAAACCTGATTATAGTTTTCTTATTTTTATTCTAAGAGCCTTAAGATACCCATTAAAGAGACATGTGAATTTACACACTTTTTTCCAAGTCACAGTACAGATATTTTAATAAGGTCTTAAAATTAATTTTAGTGCTAAGGATAATAAAATTATAAAAAGGATATGAGAACAAATGGTATGAGATTCTTTTATCTCTTTTTAAAGCCAAGACATGTCATATATTTCTTCTTATATAATACAAAAATACCAGGTCTTCCTTTTAAACCAAAGCAAAAATTCCCAATTAATCAAATAATTTCCTCTTGATAACAAGATTTGGCAAGAAACTTTTCCTGTCTATTCAAAATTACTGAGTTCACAGACCTATAAAAATCTCAATATTTATGCAGACAATGATACAATTGGTTTTCAAATGTCAGCATTATTCCAAAATGTCCCTTAAAGGTATCTCAAAATATTACAGACACAGATTTCAGGGCTACTCCTCATACTTGACTGACATCTTGGCAGCAGATACACAAAATGTTAAAAAGAATCCCACAGGAAGTCATCTGAAGGGGGAGTGGCAAGGAAACTGAAAACTGCGACCTAAACCCAAAATAAAGAGCCCCAAACCAGCAAGTCTGCCCTTAGTTCTGAAATGTACTGAAAGAGAAAAACATAAGGCTAGCTAGAATTCATTTCCCATCTTTCAAACAAACACAAAGCCTGGCTGTTTACTTGCTGGTATTAGACCTGCACTCACCTGGGAAACTTCATACAGCAGTTTGTAGTGTTCCTCTCTTTTCTGAAAAGTGCACAAATTGCAGCCCATTCTAAGAAGCAGAGAGAGAGAGCAAATCTTCTAATTTCCCCAGAACTGAAAGGCAAGTGAACTGAAAGGGAATCACCCTCCAGACTTGACTACTGTTTTTCATCAGTCACTTCAGTCCAGAAACACAGACAAACCGCTGTTAGCTGGAAGCATAAGCCAGGGTGGTGTATAGCAGCATGCTCCTCTTCGCTTTCCCTAAGTATCTTGCACTCACGGATACACACAGAGTTTCCAGTCAGTTCATGGCAACACTCCCCCTGTCTCTGCATCAGTGCACATGACTACACAGATTCCAGCTCATGAATATTAATAGTGCCTCATTGATTATTTATGACAGAACATGTTAGCAGGGAGGGGTGTCATAGCTGCTTTTGATGACAGATGAATATTCACTAATTAAGAAGCAAATGTAGTGTGGTTAAACAAAATTCACTTGTGTCAATACCATCTCTGTTTATTAAGGATAGAGGGGTTGTGCACAGGGCATTTCAAAAATGAGCACACACTTAATTCCTCCGTGAATGAAGGTTTTATGTGAATAAGAAATCCTGAAACAGAAATGTACTTAGTTCACATCTCCATGTTTTGCAACAATGAGAAGAAATATTTTCAGCCTTATTAAATGTAGAGGGAAATGAATAGGAGCAATTATTTATATTTAAAAAATAAACCCAGAAGCAGAGGAAAATTTGGGGAGTCTTATGAAAAAGGAACACAAGGTAGGAGGGTATCATTCAGTTTTAATTCTGATCCTGAAAAAATAACAAAATACTTCATATGTAAAGTCTATTACTTACTAAAGAGGAAATAAGGTGTTTTCTCTTAGTCTAAATAAAGAACAGAGCAACTATAAGTAGATAATACTTGGAAAGATAATAAATATTTTAATTAGATAATAAGAGCATACCTATTGAATTTAAATGTGCAACACTGTAATGCAGGTAGATGTATATTTAAGAATTAGATAAATACAGTGCCTTTTCTTAGAAAATTTCAAATGCATATAGTATTTATGGCAATTTTATTAAAGTCATATATAATATTTCAGAAAGCTGACATAGGCACTATTTAAATTCTAATGTAATACGCAATGACTCTATTTGTGTCCCATATTTAGTGTCTATAATGTGTAAAAGTGAATACCAACTGAAATATTTAGGTAATAGAAGTAAGGCATTTAATTCTAAACCCTAACAAATACACTGCATTGCAAGCTGGCAGTTTTTGTGCCGTAAAGACATGCTACACACAGTCAAAGCAGATAATAAAAGAAAATTCCTTTTGTTCCTATACTGACTTACCCATAACCTCTGCTAATTAAGAAGTATGTCCTTATTTCAGCACATCTTTAAACTGGACAGGATACCAGGGTGCTTTGAAAGCAAAAATAATTACTTGGAAACTGATGACTTTGGTTAGGAATTACATTGGATTGTGAAGATTTTTAATTGCTCCACACTTACATATAGCTACTTTTGGGGGTCCAATTTCTTAAAAGTGCTTTGTCAAATGTTTAGAATCAATAACAGGAAATGATTCTAATGAGTACTAATTGCTAACAAATTGGCTTTCCAACTAGCAACACCTCAACACCAGCAAGCAGCAAGGAGATGAGCTATCATCTGCTGCTTATCAGCTGTTTCCCTTGGGATGTAATAATCCGATTTTCTGGGCCTAAATTCTCTTAACAACCTGGATGAAAGCCAAGCTGTGGGACCTACATGAAAGTGCCATCATAATTGGGAATGCTACGTGTGAACAAAGTTCACCAGGACTTCCTAAAAATTAGAAACCACTTGTAGGAGAAAGTAATTAATGCTTGATTCCTTTATGCAAACAATGTATTCATTTGAAGTGATCATTGTGAAAAATCAGTGGCCCAACAAAACAGAACCCAACTCCCTGGGTGAAG
Organism: Heterocephalus glaber; assembly: GCF_053883595.1. Classification (NCBI taxonomy): domain Eukaryota; kingdom Metazoa; phylum Chordata; class Mammalia; order Rodentia; family Bathyergidae; genus Heterocephalus; species Heterocephalus glaber. Next base: position 10,183,111 of record NW_028258444.1, on the reverse strand, counting down.
CTATTGAAGATGAATTTTTAAAAATTATATTGGTAAATTTAAGGTATACAATATAATTACATTAATCATCGGAAATTTACACCTTTACATAACCTCTCTTGGTTATTTTTCCCCGTTCCCCTGCCCTCCCTTCAAACCCTCAATCCCTCCCTATCCACAATGACTTTGTTTCCGTTTTTTCATTTCCTCATATTAATTCCATTCCCTTCTTTGCTTTCCCCTACCCCTCCCACTTACCCTTCCCCTTTGTACCTTTTCTTCCTATTTCACATTGTCTATTATACCTTTTAGTCCTTATTTACACTTTTAGTTTCTCACGCTAGAGAAACTATTCAGTATTTAAAAATGTATGTCCCATTAATTTCACTTAAATGTATCGCCTCAGTGTGCATGCATTTAGCTATAAACGTCTCTACTTTCTCATTCTTTATGGTTGAGTAGTACTCCATTTTATTTTTTAAAAACCCCACATTTTCTTTATCCAGTCTCCATTTGATGGGCTATTGGGTTGTTTCCAAGTTTTAGCTATCACGAATTGTGCTGTTATGAACATAGGTACACATATATCACTGTGGTATGATTCTTTTCATTCTTTGGGGAAGATCCCCAGCAGGGGAATAGCTGAGGCAAATGGAACTTCCAGCCCCAGTTCTTGGAGGTATCTCCATACTGATTTCCACAGTGGTTGCACCAGTCTACACTCCCACCAGCAGTGAAGCAGTGTTCCTCTTTCCCCACAGCCCCACCAGCACTTGTTTATGGTTGATTTCATGATGGCAGCCATTCTTTCTGGAGTGAGGTGGAAGCTCAGTGTTATTTTCATTTGCATCTCTAGAATAACCAGTGATGTTGAACATTTTTTCATATGTTTATTTGATGCTTTTACTTCTTTGCCTGAGAAATGTCTGTTCATTTCAGATGCCCATTTTTGGATTGGGTCTTTAAATTTGGGAGGTCTGATTTTTTTTAAGTTCTTTATAGATTCTATATAGTAGACCTTTGTCTGAGGGACAGCTGGTGAAAAATTTTTCCCACATTGTGGGTTTTCTCTTCATGCTGTTGGTGGTTTCTCTTGCTGTGCAGAAGCTTTTTAGTAAAAAGAGATTCCACTTGTTGATTGTTTGTGCTAGCTCATGGGCAACTGAAGTTTTGTTCATAAAATCTTTTCCTACACCAATGTCTTCAAAAGTTCTTCTTAATCTCTGTTCCAGCTGGTTTAGTGTTTCAGTTTTAATACTTAGATCTTTAATCCATTTTGATTTTAGTTTAGTTCATGGTGAGAGATATAGGTATAGTTTTATTCTTTGGCAAGTTGAAACCCAATTTTTCCAACACCATTTATCAAAGAGGCTATCTTTCCTCCAATGAGGGTATTTGGCTCCTTTATCAAAGATGAGGTGGCTGAGTGTATCTGGAGTTGTTTCTGCATCTTCTAATCTGTTTCAGTGGTCCTCAGGTCTGTTTCTTTGCCAGTACCATGCCATTTTTATCACAGTAGCTTTGCAGTATAGTTTCAGGTTGGGGATTGTGCTACCCACTACCTTGTCATTATTACCTAGTATTGCTTTTGCTATTCTAGGTCTCTTCTTGATCCATATGAATTTTTTTTGTTTTTGTTTTTGTTTGGTACCAGGGATCGAACTTGGGGCCTTTCGCTTTCAAGGCAGGCTGTGGTACCACTGAGCTAAATCCCCGGCTCTCCAAATGAATTTTTGGATTGTTTTCTCCAGGTCTGTGAAGTATGCTACTGGGATTTCTACTGGGATTGCATTGAATCTATATAGCAATTTTGGAAGTATGGCCATTTTCACTATGTTGATCCTACGAAGGAGCAAGGGATATCTTTCCATTTTCTGATATCCTCCTCAGTCTCTTTTTTTTCAGAGTGCTATAGTTTTCAGAGTAGAGGTCTTTGATTTCTTTTGTTAGGTTGATTCCTAGGTACTTCAACTTTTTGAATGCTATTGTGAAAGGAATGCATTGCCCCATTTCTCTCTCAGTGAGTGTTTTTTGTGTATAGAAAAGCTATTGATTTTTGTGTGTTGATCTTATATCCAGCTACTTTACTGAATTTGGTTATTAAGTCTAGAAGACTTCTGGTGAAGTTCTTAGGGTCTTCTATATAGAGTATCATATCATCTGCAAATAATGACAATTTGACTTCTTCATTTCCTATTTTTATACCTTTTCTTTCTCTTGTCTAATTGCTGTGGCTGTTTCCAAAACTACATAGGAGTGGTGATAGAGGACATCCTTGTCTTGTTCCTGATTTTAGTGTGAAGGATTTCAGTTTTTGACCATTTAGCATGATACTGGCTGTTGGTTTTTCATAGATGGCTTTTATCACATTGAGGTAGTGACCGTCTAGTCCATTTTTTTTGTAGGATTTTTATCATAAATACATGTTGGATTCTGTCAAATGGTTTTTCTGCATCTGTTGAAATGATCATATGGTTTTGTCCTTGGTTCTATTAATATAGTGTATTACATTTATTCATTTGCTTACATTGAACCATCCCTGCATCCCTGGGATGAATCTCACTTGGTCAGGGTGTATGATCTTCTTGATGGTATTCTGCATTCTGTTTGCCAGTATCTTATTAAGGATTTTTGCATCTATGTTCATTAGTGAGATTGGCCTATAGTTCTCTTTTTCTGCTTTAGGGATCAAGGTGATGCTTTTTTCCAGGAATGAATTTGGGAGTATTGCTTCCCTTTCAATTTCATTGAAGAGTTTAAACAGGAAGGGCAGTAGTTCCTCTCTAAATGTCTTGTAGAATTCAGCAATGAAGCCATCAGGACCCAGGCTTTTCTTAGTTGGTAAGTTTTTAATTATGGTTTCAATTTCATTGATTGATATTGGGTTGCTTAGAATTTTTAGGTCATCTTCGTTCAACTTTGGTAATTCACATGTATCTAGGAATCTGTCCATTTCTTCTGTATTTTCCATCTTATTGGAGTATAGGGTCTCAAAGTAGGTACTGATGATCCTCTGGATTTCTGCTTAGTCCATTGTAATTTCACCCATTTCATTCCTAATTGTATGGATTTGGGCCTTTTCTTTCCTTTTTCTGATACGGTTGGCTAAGGGTTTGTCAACTTTGTTTATTCTTTTGAAGAACCAACTCTTGGTTTCATTGACTTTTTGTATTGTTCTCTTAGTCTCCATTGACTTTTTGTATTGTTCTCTTAGTCTCCATTGCATTGATTTCTTCCCTGATCCCTATAATTTCCTCCTTTGAATGGACTTTGGGTTTGTCCTGCTCTTCTTTTTCTAGAAGCTTGAGGTTCAGCATCAGGTTGTATAATTGAGCCGCTCTATTTTCCCAATGTGAGTATTCACTGCTATGAATTTCCCCCGTAAGACTGCTTTCATTGTGTCCCATAGATTCCAATATCTTGTACTGGCATTGTCATTTAGTTGTAGGAATTGTCTGATTTCTTCTTTAATTTCTTCTGTGAGCCACTGGTTATTCACAAGTGTGTTGTGCAGTTTCCACGTGTTTATGAAATTCTTGCAGTTTCTTTTGCTATTGATCTACAATTTCATTGTACTATGGTCTGACCATATATAGGGGATAACTTCAATTCATTTGCACTCACTTAAACATGTTCTATGAGTGAATATGTGGTCTATTTTAGAGAATGACCCATGTAGAGCTGAAAAGAATGTACATTCGATTTGGTGGGGTGGAACACTCTGTAAACATCTGTTAAGTTCATTTGTTCAAGAGTTTGATTGAGTTCTAGTATTTTGTTGGTTTTTTTGGTCCAGTTGATCTATCTATTTGTGAATGTGGAGTATTAAGGTCTCCCACTATTATTGTATTAGTGATTATATGATTTTTCATGTCCATTAGTATTTGTTTTATATAGTTGGGTGCACTAGTGTTTGGTGCATATATATTAATGATTGCCCTCTCTTCCTCTTGGATTCTTCCCTTTAAAAGGATGTAGTGTCCTTCTTTGTCTATCTTAACCAGTGTTGGTTTGAAATCCATTTGATCTGCAAAGAGGATAGCTACTCCTGCCTTTTTTTGGGTTCCTGTCACATGGAGTATTGTTTTCCACCTTTTAACTTTCAGTCTATGAGTTTCTTTTTGAATTAAGTGTGTTTCTTGTATGCAGCATATTGTTGGATCTTGCTTCTTGACCCATTCTGCCATTCTATCTCTTTTGATTGGTGACTTGAGGCCATTAACATTGATGGTTATAGTTGATATGTATTGACTTATCCTTGTCATGACTTTTTCTTTTTGTTGGATTCTCCCCTTTTGGGTTTAATTTCTTGCTGTGCCTGATGGATTCATTCTGCAGGGCTTCCTGGGGTTCTGATCCTCATTGTCTTTTCCTAGGATATTGTTTAAAATTTTTGTGAGTGCTGGTTTGGTATTCATGAAGTTCCTAAGGTGCTCTTTGTCATGAAAGTATCTTATTTCTCTATAAATTTTGAAAGATAGTTTTGCAGGGCACATCAATCTAAGTTGGAGGCTGTTTTCCATTAGGGCTTGAAATATGTCGCTCCATGCTCTTCTTGCCTTGTGGGTTTGTGTTGAGAAGTCTGCTGTGATTCTGATGGGCTTTCCATTGTATGTGATTTGTTTCTTTTCTCTACTTGCTTGTGGAATTTTGTTCTTCTGTTGGTTTTCTGGAATCTTAACTATTATATGTCTACATGTAGATTTTTTCTTATCACAGCTAGTTGGAGTCCTATATACCTCACTTATTTCTATGTCAAGTTCTTTCCCCATATTTGGAAAGTTTTCTGCCACTACTTCTGTGAACAGTTTTTTATGTCATCTGTACTCTCCTGTTTCTTCCTTGACTCCAATCACTCCGATGTTATTTTTCTTTGCATAGTCTAGCAGCTGCTGGATTCATTTCTCATGTCCCTTACTATTTTAAAGCAATTTTTCTTTTCCTGGTCACTAATTGCAATCCTATCTTCTATATCTGAAATGCTATCCTTGCATTGGCTCATTCTGCTTTCAATGGGGTTTTCAATCTCCTGGAAATCTGTTTGCATTTGTTTTACGGATTACATTTTTTTCCTATGTTAGGATTCCATCATATTCCTCAGCTCCTCTATTTTTTATCTGTGTCTGCTCTAGATTTATTAATTATGTCTTGTACTCTGGGCACAATCTCTGCTTTTATCGGAGAAATTATTTTTGATTTCATTTTTTCCAGGTCCCCTTTCATTGTTAGTTCCAGGAGTCCAGGTGGTTGAGTATCAGATTGTTCCATCTTGTTGCCCTTTGGGGTTTCCTTAGGTGATCTGGCAGTCTGGTTTTGGCACTTATTTATGTGTTTTCTCATTTCAACAGATACAGCCTGCTGTGTCTTTGTTAAGGTGATTTTTTGCTTACCCAGTGGTCTTGAATTCTCAGGAAGCCACCAAACAGCCTTTACTCTGTTGCTCACCAGTACACCAATTCCTGGGTTCAGAGTGGTGGCCTTCTAGATCCCTGGGCTGATCTGTTGTCTGGGCAGGCTTCTGGCTGGGGCCTGAGCACACTTGGGATGTTATCTAGGTGTGCCTCTTGTTGGGGCTCCTATGAAGCTATTACTTGGGAGGATCTTTGGTTTGGGGCTGTGCACCCCAGTTTCTGTCATCTGCAAGGCTTTGGCTAGGGTCTCCTAGCACTTATCAATGGTATCAGGGCAAGCCTCTGGGTATTGCTTGTGTGCCTGTACAGCTCTTCTCCAGGTGGGTCCCTGGCTGTGGCCGATGGTATGGCAAGCCTCTGGCTGAAGCCCTTGTGCCAGTGCAGCCCCTTTCTGGTTGGGCCTTTGGCTTGGGCAGGTGTGCCCGAGCCTATGGGGTCAGGGTGGAGCCTGGGCTGGGATTCATCCATAGCCTTGCTAGTCTGGGCCACACAGCTTCTCCCTGGGATCTGCCCACACTTAGGGATGGAATGGAGGGTTTCCATCTGGAGCCCACATGCCCGTGCAGCTCCTCTCTGGGCAGGCTCCTGGCCTGGTGGGAGGGGCCAGAACCTCTGGTGTTGGAACGGACCCCCATCAGGGATCCACCTGCAGCCTTGCCAGTCTGGGTCACACAGCTGCTCCCTGGGATCTGCACACACTCAGCGATGGAGTTGAAGGTGCATTTTTGATGCTTGTTAAAGTCTTAATTTTCTCTGAGTCACTGTACCACTTCCCAAGAAGTTTTATCATGGTGGAGTTCACACCCAAACAATCATTTGATTGTTTCTTTAAAGAGTTCTCTATTGCTGAGTTGTGAACAAATGATTGATTTTTTTCAGATGTTCAGGTTCTATTCTTTAAAAGTCAGTCTGAAGAATTAGAGTTCAGTAAGGCAAGGATGGCTCACTGATCCATCAAGGAAAGGGTTTGCCTCTTCTACTCATAAAACTCCTTCATGAGATAGGTTTTGAAAGTGGGAAACAATGATTGGAGCTTTTACTTTTTGGGGCTTTCTTATCATAATGGTTTAAAGTTGGCTTTGCAGATGAATTAAACAATCATAGTTTAAAAAGTATTAGCCATCAAAATGTAAAGGACGAACATTCCAGTGAAGTAAGCAATTTCAAACCCAGGTTGTTTGTTCAGCATTTTCTCTTAGGTGTTCTCTCATTCACAATTTGTCTCTCTGTTTCCTTGTTGCTGAGCAGCTTCTCCAATCACATATCAAATGCCACCCTTGGACCACTTAAACTAGAAGATTTCATCTTCTGAGCATCTTTTTGTGTCTTTTTTGGCCTTTTTCGTGTCTTTTTTTGACCTTTTGTGGCTTCCTTGATGTTCTCAAGTGATTCAAAATGTCAGAATGGTTTTATGGTCATTCTGACTTTGGGGAGTGAGAAGTTACATGGGGCAGATCTGGTGAATACAGTGGATGAGGACAAACCATAATATGTTCAGAAGGCTGATTCTCCATCAAATGGAACTTAGTAGCAGCATTCACTTTTTTTGATGATGATGCTTAAAGACATAACAGTGCTGAAAATGGACTTCCAGAACTGCTTCAGTAACTGGCAAGGATGATAGGATATGTGTGTTCAAAGTGAGGGGAAGTATTTCGAAGAAAGGTAATAGCAATGCATCTTTTAAGAAAAATTTTTAAAAATTTAAACATTTACTGTATATTTTGATCACATTACATAGATACATGACAGAGAAAGGGAGTAGAGAGAGAGAGGGAGAAAAAGAAGGAGGGAAAAAGAGGGAGGAAAAGAGAGATAGAGAAAGATGGGAGGGAGTCTATAGAATAAGACACTTTCTGTTTTTAGGAATACCCACAATTTGGCTGATGAAATTCTAAATAAAAGAAAATGCCTGCCAAAAATGTCAAGTAATTAGACTTTACTCTTTAGCAAAGAAGAGAGTGCTATGATTAGGCAGAGACACCAAGAAGTTTAAGTGTGGCTAATAGAGTTCTAACTTCTGAACAGGGTCACCATTTTACTAGGTGGTCACATAATTTATTAAACTGACCTTTGTCTTAAGTATTTCTCATATTTTTGGTACACTTTCCTGTAAGACTAATTTAAAACTAAATCACGGAAAAGGTCAAGTCTCTCACGCACAGAGGTCAATGCAATACAACAGCACCCCCACATATTCACAGTTTTGCTTTTTTTTAGTTTACTTTCAGTTTCAGTGACTGCTATGGCTTCTATCTAGATGTTTCCCCAAAGCTTCATGCAGTCATAGGTGGGGTTTTTCAGAATTGGCTGGATCTAGAGTTTGTGATTCTGGGATCAGGGGTGTGTAATTACTAAATTAGTTCACTGATTGATTTGGCATAGTTCTTGGTAGGATTAAGGATGCCTCACCCTGGGTGTGAGTGCTACCTACCCTAAGGGTATGTAGCCTGGATAAGACACAAAGGACAGAAAGAGGGTTTCTGCTTGTCTTGTTGCTTATTGCTTGCTTCCTGCTGCGTTACTGACTTCTGCCTTCTCTCTGCCATGAACTTTTTCTCCTCTGAGATGCCCTTCTGCCATGCCACCCTGCCTTCAAGCTAGCCAACTATGGACTGAAACCTCTACAAACTGTGAGCCAAATAAACTTTTCCTCCTTTACCTTTGGATTTTGGATATTTTGTCTCAGTAGTGAGAGAAAAGTAACTAAGACAGTGACCTCAGTTCAACTGTGGTCTAAAAATATCAAATGGAAAATTACAGAAATAAACAATTCACAAGTTTAAAATTTCACACCCTTCTGAATTGAGTGATGAAATTTCAGGCTTCTCTGCTTTATTCCACTGGAATCATCATCTCTTCCTGGGTACCCACATGACCCTTAGTCACATAGTAGCTATTTTATTGTCAGATCAACGGATGTGGTGTAGCCACTCTTGTGTTCAAGTAGTCTTTATTTTACTTAATAATGACTCCAAAGCACAGGATTAGTGAAACTGGAAATTGGCATGGGCCAAAGAGATGCCATAAAGTACTTCAAGAGGATGAGCTATAAGTACAAGATAGACAGGCAGACAGACAGAGCAAGCATGAGTGAGCTCATTCATATAATGTTTATAGAAGTGTGAATTGTTATACTTGTTCTGCTTGCATTAATTCTCATTGTTAATCCTTACTACTTCATAATGTAAACTTTATCATAAGTATGTATATAGAGGAAAAAGCATAGTGTGTGTGTGCTAACCCTCAGTCTTAGGCATCCACTAAGGGTCTTGTACCACACCCCCTGCAGATGAGGAGGGACAGCTGAACACATTTGTGTTCCTTCCTTACAGAGGGATAGGGAATCCAAACAGTATAGTGCTGAGTCTCCAATCCCCTCGAGTGTTGACAGCTGCTGTAGATTGTAGATCATCATTTTGTCTATTGGTTTTTGCAATAACTCTGATGGTCTTTATTCTGTGCAGCCTTGGAAGTTCAGGAGGTAATTATATTTTATTATCCTCTCTATCTTTGCTACTGTTACATGGCAACTACCTAAACACGTGTCTTCCAAAATCCCATTCCAGTTTCAATCCTATGTTTATCATAGAGGATACTTGGCCACACAGCTGGCTAACATGTCTAAAGTTTATAATCTTGTATTCAATCATAGAAACAAAGAATCTCAGGCTCAGGGAGGTTATGACTGGCTCAAGGCCAACCTGAGTAAAGGGACTGGAACTCAGTTCTCCAGTTACAAATTCCATGGTTGAATTCAGCAGCTAATTGCTGAGCCTTCTCTTGGAGATGAAGTAGAACTCCACTGACGGGTCTTTTCTTGATGACTGAGAATCATGGTAGAGTACATAAAAGTGAAGAAATTAAAAAGGGAGAGAACAAATGACTTAAAAAGATCTAACCTAACATAGGGCAAGTGGGTTGTGGTTAAAAATGTGAATTTTATCTATTAAAGCAGGGGTGTCCAACCCTGAGGCCGCACAGCAGGAGGTGAATGGCTGGCAAGTGGGGGAAGCTTCATCTGTATGTACAGTCACTCTGCATCACTTGCATTAATGCCTGAGCTCTACTTGGTGTCAGAGAAGCAATGGGATTAGATTCTCATAGGAGTGTGAACCCTACTGCACATGCAAGGGATCTAGGTTGGGCCCTCCTTATAAGACTCAGAGGTAGAGCTGAGGTGGTGATGCTAACACTGGGGAGTGTTAATTATCATGTATTGCAAATATATATTAATAAATAAAAGAAACCAACCCTCCTCCAGTCCATGCATAAATTATCTTCCACAAAACTAGTCCCTGGCACCAAAAAAGGTTGGTGATTGCTTTATTAAAGTACTGAAATGTTTTTGTATATCACAGGAAAACACTTTGAATTAGCTAACACCTCACAATAATCAGTAATATAGGATTACTGTATACCTGAATGCATAGGAGGATGACAAATTTTCCCTCATATGCCCAGGACATTGCTGGCTTTAGCACTCAAAATTTCCCATCCTGGAAATCCTCAGTGTTTGGCAGACTGGGCACTAGAACATACAGTTCCATCCTCAGGATTACGCAAAGCTAAGCTGCCAGGTACAGGTCCATATCAATCAACCTTTGTGGTAGATATTTTCCTATTTTGCTTAATCTTTGGAAAACTGAAAAATCATCTGTGGGTATGTTTTGGACCAATTTGAATGCTTTCTCTTCTATCACTTCATCAGATGGTGGCAATCTCTTCAAATTCTGAATTTTCAGTGCATTTTATCTATAACCATCTCAAAGCACAGAGTACTTTGATGCTCTACCTTTTCTTATACATGTGAGGGCAGAAGCAACATATAACTGATCTTTGAGCTCCTATAACTGCTAGCATGGTAACCTTCACATTCTAGTCTGTCAGTTAATGCATACTGAGTAAATGATAATTATTGGAGATGATAGCATACATGAATCTGGCAAGGCAACATAAATTTATGTTTGTATTTCCATGCCTAATTGTTTGGTGACACTTCTCCTCATTAGGACTATTTCAATATTATACAAAAAGACTGAAGTACCATATGCATAAAATATATTTAATTTGATTCAATAAATATAAATTTCAGAGCCTGTAAAACATATTTGTGACATATAAATGAATGAGCTATGACCACTTGTGGTTCACCAGTTATTTGTGTTTATATGAATGTACTTTCTGCGTATTTAAATTTATAATTTGCTTCACACCACTATCACTTATTTCACAAACTTTTCCCAAGTATTTAGCATACATCTGATGATATATGTATGTAATTTCATTTTCACCACATCTCTGATGTGAACATGTCAGATATTTTCTCTTAGTAATGAAGAAACTATTAGATGTTGAAACTCTCTACAGCCTCTTCCATTGGACTCTACTCCCATATTTTTCACAATACTGTGGAACATCAGCTAATATCATGAATTTCTGAAGATGTTTTGCTAACAGTTCCCATATTGTTTGCTGGGTTATAGCTCCATGGATCAATGTGTGGATTCCTGCTACAAGGCACTTGCCAGGTGATGAGCTTCAGTTTGTAACTTGCTGAACCAAGAGCACTCTACAAATTACAGACTCCTGATAGTTGGTGCATTACAGGGCTACACTACAAAGGAGAGAAAGGGCAGGGGATGTCAAGAAGAGGACTTGGGTGCTTGTCTGCCCCTTGTCACTATTTGCTATGTGGCCTCATGCCACTTACACGCTGAGAGATAATATGCTGGCTGATTGTGAAGACAGAGTAAAGTGACAGACATGAGAAGAGATTCATAAACAGTGAAGCATTTTGTCCCTGGTGGGGAAGTACTGAACCACATCCACACAAAAATATTTCTTTTCTGTGTAAAGAATGTAATGGTGTACACTCATAGCAATAGTTCTGGTGCTCTGTTTATTTCATTTAGCGCAATATATTACAAACATAAGCATGCTAGAAACTAATGAGAACATCAATTATTAAATAGCCCAATGATATTTCTTTAAGAAATGTTAACAATTACTACTCTAGTGAAGTATAATATTGCCTTTCTTGATTTATTCATCTAGAGGCCAAAGTATTGCTATTTGATAATGTCACACTGTTCAGCAATATCACAGGATGTAGAGTTTATCCAGAATGCTGCTACCATAAGTTTTAACTCTCCAAAAAGGCTCTAATACATTCTCAGCAAATACTTTCATCCCACCAGTATTTATTGAATAATAGTTTAAGTATGGTGATAATTCCTGAACTTTTTCTTAAAAATAAAGGTTACACTTATTTGTATGTTTTATATACTATTCTCTAGCACTGTAAGTTTCTAATTTCACTTAACTCTCATACTAACACTCTGAGGTTTGCACTAGTGATATCTCCTCTTGACATGGGCACTGAATTGGTCACATATGTAGTAAATTGGGAAACCAGGACTCAAATGCAAGCAAGCTGATTCCACTTCTTAGCCAGCACCTTACACTGCCTGTTTCTCAGAGATAGTTATCATTATAACATATGCCTAAACGGCTACAAGAAAAAATTCTGGAGATGCTTGTAGCACAGTGAATATATGAATTTCCCCAAGGACTGAAACGTAGTCTAAAATTAACTTCCAGGTTCCATGTTGCATCCTCAAGCATGACTGCATAAAATAGATTGCAAAAAACCTAAGCAATTTCATAATGTTACTTCACTCCACTGCTGATGGGGCATTCGTCCTCAATACGTACCACAGAACTGTAGAATATTTTTCTTTTTTAGTAATTTTTATGCTAAGGAATGTCATACTTTCTCATTGCTGGACACAATACCCAACACCCACAATTTAATGGAGGAAAGATTTATTTTGGTTCACAGTTTCAATACATGGTTGGCTGGTTCCAAGGCAGAAACAGTATGGCGGAAAGGCATGGTGGAGAAAAACATGATAAAAGAGCATCTGGGTGACAGAATTCACCCTTTCAAATTACACCTCTAGTCATCCACTGTTTCTGACTGGTTCCTACCTTCTAATAAGCACATTCAGCTATTAAATTATCAATGGATGAATCCACTGATAAGTATAGCTCCTCCATGATCCAATCATGTTACACAGACATGAGAGGGACATTTTAGATCTGAGCCAAAAGAGAGATTACATGCATTGATACTAGTAAGGAAGTCATATTATATTTCTGTACTGAGGAATAATCCTTGACAGTTTCTTAAGACAGTTACTCAAGACAGGTAAATTTAGATGTTTTGAGGGAAGTGAGGTAGAGATTTGCAAATGATTTCTAAGTTCAAATGCCAGACTTTATTTCTCTCAATTAATATTTGCTTATTTATTAACTGCAAACATTTCCACTGGGGGCGTCTGTAGGACTTGAAGTTCAAATTTATTAAATTTTAAGTTTTAATCTTCTTCCTAAGATTCTCCTATACATGCTCTACATCAAAGAGTGACTTGACTTTCTTCAGGTGCCCAGCTCCCTACATGCAATGACAAAGCATTGTCAACTGATACTGCTCAGTCTCTTTCTTCTGTCCATCTCCTGCTGGGCCATTCCACTGGGTTCAGGCTACCACCTTTTCTGAGCCAGGTAAACGATTCACTCAGAACATTGTCAGCTGATTGCTTCTTGCTCTTCTCTGCCTATAAACACACATATATAAGCCCTTCTTATCTTCCAGCTCCCTGGCTCCCATCCCTCTCTGTCTCTTTTCCCTTTCAGTGCATTTCTTTCTTTTTATGGCCTTATGGAGTTTAGATGCTACTTTCCTATCTAGTACTTTTCTACCTGAAGCATAATTATCCCTCTCATCCTTGAATTCTGCTCATTTTGTCATTATAATAATATGCATTATTATGAATTGTCCCTGATATCATGGGGCAAAATTTATTGTGCATAGAGGAAACAGTATATAAATAAATAGATAATCATTGTTTAAAATATTCAGACAATAGGAGCTGTGCAGGGAATTAACACTGCATGTTCTAGAACCTGTGTTTCCTTATCTGCTTTACTGCCTATATTTTCATGGACATATCTAAATATAAAGAAAGAAAAGTAAGCCAGGTAGAAAGAGAGCATGAAGAGATAAGCTATTTTAGGTGCTGAGGGTCTGAAATGTTCTCTGCCTTAGATATTAATCCTTGGAAAACGTTCATTTATTATGGTCCTGGCATCTTCAGATCCACCCCCTTCCATCATTATCTTTTTCCATCATGAAAATAGCCCTCATATGGCTTTTAAAAACATTAGCACTACAAATCAGCTGGCTAACAGTGGTTTAATTTCTGTGAGAGTGAATGTCTAATTACATTCAAATTCTGGCCCAGGACACCATTATCATAAGAATGAGCACTTGGGAGTTTTTAGACTTTGAAGTCATTTGGAAGTGTCTCTGAATTTCACTCTAAAAAACCCTGCCCTTTGAATTTGAACATATTATACATTGAGGTGCCTCAGTTTCCTCCCCATGAAATAGAGATATTCATATTATCTACTCAAAAGGGTTTTGTGTACCCAGCACCTGCTCCATGTAGATGCTCAACAAATATTAGCTAATATCCTGCAGCTTATTAACTCTTGTAGAAGTGTCTGAATTATATTAGTATGAAGAGATTCATATAAGCAAGCAGCCAAGGTATTGTTTTGTCTACATTTTGGCAAATGTCTGAATGGATACTTTGAAATATCAACTTTTTGAGAGAGGTCAAATTCTTCTAGACAAACCATGGTTGATGCCATTGTGACTGGCAGACAGGAAGGAGCAGAAAAGAGCTATGTAATTATAGGAGGCAGAAATTGGACCAAACATGGATCTTTTGAGCCCTTACAAGTATTTACCCCCTACGCATAGTACCTCAGACTGGCTTCCAGAGCTCTGGTACTTGTCTAGAGGTATGCCTCCGAATTAGGAAGTCCTTTCAAGTTACAAGCATACCAAGACAGAGTCCCTTGAATGCCTTATATTGTGAGAAGGTCTAATATGATAATTCACATGGTTATGAAGATCATTGTGGTGTTTTTTTACTAATTCAAAAAGAGCACTAGCACTTATGAAACATCCGCTGTATTTAAAGTGTTTTATGTTTCAGAAAAGTTCTATGAAATTTATATAGTAATTTTCACACAGAAAACAGAGGTTCAGAATATAATGTAATTTGATCAAAGTCATACAGTTGGAAAAGTGGTAAAATTAAGATTTAAATCCAAATGGGCTTAATTCTAAGATGCTATTTTTCCAATAGGATAGACTGCTTTCCTCAGAAGGTGAGGCATCAGGGTTCACTTCATTTAGCAAAGGGCTTTAGTTTGGTGTGCCATTAATGAAGCATCTATGTGGTAGGCATGGTCTTGAATGAGAGTCACTGTCTTCCTATAGTTTCATGTAGTTTACCAAACATATTCTCTCTATAGGCTGTACAGATAAGCAAATTGTTTTGTCTGTCTGCCGACTTATCTATCTGTCTATCCATGGTACTGAGAATTGAACCTAGATTTTCACAGTGAACTATATTCCTCTCCACCTTGTGAGACAGGGTTCGTTATGTAGCCCACATTGACTGTGAACTTATGATCCTTCTGCCTCCGCCTTCCACGTTCTGAAATTACAGGCATGTGCCAGTGTGCCCAGTCAGATGACCAAATTCTTACTAGACCTGTGTACCATCTGAAATTTAGCTTCTGGATCAGGATTAAGAACGTATTAGTCACTACTAGGACAGTGACTGACCCAAGTTCCAGGTGTTGGTGATAGGTAAGGAAAATTAAATAAACATTTACTGGGATCAGGAATTCATTCATCTTGGAGTTTAGACCTTTCCCACTGGATTTGTCACTAGACTTCTAAGTTTATCTCAGACAGATTAAAAACAAATTAAATAACAAATTTTTAGAATTCCAACCTGAAACCACACTTTCCAAGACACAACTTCTATGACCACTGCTCTAATCCTATATGCTTTACTAATTCAAAACCATAAGTGCTTTAACATCACTGCTTACTGTTCCTTGTGAAATAGACTTCAATCATAACCAACTAAACTCCAGGAAGACTGAACTTGATGTCTAGAGATACTGGAAATAAGAACTGTATGTATTAGAATGTGTTATGTGCCATTACCCCACAATGAATGTAATTATTATGTACTACAAACATATACTAATTAAAAAAAAACTTTAAAAAAGTGAAGAGATTTAGACTTTCACTTGATAAATTTGTAGTGCATTTGGGAAATGCTTTTATTAATACAGAATCTACTGTATTTTGAGAGGCTTTAGTAGGTTACAGAAGATTCATTAAAAATCCGTAATTGCTATTGCCTGGATTAGATCAACTACATAGTATTTGCTTAGCTCCTGATGAATGTCTTCTATCTATTTGTCCAACTCAAATGAAAAGTGAATCTCCTGACTCAAATGTGAATTTGGACAACTTTTTCTGACTTTATTTCAAAACATGGGAGACAGTAGTTCTTATATATGCTTCTTGTTCTCAGAAATGCTTGGACAGAAACACAATTATGATTAAAACCCTTTCCTGCATTGGTATGAAAATTCTATACAGCAAAAATACTATGTGAAATATAACAGAAAATTACTTGAAAAACAAAAGTCCAGTTCCTCCTGGGCCAGCAGATTCTTTCCTGGGTGGATAAATTTGAATTTTCTTTGCCCCAGTACGTAGGTGGACCTGAGCTTTCCTCCTAGGCCTTGACTCTACTTCTGCTTCCTCCAGTACATAATGATCAGTTCGTGGGTTACCTTCCCACCAGCTTGTTTCCTTATTCATATTAGCAAGCTGACTTTACTTCCAGGCCTTTGATTTTTTTGGTTTTCATTTTTGATAAACTTAATTTGTTAAGTACTAAAAATAAAGTATTGTAAATATTTGCATGATAGCTATTAGGATTTATTTAAACTAGACCATTTTCTTTTATTTCTTTTAATTGATTAAAAAGTCCATGTTATTGAAAATATTTTAAAATCATATGTTATGAGCAGTTTTGATCTACACAATCTTCCTAATTGTGACAGGGTTTGTGTGATATGTTAACTGGCCTATTTTCCTTTCCTAGCCCCAGACAACTGTATTTTCCAATGTCTTCATGTCTAGGTGGGGTGATATGGCAAATGCTGGTAACTGGGCTCTAAAATATCCTCTCAGTCTCTCTGTCCACCTATCATGTGCCAGCTAGCAAATGGCACCAAGGTAATGGAGCTTCATGGCAGAGGCGACCTTGATCTCTGACACATTACACATCTTTACCTCATGAAACCACTAAGGATTTGCGTACTGCTCCAGGATATCTTAGCATGGCTGAGACGCAAAGAACACGTCTGAGTTCCTGTATTTAAACAAGTTATAGTTAGCCTGAAGAAACTCAGCAACAGGCCATCACGACTTCTAGGAACCACTTGAACAACCTGTGTAAAGATACAGCATTAGGGCCAGGGATTTAGCTCAGTGGTTCTGCTGCCTGCCTCACAAGTGCAAGGACCCGAGTTCGATTCCTGGTACCAAAAAAAAAAAAGATACATCAATATTACCTAGTGCAATTTAACAAATATTCAGGAAAGCCAGTATGGAAATTGCTGAGTTTCCCTTTGTAAGCCATCCAGGTCTTCATCAGATAATTTGTTTAAACATACAAGTAAGTAACATTCTTTGGAAAAGAAGAGAATAAACCCAAGGTTAGGACAGTTTTATATAAGCAAATTAAGCATATTCATGGTATGATCATACTGAGTTAGCAATCCTTTGGAGCAAAATCCATCCCTGCTTCAGAAATATTGACTCTCAAGGGAGCTCTACATTTTACCAAGGTTAAGAAAGCAACTTGATAGCAAACAAATATAGCATAAGTAGGTAAAAGTGATTGTAATCAAATGATAAATAACTAATTTTACATAAAGAATAGGGCCTTCAAAACACCAGACACAGAATGGGCAGCTTTCAGTGTGGTTTAGAGAACACACATTTCCAGATCATGAAGTTCCCAAGACAATCAGAGTAACTGAACAACATGGAAATCAGAATGAAAATCATTGGATTAAATTCCAGCCACACAATTTGAGCAACAAACCCATGCTGAATTTCCTGAGTCTTTCTCTATTTGTAGGATGGAGTTAATAGTTTCTGCTTCTTGGCATTATTGATAGGACTGATTATCTGAAGTAATTGTCCCTCATATAAACCACCTTTTCCTACAAGAGACCCCAAAAGTCTCATCACTTTCAAAGTGATTTGGAAGGGTTACAATTACTAGCTTGTTCAAAACCTCAAAAGCTAAGGATATTAAATTCATATCAATTTTTAACCACTATGGAGGTAGAAGTCCACTTGTAATTTAAAACTTCTGATTTGGGGAAAGACTTGGGAACACAGAATTAATTGTAGAATTTAGGTAAAATGTTTATAGTGGTGTGTTTGTTAAATACACCATATGATGTACAAAAAGTCACAGGTATGGAATTGCATAGATTTGATAAATTTTTAGGAAAATTGACATAATGAAACTTGAAGATATATTGAACTTAATTACTGATGAGAAATGGAAAACAAACAATTTTTCCAATATTTAATCAACAAAGATGAATTGTTGGACAAAGAAAAACAGGAGAGAAAAACTTAGTAAAACCAGAATCAATATACGTAAAAGACAGAAAGACAACAGATAATAAGAATGTTGAATAGTTTTTTAGTAATTGTCTTGGACAATTTCATGTTGACAAAAGAAATTTCCATTGTGCATACACACTACACATAAAAAGAATGTGTATATTATGTATGTATGCTATATATTTACAAAATGAGGGTCACTGATGTGATTTCTGATAGTTTCTTAGTAGAAATTTATTATAATAATGATAACCAGTGAAAGGTCATTGAAGTGCCAGATGATTTGACTGGTACCTGTGACATGTAGCTCCCATGATTGAGTACATATTTTATACTTTCTATCCTGTAATGACAGATACAGATTTCTAATATTAACTACCAATAAAAAATAAGGTATATCATATTGACATTTCTTTCTTTACTGATAAGCTCATTTCACTATTTCCATATGTTTGATGTGCAAAATGGTATAAAACTCAGTGAGAACAAAATTACAAAGAAGAGCAAAACTGGTAACTCTGTCAGTCCCAAGAAATACCAAGGTAATGAGCCACGAGACTCTAATTAAAAACAATCGGTTAACTTCATTTATTCATTCAACAAGTATTTATTGATATACATGGGTATTCTGTGAACCTTAAATAATTAAATAAATAAGTCCTTAAAACAGAATTCTTGTAAAGATAGAGTATACTAATCACCATGGCATATTAGCTGCTTGAGAGACTGATTTCATCTATCATTTACTTATAAATATGTGATACATGTACAAGTATTTTATGGTTCATAATTTTTGACAGTTGCTCAGAAAAACATCATACAGTAGGGTATCTTTAGCAGGCAGAGATGAAAAAGATAAGGAAGAAAAATTATCATGGAAGGAATAATGAAGAAAAAAAAAGGAAGAATTAGGAAAGCATGGGGATGCTAAAGGAATGGCCTATAATTTAGCGTGAAGTGTGAAACCCCTTAGCAGATATGATCCTGACTAAAAGGGGATGAGTCTTAAGGGTCTGTGTTTGTTATTTATGCAGTGGGTGATGAAGAGTGACAGAATGCAGTCATTTAGCTTATTTCAGTTTTTCAAGATTATTTAAGTGGAAAGAACCAACATACATCTCATAACAGTACTAATAATGAACACTTCTTAATAGTATGTGAGTGGTATTGAATAAAGGAATTAGAAAGAAGTGGCACATCGAATAAATGAAAGAAATGCTGTAGAAGTAGAAGCAAGAGGTTGCCAAGTGGTAAGGGATAGGAAGAAAACAATGGTGAGTATCTGTAATGCTGCATGTCTGAGTAAAGGCTATGTCATTAATAAAACTAAGAAAGTCAGAAGAAAGAGTGACTATGGTAAGGATGTAAGTAGATTAGAGTTGAGGATGATAAGTATGAGGTTCTTCTCAGAACAAATATGTCTTTCATGGAGTTGAAATTTTGAGGAGCGAGGTCAAAGACAATGATATGGATCTAAAGGTCACAACTGTCTGTTTCAAACCAAGGCAGTGAATTGGGTACATGTCTTTGATACATATCTAAAGAACTGGGCCCCTGGCTATCCCTAGGAAAAGGAATCTGAAAGGAATGGCCAAGAATCAAGGGACAAGACAAGAACCAAGGGAACAGCAAATCTACAGTCACTTCTCCGTGAGAGCTGTTTGGAGCATGGCAGAGTGGTCTACACAGAACTGAATAAGGAATGGACCAGGGGATGAAGTAGAGAGAATGGATTATGGCTGTAATGGAAACAGGGAGTTAAAATGATTTTGTAGTCGATAGTAAGAACAAAGAAATGGTTGGTTTAATTGTTTTAAAATAAATGAATCAGAGATTGAGGATGGTAAAGAGAGATGGAATACAGATTTAGAGGTGGTAAGAGTGAACAGGATGAACAGTATAGTAAAGGCTACGTGTATTGACAAGAGTAGGATGTTTTTCCTCAGACAGAAGGCCAAGATAAACAAAGAGGTGTCCAGTTGTAAATGTGGGGAGGGGAGAGAGGTTTAACAGATCACATAAGGTGTCTTTGCATTCAGTAATGCAGAAAGCAAAGTTAGTTTTCTATAACTTCTTAAAACAATCAAAAATTACTTTTAAATAATTAGATACTCAACAAATAACAGTAATTTAAAGTACTCCAATTTTTTGTAGGGTTTTTATCATAAATGCATGTTGGAGTTTGTCAAATGCTTTTTCTGCATCTATGGAGATAATCATATGGTTTCTGTCCTTGGCTTCTATGCTGATGAAAACAAAATTTCCATAGGTACAAGCAAACTGCCTTTTCTGGAATTGATGATTTGTTTTGCTTTTGCCCTGATAAGACTTACAACAAACATGTACAAAATAATGAAGGTTTCAAGTCATGAGCCAATGGCTTGATGGATTCAAGAGAAGCACCAATGTTACCAAGAAGGACTCTGCATGTGCTGGATCTGACAGCCAGCTAGTTTGATTTAAAATTACAATTTGAACAGATATAAACTCTTACTTTTCGACAGTCATTAACAGCCAGCCATAAATGTGCCATTAATTCTGCAGTAGTCAGCAAAATGCTCTGTAATTATCTAATACTAATGCACCCCATTCCTATAAAGCACTCCCAACAGCAAAGGTTTACTTTATAATACTAGTTGGGTTTTCAGAAGCTTAAAAACTCCTTGCCAATGCACCTGCTTTCCAGAAGATCATTAAGTAAAAATCCCAAGGCAGCACAATCAACTTGGCTTCAGTTACCTTACCGTCTGCTAGAGAAGAAAATTAATGTTATTCGATGAGTCTCTCTCTCAAGATTGGCTGGTGTATAGTTACTGGACCAGCTGTCGGAGAGGTGCTTAGGTCTGTTCTAAGCTGACCCAGCTCATTGTCTGTGTGGATCCTAAGTCCCAACATAGCACACTGACACACTGCCTGCAGCCTGCACCAGCTGTTATGCCATTGTACAGGTACTTAGCAGGATTAGGGCACACGAAACCATGAGTTTGGCACTGGGTACATTGTCATCCAAGCACAGTTTTATGGGATCTCTCATTTAAGCCATATTTTCTGAAAAAAAAGCATAAAGCCAGCTATCAGATATGAAACAGATATCAAATATAAGAAGACAAGGAGAGAAGGAGGGCTCCTGATATAAGGTTATCACTATAGTTCATTTAATAAAGGATTTGTTTTATTTTCATTTCCTATGGAGAATAATATAAATTAGCATAGGAAAATCCTGCTTTATCTCTGAATGGAGTTACATAGCCTTAATCTGAAATCTGCTTTTCTTCTTGTGGCTACAAGAAGCCAAGCAGGGTATCCCATCAAATTGCAAGAGGAGATTTGTCACATTTGACTGGTTCTCAGGCTGTGGGTTTTCAGCTCCATGCTGATCTGAGGCAGCAGTCACCCCCACTGACACCTACACCCTACCCTGGTCTTCTTCTCCAGCCAAGCCCTTATCCCCTCCCTGCTGCAGCATCTGCTCAGGGAAACTGCAATAGATCAACACTCCCTTCATATATCAGAGCTGTCCTCCAAGGAGAAGTGCAGCGAAATTGCTTTGTTTTACATAACAGCCAACTATGAAATTTCATGGTAGAAAAGTAGCCACAGGCAAAATGTAGTGAATTTCATAGAATCTCTGGTTTAACCATTAAAAATAGGGCAAGTCATGACTACTTATAGAGATGGAGCTGGATTTGCATGGCTTTTGGATTTGCAAGAAGCACGATACACAATGTTTTAAAAGTTAATTTTTTTTTAGAACTAGAAATGAAATTCCTTAGGGGCAGTTTTTAAAAGTTGGTATTGATATATAACAGTTCTGATTACTTTCTCAGTTTGATGCAAACTAGAATGCCTTTGTTAGTGTCTGAAAATGCATATCACAGTATCTTTCCTCCAGATAATATACAAGTAGAAAGGATACCAATGATTCATTTAGGATGACATTCTACTTTCAATTAATGTTCCATAGAACGAGAGCAATGTTTTCAAGTTTTTCAATTAGATTTTAAAGCATGTTTCTATTTAAAAAGTGAATACATGCAATATCAATGTACTTTTGTTGTTTGTCAATGTCAGTTATAAATTTAAATAAATGATAATCTGCTGCCGCAGGCAGGAAAAAAATAGCCCTATTAGAATTGTATAAAATCTACTTTATATTCAATGTCTATTATTTTTATAAAAATATATAAACATGTCATAACACAAGGGTTATATTACATATGAAAGATAGTGACTATTATCTTTTACAGGTATGAATCATTAGGAAATTAATGAATTGGGCATTGTGTTACATGACTATTGAGGGAGTTAACTAAGTTTGTCATATCATAGATACACGAAAGTAGCAAAATCATCAGACCTAAGCAAGGTGTCCTTGACTTATAATTCTACCTCCTTTTACTCACTCAACAAATACCATACAGTCTTGCCTTTCTACAACATTGGAATGCACTTCTGTGTGCTTTTGATGACTTTATTTCCTCTACCTTGAATACCATGCCCTGTCTGAGAATTCTAAGTTTACTATTCCTAGGAGCTTTCCCTTCTTTCTGTAGAAGAATCAAGTATCTCCTTCTTTGTACCTCCACATCAGCTTGTAATTAGCACTGTTAACAGAAGTTCTGACCCTGTCTCCTTAGTTGCCTACTGGACTGTGACATCTTAGGACAGCATATCTTTGCACTTTTTGGTATCTTGGCAACTGCCTGGCATACAACAGATACTCTGTAAACACTACTGGATGGATTGAAGGAGATGTGTGAAACTAAAATAATGGCCAAATCAAGGAAGAATATCACACATAAATCTCTTAAACTATTAGCATTGTCAGTGTTTCTGTCAAGTGTTCTTCAAAGTGGATGTTGGTGTTTGGTTCATGCTGACAAACGTTCTTATCAAATTTCCTCTGGCCAAAGGTGCTACTGCCTTTAAAATGATGGTCAATATAATGTCAGCTTTGGAGGATTGAGGGAAAGAAAATAATATTTAAGGTATGTATGAATCATAAGCTACTTTCTATATTTCAAAAATATTAAAATATCAAAAAATATGCAGTGGTACCTTGGTTCACAAACTCAATTCTCTCCATGATTCCGGTTGCATACCAAACTGGATGAGAACAGAATCAAGTTTCCATGAGGTCAACATTGAACCTAACCACTGAATTTTATTTGATTCTTATTCAACTTGATTTGTGACCAGAATCATGGAAAGAATCAAGCTGATGAACTGAGGCACCAATATATTTCTTTATAATTAAGGAATTAACGACAATATTCTTTCCATGTAAGAATATTTGGAAATAATTCTTGGTCAGGCTATGGCATCCATTTCAACTCCATCAATAAAAATGTTAAAAAGAGGTTAACCTCATTAGTAAATGGTCAAAGAAGGCTGTCATCAAGAAAGCCAAATTTTCAATGACCTTAAAATCATTTTTAAAAAATATTTCTTCACTAAGTTTAAACATCAGGACACAGGATGCTTTAAGTAAAAGTCATAATGATAAAGTTTGGGGAAAAGTTTATACATAGTTGTACACAACTACAGCACCTTGCTTAAATTGCTTCAATATATAAGAACAGAAATGGGTTGGGAATACAGCTCAGTGGTAGAGAGAACACTTGGCATGCTTATGGTCCTGGATTTGATTCCCAAGACTACAAAAATAAAATAAAATAAAAAATCAACTTCATCTTACATCTACTTGAAGACTGAACTGCATAAAACTAAAACACCTACCCAGGGAAGAGAAATAATTCCCTGTAGCCATCTCCTGTGGCTAACTTTGTTCACATTTCTAGCTGTATATAAAAATACACATTTAAGAAAGTAAGGGAGCAAGTATCTTTAATCAGAAAGAAAGTCCCTCTTTTTCTATTCTTTGTCTTTAGAAAGAAGAAAAAGATTTTTATTTATAACAGAAAAATGACATCTCTAAAATAAAAATGTAGTTACTAGAATTTAAACTACAATAGATATGTAAGTCTGTAGAGAAAGGATGAAGATGTATGGATGTAACTTTTGTACACTTGCTCATATTTTAATTCACATCTTCTTTTTAAATTTATACTATGGTTAAATCCTCAAATTTTAATGGCTCAGTTTAAGAAAAAAATATTTGTCAATCCCAGAGGAGATGTTTGGGTCTCCATCTATCACACAGAAAGTCATGGAAGAACACTGAACTACAGCTTTGCTTCTGGGTTCTGTATGTGCTCTCTAGACAGTATGTTTCATTCTATTTAAAATTTAAAATGAATTTAAACTATATGCACATTATACTTGCAAACATGAAAATAAGACAATACTTAGAATAATTCAATTTCAAGAGTCAAGATCTTGGCTATCTAACTAAATAAGCAGATTGTAAAATGTGACATATTCGGCACATTCCTCGCATGATAAATTACCCTTTGTAAAACTGAAAGACGTACTGTAACTCAGTGTTAAGGTTGCCATGGCAAAGTGTGCCTTCTGGACAAGATTCCTTGTTTCCAAATAATTATGTTTTATCTACGGTAAGATAACCAATTTCTTCCTTTAAATACAGAAGAAAACATTGATATACTTAACTACAATACTTCTCCAAGTCTAAATTTCACCAAAAATGCTGAATGCCTAACAACAAAGGCTGTTAGTTTTAGAAATTTAGGGGTATCAATATTTTCCTACACATAGGCCAAGATAACTTGTTCATTATATTTTTATTTAAATAGGGGAGGTATATAGTGCTAAACTCTAGGAGAAAAAAATTAAGTTCTAAACCAGTAACTGAATTCTACAAAATGATGTAGAAAAAAAAGCCCTGCTGCTAACATTTCCTCCTAAATATTTCTCAATTCTACCCACGTTTATATTTTTTACTGAACTCAACCAAGTTGAAATTACTATCATCTTTGTTGTTTTGGCTCTCTGATACATTTCACAAGTTCTCTATAGTAAATCCAAGTTGGAGGTATATCTTAAAATACAAACTAGGGGCCAGGGATTTAGCTCAGTGGCTCTGCCAACTGCCTTGCAAGCGCAAGGTCTCGAGTTCAATCTCTGGTACCAAAAAAAAAAAAAAAAAAAAGAGAAACAACTTTCTGTCTTTAAAATACAAACTAGATAGGTATGGTGGTACATGCCTGTAGTCCTAGCTACTCAGGAAGCAAAACCAGAAAGATCACAAGTTTGAGGCCAGTCACAGCAGCTTGGTGAGATGTCTCAAAATAAAAAAAATAAAAAAGCTGAGGCCATAGGCCAGTGGTACAGTTCTTTCCTAGCATGTGTGAGGCACAGGATTCAATGCCTACAATCTACGGGGAAAATTAGAACTAGATCATACCACATCCCTATTTTAAGTCTGCATCACATTCTTGGTGTTTTAAGGTTACATATCTATATCTATTACCCTGTTTGCAAGTCCTGGACTCATTAGAACTGTCTCTCCACCCTCAACCCATGTTGCCCTCCTTCAGTCAGACGCCCTCATTCAATTCTTCAAATGTGTTCTGCTTTGCACTGGGCCACCTCTAAGCCTTTGGCTGTGCTAGTCTCTGAGTAAAGAACCGGCTGTCTCTCACAAACACTAACTCATCTTGCAATATCACTTCTCCTGGGTCAACTTCTTCTAAGACTCAGAGTGAGAGTTTCTGCTAGACATCTTTGTAGACTTCTGTATTTTTCCAACTTGATAGTTCTCACAGTTTTAATTACTTTTGTGAAATTTTGATTAATGCTCTTATTCACTAAGTTATAAACTAAAAATTTTAAATATTAGATATTGATATTCTATAACGTATAATAAGGATTTAACTCCTTTACTCCATTTCCAGCATTTATTTATTGTTCCATAATACTTTCTTTTTTAAATCAACATTCAGTCATTATATCACACACACACAATTGACAGGTGAGTTTTGTATTTTCTGAATACATTTCCCTTCTTATAAGTGGTCTTGGTTTCTCTGGAGTTATGGATAGTTATTATCTCCTTCTTTGTTTACCCAGTATATATCTATGTATCCATACATTCTTATAAAAGACACTGCTAGTTATTGTGCATAATGTATAACAGAATTCCCCATTTTTAACTGGCACAAAGTGAAGGATACACACTGGTTATGCAAAAGGAAAACTCTTTCTCAGGTGTGGCAAAGTTTCTGACCAATGAGTTGTAAGTGCAATGTCCATATGGCAGCTCCCAGGCATCTTTCCTAAACTATTGCTTTAAATCATACTCTCTGCTCATTTTTTATCTCCTTTCTCTCCTTCCTAATTCTTTCCAGTGGAGATAAAATGGATGTGACTAGACACGAAGCAGTTGTTTGCACCACAGAGTGACTGGGAACGGAGGGGAGATATTCCCATGCATGTGGCTCAATGACGTCTGTGACTGCTACATTACATGTGAAATTATATATGTATATGAGGGAGAAAAATCTCTATGAAATTTCAAACCATCAATGAAAGGAACTACATTTGTAAATAGTGTTTAAAATTGATCCAGTATCATTTCCTTATTTTACAACTAGAGAGACTGCCCCAAACAAACAACTTGTCTTACATAAAATCATACAGAAATGTATATACCATTTAGACAACAGATTAAATGGGAGATCTTGGGCCTTTGGCTCTAGTTTTGAACCTTTCTTCTTAACTTCTTTGTGTCTTAACTATACCTACTTAGCTTTGTGTCTTCTTATCTATACCTACTGGGATAAAAGGTTGCTGATCACATTAAGAACTAAAATTAATTGGAGAAAAAAGTGAAAAGTGAAGGATACAGCTGCTCCATTTTGTTTACTATAGGGCCTTTTAAAGAATTAGCTAGGTTTAAATTAAAAGCCTTTTGATGTCTTTTAGTTGACATAACATTCTTGCTTCTACTAAGCAGTACACAAAAAAGAAATAATCCAGTAGGATAAAATAAGCCAAAATTTATTTATCCTCCAAGTTCTATAATGTGCCAAAAAGTCAAATTCAAGGTGCAATGTCTGTGCTTTTGCTGATGAGTACCCATTAAACACAGAGCCCTGTATCAATAGATTTTTTTTGTATTTTGCACAGTGAGAGAAGCCAGCATAATCAATGTTATTTTTCACTGAGAACTACAAGGTTTACTGATCTAGCCCATGACTAAAAACAGAGAAACACCAGGGCTAACCAGAGCTAGGGCTAACCATGTTTTTGTTCATGGTTACATTGCAGACAATGGCTGTGATCCAATTTCCAATTGGATATGACCACCTTCAGGTAGCTTTTATGTTTTCCACAGTGAAAAAGGCACTTTCTCATGTTATGTCATCCAGATCACACCCCTTTCTTTCTAAACGTAAGGAAATTAAGGCTGAATCAGTTTCAACAGTCAGTCATTAAGCCAGAATGTATTCCAAATTAATCCATGCTTCCCTTTACATCCCCATGCATCCCTCTTCCTCCCATATAAAGTACCAAACAGAATCTACCTTCCCACAGTATAAATGCTAAAGAAATGGCTGCATCATTCATTAGGACTATGACATCATCACATTTTAGCATTTTCCTTGAGGCTGTACCAGAATCATATCAGAAAGCTTAACAGTAAAATAGTGTAGCAACAGATATGCTAATTGTAGCACGCTATCACGAAGAATTCTAGGCACTAGAAAATTCTAGTGTGTATTTAAGGATGAATTATCATGTAAAATTTGGAATAGCTGTCTTTACCTTTGTAACTATTACATGTATATTTTGTAGTATATGAGAATATCAGGAGCTTTTAGGAAGTATTTGTGAATATGATTTTTAAATAATAACTATGACCAACAAAACATAAACAAAAGAATGTTTGAAATTGTTTTGGGAAAAATCATATGTGTCATCCAGATTTTAAAGGGCCTAATTTTCTAAAAGAGGTATATAGTTAAAATGTAAGTTAATATGTTGTTATGGGTTAAATTGTCTCTTCATTAAAAAAAATATATATATGTATGTTGAGGTTCCATACTAGGGACCTTATTTGGAAAGAAGGTCATGCAGATGTAGTCAAGATGAGGTGAATGCAGTCAAGATGAGGTCATGCAGGAGTTAGGTGGTCTCCTAAACCAACATTATGGGTGTCTGTATAAGAAGAGAGCCATGTGAATACAGATGCCGGGAGAGAGAGCTTCACAGACAGACCAAAGGTTGGAGTTTATGCTGCTCCAAGCTAAGGAAAAGCAGGCATTACCGAAAGCTGGAAGGAACAGGGAAAGATCCTCTCCTAGGGTTTCAGAGAGAACACACCGAGCTGACACATGAACTTCAAACTACTGATCTTCAAAACTGTCAGAAGATAAATTTTTGTTCTTTTAAGCTACCAGAGACAGCTCTATTAAATTAGTATATAAGCCAGTACTAATTTTCTCTAAATTTCATTGAGAATATAAAAAAAATCTTTTTTAACATCTGAATCTCATTGGAAATATGAAAGTTTCAACGTGTTGATATTTCTGTGACTTCATTTACAAAGTGATAAATAATTAAAATTTTAAAAAGGTCAGAAACAACCTCATAGCCATAGGTCCACTATGGGAAACATGCATGGGAGAATGACAGAAGAAATCTTTCTCCTTAATGCTTTCAGAACACTCTATGAACTCTGCTGTCAACTTACCTTTCCTCCAATAGACTGAGATAGATGCACTTGAGGAGAGATATCTTGTCTTTTTGTAACTTTTGTAGCTCAAAGAATGCCTAGGGACCTCGGGAAGACTCGGTAAAGACATATACTGAATGAATGAATAAAGGAATAATAAAACAGCATAAAACTTACCTCCTTAAAAATCTAGAACTAAAAAGTATTTAAAATTTATTTTCTACAAATGTGGTAAACCTGCTGTATTAAAAGGCTATCAATTAAAAAAAAATTTCATCTTCAACTCGATAATATATATGATACTATTTCTTATGTGTTGTTACAATTTGAAATTGAATCAACTCCCTGATTTAAAATTGAAATGATTTGCAATCAAAAATTATTATATAATAGTAATAGTTTTGCCTTTGATACTATGTGGAGTCCACTTATATATCCTAGTATTTTGGCATATTTGAATAAGTTTTTAAAAGTGCAAGCAGCAGAACTGTTTATTTTTCATTCAAATGACCTCTTAGTAACAGAAATAAATTTCCTTCAGTACACAAAGTAAGAAGAGGAAAGAAGAAAGGGAGCAAAACAAAGGGGGAAATGGCTTAGAAAAGAATAAGAAATAAGTTTGATCAATCAGATAGTTTAAATTATATACTGCTTATTGGGAAAAAACCCCATGAAACTCTGACTTTAAAAATCTTTGGACTTCAGGTTGTAGGTTACAAGTGGCCATTAATTCTTCTTTGGCACACAGTTCTTTAGCAAATTATTCCTCTTTTGGAAAAGTACCTTTTTCACAAGTCAGAAGACTACTTCAGATGGTGGAAAAGACGACACTTTAATCAGTTCCCGCACTTCCCCTGTGACAAAATCTGACTTCTGTAAAGTTATAGAAAGACAGCTCTGCTTTGTGTACTTAACCAAGGGGGGCTTAAGATAAACACCTGTTGTCCTGAAGGAAAGCAATTGACAAACATCTTTATCTTTGTGTGTGAAAATGCTTCTAAATCGAAAACAATAATCTTTTCATAATGTATCAATCAGTATCTCCTAAATGTTTGCGGGAAGGTGAAAAATCCTTTTCTTTGCAGAATACAAAATGCTTAATTTTTCTCCTTTACTGATATTCGTGGCCTCAGTTCATCATGCTTATTTATCATACCCACTTACTGAAATTATTCTTGACATTTTTCCTAGTTGATAAAGACTGTCAAGGCAATTATTAAGTGTATATTTCCCTACTCAGCTAACTTGCCTTATTATCAAAATTCACACTCTAAAAAAATAATTGTATGTAAAGTCAACGGGCTGTATGTTTAAGAATTTTAATTACTTTTCCATGATCACTTTATATTCAGAACATAACATCCAGGTAACACAGCTTCTACAATGATAAGCAGTTTAATTAGAAAGCTGAGATAAGAAAAATGCCTTTAACGTTACCAAATTTGTTCATGCCAGTCTCGTGATAACTTGGACTTGTGTTTTCTTGCAGAATTTTAAAATGTGAAATGTTAATATTAGGTGAACCTTACTTCCTAACTGTCTAGCAAATGCCTTATTAATATGCCATTTGATTTTCTGTCTTTTGTACATGTAAACATTACGGTTGTAATTAGATTGCAAAACTGAACCTGCCTTTAATCTTTGTGCCAGTCCAAACAAACAAGTTCTTTCTCATATCCTAAGCTGGCACAAGAAGCACAACAAATAGACGCAAATGTAAGCTCTGTGCTGCCAATAGCATGCCTGCTCTTTCCACAAACTGTCTCAGAGGATAGCCATTGATTTCCTAGTTATTATGAACATGAAATTATTGAATGACAGATGATAGAGTGTTCGGTCCTACAAGTATTTTCCCAAATGGGTTATCTAGCCAGAGTTGCTATGGTTACTATGCTGTTTGACAGACCTTCCCACAAAGAACCTTTTGCTCAGAATTCAGCATCAAATAGCTCTCTGCTTACTATAGGCTCTTGTTAAGTCAGAGAACTTAGAGGCTTTCTTATAAAGCAAAGATGGGTTTTCCTTGTTGGGTGAGTTTACTGTTACCTTAAGTATTAACCTAAAATGATAGTAAAATATTTGAGTCCAGTGTTTCTCCTAAGTGAATGAGGACTGGAGCAAGGGCTGGACCTTGTTCTATTTATAAAGGTAGTGTTAATACTTAGAAGATAAATTAATTTGAGAACACAGGGTCCATGGGGAATATAAGTTCTGCATCACAACACACAACTCACTAAGAAGAATGATGTTCACAAATCAGGCATTTCATGAACACCTAAAGGTTGTCGTATTTCTTGTCAATGCAATACTTACTCTGTGAAATTCAAATAGTTTATTTAAATAGTATTTTTAAAGGTAATTTTTCTAGTTGATAGGTCTCTTCCTAATTTTGGGGTTCACACTAAACAGACTGAAACTGGTAGTTATAAGCTGGTTTGGGTTAGAGGAATAAAATAACAATTTCACATCAAATGACAATTTGAGGACATCTCAATGGCAGGCTCACAATGGAAGGAGCCACCCTGATGCCCATATAGGATCTCGTTTTTTTCTTTTGTCTCTTTTTTCATTTTCCAATTAACTACATGATTTCACCTTCTTGCTACATACAGTCACACACATTTAACAATGAGGAAACATTCTGAGAAATGTGTCATTGGACAATCACTGTGTGAACATCACAATGTACAGACTAAGACAACTGTGATGTTACCAGGCAGTGCAATCTTAGAAGACCACCACAGCACATGCAGGTTAGCACTGACTGAAATGTCATTATGTCATGCATGACTGAGTAATTCTGCTCTTTTTTTCTTTTGGTTCTGGAGATTAAAAAAAAAATAGGGGAAGTGGAGGTCCTGATTTGCGCGGAAGAGGCCTACTCACCCCGCTGCAGACAGGCAGGTCTGCCCATGCCCTACCCAGGTCCCCAGTAGCCTGGAATAAGCCAAATCAGCCCGCTGCTCACAGAAAGTTCTGTGCACGCCCTACCAAGGTCCTGAGTCGCGTGGAAAACACTGAATCACCCCACTGCAGACAGGCAGCCACCTGGTTCCACACTACAAAGACGCAGAGGACACCAGACCACCAGAGCAAGGTACTGAGTCCCGCTGTTCCTGGCCCAGAGGTAGCGGCTTCTGAGCCGTTGTCCCACTGCTCCTGGTCCAGAGGAAGGGGCTTCCCAGTCACCATCCCTCCCGCTGCTCCCAGCCCAGAGGAAAGGGCTTTTGGGCCACCTTCTGTCCCACTGCTCCTGGCCCAGAGGAAGGGGCTTCCAGGCCACCATCCCTCCGGCTGCTACCAGCCCACAGGAAAGGGCTTTTGGGTCACCATCCCTACGGCTGCTCCTGGCCCCTGTACCCCCTCACCCAGCTCAGAGGAGGTAATCTGTGCAGGTGCTAACAGCCCCCCACCCCAGTCAAAATGAGAAAACACATTAATAAGTCTCAAAACCAGACTTCCAGATCACCTACAGCAACGCCAAAGGGAAATGAGATGGAACACTCTGATACTCAACCACCTGGACCCACTGAACTGGCAACAAAAGGGGATCTGGAAAAAATGAAATCAGAAATAATTTCTCAGATAACAGGAGAAATTGTGGCCCTAGTGCAAGACATGTTAATAAATCTAGAGAGGAGCTCAGGAACATGATGGAATCCCAACATAAGAAACAAATGGAATCCATAAAACAGATGCAAATAGATTTCCAGGACATGAAAAACTCCACTGAAAGTCTACACAGCAGAATGAGCCAATGTGAGGACAGAATTTCAGATATAGAAGATAAGATTGCAATTAGTGACCAGGAAAAGAAAAATTGATTCAAAATTATAAGGGTACATGAGAAATCAATCCAGCAGCTGCTAGATGATGCAAAGAAGAACATAAGACTGATTGGGCTCAATGAAGAAACAGGAGAGAGTGGAGATGACATAAAAAAATCTCTTCACAGAAATAATGGCAGAAAACTTCCCAAGGAGGGGAAAAGAGCTTGACATAGAGATAAGTGAGGCATATAGGACTCCAAATAGGCTTGATCAAAAAACATCTACACATAGGCATATAATTGTTAAGATTCCAGAAACACAACAGAAGAACAAAGTTCTCCAAGCAGTCAGAGAAAAGAAACAAATCACATACAAAGGAAAGCCCATCTGAATCACAGAAGACTTCTCAACACTAACCATCAAGGCAAGAAGAGCTTGCAGTGACATATTCCAAGCCCTAAAAGAAAACAGCCTCCAACCCAGATTGATGTACCCTGCAAAACTATCTTTCAAAATGGACGGAGAAATAAGATACTTTCATGAAAAAGAGCACCTTAGAAACTTCTTGAATACCAAACCAGCACTCCAAAGAATTTTACACAATATCCTAGGAACAGACATTGAGGATCAAAACCCCAGGAAGCAAAGCAGAATGAACCCATCTGGCATGACAAGAAATTAAATGGAAAGGGGGAGAACCCAACAAAAAGAAAAAGTCATGGCAATGACAAGTCAATATGTTTCAGTTATAACCATCAATGTTAATAGTCTCAATTCACTAATCAAAAGAAATAGACTGGCAGAATGGGTCAAGAAGCAAAATCCAACAATATGCTGCATACAAGAAACACACTTAATTCAAAAGGAAACTCATAGACTGAAAGTTAAAGGGTGGAAAACAATACTCCATGTGACGGGAACCTGAAAAAAAGCAGGAGTAGCTATCCGCTTTGCAGATCAAGTAGATTTCAAACCAACACTGATTAAGAGAGACAAAGAAGGACACTACATCCTTGTAATGGGAAGAATCCAAGAGGAAGAGATAACAATCATAAATATCTATGCACCAAACACTAGTGTGCCCAACTATATAAAAAAATACTAACGGGCATGAAAAGTCATCTATGCACTAATACAATTGTAGTGGGGGACCTCAACATCCCACTGTCACAAATAGATAGATCAACTAGACTAAAAATAAGTAATGAAATACTAGAAGTCAATTGAACTCTTGAACAAATGAACATAACAGATGTTTACAGTCTTCCACCCCACAAAATCAGAATACACATTCTTCTCAGCTGCACATGGGTCATTCTCCAAAATAGACCACATACTCATAGAACATGTTTAAGTAAGTGCAAAGGAATTGAAGTTATCCCCTGTATATTATCAGACCATAGTGCGATTAAACTGGAGATCCATGGCAAAAGAAACTCAAAAAATTTCATAAACACGTGGAAATTGAACAACACACTTCTGAATAACCAATGGGTCACAGAGGAAATTAAAGAACAAATCAGACAGTTCCTTCAATTAAAGGACAATGACAATACAACATATCAGAATCTATGGGGCACAATGAAAGCAGTTTTATGAGGGAAATTCATAGCAGTGAATACACATATTAGGAAAACAGAACGAGCCCAATTAAACAACCTGATGCTGAACCTCAAGCTTCTAGAAAAAGAACAGCAGGACAACCCCAAAGCTCATACAAGGGAGGAAATTATAAAGATCAGAGGAGAAATCAATGCAATGGAGACAAAGAGAATGACACAAAAAATCAGTGAAGCCAAGAGTTGGTTCTTCGAAAGAATCAACAAAATTGACAAACCTTTAGCCAACCTTGTCAGAAAAAGGAAAGAAAAAGCCCAAATCCATGCAATTAGGAATGAAAAGGGTGAAATTACAACAGACCCAGCAGAAAGCCAGAGGATCATCAATAGCTACTTCCAGAACCTATATGCCACTAAGATGGACAACACAGAAGAAATGGACAGATTCCTAGATACATATGAATTATCAAAGTTGAACAAAGAAGACCTAAAATTCTGAACAACCCAATATCAACCAATGAAATTGAAAATGTAATTACAAACTTATCAACTAAGAAAAGCCCAGGCCCTAATGGCTTCACTGCTGAATTCTACAAGACATTTAGAGAGGAACTGCTGCCACTACTGTTTAAAATCTTCAATGAAATTAAAAGGGAAGCAATACTCCCAAATTCATTCCTGGAAGCAAGCATCACCTTGATCCCCAAAGCAGTGAAAGACCCAACCGAAAAGGAGAACTCTAGGCCAATCTCACTAATGAACATAGATGCAAAAATCCTTAATAAGATACTGGGAAACAGAATGCAGAAGATCATCAAGAAGATCATACACCCTGATCAAGTGGGATTCTTCCCAGGGATGCAGGGATGGTTCAATATACACAAATCAATCAATGTAATACACTATATCAATAGAGCCAAGGACAAAAACCATGTGATTATCTCCACAGACGGAGAAAAAGCATTTGACAAAATCCAACATGCATTTATGATAAAAACCCTACAAAAAATGGGAATAGATGGTCTCTACCTCAAACTGATAAAAGCCATCTATGAAAAACCAACAGCCAATAACATACTAAATGGTCAAAATCTGAAATCCTTCACACTAAAATCATGAATAAGACAAGGATGTCCACTATCACCACTCTTGTTCAATATAGTTCTGGAAACATTAGCCATGGCAATTACACAAGAGAAAAAAAATAAAAGGAATAAAGATAAGAAATGAAGAAGTCAAATTGTCATTATTTGCAGATGACATGATACTCTATATAGAAGACCCCAAGAACTCCACCAAAAGTCTTCTAGACTTAATAACCAAATTCAGTCAACTAGCTGGTTACAAGGTCAACACACAAAAATCAATAGCTTTCCTCTACACCAATGACAGACTCACTGAGAGAGAAATAGGGCAAATAATTCCTTTCACAATAGCATCCAAAAAACTGAAATACCTAGGAATCATCCTAATGAAAGAAATCAAAGACCTCTTCTCTGAAAACTATGGCACTCTGAAAAGAGAGATTGAAGATGATATCAGAAAATGGACAGACATCCCCTGCTCCTGGGTAGGAAGGATTAATAGAGTGAAAATGGCCATACTTCCAAAACTGCTATATAGATTTAATGCAATTCCAATTGAGATCCCAGCAGCATACTTCATAGACTTTGAGAAAACAATCCAAAAATTCATTTGGAACAAGAAGAGACCCAGAATAGCAAAAGCAATTCTAGGTAACAGAGACATGGCAGGGGGTATCACAATCCCCAACCTGCAACTCTACTACAAAGCTACCGTGATAAAAACAGCATGGTACTGGCAAAGAAACAGACTTGAGGACCAGTGGAACAGATTAGAAGATGCAGAAACAATGCCAGACACACTCAGCCATCTCATCTTCGACAAAGGAGCCAAACACCCTCACTGGAGGAAAGATAGCCTCTTTAATTAATGGTGCTGGAAAAATTGGGCTTCAACTTGCCAAAGATTAAAACTAGACCTGTATCTCTCACCATGCACTAAACTAAAATCAAAATGGATTAAAGATCTAAATATTAAAATAGAAACTCTGAACCAGTTGGAACAGAGGTTAGGTAGAACCCTTGAAGACATTGGTGTAGGAAAAGATTTTATGAACAAAACCTCAGTTGCCCTTGAACTAGCACAAACAATCAACAAGTGGGATCTCTTCTTATTAAAAGGCTTCTGCACAGCAAGAGAAATCACCAGCAGTGTGAAGAGACAACCTACAATGTGGGAAAAAATCTTCACCTGCTCTTCCTCAGACAAAGGTCTACTATCTCAAATATATAAAGAACTTAAAAAGATCAGACCTCCCAAATTTAAAGACCCAATCCGAAAATGGGCATCTGAAATGAACAGACATTTCTCAGACAAAGAAGTAGAAATAGCAAATAAATACAGGAAAAAATGTTCAACATCACTGGTCATTCGAGAGATGCAAATGAAAACAATGCTGAGATTCCACCTCACTCCAGAAAGAATGGCTGCTATCATGAAATCAACCCATAACAAATGCTGGTGGGGCTGTGGGGAAAGAGGAACCCTGCTCCACTGCTGGTGGGAGTGTAGACTGGTGCAAGCACTGTGGAAATCAGTATGGAGATACCTCAAAGAACTAGGACTGGAAATCCCATTTGACCCCGCTATTCCACTGCTGGGGATCTTCCCCAAAGAATTAAAAGAATCATACCATAGTGATATATGTGCTCCCATGTTCATAGCACCCAGTTTGTAATAGCTAAAACTTGGAAACAGCCCAAATGCCCATCAACTGGAGAATGGATCAAGAAAATGTGTTTTTTTTTTAATAAAATGGAGTACTACTCAGCCATCAAAAATGAGAAATTAGAGACATTTATAGCTAAGTGGATGCACATTGAGGCAATACTCTTAAGTCAAATAAATGGGACACACATGTATAAATACCAAATAGTTTCTCTGGTGTGAGAAACTGAAAGTGTAAATAAGGACTAAATGTATAATAGGTAATGTGAAATAGGAAGAAAAGGGGCAAAGGGGAAGGAAATGGGAGGGCTAGGGGAAAGGATAGAAGGGAATGGGATTAATATGAGAAAATGGAAAAATAGGAACAAAATCTTTGTTAATAATGAGGAATGGAGAGGTTGAAGGGAGGGCTGGGCAAGGGTGAAAAATAAGAACCAAGAGAGACTATGTAAAGGTGCAAATTTCCAATGATGAATGTCATTATATTGTATACCTAAAATGTACCAATGATTAGAATGAATAATCGATAATGTAAAATAGGAAAACAAAGATCCAAAGGGGTAGGGGTAGTAGGAGGGGCAGGGGAAAGGAAAGAAGGGAAAGGAAAAATGATGAAAAATGGGAAAAATGCTGAGAAATGGAAAAAATGGAAATAAAGTCTTTGTAAATAGGGAAGGGTGGAGGGTGTGAAGGGAGGGCTAGGAATGGGGAAAAAATAAGAACCAAGATGCATTATTTAAAGGTACAATTCCCAATGAGAAATGCAATTGTGTTGTATACCTACAATGTACCAATAAAAGAATTTAATACAAAAAAAATATTGGAAGTAACATTGCAGGCTAAAAAATGAAAGGAAAGAAAGAAAAGGGAATAAAAAGAACTAATCCTGAAATAACCTATCACATTGAGTGAGGATCTTCTCACCACTAACTTGCCTGACCTGTCAACTGAAAACCAGATCAGAATGAGGATTTCTAAGTTGATGACAGGTAGCGAGAAAACATGGTTGACCAGATCCATGTGGTTTGCACTAAAAGAAGTTCAGAGACCAAACCTTGAGAATGTGTGGTTAGGGTCCTTAGTTAACTGAGATTAATCTTGAAGTATATGTTACAAATTATCTAAGTAGAAATTAATTTAAAGGATAAAGTTTATTTTAATTGGTGAGTTTATATAATGATATTTAGACCTGATAAATACCTAGATCACCTTTCCTTTTATCCCCTCTCATTTGGTCTTTTTCAGTGCATCCCAGGGTTGACAGTACATCTTGCTTTATTCTTGTTCTCATTCTTCTTTGTTCTAAAAATCTTTCCTACAATGGAAAATCTCAAGCACACGTAAAAGTAAGGAAAAGAGTGCAACGAGCCCCACATGGCTAGTGCTCACTTATGGCAATGATGAACTCAAGGCTTGGGAAAATTTGTAAACCACAGTAAATTAAGAAAAAAGTCAGTAGTATTTGGGGCTCATAGAACCAGTTATTAGTGATGAGACCCAGGCACCTTATGTTTATAGGACTCTTCAAGTGATAAGGGCTAGCAGCAAAGTTGACAATGGTCGCACCACTAAGTCTCCTGGGGACTTATTCTTGAGCTTCCAAGACAGAGCTTTGGCATTTCCATGCCCTCTCACAGATGCCAGACTGTCCACATCTCAAAAATTGTGATCACTCTCTTCTTAACACATACAGCTTGCTACACTCTGTCCGCCTGTCCATTTCTCCAGCGCATATTTTGACATTACATTTTAGTGATTCTTAGAACTGCATTTTACCTGCCTTCCATGTGAATGGTAAGTTTAAAAAATTCTGAAATGAGTGAATTGTATGCCAGCATTGAGTAAAATTTATCTAACAATTCAGGAGACTGTAGTAAGGACTCTGCTATAATCAGAAAATCAACCTCATGACAGTTGTGTTTGAAATAATAAGTCAAAACTTTCAGTGTGGGCTATCAATGTACTCTTTTATTTTTTCTTATAATCCGAACTACCACCAACTACTTTATATTTCTGTTAATATTATTTATCTAGTAATCATATCATGAAATTAGCCTGGCAGTTTTAGGATCTGAAATTATTAGAATCATATAAAGTGTGAAGTATACTTTTTTCCAATAATTCTCAGCCTCAGAGTGAGAGGCATGTATGAATCACCTGAACACTTAAAAAAAAAATCGCTCCCCTATCTCTCATGTACTTGAAGGAAATAGCTTGCATCAAACAAATATATGAGGAAGCAAAAGATGGTTCAAAATCAACTGATCTAATTCTGCTGTTACTTAATGGTCTTTCCAGAGAACAATTTTTTAAACAGATGAAGTCAAGATAAAATAAGAAGGTAGAAATAAGATGAGAATAAGAGCAGCAGAAAAACAAACCAAACAAAAAGAAGTCATTATTTTTCCAAACTTTCATCCTGAGGTTTACTAGTACTTCTGCCTGGTATTAAGTGGAGGATCAAGAACCTTCATCACTAAGCTAGATGGTTACATGCAGCCTGTCACTATCAAGCTGAGTTGAATTCAAACAAATGAGCAGGAGGAAGACGTTCCATTCATTCTGAATTTTTAGAAACTTACCATCTCTTGTCTTTTTAGACTTGCAGATAAAAAACAATTAGATATATGACTTGAATTACTCAACATTGAGTTCCAAGTCATGAAAGATATTACATTCCCTACACCTCATACCAAAATATTAGCTTACTAGTATTATTATTTGCAATTAAACACAAAACACTTTACCAGGTACTGTGTGAGCAAATATAAGTAAGATGTATGACACTGACCTGAACTTCAAAGAACTCAGTATTTTTAATTGCTTTTCTTATATATAATGCAGAAAATAATCTTTTATATGTGTTCAACCATGGTAAAATCACTGGTAATTCTGACTGTTGGGAGAACATTAGAGTTCAATAAATACAAATTTTTGCTGCATCCAGGAGTGAGAAGAAGCTACAATTGTAATAAGGAGAAAGGTCTGCCAACAGGATAGGAGACTCAAGGGTTGTATGAGATTTTTTACATGTAAAGAGGGAAATGAGGGAGAGCTTCTGTAGGTGAAGGCTCAAAAAGTACAAGGATCCTGAGGAATTTAAGGGCTAAAGCAATGAAAAGGACTAATTATTTTTGACTGTTAGCATGTGTGAGGAGAACTGCAGGAGGCTTGATTTAAGGTAAAGACTGGAGACATTATAAAATCTTTTTGTGACATTCTGTGGACTTTGGACTTCATCTTGAAGATGGGTAGTAGAGTTTATATTGGGAATGAGGAACTTGGAAACACTGGAGGAGTTGGACTGAATAACCCATAGAAAAGTTATTCTAGAAAGGAGGATAAAATATGGGAGGAATCTGTACAAGAGCAGAAATGGCAAAGAGGATGGATTCAAGAAATTCCATGAAGGTAGCATCTGCAAGAAGAAAGCTGAGGCAAGCAGGGAAGAAAGCGAAAAAGATTCCAAGGTTTTTGACTAGATAAGCAAATGGATAATAACTACAAGGGAAAGTAGTGCATTAGTCAGCTCTTCATTACTATAACAAAATGCTCAAGGTATGCCATTTTGTGAAGAAAAGTCTTACTTGTTCATGATTTTGGAGTCCCAAATTCCAAACAGCATGGTGCAAGTTCTGGCGAGGTCCCTCTGGCTGCATCACAGCACAGCAAGAGCACATGTGTGTCTCTGGTGTCGTGATCTCTCTCTCTTTTTATGAAGCCTCCAGGTTTCAACCATGGAACTCCAACCTAATGGACTCATCAAATCACTTCCTAAAGGGTTCTATCCTCTTAATACCATTAACACAGACAGTAGGGCACTGCCAAAACAGGCTATTTGTAACAATGAATGATCTAAAAGGTTCACCATCACTGCTCTAGGGGTTGAACTCCTGTGTGAGATGTAGGGTGGGGGTTTGGAGAGGGGAGTCATATTCAAGCCCTAATGGAAAGGACATTATAATTTATGTTATCATGATAAAACTATTAAATTTAGTACACAGTATAATACGAGGTCAAGTTTAAAACAAAGCTGAAACATTCTTATTATAGATGTTAGGGAAATTATGTTACTACTAAGATACTGGGGAGGAACTTTCAATTTCAAATAGTTTCCTTAGTTCTCAGTAGAAAGTCATTAATACTTTCCTGCCAGCCTGATATGGTGGTAGTACACATATGAGTGTCCCACCCAGTAGCTTATACCACTGGTGGCACAAATGGATCTACTCATTTTTATTGGTCTTCTTACTAATAAAATTAATTTGAAAATTTATAAAGGGACCAAATCAAGTTAGGTGCTTGAATTTGAATAATCTAGTCAGTTGCTTGAATTTGAATAATATAATGCTCAAATTAAATATTAATACTATTTATATCAATTTAAATTATTATAATAATCAAAATTTATTTCATTAAATTAAAAGAAATTTATTTATATTTATGAATTTTAAAAAAATATTTTATACATAAAGGCAGCTGATTTGTGTAGAGTGAGCAAAACATCCTAATGTGTTTGCCTATTTTTTTAGACAGTCACGTATGTACCAACAATGGTTCAAATAGGTGGGACGACTGAATTTAAAGCAAAGGTACCCAGTAGTGAGGTATCTGAATTACAGCACTGATGTGAATGGGTTAAAAACTTCCTGAATGGGGGACATGGTACATTTATGGCTATAGGAATGCAAAATGTTAAGTTGGTGACAATTTCTGCCTTCATGAATCTTTTAAATTCACCTAGAAAGCAGATCAAGGGAAGTAAAAGGATAAAGTTTTAACATTTACACAGAAATTTTCAGATGCCAGTGAGCTTGGCCATCCTGTCATCACTGCCAGCTGTCACCACAGGTGACACTAGAGGGACCCATCCCTGTGGGACATGACCACACTGGACTTCACCAAGCCATCAAGACTGTCCTGGGGCCCAGTGGACTACAACAGAGGCACAGCACAACTTGGCACAGCTAGCTACTTCAGTGACTTGCTCACACTCAGCTAGGCCAGCAGCTTCACTTCACTATAAGGCAGGAGCAGGGTGAAGTCTAGGAACACAAGC
Source organism: Heterocephalus glaber (assembly GCF_053883595.1). Taxonomy (NCBI): domain Eukaryota; kingdom Metazoa; phylum Chordata; class Mammalia; order Rodentia; family Bathyergidae; genus Heterocephalus; species Heterocephalus glaber. Next base: position 10,141,384 of record NW_028258444.1, on the reverse strand, counting down.
CCCAGCACATAGGACCTACCATCCTTTTGTCTCTTAATTCCAGAGACAAGAGCATGGACACTTTAGTGCAGATTGTGGAGGAGGCCACTGCCCAGGAAGAGAAGGTAAGCCTAGAGAGGTTGGCAGGTCCAGTGAAAAACAATGAACTAGGCTTCCAGTGCTAGCCCTTCAAAAAGCCCATGGTTATTGTAAACTACAAAAACAGCATGGGGCTTTGTTCCAAAAGTGACTCCTGTATAGCAAGCTAGAGTTAAAGAGAAATCCAGTGCAGCAAGTACCATATTTAAGAGGTTTAATTAGAAATCATTTTGGAAAGGGAGCAATTGTTTCAGAAAAAATACAGAACAGCTTCACTGAAGACTTTCAGCATTATCCTAGCATAGTGATTGGGTGGGATACAGCCACAAGAAAGAGTAACTGAGAGGGAGTAGTTTAGACGTAGGCCCCCTTGAGAAATTTAAGCTCAGGCATGGAAGGACATGGCACTCCTGCCCTTAGTGGTGAACCCAGGTTGGTTGTGTGTAGCTTTAAGAAGTGGCTGGGCCCGAAAGTACAGGCATTAAGTCCAGCAGTCTGCTTGAACCCCTCCCATACACCCAGCACAGAACTCAGTGGTCTGACTGTTTTCCTCATCTGCCAACATGAGGAAGGATATGGCTTGGCTTGGATAATGGCTACAGCCTGAGGTGGATGGACAGAGGGACCACTGGAGCTAGGGAGGGGTGGGGAACTCAAAAACCCGTAGGCCATAAAGCTAGGTAGAGAAACCATGATTTGCAGATTCCAAGACTACAGATGCTGGAAAGAGACCTCTCATTCCAAAATATAGAGCATCAATTTTCTGTTTTGAATCACTTTTTTTTCCTTCACTGGTGATTTGGGACTTAGGTTTTGTTTTCCAGTGTTTTTTTACTTTTCAAATTTGGTTTTTTTTCCCTATTTTATTTTTTTCTTTATTTTGCTCTCTGTTTTTTGTTTTTCTTCTTTTTCTAGTTTATTCTTTTCTATTACTTTTAATTAATTCTATAATTTCCTTTTAGCTCTTACTAGGATTCTTTATCTCAATTTTCTCTATTCCTTCTCATCTTCAATTGTTTAATTTTGATCATTAAGCTTTATTAATCTTTTGATAGTTAACACTATGCTATTACTGTTGAATTTGTTTCTATTATTAGTGAATATATAGTTACTGCATTTAGTAGATATTTACTGTATAACATTATTTGGTTTGTTTTAATGTTTATACTGTAATTATACAATGCTTTCCCTAAAATAAGACCTAGCTGGAAAATAAGCAGCCTTGAAAACTAGAGATTAAAAATGTCAGTTCCAATCATACTACCTCACCTTATCTGCTTTACAGTTAGCTAATGAGCAAGAGAAAAATGGTGGCAAAGATGTGTTATGTGTATGTACTGACTCCTCAGAGAGAATGTAATCATTATGCATTGGAAATGTGTATAGTAATAAAAAATAAAAATTAAAAAAGAAATGATAGTAAGTGGAATTTAGGAAACATGAAGCACATTATGCATAGCTACATTTTTGAAAGTTAAACTATTTAAGTCATTAGAAAGAATTTTTTTAAATGCTTAATCCTAAATAAATGAGAATGCCAACTCCATCTCATAATTCAGACTTTTAGGAATGTAATAAAAAAGATGAATAGAAGTCAGGATTTCGACCAACCTCAGAAATGCAAAGGACATAGATGCAGGTAAATCTCAAAAGGTCTACTTTGGGGCAAATAGGCTGTATTTGTCCAGAACCAATTTAGCTTCCTGAACATTTTTTTTTTTTTTTGGCACGGCAGAAGCAAAATCTTTATATGTAGATGAAATGATCATTTACAGAGAAAATACTAAGAAATCTCTAGGAGCCCCTAGAACTTGTACTTGAATTTAGCAGGAGTAGAAAACACAAGGTATACATAAAAATTCAGGTCTGTGTATACTTGCTATAAATGAAGAATTGGATATTGAAATTTAAAAGTTATGTAGGAGTACAAAGGACCTAGAAAAGTTAAAAACAAAAACAGTGTTGTAAGACATTTAGTACCTAATTTTAAGACTTCTTCTAAAGCTACAGTAATCAAGGCAGTGTTGCTGTAAGGAAAGACATATAGATCATTGGAATAAAACAGAGCATCTAGAAATAGAACCACACATATATGGTCCACTGAGTTTTGAAAGATTATTTAACATTAGCATTTTATAGAATATAAACTCAATTCAAGAGCCAAGGAAGAGAAAGCGTTTTAAGCAAATGGCATTAGAACACCTGGTATCTGTATATAAAAAATTAACCTCAACCCTTTATTTCCATACATGGAAATAACTTGAAGGGATCTATGAACCTAAATAAGAAAGCCTAAAAGTATAAAACTTTAAGAAGAAATTATATGGGAAAATATTTATGAATTCAGAGTAGGCAAGAACTACCTAGGATACAAAAAACATGATGTATAAAAGAAAAAAATTGATAAATGAGATTCCATCAAAATTTAGAACTTAAATGATATCATTAAAATGAAAAGTAGTCCTTAAACAGGCCATATTTACAATGCATATAACCTATGACCAGAATATATAAAGAATTCTTAGAGCTCATTAATAGACAACCCAATTACAATGTAGACATAAGAAGATGATAAATAGCCAGTATAGCACAAGGAATGGTGTGCAACTCTAGAATCAGAAAAATACTAATCAGTACAATAATAAGATTGAATTATACACTCATTAGGGAGATGAAGTTAAAAGTTTTAAAAGCTTGTCATGACTTTTTCTTTTTGTTGGATTCTCCCCCTTTGCGTTTAATTTGTCATGCCCAATGGATTCATTCTGCTGGGTTTCCCGGGGTTGTGATCCTCATTGTCTTTTCCTAGGGTATTGTCTAAAATTTTTTGGAGTGCTGGTTTGGTATTCATGAAGTTCCTGAGGTGCTCTTTGTCATGAAAGTATCTTATTTCTCCATCAATTTTGAAAGATAGTTTTGCAGGGTACATCAATCTGGGTTGGAGGCTGTTTTCCTTTAGGGCTTGAAATACATCACTCCAAGCTCTTCTTGCTTTGAGGGTTTGCATTGAGAAGTCTCCTGTGATTCTGATGGGCTTTCCTTTGTATGTGATTTGTTTCTTTTCTCTCACTGCTTGCAGAATTTTGTTCTTCTGTTGGATTTCTGGAATCCTATTATATGCCTATGTGTAGATTTTTTTTTTTATTAAGGCTAGCTGGAGTCCTATATGTCTCACTTATCTGTATGTCAAGTTCTTTTCCCCTCCATGGGAAGTTTTTTGCCATCACTTCTGTGAACAGTTTTTTTATGTCATCTGCACTCTCTCCTCTTTCTTCATTGACTCCAATCAGTCTTATGTTATTCTTCTTTGCATCGTCTAGCAGCTGCTGGATTGATTTCTCGTGTTCCCTTACAATTTTAAAGTAATTTTTCTTTTCCTCCTCACTAATTGCAATCTTATCTTCTATATGTGAAATTCTATCCTCACATTGGTTCATTCTGCTGTGCAGACTTTCAATGGAGTTTTTAATCTCTTGGAAATCTGTTTGTATCTGTTTTATGGATTCCATTTGTTTCCTATGTTGGGATTCCATCATGTTCCTCAGATCTTCTATTTTTTTTTTATCTGTGTCCTCTCTAGATTTATTAATCATGTCTTGCACCATGAGCAAAATCTTTGCTGTTATCTGAGTAATTATTTCTGATTTCATTCTTCCCAGATCCTCTTTTGTTGCCAGTTCAGAGAGTCCACATGGTTGAGTATCAGAGTGTTCCATCTCATTTCCCTTTGGGGTTGCTGTAGGTGATCCAGAAGTCTGTTTTTGAGACTTGTTTACGTGTCTTCTCATTTCCATGGGAGGGGGTGCTTCTGGCACCCACGTGGCTCACCTTCTCTGCCCTAGGAGCCTGGGATGGAGGCAGGGAACTTCCTTCCAGGTTCTGGGACCGGCTGAGCTTCTCTGCCCTAGGAGCCTGGGATGGAGGCAGGGAGCTTCCTTCCGGGTGCTGGGACCAGATCACCTTCTCTGTCCTAGGAGCCTGGGATGGAGGTGAGGAGCTTCCTTCCAGGTACTGGGACCAGCTGAGCTTCTCTGCCCTAGGAGCCTGGGATGGAGGGGGGGGCCTCCTTCCCTCTTGAACATTTTTTTATGAAAAGACTTTTTTTTTTTTTTTGTATTACTTGTAAAGCAGCCTCTGTTCCTATAGATACTTTTACATGATATGTCTTAGGAAATTATTTCCCAGTGAGGGCTAGTTTAGATTCCACTCTAAGAAAGGGCAATTTTATGGAATTATTTTCCCCTGGTTATATCCCCTCACACACAGCCCCATGCTTCCTCTAGCTGAAAGTTGTAAACATTTTAGGACTGTGTGACAGTCCCAGAACAAAACAGAACATATGCAGTATATTTCCATATAGAAAGAAAAAAAACTCCCCAAACTCAGGAGGTCTTGGTTACTAAAGTATGCCTTCTGTCCAAAATGCACCCTTGATGGTGCCTTAAAATGTGTTGCAAATCACTTAACACACATTATTCAGATTTAGATGAATATGAAGCCTCATCAGAAGCATATTAGTGGACTATTTCGCATGGAGGCCAATTACGTACATATTTTCCTGACTACCCACTAAAATTCTGCTGATATTAGCCTATCCAAAATGCCTTTCTGGGACTCAAACACCAATAGTGTCTGTTATAAAATTCACCAACAGTTTCTGTCAGATTTAACTGAAATGCACAACAGGGAGAAAAAAGCTTCGAAAAAACTGCAGATTCAGTAGATAGAGAAACAAAGAGGATGGATTTGTGTGCTGCTTTCATATTCTTGGAGCTAGAACCTGAGTTATCTGATAACTGCTCTTACTGGAGGCCACTGCAATATCCCTTTAGAAAAGCTGCACAATACCCAAGTTTAAAGGAGAGCAGCATTTTACATATGAAGCTGGCACAAAGGGCCCCAACATTCCCTCCCTCTCCCTACTCTCTCCTTTTTGCTGTGTCATTGTGGGTCCTAAGGAGCCTTCATTATCAGGCTGAGAGTACAGAAGCATCTACGTAACTCAAGTTACTGAATTTTATCTTAAAACTGAAAGGATTATGGAACAATTAGAAAAGGAATACAAAGGGAAATTATTACTTTTTCTTTCTCTTGTATTAATATCAGTGTCATATTATCACCATAGGTTGGAATAATTTTAAAGGCCATAGAGCTGTAAAAATTTGAGTGTCTAGTGCTGGAAAAAAGAGAAGAAAACTTTATCAACTTGATGAAACAGGCAGAAGAAAAAAGAAAAAGGAATGCAATTTATCATTTGAATTTTAATATTCTGTCATTCTTCAGTGTGGTATGTGTTTGCATATACATATTGTATCTGTTAATGATGATTCTTTTCAAATGACTACAGATAATTTTTCTTATATACCTTGATCATTGTTATTTTGACAATCAACATGTATTTATACAATAAAAAACAATTAATTTTAATAGATCCAACTATGAAAATATGTCTTTCTGAATCTGCATATTTTTACTACATGCAATGAACACTATTTTTAGATCTCTCTAGTTTTCAGTTCTTTTAAAGATTCAGTGATTCAATCCTTTAAAATAATAAAAATAAGCAGAAGTACTGAAAGGTGTCTTTGCAAGTGGTTGTTTTATGACTGAGAATGTTTTTGGCATAAATTTGTGCAGATGAAGATGATCTTTCTGAATTTAATTTCATAAAATCACCTTTAGAATTTTGGGACTAAGAAAAAATTTTCAAATTAAGTCATCATTTACACAACCAAAAATACTGAGCAGCTAGCATGCATTAAGCATTATTGTAAGTTCTGGGGTAAATACATTTGTAATTTATTTACAACCAATATGAAAGAAATAGGGAGAGACAGCTGTATCTTTGAATTTCTACTCCTCTGGGAGACTGAATAGGTCTCAACTGTGTTATAAATTGAAATAGGTTAATATTAGATATTTGACAAAAGCATAAAATCTTTAAAAATGGAAGTTACATAGAAGTTATAGATTGTAAGTCATTTGTAAGTCATTATAATTCTTGGTTCATATCAGAAGAGCTGAAAACTTCACCATGAACTTTTTGGTTATTATTTGATCTGTTCATTCTTTAAAGGGGTGGCTTGTTACTTTTCTGGAAAAGGAGAGACAGATGAAGATCCTTTCCTTTCTTCTTTTCTTCCTTCACTTCCTTCTGATAATTGAGCAATTTTTATCCAACAACTGGCTTCTTCTACACTTGACCCACTTTCCCATTCTTTAGACATCTGTAGCAAATCCCAGAGTTTCCAAAGTTTCTCAGTCACCTCCAGTTATTAAAAGTTTTATGTAACTCAACTCAAAACTCTACTTTTATGACTGCTTTTAACCCACTATTTTTCAGTACCAACCAGATTTGTGACTCAGAGGAGTTGGACTAAGAGGGAATGGGGTTTGCTAATCTCAGAATATTTTTAAATTTAGCATCATATTGCAATCAGTGTAGTGATGGTTATAAAAAGCACAATTTTCAGAGGACATCTTATGGACCAAGAATCTTGCCTGAAGCATTCTATATTTATACTCCATTCTTCACATCATTTCAGAGGTTCAGATAATTTAATTACACACCCAAAGTCACTCAGCTGGCAAGCGATGGAGATAAGATTTGAACTTTTATTCTTATGAATCCAATACCTATACTGTTTTTTTTCCTCATACTGCCTCTCTTTACTCTTAAGTTGTAATTTTGTGTACTTTCTACCACATGGTACAGTCCCCAGGGGAAGAATAATTTGTATTCATATATCACAGGAGTAAAAAGGATATCAGTGGCTTATAAAATAAATAAATAAAGTACTGCTTTCTAACAATAGTATAAAATCTAAAAGGTCATAAAGACAAATATGTAATGGCACAATTTTAAAATATTCATTGGTTAGATATGTTCTTAGGGATTATGAGTAACCTGAATGGCAAAATGTGCATTTTCAAATTTCTTTGGAACTTTCTAAAAATTTAATCTATTAAGAAATACTGAATTCTAAAAGCAATTAATACAACATTTTTCCCCCCTCAGGCTTGCCTTGTCAATCCTATTAGACTCATCTCTAATTAAAAGTGGAAAAGTACTTATTTTATCTGCCAAATGAAAATAATTTAGAACAAGTTAATAAGGGTTGGCTTATTACTGATTGGCCATTTTGATTCCAGCTTGTTATAATAATAGAAACTGCTTTCAAAAGATACACTATTTTGCCAGCCATTTGTAAGCATGGGGCAAGCAAGATCTTTTGTTGTGCTTGCTTTCTCTTTCTCTGTCTCTCTCTCTCTTTTTTTTTTTGGATTGAGAATAGGATGGAAATGTGGAAGAATACAAAGATAAATACACCCTTGGAAATTATACATGCAGCTACAGTAAAGGAAGAAGAAAGGCAATAAAGTAATGCAGTATCATGTTAGTGTTTTATTTTAATATAAATTCTTTTAACAAAAATCAAACATAACATTGGACTTAAAAGGATTTATTAAAAAAGGAACCTCTAAAACAACTAAGCATTTTTTTGCTTACAAGTAAATGTATATAGGTATCAAATGATATGTGCCACTTTAAAACTGTAGCACAGGCTGGGGATTTAGCTCAGTGGTGCCGCCACCTGCCTTGCAAGCGCAAGGTCCTGAGTTTGATCCACAGTACCAACAAAAACAAAACAAAACCATAGCACATGGGGAAGAGAATAAATACTATCAAAAATTGTATTTGGGAAGTTTCTATTTATGTTATACTGTGAAGATTTCTCAGCATGTTTTATCATAAAATAACAGCTAAGCAGATGGATCCTAAAATACATTCTAAAATACCCCATTTCCTCATAGCACATACTCTTTTTTTATACAATTTTAAGTATGTTTAAAAAAACATGAAGAAACAATATTCTTTCAAAATTATTCTTCAGATATATGAAGAAATAAACATCTTTTTCTTCAAACTAGATTTTCTCTAGTTTAAGGCTATCGAGCAAATGGACAATAGAAAATGTCATGAACATAAAGAATTGTTTGGTTTCATTACAAATAAAATCTTGGAAGTGGATTTTTTCCCAGTCCAGTATTTTGATGAAAACATGGCTGCCAAAAAGTGTAATTAAGGGAGCTATTACACAGTCAGCTGTGTTGCTCCTAAATTCCTGACTCACACAAACTGTGAGCTGATCATGCTTATTGTTTTTACCCACCAAGATATTTGGGCTCTTTGTTACATAACAAAAAATCATACAGATTTTGGTACCTGAAAGTAGGGTGCTATCATGATATAAACTCAAACATGTAGCTTTTGAACCAGAAAGTAGGTTTTAAGGAGCATGATTCAGAATCCAACAGTCCTGGAAACTTGTTACATGGTCTCTGAAGCTCAGACAATTTAATTACATGCCAAGGTACTATGTTACTTGAAGTAATAGGAATTAGTAAACTGTCTAGCAAACTGTGGGATCTAGTTAAGGGCATCTCCAAGCAAAATGTTAGTTTCTGGTTTTTTTTCTTGCAGCTTATTGTAAAAATGGAAGATATTAAATATGAACTAAAGATAAACTAATGATAGGGATTAAAGATTGTCAATAAAATGGAGATGGGAACTGATGGTATGGAGAATTCTTACCCTTTTCATGTGGCTTATGATGCCAAAATGGAGAAATGCCTTCTGAGCAAAGATGAAATACAGAGCATATCCAAGAAAACTTGGTTCAATAATGAAGAGAGATCTATGCCAATGTAATCTTTGGTTAAGATCCCCAGAAAAATCTACGGTGGTACCAAAGGTACCATTCAGTCAAACCAAAGGCTTCTAAGGAGATGAAGCTGTTCCTAGCCTTCCAACTAAACAATAAGACTTCTGAAAAGGGTGTTTTTCCTAGAGGAGTTTACCTCAAAGTTATTTTTGAGTGTAGGCTTCCTATAATAGAGTGGATGCTCTTAAGGTTCACTGAAGATCTGCAAACTGTTGACGGAATTATAAATGCATACATATTTCTGGCTTATATTCAAAAGGGTGGAGATAGCAGCAAATGGAATATGAAGTTTAGATCTCCAAAATTCTACTTTCTGGAAGGAGGTAAAGAAAACCCCTCAGGTAAAAACATGTGCTAACTTGTGTAAAAAAGCAAAGGATGACAAAGTCCAGAAGAAGGAGCTGAGACCCATGAAAAATCATTCTCATCTGCTGAGACTTAACTTCAGAATTGTTACAGACCAGTGACACCAGTGACATTTATGTCTCCCTTATCTCCTACTTTTGACCAGGAATATCTGTGTCTGTCTTTGGTCCATAGGCTGTAGGAAAGTGAAGTCATCCAACCACCATGTAGTGCAGTGACTTTGGGGACAACATCTCCCCTCTTGGGATCTTACAGGAGATCGCAGCTTTGGCCACTAGACTGCAATGTCCCAAGAAACCATGAACCATAGTCAGCCAGTAAAGATGGTGGCTCCTGACTCACAGGAATAGTGAGATAATAATGCTTATGGCTTTAGCTTACTACCTTTTACAGTAATTTGTTATACAGTGATAGAAAGGTAATGTGCTATTGTCAGAAGGCAGAGACAATAATATTCTGGGACATCCTGAATGAAGATCATATTTTCCACCTGGCCCTTTACTTTAGAAGGCTAATTCTTGGAACACAGTCTTTGGGAGTGTTCTCCAGGAGACTGAGAGTTTGCATCAACCTAAAACCCATACGCAGTAATCCTAATGCCCAATATGATGGTATTTGGAGAGGGAGCCTTTGGGAAATAATGAGGTTATGAGGATGGAGCCCTCATGAACAGAGTTAATTCTCTCTAGAGCTCTCTCATTACATTTTCCCCATGTGAAGATACAGGAGAAGCTAGCTGTCTGCAACCCAGAGCAGAGCCTTCATTAGCAATCTGATTTTGGACTTCCAGCTTCCAGAACTATAACAAATTTCTGTTGATAAGTCACTTGGCCTATTGTATTTTCTTAAAGTAGCCTGAAGTAATATGTGTTCTAATCTGCTACCCTCAACTGTCATTGTAGCAATGCCACATGCAGGTGTTCTGATTATCAGTCCCAAGTAAGCTCAACCACACAACCATTGCTGCCAAAGTGTCAGACAGGTGTAGCCCTGATAAGGCCCTGACCTTGGAGCCCACTTCTTAGCCAAACAACATTAAGTAATCTCAGAAGGCCTGACGTAGAAAAAATAGTCACTCTTTCACCCTTTCCTGAGTTGCTGTCCCATGAAATCATGAGCTACAATAAAAATGGCAATTATTTTAAAGTGCTAAGTTTGGAGAACTTGTTAAGCAGTAATAGAAAGTCAGAACAATTACTATTTTTATCCTAGGAAAAGTATTCAGTTACACAGCAATACATAACCAGAAAAGCAACTGTCTGGATTCTAAAAGAGTTCTGATATCTTCTTTGAATTTATAAGACCCTAGGAAGCCCAATAAATAAATATATAAACAAATAATTAAATTTTAGTTAGGAATCAGCATCCTACTATTCAATTTTCCAAATATGTACTTGCTACAGCTAATTGGGTTACACAGCAGTTATACATAACTATGGTAACCAAGCAAGTCTTTTAAATTTAATGATTGTGTATTTACTTAACAAATATTTATTAGCCTCAGATTAATTATAGTTTTCAAAAATAAAATCATTGTTACCTAACAAATTCTTGTGTGAGATATTATATAAACCACAGGAGTAAGTACTACTTCTAAATACTCTCTGCATGGTAAATTCTTTAAATTGGGATACTCAATGAAGGAACCAAAGAAAGAAGCTGATAGATTTAATGGAAAACAAAATCTTTTCACTCCATAGGCACTGGTGATAGTGAGGAGACTATCACAGTGTTACCACATTAAGCAAATGATGCCTGGGACATAGGCAGCACCCAATAAATCTTTCTGAATAAATATTGAATTTTCAGTAAATAGATATAGCATATGGTAGTAGAATGTAGTGGCAAAGAGGATTGCCTTGTTTCTCATCTCAAAGCTAACTCTAAACTTAAAGAAATGTATTCTGTACAATCTGAGCTATCTCACCTTGTGGATTGGTGTTAAAACCATGGATAGTAATACAATGTCCTCTGGCAGCCATTTTCTTCTGTACATGTGTTTCCATTAGAGGAATAGCTGGTGAAGGATAGGTTTTCATGATTCCAGATCCTCTGACTGTGTACCATTAATCTCACTACTATTTCCATTGGATTCAGCAGGCAGTAGTTTCCTGTCTTGGCAACTTCTAGGTATTTAGGATGAAAATAAAGGGAAGACATTTTAGAAGGAATAATTTTGTGAACACAAGTCCAGTTGGAGAAATAAGCCATAATTGGGGAAAATGGAGCCTCCTAGTGCAATGTTTTTCAAATAGTGGTTTATGAATCATTGGTACACTAAACCATCAAGTCGTGATAATATAACCAGCCTTTCAAGTGAAATATTATAATGTAACTTACTATAAAATAAAACATGTCTAACTGAATCATGTGAGAAAGGAGTGTTTTAGCAATATTTATTGCAGAGGTGTGTGTGTGTGTGTGTGTGTGTGTTTGTGTGCATGTGCGTGTGTTTGCATGTGTACTGAGTCTCAATGAAGAAACTCTTCATTCTCTGGGTCATGACCAAATTAACTTGGGAACCACTTATCTAAGGACACATCAGCAGAAGCCACTAAGGGATCCTGAATTGCAGGAACCAAAGACTTTACTCTTCCATCACAGAAAATTTTCAGGACATGTTCTCATTCTAATTCATTCCAGTATGTGAAATTCACAAGAACTCTGATATCAGTACATGTTATGCGACCACTTTTATTAACAACTTATTTTTTTTTGGTACTGGGGATCAAACTTGGGTCCTTGCGCAGCAGGAGGCGAAACCACTGAGCTAAATCCCCTGCCCAAGTTTTTCCATTTTACTGAATAGAACAACTACAGCATAAAACTATTCTGTACTACAACCTATCTTGCTTTTTCAGTTTTGAATATTCTCCCTAAAGCCTTCTGCCACTAAAAAAGATATAATACAATTTAAAACAAACACCACTCCAGGGGCGCCTTGTCTTCATCACTTGTTGGCTTTTGACCTTGACACTTATTCAATTAGAACTGACTTGCCAATCGTGTACTCCTTTGCTAAAGTCAGCCTTCTCACACCGGGGACAAGGCTATTCAGTTAGTAAAGATTTTTCAATGAACCTCGGGCCATAAAGAAAAAAAATCTTACAATTTTGGAGCATACAATTACTGGGGTAAGTGTACCTTTCAAGATCTTACCATTCTCCCTCATATTATGACACTCAAGAAATTAGTGTGAGTAAGGAAGGTTCATTAAAAACAATCTGTTGGCAAATAAATTGTTTCATAATGTTCCAAATTGTGAGGCTATTTAATCTGTTCTTTGATATGTGCTTCAGTAAATAAGGTGGCAGAAGATTTTCTCAATTTTCACATCAATTCTCTTTTGATTTCAGACTGCAAGTGACCATAAAGTCCATATCACATGTTGGGCATGCCACAAGCCTGAAGAGAGCAGGACTTGTTAAGACTGTCAAATACCATTCACAAATTTATGCCTGTAGAATTCCCCCTGGAAGGGAACCAAATAACTCATGCTTTTTGAAAATTGCTTATGACAGCTTTTCAGTCTGCTTTAGGCTTGCTCTCCATGGTGATTTGTACTCTCATATACTGCTCATACATTAAAAAATTTACACCTGTCAGGTACTGACAGAGTGCCTCCACCCCTAACCTTTTTCAAGGTGGGGGGGCACTTTCCTTCTAGATATTATCCAAGGAAGTTTCTATCAAGAGTGAGAATGATGTCACAGGTGGAGGTATGAGAAATATGAAGCATATCATTATGGAATTTTAATAAGAAATGGACTCTGACCTTTTAGAAGGGCTAGAAGTTGCAGTACTCCTACATTTGAAACTGCACATCCAGCCATTTGCTAATATCAGCATGAGACCATAATTCCAGATACAGAGTAGAACTTATAAAGATTGTTTTATTCATGATGGGACCATAATTTTTTCCCTGCATTCATGGCTTATGTCTGGAATTAGGAAAATGAGATATTCCTGGTATTTTCATTCTTTGTTTTCAAATAAATGGCAATAAATACTATTACCAGCTGTCTATGTTATTTGGTTTTGTTAGCTTCTGAAATTGGATGCTATTGTTGGATAACCACATTATTATCTGACAATGTACTGGAATTTAAGAGTAAGTGAAATGTCAATGGGCTTATGACGTTAGCTTAATTAGTAGGGTATACATGATTTGAGACAGAAGGATCACTGCTTTGGAAAATATCAAAAAAGTTTTTTTTCCCTTAGAAGTTCTTCATATGCACCAAACTACTGGTCAAAACTATATTTTGCTTAAAGAGTACAAAATATTTTCAGAGAATATCCTTCAAGTTATATGGGTTTCTTGAGGCTGGGAAACAAAAGAAAATAACAATATCAAATGAGCAGAAAAGAGCAGCCCAAACAATGTGGGAAATAAGATGGTATAGGGGAAACATCAATGCAAATATCCTAGTCTATACTTAATGAAGCAATAATTAATATTCATTTGAACATAAAAAGTTTTTTTAAAAAATACTCATTGTGGTTATAAATAACATCAGAGCAACCCTTCTGGGTAGTAATACTTAATTATCTCTGCTCTTAAAGTCTAACAAATGGCTAGATAATCAGTGTTAAAAATATAATTTGTCAATTGTGAAATAGTGTTATTAAAATTATCATTGTCCTCAACTATAAAAAGGGTTTTAATCTCAGGCATCTAATCAAGATTTACAATCTTTTCTTTATAACTGACATACCAAATGTTGAATTATGGCCTTTCAGACATCAATTTATCTTATTTTAAGAATAATCTTTCTTTTTTGACATTACCTAACACAGGATGCTGCTGAAATACTGAAGTGCTTAAGCCAGGGTTATTTGTAGGGGTGAATGTGATGATTATATTCAGTATTTTGTAGAAAATGGTAAAACTCAGAAGAATTCCTAAATGGAAATATCTGATCACCCCTCCTGGTAAGGCTAGTTTCTACCTAGTCCCTGTGTGGCCAACACAAAAGGCAAAGACAGGAGAGGGCTTGGTTGTTATGGGTTACAGTCTACACCAAAGAAATAGTATGTGGAGACTTGGGGCCTTGTGATGTTGTGCAGATAGTCAAATTTCTCACTTGGCACTTAGTCTTATTTCTAAAATTATATCTATATTGGTAATAGATAGAATGGATTATACAGCGTAATCCTTAAATTACATGAAAACTAAGAATGACTATCCAAAGTTAAGACATAAACATAGTACATAGACCACTGGACCAGGAGCAAGTGTATGTGGGTTTCCACTCCTTAACTAACTACTTTCTAAACATCCTTTCATTTATAAATTCTGAATTGGAACAGAGGTATAGGTATTCTTGTCTACATTTAAAGATCATCTTTTGTTCCAAAGTAGGGCTTTGTTTCACTTAAAGGCTTAGAGAATCCCTTTAAAATATTTCAGTAACAGGATATTTTTAGCATTTAAAACATTAATTTAGACATATTAGTTGTAACTAGGCACAGCTTCACATAGGAATGCATTATTTTTTTAATTTATAGCATTACATATCATGGACTCTTCAAATATGGAAGACTTAAATCTGAGTTTTTAAAGCAGTCAAAATCCTTAGTATGAACAAACATTTATTTTTCCTCTAAGTATTCATATAATCCCAAATATCTCTGGACATTTAACAATCCCGTCAAAGCCATCTATGACTGTAACATGTGATGATAACATCAGTCATCACACTCAACTTTATCATAAGTTTCACCTACATCCCTGACCAGCCATCCATCATTAGCTGATCAACCATCAATGTTTGACGATTACCATTTGGAGAGCAAATTACCATGAGTGCACATGAAGGAAAACTAATACACTGTCTTTTCTATCAAAAAATCTGATAGCTCTCAAAATAATAGAAATATTTTTAAAATATCTAATATTTGAGGGTAATTGACCAGGGTACCAGAAACTCAGTGAATAAAGCTTCTTCCTTTCAGTTGCTCAAGTCATTTACTTTTTTCCTTTCTCACATACAATATCTAATCTGGAAATCCTACTGGCTCTGTCTCCCAAAAATAGCCAGGAACAGAATTTATCTCACTACCTCTACTCACTACAAGCTGGTAATTTCTCACTACACCATTGCAATAGTTTCCTAAATGTGTTCCTGCTTCCACTTTTGTTTCCCTCCAGTCTAGTCTTAAAAGAGCAATCAGAGAGATAAAAGATAAAGCAGATATCACAATGGGTTTGTTCAAAATCTCCTAATGGTTTTCTTTTCAATTAGGGCAAGAGTCAAAGTCTTGACAATGGCCTACAAAGCCCTTCACAAAGTGTCTCCTGTAATTTCTTTTACCTCACTTCCTACTGCACTTTTGCCACTCTGTTGGAGAACACTGGCCTTTACATATACCAAAGACATGTCCACTTCACTTTACATTGGTGGTTTTCTCTGTGTGGAATATCCTTCCTCTAGACCAGGGTATGGCTGTGTCTCATGCCTCCTTTATTTCTAGGCTAAAATAGCACTTTTTAAAAATCAATCCTTCTCAGTGGTTCCGCTGCCTGCCTAGCATGCACAAGGTCCTGAGTTTGATCCCCAGTACCAAAAGAAAAAAATCAATCTTTCTTCCTTTCTTTTTTTGTTTTTCTACAGGTAAAACTAGGGTCTTTTTATTTTTATGTTTTTAATCAGTATGTGTTTGTAGTACATAATGAGCACATTCCTCATTCCTCATTAAGGACTTGGTACATGTACATAACACATCACAATTCCTCTTTTTTATTCCCATTCTTCTCCATATCTTCTCTCTGGTCCTCTTCCAATATAAATGAAGAGCAAAATAAAAAATAATAGGAAATAGTAAGACAGATCTTTTGATCTTCCTTTTTAAATGTACGATGCTCTCTGGTACATTCGATTCCCACATGCTTGTTTTGTATTTCTTCAGAGCATTTACATTTTCTACTGTGGGATATTATTTACTTATATAATTTGTTTACGGCTTGTCTTCCCCCTACCAGACTATACTTTTAATTTTTAAATGCTATTTTTAAATGTTATAAATCATCTTTGGCACCAATAGGTGCAAAGTATTTGTTGAAGAAATGAAGGAGTTGGTGTATGTAGGACACATCATGTTGCTCTCTAATGCAATCAAGTGTTGTATGTCATCCGTAAGTGGTAGTAATGGAAAGGCCTTCTCATATTGAGCACTAGGAGCAAGATGTTAAGTGCTGAAAATGTATCACTATTAATCTTCTTGAACCCTTTGGAATTGGGTATTGCTATGACTTCTACTGTTACTATTTCCTTTTCCTAGGTAAAATTGAGCTTAACTCAGGGTGCATAGGTGATTTAATAATGGATACATGAGTCGAATCCAGACCGGGTTACTTTAACAGAGCCTATCCTCTTTGCTTTATAACGCACAGCCTTTTAAGTACAAGGCATAGGACATTCCAAACCAACACATAAAAATGTCATGATGTGGTTTTTTTATAAAATGAAGTACTACTCAGCCATGAAGAATGAGAAACTAGAGACATTTACAGCTAAGTGGATGCACATCGAGGCGATACTCTTAAGTGAAATAAATAGGACACACATGTGTAAATACAGAATAGTTTCTCTGGTGTGAAAAACTAAAAGTGTAAATAAGAATCAAAATGTATAATTGATATTGTGAAATAGGAAGAAAATGTTTAAAGAAATAGAGGAAGAGGGAGAGGCAGGGGGAGTGGAAGGGGAAAGGAAAGAAGGAAAGAGAAAAAAAATATGGAACGCAGAGCTAGCGATCGGCTGAGGGCAGCGCGGGGCTGTGGCTCAGCAGGCCGGGCCTGGCCGCAGGCCTCAGAACTCGGCTGTGGCGCTGCCTGAGCGTCGGCGTGCTCCATGGGCAGCAGCCAGGGCCGATGACACTACAGCGAGGAGCAGCGAAACGAGCTGGAGGGTCTGGAGTCTGTCTACCCCGACTCCTTCAGGGTATCATCAGAAAATCCACCCAGCTTCACCAGCACTGTGGCATCTGAGGCTGGAGAAAATGATGAAACTGTCCAGACTACCCTCAAGTTTACATACAGTGAAAAATACCCAGATGAAGCTCCTCTTTTTGAAATATTTTCCCAGGAAAACCTAGAAGATAATGATGTCATAGACATTTTAAAATTATTAGCGTTACAGGCTGAGGAACATCTTGGTGTGGTCATGATCTTTACTCTAGTGACAGCAGTGCAAGAAAAATTAAATGAAATAGTAGAGCAGATAAAAACGAGACAAGAGGAAGAAAAGAAACTAAAAGAAAAAGAAGCAGAAGAAGCAGAGAAGCAATTATTCCATGGTACCCCTGTTACAATTGAGAATTTCTTATGTTGGGAAGCCAAGTTTGATGCAGAACTCTTGGAAATTAAAAAGAAATGGATAAAAGAAGATGAGCAAGCAGGAAAAAGTAAATTAAGTGGCAAACAGCTGTTTGAAACCGATCATAATCTTGACACATCTGCTATCCAGTTCTTGGAGGATGCTGGAAATAATGTGGAAGTAGATGAGTCTTTGTTCCAGGACTGGATGACTTGGAGCTGGAGGATGTTGAGGACGACCCAGACTACAGCCCTGCTGGCCAGGGAGTGGCTCAGAGGACTGAGGCACCATCTCCGGAGAGCTCCACAGCCACAGCATCTGTGGCTGTGCTGAGAGGCTTTTAATTTTCCTTTCTTTTTTTCTAAGAAAAAATAACTCTCAGGAGAATATTCTTCTGATAACTCTCACCATTGAACTTAATAAACTGACCATAAAACTTTAAGAAAAAAAAAAAGGAGGAAAAATATGAGAAAAGGAAAAACATGGAAACAAAGTCCTTATAAATAGGGAAGGGTGGGCAGGGGAATGGGGAAAAAATAAGAACAAAGGTACATCCTGCACAGGTACAAGATCCCAATGATGAATGTAACTGTATTGGATACCTAAAATGTACCAATGAACTAAATGGAAAAAAAGGCATCAGTCACAATAAATCCACAATAGCCAGGATAATTCACTACAACAACAGAAAACATATGGATTCCTCCAGGTATAATTCTACACAACTAGAAAATTACCCGATCATAACAACTTATAGTTAGTTACCACTATTGAATTCTGAAGACAGTATTAATTTCCTCTACATTTAAGCCCATATATGAAGCTCCTAAAATAACCTTTGTCAGGATCAAATATAGCCTCATTCAAGGGAGGGAATCACTCAGTCAGGCATGGTTACTACTGGGGTTACTAGGGTTGCTAATCCTGGTGTGAGTGGAATCGGAAATGGTTATCATGTCTTTCCACAGTCTGAAAAAATATCTCTTAAAAAAACACCATAAGACTGATGTCAACAATGTAAAATTCTGATTTTTTCCTTAACACACAAAAAAACTGTTTATTAAAGGATCCTCCCAAGAGGTTCTTGAATAACCAGAAATTGAATACTTAATTCCATGAAAAGGCTTTTCCTCATTTCCCTAGCACCTGTCAGAAGATAGTGTAATATTTGGGTGTATGCATCAGTATGGTATAAGTTGGGCCACATAAATCAGCTCCAAGGATGGCATTATATCTAGGCAGAATCAAAATCTATGAGAAGGCGTTTATCTACAATACAGTATAGAAGTATGTTAAGAAAAATATGTATAAAGTAATAGAAAATACTGAATATAGAGTTGAGCAGTCTATGTTAAGGGCAAAGCTTTACATCAGAGGGATTATTTGAACTGGCCCTGCAAAAAGAGAACCAGTTTGTGCTTCAAAGTTCTCTGGAATATGACACTTGATCTTAGCCAAAAGGCTGAGAAGCTATAGTTCTCTGGAATAGGAATCTTTGCTAATTAGAAAAACTCAATACAACACAGTGTTATGAATGCATTTTGAACAGTCATAAATATTTTAACTTGGTGCTTTCACTATAAAAATATAAAAACACTTATTTTTATCTACTAACTACTTAAAAATCGCTCAGCATATCACATTGCTTTTCACGTCCCTTTCATATTTTCTGACTTTTTCTTCTAGAGTTTTCCCAAAGAACAGCTTTGCTGGAATCATTTCCCTGGCAGAAGGGAAGCAAGTTTCATGGCAAAAACTGAATAAACTGTGCTTCAAATTGCCAAACTAGATGCCAGGAGTCCTCATGTGGTCTAAAGAGCACGAAGGCCCAAAGGACTTGCTTCCTTGGCCTTACACATCTAAGGAACTGCAGGTATAATCATGAACTGAGTGATCACAATTGAGGCTGAATGCATTAGAAAATCACAACATCATTAAATTGCAATTCAGTTATGTTGCATGAAAATAAATATATTGTGTTACTTTACTGCCTTTGTTGGAGAAATTTTAACAGAAGAGATACATGGAAAGATTATAAATCATTTTATTTTATGCCTGCAAAACAATAACTGACAAACTAAGATGAACTTTCTTCTGTACCAGTATAAATGCATTTGTTAGCAAATGTACTAATTTTTATACTATTTAGTATTAGCTTTTTCTTTAATGCTCTTGTGGAATACAGTTTAATGTAGATATGAATTCACAAATTAAAAACAGATCAGTATATTTACACGTAAGTCCCTCCATCTTTTGACCCAGCTTTCCGCTAAGCTGCTGAACAATGAAAGGGAAAAGTACACCTTTGTAAAGCAGAGAAACTACTAATATTATACTTGTGAACTTTGCCAAGTAACTTAGTTCCTGAGAATTCCAGTATCCTCTTCTGTAGAAGGGCTACACTTATTATGAAAGGTAGGTCCTAAGACAAATCAAAAGCATGCCCAGGAAATATGATTAATGAATATTAAAAATGAAAGAACAAAGACATAAATAAAGATCCTTAACTGTAGAAAAACTCAATGAAGATCTATTTCTTGACAGGAATTCAGTCAGTTGTTCCACCCAATCTCAAAGTATAGGCAGCAGCCCCAGCCAACTAGAACCCTAACAGCAAGCCCCCCTTGTCTGTGGACACTACCAGCTGGCCCACCCAGAACCCTAAACTAGACTGGTGAAAGTGTCTCTCCTTCAGAAGTCTGTCACTGAAGATGACTGTAGCCAAAAGAGTTGTCCTACAAACAAGAAGGGGAGATAAAGACTTTCCTACACAAAGGCTGAGAAAGCTCATCACCACAAGACCTGTCTAATAAGATATGCTCTGTGGAGTTCCTCAACCTCATGTGGGAGGACATTAAATATCAATACTGTAAGTCCCAACTTATGAACATTTGAGTTGCAAAATTTCATGAACATCCATAATTGCAAACAAATCACAGAAGTAGCTCACATGTCTGCAGGACATTGTCACAGTTGTGCTATTGTATGCTTCCTGTACAGTGTGATAGTGTACAGCAGAACAGTGCTCAGTCAGAGCCCAGTATGTCTGGAGGCAAGAGAGAAAGCAGTGGTGATGTGCAGGGGGTTGCTAGGAAGCACAAAGCAATATACATTGTATATTTGTGTCAGAGGTGGGTAAGATTCACTTTTTCAGACTTACAAAATTCATAAATTTCATCCTAGAATGAAATTCATAAATTGGGGACTTAATATAAAAAAAATGTGTAAAACTCACCAGTAAAATTAAAATCCTCTCATATTGTAATGGTGGTACATAAATGACTTTAAAAGCTAGTATAAGAGTTAAAAAATAAAAGTATTAAAATTATTATATGTACAATAATTGATTTTGGCTACATAGTATAAAACAAATGTAAACTGTAACAACTTAAAATGTGAATGAAAAAAGAATTAAAAGCATACAATTTTCTTACATTATCAAATTTAAATTGTTATCAACTTAAAATAGGAAGTTATAACTAAGAGGCATTTTATATGCCACATGATAACCACAAAAAGAAAAAAACCTATAGTGGATATAAAAGTTATAAGAAAGGAATGAAAACATACAACCATAAAGGTCATTATCACAAACAAAAACAAAAGCAAGGGAAAAAAGGAACTATAAGAGTGTAAGAAACCAATCAATAAAATGTTGAGTAAGGCTTTACCTAAAAAAATTACTTTAATTATAAATGTATAAAATTCTACAATCAAAATTCACAAAGTGATGAATGGAGTAAAGAATAAGAGTCAGTGACTTGATGCCTAGAAAAGGTTCACTTTAGGGATGCACAAAGACTGAAGGTGAAAGGATAATAAAGATATTACTTGCAAATGAAAATCAAAAGAAAGTGGGTGTACTTATAATTATATTGGGTAAAAACAGATCTTAAGACTTTAAAAAAACAAGATCATTATATAATAATGAGGATGAATTCATCATGAAGATAAAAATTGATGCATCAAATATTAGAGCACCTAAATGTATGAGGGAAATGCTAAGTGGAAAGAAGACATAAACAGAAATACCCTAATAGTAAAAAACATCAAGCTAAATATTAGATAGGTCATCCTGAAAGAAAACGAATAAGGGAACGGTGTATTTGAACACCACCATGACTAAAGGCACTGGCAGACATATACAAAACATTTCATTCCACAGTAGTAAAATGCACATTCTTCTCATGGAAGCATGAGCACAGACAGCTCTCCAGGACAGGTCATATGATAGGTTGGTTTATATCTAAATGTGCCCCCAAGAGCCTCACAGGCTCTTAGGTAGGGCTTTGGAAAGGTGACTGGATTATGGGGGTGTTCCAGCTGACTTGCTGTTGGGAGGTAGGGCCAGGCTAGAGGTGGGTCACTGAAGGTGTGGCCTGGAAGGGTACACCTATCTCCCTCCCTAGGTCTTCTATTCCAATTTCATCAGGTGAGCAGCTCTCTTCCTCCATGCCTCTCTGCCATTCTATTTCTGTCTTGAAGGCAGCAAACCATGGAATGAACCTCTAAGAACCTAAGAAATGCGAGCTCAGAATGCCCTCTCAGTTTAAGTTGCAAGGTATAGGGTATTTTGTCCCAACAACGAGGACACATGACTAAGAAAACCACAAAACAAATCTTAACTTGAAATTTAAATCACATCAAGTATCCTTTATGACCAAAACGGCATGAAATGAGATATCAACAAGAAGAAAATTGGAAAATTCACAAGAATGCAAATTAAAACATACCAAGAGACTACAAATGGGTCAAAAAAAGTAAAGAAATATATCCTAAAAGAAAATGGAAAAAAATCTATGAGATGCAAAAATAGTGATTCTAAGAATAATTTTAAAGCTAGAATGCCAACATCAAAAAAGAAAAAAGAATCTCAAATTTAAAAATCCAACTTTACACTATCAAGAACCAAAAAAAAAGTAGAGCTGAAATTTTGCAAAAGGAAATAATAAATGCTATTTATTATTTATTAAATAAATGAAAGAGCAGAGAAAAGAAATTATAAAAGGTCAACAAAGTATATGTTGTTCTTTTATTAAAAAAAAACAAAAAACACAGGGGCTGGGGATTTAGCTCAGTGGCACCATACGTCCCTTGCAAATGCAAGGTCCTGAGTTGGATCCCAGGCACCAAAAAAAAAAAAAAAAAAAAAAAAATGAGAATCTGCTTGGGCCAGGAATTTAGCTCAGTGGTTCCACTGCCTGCCTCACAAGTGCAAGGTCCCGAGTTCGATCCCTACTACCAAAACAAAACAAGAAACAAAACTGACACTTCTTTAGCCTGATCAACTAAGAAAAGAGAGGACTCAAATATAATTATAAATGAAAGAAGAGGTATGGCATCTGATACCACAGAAAAACAAAAGACGATAAGAGACTACTGAGAACAATTATACATAAACAAATTTGATAGTCTAGAAGAAAGGAGTAAATTCCCAGGACCATACAACCTATCAAGACTGAATCATGAAAAGGCAGAAAGTCTGAACAGACCAGGAATGAGTAGATTGTATTAATACAAAAAAATAGCAAAGAAGAGCTCAGGTTAAATGATTTCACTAGTTATGTAATTCTTTTTTTTAACTTTATTTTTTTCCCATTAAGTTTATTGGTACATTTTAGGTATACAATACAGTTTACACTCATCGTTGGGATCTTGTACCTTCACATGATGTATCTTGGTTCTTATTTTTTCCCCATTCCCCTGCCCTCCCTTCACCCCCTCCGCCCTTCCCTATTTACAAAAACTTTGTTTCCATTTTATATAGGACACACATGCGTAAATACTGAATAGTTTCTCTGGTGTGAAAAACTAAAAGTGTAAATAAGGTTCAAATGGTATAATTGATAATGTGAAATAGAAAAAGATCTAAAGGAGTAGGGGAAGTGGGAAGGGTAGGAAAAAAGAAAGAAGGGAAAAGAAAAAATATGAGAAAAGGAAAAAATGGAAACTAGTTATGTATTTCTACCAAATATTTCATGAATAATGGTAGTTCTTCAAAAAAAACTGAAAAGGAAGGAAGATTTTTCAGACTCATTTTATAAGGCCAGCATTACCCTGATATGAAAGATAAAGACAGTACAAGAAAAGAAAATTACAGGCCAATATCAATGATAGATGAAAACTCAGGGAAATACTAGTCAATTTAATTCAATAGCACATTATAAGGTCCATACTTTCTGGATCAACTGGGATCTGTCTCTTGATGCAAGGATGGTCCAATATATGCAAATCCATGAATGGGACACACAACATTAACAGAATGAAGTATTAAAACCATATAATAATCTCAATCGATGCAGAAAATGCATTTGTCAATATTCAGTTTTCTTTCAAAAATCTCTCAATAAACTAGGAACAAAATGAATCCATTGCATGGTAATAAAGGTCACGTGACAAGCCCACATCTAACAGGATACCTAACAATGAAGAGTTGAAAGCATTTCTTCTAAAATCAGAAAAAGACAAGGGTTCCCTTTATCACCACTTCTATTCAACATAATATCTGATTTCCAAGCCAGCATAATTAGGTAAGAAGTAATAAATGACTCTCATGTCAGAAAGAGAGAAATTAAATTGTCTCTGGAGATGACAAGATCCAATACATACAAATTGGATCTAAAAACTCCACCACAACTGTCAAAACAACAAATGCAATAGCATTTGTATGCACTAACAATATACTATCTGAAAAAGAAACCAAGAAAATTCTACTTACAATAGCATCAAAAACAATAGCATAGAACATTAAATTTAACAAAGAAGGCAAAAGATCTAACACTGAAAAGTACTGATCTAACACTGAAACTTAAAATGACACAAATAAAAGAGAAAGTATGGCATATTCACGGATTTTGAGATTATTATTAAAATGTCCATTCTGCCCAAAGCTATCTGTAGATTCAATTCAATTCTTATCAAAACTCTAATGGCATTTTAAATAGAAATAGAAACAATAATATTAAGCAGTGTGTAGAAACACAGAAAACATAAAGTAGTCAATGTAATCTTGTGAAAAGAAGTTATAGGTATCACACTTACTGATTTCAAGCCATGTTACAAAGTTGTAGGAACCAAAACAATATGGTACTAGCATAAAATGGACACAAAGACCAATGGTACAGAATGAAGAGCTCAGATAATAAACCCATGCATACACAGTCAACTAGTATTTGATAAGGGTGCCTATAGTGCACAGTGGGGAAAGGGTAATCTCACCAATAAATGAGGCTGAGAAAATTATATCCACATGCAGAAGAATGAAATTAGACTCATACATTATATCACTCAAAAATTAATTCAAAAAGACTTATATGTCAAGCCATAAAACTTAGAAAAAACAGAGAAAAAACATAGAAGAAACATCCTCCACACTGGTCTTGGCAATTATACTTTTGTATATGATACTAAAAGTACGAGCAACAGAAGCAAAAATAAGTAAACTGCATCAAACTAAAAGACTTCTGGACAGCAAAGGAAACAATCAACAAGATAACATATATTCTACGGCAATGGCAGAAAATATTTGCAAACTGTTTGTCTGATTAGGAGTTAATTTCCAAAATATATTAGGAATGCTCACAACTCAGTAAGAAAAAAATAAATAGTCCAATTAGGCACAGTCCCAAATGGACATTTTCCTAAAGGCATACAAATGGCCAATAGGTATAGGAAGTGGTGGTTAACATCACAAATCTTCAGTGAAAAGCATCTGAAAGCCACAATGATGAATCATCTTAAACCTGTTAGGATGGCTATTACCAAAAAGACCAGAGATAATGAGAGTTGGCAAATATGGAGAAAATGAACCCTTATGCATTACTGATGGAAATGTAAATTAGCACAGACAAGGAAAATGGAAGGTTTTCAAAAATTTAAAAATAGAATTACCATATAATCCAGCAATCCCACTTTTAGGTATATATCTGAAGGAGTCAAAATCAGTATGTTGAGAAATCTGCACTCTTATGTTAACTCGGCATTAATCACAATAGCTGAAATATAGAAACAATCTATCCATCAATAAATGGAAAGATTAGGAAAGAGTGAGAAATGTGTATGTACATATGCATATACCTATATGCACATATAGGTATATGAATGTACAAATATGCATATAACCATATATATACAGGCACACAGGTATCATGTATATACATGTGTGTATATGATGTACATATATCTATATATGCATTATATGCAGGGGAAATTTTTTCAGCCATATAAAAGAAGAAAATTCTTCCATTTGTGAAAACATGAATGTGCCTTGAAAGAATTATGCTAAGTGAAATAAATCAGACAGAAAGATAAATACTCTATGATCTCACTTATATGTGTAATGTAAAGATTGTCAAATTCATAGAAACAGAGTCAAACTTTTAATTATATGATGCATAAGTTCTGGGGATCTAATGTGTAGCATGATGACTATAATTAACTGTACTGTATTGTGTACTTGTAAAATACTAACACAAACATTCACACACACACACACACACACATATAAATAGTATTTAGCTTAGGTGAATACTGGTTTACTCACTTGGTTATACTAAGTAATAATTTCACAATATATAAGTATATCAAATCATCACTTTAAATTTATACAATTTCATTAGTCTAGCTCATTCTTAGGAGGAAAGGAACTAAACTTCATCTTTTGAAAGGAGAAATATCAAAGAAATTAGTGGATATATTTTATACACATCTAAAATATATCTTTGATTAACTACTACTTCACTCCAGATTGTTTCCTGAGCTTTAGAGATAGTAGCTGGTGTTCTTAGGAAACTTTAGGATCAGCCACCAATTTCTTCTCTCCATTACATCCTAATTTCAAATAATATCAAGACTTTTCAAACTTGATTCCTAAATATCCCTTGAATGTCCTCATTTTTCTAAAGTTCCACTGCTATCTCTTTAGATGAGACCAAGATCTTAACTCCTTGCCTTGTATATTGCAAGAGCAGTGCAGTCCCTAACCCTGCACAGTTCCTTTGAAATTCATCTGCAATTGAGTTTTTCCATATTAAAAGTTGTGATTAAAAATATGGTGTGTGTTTAAATAAAAGAGTTACTATAGCAAAAGGTACATTCCAAATAATCCCCTTCAAACACTTCTTCTCCGATAGCTCTCGCCACTTTCGGAACCAGTTTTGAAAGTTCTCATTGGTGAGTGTGCTGTGGAGGCTGGCTTGATGTTCTGAACTGACTCAAAACTTTTACCTTTCATGGTTATTTTGATTTTGGAGAAGACCCAGGAGTTGCATGGTGCCACATCCAGTGACTAGTTAGATGAGAACACAGCATCATGTTTTTACAAGCCTGACTTTGTATAGGATGGCACTTGGCACCAATATTCACTGTATTTTTAAATGCACCTCGTAGAGACACTCACAAAAGAGGACTTCCAGAGCGTGCTT
The DNA here is from genome assembly GCF_053883595.1 of Heterocephalus glaber. Lineage (NCBI taxonomy): Eukaryota > Metazoa > Chordata > Mammalia > Rodentia > Bathyergidae > Heterocephalus > Heterocephalus glaber. Next base: position 10,114,471 of record NW_028258444.1, on the reverse strand, counting down.
TACAGTGTGGCAAAAACAATGGGATAAAGGTTTGAAGTGATAGAAATTTTTTTTTGGCAGGGTCAATGACAATGAGTCACTTACTATATTTTTTAATTTTAATTTTATTTTATTTTTAATTTTTTAATTTTTTTTGGTACCAGAGATCGAACTCGGGACCTTGAGCTTGCAAGGCAGGCGCCGGAACCACTGAGCTAAATCCCCAGCCCTGTATTTTTTAAAATGTAGACATTCAACATAGTTCTCAGTCACCCCTTGTATTTTGTCATAACCCTTCTTTAACCTCTTTCCTGGTTCTCTAGTACCTTTAAGATCAAGCACAACCTGTTTTACATGATGGGTAAAGCACTGATACATTTAACTTTTTTCATCATACATATAAAAAAGGAGCTCTAGAACTATGGCTGACCAGATTGACAAGAACCTGCCCCTCCTAAAATGTAAAAGTTCCATTGTTATTTGACTTCTTTGTTAGCCTCAGAGCTGATCGCTCTTCCCCAGCCTCTCACCCCTCACCCCCACCTTAGCTACTTATATGGACAGTTCTGCAAATGCCCTTAATACAGTAAAAATATCATTCCTGACGCTGAGCCAAGTGCATCTGGCTGGTACACCTGACTCCTGGTTTACTTGGTTCACCCCCTTTTATCCTTCAGGTTCCCATTACCGGTTACTTCCTCTGAGAAGTTTTACTTAAATTCCTTTTACAATTGTCCCCCACAACCTGCCATTGACATCCTCATTTTCATGGCAGTATTTATCATCTAGTCTGATGATTGCCCATTTCATTATGTACACCCTCCGCTAGACTGTTTACTTAACATTCACACTGTCATATCAGAATCTAGCATGGCATCTAGCACATGGTAGAAATATATTTAAATAGTTGCCAGGTAAATGCATAGTAATCACATTTATATATCACTTTTATAATTAATAGGGTGGGTCATAGAGTAATTTTCTGTGAACTTTACTATCTGTACTCAATTGAAAGCTCCTTAAAGAGCTTATCTTTTTTTTTCTTTTAATTCCCATATAGGGCCTAGCTACAGGTCTTTCCTTAGGGACAAAATTATTATACATGAAGTTTTAAAAAGGCTACTAATTAAAATAGGTAATGAGCCGGGTGCTGCAGTGCACACTTACAACTTGAGCTACTTGGGAAGCTAAGGTGAAGGATCACAAGTTCAAGCAATGACCCCTTCAAGCAATTCTGAGAAGAAAGCAATCAAACAATACAAGTTCAAGCAATTTAGTGACTTATGGAGATACTATCTCAAAATTTCAAAAATGAAAAAGGGATTGGAGATGTAGCTCAGTATAAAGGCCCTAGGTACAATTTCCAGTTCAAAAACAAAACAAACAAACAAAAAACCCATGAAATAATTTCCACACCGTGGTTTACAATGGAAATATAAAGGCAGTAAATTCTTCAGAAACGGAAAGTAACTGTTATACAGAGCTGTAGGGAAACAAAGGAAAAAACGAGGGAAAGTGATTGAGTCAGATTTGGGTAACTTGCCACCCAGGCAGACAGGTACGTAAATGCAGATATGTAAGGTTTAGGTAGGTAAATGCAGATGAAGCATTAATATACCTCATTTTTCAGCACTTGTATACAAAAGAGTCTCCCAGAAATATGGCAGATTATATTGTTAAAACCTTGCTTTTCACAACATGTACATTGATATTCTGGACATTGGATGAAAAAGCATTCAAAATATATGTTTAGCAAGGTGGGTGGGGTGGGTGTTTTAGTGTAATGCAGAAGTTAAAGCCAACAGGGATAAACATTCTAGTGAGTGTCATGATGGCTCAGGTGGTAGAGGATGTTTTGGTTTTTTTTTATATTGTTGGTGCATTTTGTTTACTTACAGCTTCTACCTCTAGGAATTTTGTTTTGATGCAGTGGGCGCAAGGGAGATAAGGAGCTTGATTACAACCTCACAGGAACTACAATTTTTTTTTTCCCATTAAGTTTATTGGTACATTTTTGGTATAAAATACAGTTACATTCATCATTGGGATCTTGTACCTTTACATGAGAGTATCTTGGTTCTTATTTTTTTCCCCTTCCCTTGCCCTCCCTTCACCCCCTCCACCACTCCCTATTTGCAAAGACCTTGTTTCCATTTTTTTCCCTTTTCATATTTTTCATTTTTTCATATTTTTCATATATTTTCATTTTTAAAGAAAGTATATTCCTAGCTTGAAAACCTACCTATATGACAACAGCAGGTTCATAAACATTTTAACTGATAAATTATATCACAAAATTAAAGCAGAAAAAAGAAGGAACACTTCTCTCCTCATTTTAGGAACTCAACATTGTGCTAATCCTAAAACTGGATACAGATAATAGAAAAAAAAAGTATGAACATAGAAATTTGTTTAACAAAACAAACTATTGGAAGTCAGATCTGGCAGAATGTAGAAAGTGGTTTTGTTATAGGGATGGCGGTGTTGGTCCAGCACTGGAAGATCCACCCCCAAAAGTCATCATTTAAACAGAGGAAAGGAAAAAGCCATATGATCCCGTCACTAGTCGGAGAAAAAGCCCCGCACTAAATTCCACAGCTGGGGAACCACAATTTTATAGGGCTGCCTCCTCTCTGTAAAAAGACTAATTAAAACTCACTCGCTGATGCAGAATAGCAGCAACAGAAGTATATTATTTTCCTAGAATTTTGAGAAAAAAAGCAATCAAACAATACAGTAAAATGTCTTTTGATAAATCAAAGTCCAAATGAGTGCCATACACAGTTTGTAGTTAGAAGTTAACCTCATGAGTAGAGAATCCTAGGTCAAGAAGTAACATAAAAGTTGGTGAAAGACAAGCACAGGGTACAAATCTAAAATTTTTTAAAATTCAATTTAACTATAAAACACCTAAGAGAAAGATCTTAGAGCAACAGAGAGAAAAGGCAGATATTCATGAAAAACTGCTTACAGAGGAGAAAGACTTTCCATTAGCAATACAATTCCTAAGTGCTAAACAGAATTACACAATTTAAGAGTTCTTATTCAAGAAACACACCAAATCCTGACCTTATAGATACAAAGAAATCAAGCCCTAGGGCCAGGGATTTAGCTCAGTGGTTTCACCGCCTGCTGCGCAAATGCAAAGATCTGAGTTCTATACCGGTACCAAAAAAAAAAAAAAGAAATCAAGCTCTAGAATACTTGTATAACTATAAAACACCAAAGAGAAAGATGTTAAAGCAACAGAGGAAAAAGGCAAATACCCATAAGAATTAGTTATCAGAGTGATAAAAAGACTTTTCATTAGCAAAGAGAGTAATAAAAATAAATATTTTCAAAGGGTCAAGGGAAAGTACTGTCAACTATGATCTTTATTTTTGCCTAAATTATTGCAAAAGAATGAGAGCAAATAAAGAAATTTTCAGAAAACAAAGTCCAAGATTGCCCCACATAAACTTTGGCTAAAAATAAGTAATAATGTTTAATTATTATAAAGAAAACTGATAGAAGGAACATAATTGGGATAAAAGAAATAGTGAGTGCAAAATTGGTGTACATGTTGAAAATGTTAAAAATTGACTGTAAGAACATTACTTACAATGTGGAGCATTCTAAACGAGGGAGAAACTAAAGGAAGAGGCAAAACCAAAGTTTAATAAGAAAATGCTACATGGGAATTTAAGTATTCTGAAGTCCTTTGAGAAAAAGGTAGAAATAGCTATTAACTATATTTTGGATCAAGTATGCACATTATTATTTCAAAGATAACCACCAAAAATGGAAATAAGGTCCTTAATATGAGTCCCAGAAGTTAATCCAGATAAAAACTCGATCAATTCAAAAGAAATTGAGAAAACAGAAAAAAGGAAGGTAGATCATGGCAAAAGAAGATAGAAACATGTATAATTAAGTCCACATATGAATTTATTTTAACAATTCAGTTGCTACTTTATAAAATCCAAACCTAATTCTAGTTTCTATTTATTTCTATTAAGTAGCATACATTCTGAATAAATATATCATTCAGTGGTTTAATTTATACTTTATGTAAATGTGATATATATAAGTAGATAGGGAATCTTAAATTACATTAAACATAAATAATAATCCATATGAGAAATCTAAAATTTAAAGAGTAAAACTGAAGATAAATAATTGAAAGTAAGGACAAATGAGAACATGACCAAGATATGGAGGGGGGTGGAGAGAGGGGAGGGAAAGAGGATGAAAAAAACAAGAATTGAAAGGAAAAATATGGAAATAGAGCTTTTGCAAATGGGAAGAAGACCAAGAGGTGAAAGGAGCCGGGATAGATGGGAGGGATCAAGGACAAAACAGAAGAGGTGTTGTGTACGTGTACCAACTCCCACAATAAATGTTACCGTTATGCACTGCAGACATGTACTATTCAAAAAAGAGAAGTGTACCAGAAAGGGAAATCACAAGTAAGGTACTGTTCAAATAAAACTAAAACAAATTCGATACAACAATAGCAAGTGCAAACAAAATAGACTTTAGAGTAAAAGGTTATTCATCCCAAAAAGCAGGTTGACAATTTTACTTGAAGTGAGCAGTATAAACAAAGGGAATCATATTGATCATATATGTACTTTACCACATATCAAAAAGACCGAAACAAGAAAATTACAAGGAACAACTGGCAAATACACAATCACACTGTGAGACCTTACATCATTTTTAAAAAGGAACAAACAAAGAAAGTAATATGGATATAACAAAGTGGATTTACTTAGCAAATTTGCACTACCATATGTTATATAGTTGCATATACGTGTATGAATATAAGTACACACATACTTATGCTCACATGTAAATGAGAAAAAGGCCTTCTATCCCCAAGTTATAGAAATATTATTTTTAAATGTGTCAAAAATTTAAAATTATCACTAGTGTGTTACATGATTAAAGACAAATCAACTGATATAAAAGAACCAATATAACAATAATATAACACAGACCATATTTTCTGACAAAAATGTAATAAATTTGAAAAGGTAAAGAGATAATCCATAAGTTTGAAAGAAGAAAAATATACTTTAAAGAAAACCTCATGTTGGAGGAATGTTTGTAAATAAAACTATAAAGATTTACATGACATAGTAATAACAAATCTACATAGCAAAACTTTTTGAATGTATCTAAAGAAGCACATGAAAGGAAATACATAGCCTTAAAGGTAAATATGGAGAACAGGGAAATAAAGGAAAAGTAATGAATAAAGTTTATAAATTAGGGAAGAGAGCAACAGAGTGAAGCTGAAAGTAGATTTAAGGAAAAACAAATTACAAAATAGAAAACAAAAAATATTAAAAGTGTTCAATGAAAATAATATGCAAAGACTAGCAAAATAAATAAATTATTGGCAAGATTGGACTAGAAAAAGAGAAACTGTAGAATAGGAAAAGAAAATAAGAAAGGTTGCTATTTTCAGTTGACACTCATTTTACAAATACCAGATCATTTTAGACCCTGAAAAAATATTGGACACATTCTCTTTAAAATACAAACTTTCTTAACTAGATTGGATTAACAACAAATAGAAATCTTAACTAAGACTACGAACATTTTAAAAATAGAATTGGTAGGTAAAGAGAAAATACTTAACAATTACTAGTTCCCGATGGCTTTGCAGGGGCAATTTTAAAAACTAATCCTCATTATCCCTCCCCAAAACACTGGTAGAGAAAACAGCCACCACCATAACCACCAGAAACACACTGTAGTGCAATCTGATGGTAAATGTAATCCTAGATATGTATAGAAATCAGATTATTAACAAGTGGAGTGTACTGAAAGACTGCAAAGTTGGCTCAAGCTTTGAATGATGTTTTAATATAATATGCCCATTGATAAATTAATATTGTAAAATGATACAGTAGTTTCAGTGGGTCATACAAAATCTTTCAATAAACATAAATATTTATTTAGCTTAGGAATTTTTAAAAAAGGATTAAGATCTAACTTCCTCAGCAGCAAAAACATACAGCATATATCATTCTTAAAAGGTTGAGAGCCAAAAGCTTTTTCTTTAATGTAGAATGCATAATAAAGCAGGGATATTTGTTATTACTCTTTTTTCATTCAAAATGGTAACAGAACCCTCAGCCCATAAGATTAAAAAAAAGGAAAGGACAAAAGGACAGCTAGGCACGGTGGCACACACCTGAATTCTATCTACAGGAGAGGTTAAGGCAGGAGGTTTACAAGTTCAAGGCCAGCTTGGGCAACTGAGCAAGACTTTGTCTCAAAATAAAATAAAACAGTCTAGGAATGTAGCTTCATGCTCCCTGGGTTCAATTCCCAATAGCCTGCCCCACTGTCCACAAAAAAGGAAAGATTTGGACAGCAAGAAGTAAATCTCTTTTTTGTAGGCAATATTAAAGATTAAAACAAATTCACTGCATATAAAATTTAAAATTCATTAGTTAAAACTGTACACTGACCTGTGTTTGAATTCTGGATTTTGTATATACACACTACCTTCAGCCTTGTGATCTTGTGCACATAACATAAACTCTATGCATACTGATTCTTTACCTGAAATTCTTGGGTAATACCATTGCAGATAGGCAAGTTAATTAGATATCCTGTGTGCAGTTAGATAGGACCAGCCCTTCAGGAGCCAACACAGCAAGGAGCCAACATGGAGGACAATCAAGACACTTTCACTGAAGGCCAGAATTGTAAAAGGAGAGAAACTACACACCCTTGTGCTTCCCCTGGGGATAAATAGCAGTGATTGATATTCTAAACAGGTATCAATCACCTGGGTGCGGGATCAAGGTCTTAACCCAGCCTCTCCAGGAAATATCCCTGACCACTACCCTTACTGAAAATCCTTGTATGCTTGCTGTGTGACTTGCTCACCCATTTGACCCCCATTTAATCAACATTACCTGGGTGACTGTACTTGAAATCTTATTGGTTGGTCATGGTTTTGTCCCACCTCAGGCCTACCTTGTAAGTTTCCACTGGGGCTTATAGTTTTGTCCCACTTTGTACCCACCTCACAGGCTTTGCTGTATAAAATATCTTTGAAAAGTGGGGTGGGTGGGCAACCCACTTTCCAGTCCCCCTTCTGTCTCTCTTAGGCAGAAGTTTTCTTTCTCTCAATAAATTTTTCCTACTCTTAACCTCCGTTGTTCCTAGAATTCATTCTTCGATTTTAGAGAATAGGAACTTGCGTTTTGGATATCTAGCAGGTTTGGGAGTTATATCTCTTCCCCCTATATCAATACCTCTTCCCATGATGATTTTAAAGATAAACTGAGGTACTGTTTATAGCATACAGAAATATTTTCTCACCTTACCAAGTTCCTGTGATAATCTATAATAAAGATAGCATCACTAGATTACATAATTCCCTTTTTCTGTTAAATTAATAATCCAGTTTAACTTCAAAATTACATTTAGAGAAATTTTTCTCAAAATAGGAAATGAATACAAGCTGAAAAGTACTATTTTACCAAGAGAAGTTGAAACTGAAAAGTTGTCAACTGATTTTCTTTAAAGTAAAAATGGAAAATTACTTTAGAGATTGGCTCAAGTTGTTTATATGTCCTCCAGTTATCTAAATGTAAAATAGTAGGCTTTCACCATCCCAGGAGGCACTCCAAAAAGCATAGCCAGAGCTTTACATTCTGGTCCAGAGCAGCCCTTTGCCCCTTCCTAGAAGCTAGTCCCTGGAGAGGAGATGAAAAGATTTGAAGAGGAGCTGCTGAATGAAAGAAATTAAGGTATCAGCATCTCTTTTAAAGACTAATATTATTAGAATCTTTAGAATGGACTGATATAACACCAACCGGAATCTTCAAGCAAGACTTCCAGGTTAGCAAAGGGAGAAGGCTAGACAGGGGTCCACCTCAGGGTAGTCTTGCATGGAGTTATTAGAAAACTAACAGAAATAGCTAACAGCCTCTGTTATACCTGTTTGTGTCACTCATTTAAATCTTGGCAAACAGCCTCACATCTCCATCTCTCTCTGTCTCTGAATCTGTGTGTGTGTCTCCCCCCACCCCCCTTGCAGGAGTTTAAAGCTCTTTCTTACCCAATCTCTGACCCTTTTGGTGTGCAGGGGTGAAAAAGGCCGTGTAGTAAACTCAGAGTGGAAACCAGTGGAACCACTGGATGGAGTGGGATGATCTTTTCTAGAGAAGCCATCCTATTCTGCTCAGGGATGCGGACCAACAAGAACAAAATTGCTGCTGTGGACAATTGCAACAAACCAGACAGGTCCTGTTTTCAACAGTGATACCTTGTGGCACAGAGAAGGAAAGGCCGGCAAACAGTGAAGCATGAGCTAATTTCTCAGTTCTAGCCCTACTTTGATTTTAAAAGTAGGCCTTGTCTTTTTTACCATTTTTTCACAAGAGGTGACAAAGAGGGAAAATGAGTGTCATGCTTATTAGATCAGGATGTAGCTCAAGCAGTTTTGGTAAATATTAGAAGAAAAGGACACTTTGCCTGCCACTCTACACTACAGTGCATACAGGTTTCTTTGGCTATTTTGGCAGGTATAAAACTAAATTATCAAACACAATGTCAAAGATGATAAAACATTTAACTCAAGGAAGTTCTTGGCCTCTTGGACATGCCTGTAGGACTTGTTTCCTTGTTTTTAATTTCTTTTCAATAACTAAATATTGAATACTGACTTAATTTAATGTTTCATAGGTTTCTCAAGTTCCATTAAAAGTAGTCAGGATATATGAAAAATGCCAAACTATTTTAATTTTCCACATTTATAATCCAAAGAGAGCACAAAAGTTACTTCTAAGGTATTTCATGTCACTAACAGGAAATTCATTTTTCTCTTGGGAAGAGGTTCATGAAAGGCAGATTCACAATGTTGAGACACTGGGCTTTGATACAGATTTTTCTAGGAAATTAATTTTACAAATAAACTCAAGGTTCAACTCATAAGCAGTGAGGGATTTGATTCTTTCTTTTTGAGACTCATGTAAGTGCAGGTACCTGAGGATGTAGCTGGCAAAGGTATTGCGCATAAGGTGATTTGTGCATTTCTATACTTGTGCCTGCCATAACCTCACTGGGCTGAACTTGCATGCCCTCTATCCTAGGAAGAAGCAGCCCCAAAGAGCTCCCCCAGGTTGACCTTTCTCAGCACCCCTCATGTTCCACATCACCCAATCCTGATCCTTCTGCAGTGTAACCAACTCAGGCACATTTTAGGTAATTCAAATGTATACCAGAGCAATTTGCAAAGAAATATTCAATGAAGAAATCACAGGTTCCTAATCCCATAAAAGATATATCCTCTTATAATAACTAATATAATAAAAATTATGGTAATCATTAAGGTATTAATGAGAGTAAATGGTGAGAGTATCTGTTTCCTCATGTAGAGTTTTAGAATTTACCTTTTCCTATATTTTCTTCTCTGGCAAAACCAGTAATAGCCATTTTATTGCTAAAATCTTACTAAAGAAACAAGTTACCTCCAAAAGGAAACATTACGGTATATTCCATTAAACACAGTAAAACTTAAAATTTCACATAAAAATAGGCTATCCAATTACATGGTAAATATGTCATCTGTTCATTGTCCAGTACACACTGTATTTACAGAAAAATTACCAAGAACTTCTCAACTGTATCAGATCTCAACCTTATATTTAGATGCAGTCATATATTACTGCTGATAATGTGATGTCAGTGAATAGATTGGAATTTTTCACTGTCCTTTATCAAGATAAATTGTTCTGTCAATAGCAAATGGCTGGCAAGTATTAACACTCTGCACACTATATGACTTTTCATTCCCTGCAAACATTGTATTTAATGCTTTTGCACAAAATCTATGGCCATGACTATCCTTATTACCTATTTAACTACCTTTTAAAAGGAGGATTTATTTCTGCAAATTAGGACCTGGGTAACAAGATGGTATCATGCATCATAAACTTTAAGTCAATACAAGGCAGGACACTTGCAGTTTGAATGGGAAAATGCCTCTCTCATCTCTTGGTCATCCAATAGTATTAGCAATCTGTGCTGGGAGCAGCTGCTCATAGCAGAACTTTATCTTGGCCTCCTTCCATCGACACTGCCACAGTGTCCCACAGTAGCGATCTGCTCATTGGCCTAGTACTTTCAATAGGTATTCTAGTAATTGGCTATTTCACACTTGCAAGGCTTGAACTGGCAGAGAGCAAAGGCCAGGCAACCAGTCTGTCAAGGTCTAGCAGGCTGGTCGTTCATCAATTATAATCAGCTTTTCCAAGAGTGAGTGAATCCTCCCAAACCTTGTTTGCTCTGATCAGCTTTGCTACCAGTATAATTTGACCCCAAACTGAGCTGAGGCCTTATCTGAAGAATGTAAAAGTTGTCCAGCAGTGACAAGCCTGTTTGTTTATTCAGAACCCTGGAGAGGCTGATTTGGGTTCAGAAAGGGAAAGAGAAAAATGCTGATTATTTTTGAGAGTTTTGGGTTCCTTCTTTTTTTGCCATTTGCTGTCCCTCACACAAAAATAAACATTCAAAGGGAATCAAAAGAATTTATTTTATAATGATGGATTATACAAGTCTCTCATCAGATAAACAACCAAATTCCTGTAAGGTGAAGTACACTCTGGCTAGAGAGGCGTGAGTCTTTTACAATCCTACAGATTATTTTAGAAACAAGTCTTTCAGTAGAATGCAGGGTTTTATAAACAATACAACATTGTAACAGCTGAAATGATACATGTGCTCATGTGGATAATCTATGATTGATTTAACATTATGTAGGAAAAAGTCTGCTAAAATCTCAGGTCCATAAGATCTAATCAGCATGGGCTTCACTCTCACTTTAAAATAACATTTATTTTCCTAGTGAAGATATCTCTAATATCTTCTATCCTTTCCTATACCACTGAGCTCTAAGAGAAGGAAAGCATCTGACAAAAATTTAAGTTTTCCAGCAAAAGATTTGTAAAATTGAGACAAGATTTAAAACCAAAATTCTGATCAGTTTTAACTCCTCCAGGAGTTTGGGGCTGAAGCATGTGGGTCACTAGTAACTTACGTAATTCACTCTAGGGGCTGAGAAAAACACTGGGTGCATAATTTAGAAAGAGACCAGTTTAGAAAATGCTTACTCTAATCCAAGATTTATCTTTTCTTCCCACTGGGATCTTTTTCCCCTGAAAAGAATAAGCCAATGGTACTTGGAACGCATGGATACAAAATTTCCCATGGAAATGCCCATTCTTTATTATGATGCCTACTATTTCCCATGGCCCAGCACCTGTGATTCCTGTGCACTATCCTGCGTGCTCTCTTCCCAAAGGCCCATTCCACCTGTTGACCATGGTGACAAGGTGATCTGTCATCCAGCAACTACCTTGAGCACCAATAAAACATAACAGCCCAAACTTTAACCAATTTAGTAGAGATTTTCATAAAATTCCCACTTTAAACAAGGATAGGTGATTTAGAAAGCTGTTACAGATGCTCAAAAATCAATTCTAAATTTTGAAAAGATACAAGTGACACTCTTAATAAATCTACCTTCAGAGACTTATGCACTCTTGCTAACTGAATAAACGAAGTGACACTGACGCATATCTAATTGTAAGACATCACGAGATAATCCATCAAGCCCCGAGTGCTCAGGCCTTGTCACCCTCTTCATCTATTATTTATCTACAACCTTCATTGCTGGCTAAACCCCTATGAAGTATGTAGTGTGGTATCAATGGCTGAGGTTCTGCCACTCAGCAAAAACTTTCAGAAAGCATGTTGGATAACATTCGTTAAATAGTATATAAGTGGTTTCTGGGGAGGAAAATGTCTAAAAGGAACCAGAATTATCCCAGACAAAATCATGATGCATCTTATTTAGCCAGGCAATACATTGGATGTTCCATATAAACAAAGCTCACTTGGTTGAAACCGTAAGGGCTCCAAATGCCTTTTCTTTGTTAGATAGCAATCACATTTTCTTGCTATTCTTCCTTCTATCAGGATAGAATCTGGAAAGATCATAAAGAAGTGTAGCACTGAGTTTATAACAACACAAGCTTCCATAAATGGGTAAGTGGAGAAGGACCCAGTGTAATCACTTTGTTTTTTTCCTTTGGGACTGTTAAATTGAGGAAATACCAAGGATGAGGAGTTGTGTACGGTAACCTACTTCCGCAGGGTGAAAAGCCTGTGTATGTCAAGTATTGGGAGACAATCTTTGTTTTCTGCCAATCCCTTCTACCTACACAGAGCTCTGCTCCAATGCTTTTGCAGGGGACAGGGACCTCCTGAATAAATGTGCCCTGGTTTTACAATCAAGATTGCATAGTGCCTGTTCCTGCCCATTTGCTTGCCTTTTAAAAGGAATCATTGTCATATTTCATAGTAAACACATTTTTTCAAATGTGCTCTTAAAAGAAAAATACACGCTTTAAACCATTTTAACAGTTCAGCTAGTGACTCTGCTCTAGTCATGAGGGGGTGATAAGAACAAAGGGCTGCTTCAGGCATTTAGTACAAGAAAATCAAGGTTCCTGTAAATTAGGTGGCTATATTCTTCTCCCAGTCCAATTACTAGCTTTATTATTTGTCAATAAAATACCAAATAAAAGACTAGTCTCAAGATAAGGCAGCTGTTGCCATGTGGACCCCATGATACTTCATATTCTCGGCCTGAGGTGTGGAAGTTGCTGATAATGCCACCACATCACGAACAGGTGCCCTCAGGCCCAAATCTTACACACTTTCCTCCGAAAAGAAAAATCATACTACAGGAATAGAGCATACACATCATAGATGGAGTAAGATTAGGCAAGTTCCTGTTTTATGACCTTGTAACATTTGAACTGGAGTTTTGTAATATCCTTTGTGATTAATAAAAGTCACAATTAAAGTAGCACCATGATGGCTGGAAACAGTTCTGGTGCAAGGCAGCCATTCAACTGCCGCCTGTAGCCTCTCACAATTCCCCCCGACCAGAGCCCATTTTGTGCTTCAGCAGCTGCTCCCCATCACTTGCCTGGACAGAGGGCATGGATGACAGGCCTCTGCTGCAGAGACCTATGCATCTCTTTGACGATGTGGGGGAAATCCCGCCATGTGGAAAAGACAAGTCCGCCTCTTCCCTTTGAAGATGTATGCTAAACCTACGGGATCATTAGGCCACCCCGGGAAATAATAGATTTTTCTTTTCTTCTTTTAAGACTTTCTTTCCTAAAGAAAAAAAAAATTGCCTCTGTCTCATGTAGCCTTCAAGAGAGTAGAAATAAGGACATACATTCAAAGTTGTCTCATTTGGTGTGTTGTTTCGATATTTGGAGTATTAAATTTTTCTTTTTTAATCAGAAGCCAGCTTCAGTTTTTGAAATCCAGATTTTCATCTTGAATATGGATACAAATTCTCCCAAATTGAGAAGACTAAAGACAAATCTCAGGCCAAATAAAATAACTGTAAATGTATCCTCATTTTGCAAGGGCTGGGGGCGCGTGTCCCCCTTGGTTGTGGCAATACTAACAATTAATTTAGGATGATGGTGTGACATGAAAATGAAACTTCTTCTGATTGAATTTCAAGGACTCTTCTGCTTAACTAGCTTCAAGAGTCCTTTTTTGATCATAATAAAATTATTTGCCATATGGTTCAGATGCTTGTGAGCCCCTCTCAATGAGAGGATTATGCAGGAGATAAAATGCCTACTGTAGCCGCAGCCAAGCACACAGCTGGCTCTGATAATGCCAACAAATGGCTTCATCCATCTCAATGTCACGTAGGAGCTGGTGCGGCGCGAGTCAGCTCCGAGTACAATTAAAATCTACATCATCTGTGAGAGAGGTGAGGGGGTTCTGACATCAGAGCTAGGCCGGATTCATCCTCCCTCCATGGGAACAGAAGCAACGGGCTGGCCCTTTCACCCCGTCACACTAATGACGCGTCAAGCACATCCCTTCCTCAGACATTAAAGGTACTAAATCAGGGGCCTCCTGTTTAAAAGCTTCACCTTTCTCTGACATTTAGCAGCAAGATGTACAATTCTAAACTTAAGTTGTGTATTCCTTGCTTTCCTCCTTTTTTTCTGATGAGATAATGCTATTTATGTCTACCAGTGAAATATAAATAGAGAAGTTTATGATCCATACGGCCTGAAATTGTGGCAATATGCAGGAATTTCCTTGTTTTAGTTCCACAATGTTCAACCACACTAATAAAATCAGGTTTGCACATCCATTTGTTCCAGAAAGCCAAATTTTATTAGTAAAACATCCATAACTTATATTAAGCAAGCTCAATACCAATTCAGGGACAAGCTTCCTTTTCTGCATGTTTTAAGGAAAAACAAAAATTAGAGTTTCTGCAGGAATATTGCTCTTTTTTGTTGCATCATGGTAGAACAAAACCTTTCAAATATATTTCATTAGCATTTTCAATTATTTCTGTTAAAAATAAAGGCAAAAAAATCTAAATTTCAGAAAAGGATAAATGAAAATTAATTCTATAATTAACTATCTATTTTTGATATATACATCTCTAAGTGATTATGCTTGAAAATAAAACTATCAACTGAAAGCCAGCTGAGAGATTAGCACACTAACATGCAAATTTCCCATGAAACTGGAAGGTGAAAAGTATCCATACCAAATAAGATACCTATGTTTTAAAGTCAAGGAAAGTCTGTGTAAGATACTCTGAAGAATCCTTAATATATGTGTGTATGTAAATATACATTTGTAAATATTATAAATGGATCAGATATGTGTACATATTTGCATGGATAGTATACATACCATACTCACATGCAATTTTACATACAAATACACAGTTACTCGAACATTCATATTCATATATTAAGGGATATATATGTACATATTCTTTAGAACCACAGATAGGTCTTTTGTTGCTTTAATTTCTTACTCCTGTATTTAGGTAGGAGGTCTTGTGTAATACAAGACAGATACTCATTAATGGACATTAGCTATTGCAGATGCTGACTTTGGCACACTTTTCATTTGTTTTTTATGGTTTACAATACATACAAGGATAATTTTCAGTCAAGCTTCTTTCAAGGAGTCTACTATGAAAAAGTGTATAAAAAACAAGTTGATAATTCATTAATTTTTTTTCACCAAACAACCCATACAACTTTCTATGCAGTGGACTGTAACAATTTCTATAGAATCGATCATGATCATCCTAAACTAGTGGTTTTCAACTTGTCTGCATCTTCGTGTCATGGTGGTGCTTTTAAAAGTAGAGATACCTGTGATCCAACCCCAGTATGCTGGGATCAAATGTCTGGGGTGGGCACCTACCCTGCCCAATAAGATTTCCCAGGTTATGGCTAGTGTATCACATAGGCGGGACAGAGACTTGTATATAAACAGGGCCTAAAAATATTTTTAAATATATATCGTGCATCTGAAATAATGCACCTCCATTAGAATAGCTATGGTAAGAAATTATAAATGGGAAACGAGAATTATAAATAAGAAAATATAAATCCTAAGTACAATTCTGTTCAGCTAGATGGGGGTTGGTACTGTTACACAATGGCTACTACCTTACGGCTATGTTTTTTGCCTGCCTCCCACATTTGCGTTTTCAACATCAAATCCCACTGAAGGAACAAGGCCCTCTGAACCATTACCCTAAATCACTCAATGATGATGTTTCTGAGCAATAATGAGATACTAGTTGAACATTTTTCTGAACAGAATGCCACTTCTTATTCACTGATCCCTTTAGTTGTCCAAAGATAAAACCGACTCAGTGAAGGTTTCTGAGGCAACACTCTACCAAATGAAATCAGTTCTGAAAGGTCATAATCAAATTAGTAAATGCAGATGGAAAAATGTACCGGTAACAGCTGGTAGTCCCCTAATGTGTGCACACTGGTATAATTATGACATCAGACATTGCTCTCTCATCTCTCTTTTTCTACATGCATTCTTTAACTCCCAGAGACACAATTATCTTGGTGGTTGAAGTTCAATAATACACAATACAGATTGATGTTTGAGGGCTGACGATTTAGCTCAATGGTTCTGCCACCTGCCTCGCAAGTGCAAGGTCCTGAGTTCAGTCCCCGGTACCAAAAAACAAAAACAAAACCAGATTGATGTTTGAGAAGACACCATTAGGTTCTTAGCCAACACAGAATTCTTTCAGTCAATACAGGTTATCAGTGAATAAGCATGAATAAAATCCTGGCTTGTTAAAAATAGCTTCAAGACCGTCAGTACAGATTCTCAAATCTATGACCTCCCAACATTGTTATTAACATACAAGTTTTTGTATCACTTCCTCTTATGAATATCAAAGAATAAAAATATAAATTATATCTAAAAAAGGAGAAAGACTGTTTTAACTTTCCTTTGTTTTAATGTTTTCTGGTATTCAACCCAATTGTCATCGATTCAAATTTCTAAACATAATCTCAAAAATTTGTATGATTCAACTGGATTCAGATTAATTTAGCCAGCCTTTAGAGTTTCAAGGACTTGTAATATCTAAGTTGTAAGTATGCTTAGAATATGTTCATTCTTATATCTTGGTCCTACATAAATAGTTGAATAAATAACTATCAGAAATTGGCCAGAGCAACTACAAAGAGAAAAATTTTAAATTCAGTTGTCAAAGTAAAGTAAAAAATAAAAGAGAATCTTTGAATTTTCACATGTCAATTTTCCTTCACATTCATACTTTCAAAAGCCCAATGAGGCTCAAAGCCATTGGTGAAGTTACAGTGGGGGTGATTGTCATTGTGGTGGATAAGGGAATGCATGTAATTCAGGCATTCATTTGTTAAGCATCAAATAACTGGTTGGTTTTTGCTTCCCTCTTGGATAACTATGAATGAAGCTAAAGTTTGATTCTCTGAACAAGCTCCAGAAAACTTGGAGGCACTAATACTTTTTGATCATCTTTTTCTATTTCCATTTTTCATTTTGTGGGACACAGCTGTCTGCTTATAAGACTACAAATATTTTGTTTAATACAGTATCAATGTTCTTGGTTTAGAATTGACAGATTTGAAAAGGTTATTGAAAACTGAATGCATATATGCAAATGTTTTGTTATTAAATGGAAACAGTCCAAGAACTCAAATGATCCATGTGAAATTTTAATTATAACTTAACAGCTGCTTGAGCTAATTGAAGGATATCAGAAAGGTGATTTCCTTCTCATTGTAATTAAAGAGTTAAGCCTAATTTGCCATTGTCAGAACAAGACTAAATACCAATCTGGTCTGCCTAATTATATTAAAAGGTAACCAGATAACTGCTAGCAAAGGGTAGATCCCATTCTAGACAAAGACAACAGGTTTCCAGTGTGCTATCACCATGCCATTCCTATTGGAATATGAACAATGACCTTTAAGAAAATAGCAACTGTTCTCAACTTCTGCTGTGAAAACTGTAATTTCATCTTGCAGTGTCATCTGTTCATTCCCTCTGGTATCCAATTTTATTTGCTGAACCATAGTTCCAATTCCTCAATCCTTTCCCCAAGGGTCTTCAGTAATCTCTTCACTTAAGGAAAAAGAGGCCAAGAGAAGACCAAAAAAAACCTCTTCAAAGCAAACAATTAAAGGCAAAATAAGACCCTTCGTTAAATAGTCTAGTGCTTTTTCACACCACTCTGTGTTTTGCATTTGTTGACACAGAATTTGCCCTGTTTCAGTCTCATTACGTTACAGTAGTGGTGGAATATGTCTTGAAGTCTTTGGTTTTTGTTTTTTTTTGGCACCAGGGATGGAACTAGGGACCTTGCGCTTGCCAGGCAAGCTAAATCCCCCGCCCCCTATTCTCTTTGGTTGTTTTTGCAGTGGTTTAGTGTAACATGCTGTTTGTTTCCGAAGATCTAGAAAACTGTGCTTTTGAATTTTGCTTTTATACTAAAGTGTTATGGGAGAATATCCTTTTATAAGCAATATCACCCTTTACTATCTTGACTGAATAGGATTAAAACTTTTATTCAGCAGTGTATGGATTTCAGACCTAAAATAAGAAAGTTGCCTTTTCTAAGCCTGCTATCTTCATGCTATTTATAATAGCCTTCCTTGCTTCTGTGTAGGCCTCTAAATAACTGGGATTCAGCTACCAAAGATTCAGGGAATCCTGAAACTTCTTAGATCCTTATTTTCCGTCTTTATAACATTCATTTTCTTTCTATGAATCTATCATATAGTGTAGCATTTATTTCTGCCACCTCTTTTTATAAAGGATTCCTACATAAATTTGGCTTATTTAATAATCTATTGCTGTTTTGGAATGAGCATTGTTTTATTCTCTCAGGTGTGAACACATACTGCAAGTGAGGTAGGGATAATAATAAAGAATAAATCAAAATTGACCACTGTCCCTATGATTGGTCCACGTGTTAGCCTTCAGGCTTTTTCACCAAAACAGTGACTCATTTGCTTAGAAAACTGATACATACACTTTATTATTATTAAAGTTTTGACTCATTTCTCTAAACTATCCCAATCCCAGACTGCTACTGCCTAATTAGATATTTGTCACGTGCATCATCAACCTATCTAACCTCTTCTCCTACAAGCCAGCTCCCTTGTTCATGGGATCCACTTCTATATTATCTTTCTAGCTATATTAGGCAGCTTTCTGTCACTGTAACAAAATACCCATAGGTAATAAACTTATAAAGATAAAAGATTTATTTTGGCTCATAGTTTTGGAGGTTCCAATACAAGATCAGGCAGACTTGTTGCTTTGTGTTTCTGATGGGCATACAAAATGGTGGGGAGCATATGGCAGAGCAAACCGCTCACCTCATGGCTAGGAGGCAAAAAAAAGAGGAGACTGGGGCCTCACAATCTCTTCTGAAGGCAGGCCCCAGTACCTTAAAGATCTCCCATAAGGTCCCACTTCACAAATGTCTACAGCACTGTCCAATAGTGTCTAAAGCATTGCATTAGTCAGGTTTCCTGTCACTGGGATACAATACCTGACATCCACAGCTTAAAGGAAAAGAGATTTAGTTTGGCTCATAGTTTCAGTGTATTCAGTCTATGGTAGGCTGGCTTTAGAGCAAGAGCATCATGGCAGAAGGACATGGCACGGCAAAGCTGTACAGTTCATGGTGGGCAGGAGGCAGAGCAGGAAACAGCATCAGAGTATTGTAGATAGGTAAGTTAATCAGATATCTTGTAGGCAGTTAGACAGGGCTGGCCCTGGAAAAGCCAACATGGAGGACAGTCAAAGAGCCAATTTAAGAAACAATCAAGACACATCCACTAAAGGCCAACATTATAAAACAAGAGAAATTACTACACCCTCTTGCTTCCCCTGGGGATGAATATGGGGTAACTGATATTCTAAATAGGTATCAGTCACCTGAATGGGGTCTTACCTAGCCTTTCCAGGAAATATCCCTGGCCCACCCTTACTGAAAATCCTTGTAAGCTTGCTATGTGACTTGCTCCCCGATTTGACCCCGATTTAATCAATGTTACCTGGGTGACTGTACTTGTAATCTTACTGGTTGGTTATGGTTTTGCCCTACTTTAAACCTGCCTCACCTTGTGGCTTTGCTCATAAATATCCCTTCGAAAATAGGGTCCTGGGCAACCCACTTTCTGGTCCCCCTTCTGTCTTAGGCAGAAGCTTTCTTTCTCTCCATAAATTTTTCCTACTCTTAACTTCCATTGTTCCTCTTCGATTTTAGAGAACACGAACTCGTGTTCTGGATATCTAGTAGGTTTGGGAGTTACATCTCTTCCCCCTATATCGAGAGAGGTGGGGTCAGGGACTATACATAATATACAAGGCCATGCTGCTAAAACAAACACACCCAGAAGTGTGCTTTACTAATCCCCTAGGTATTTATTAATCCAGTCATTTTGATATATCATGATTAATGGCCACACACAGGGACTTTTGAGGGACTTTTAACACCTAGACTGCAGTAGTAATACAAACTTTCTTTCAAATGACTCACAACATCAAGACTGATCAAAACTCTTTAATATTGGGACAGTCCCAGTAAAATTTTAACTCCTTAGGTTGATAGGACAAGGCCTTGTCATCTCATCCTAAACTTGGATTTGTGATGATTCTTAGATGAAGACAACAGAAAACATCAACCAGTGAAAGAAGAAAGGGCGTGTATTGGGAGAATTAATGGGCTGCTCATAGAATTGTTGGGGAAGAAAGAGAACTTTGCCCAGAAAATGGATGTGAAAAAAAAGGGTGTGCAGCCAAGACCATACCCAAATCATGTCTCTGAACCATTCTTATGAGAGCGCTGCTTGCTCTACCACTGATCACCAGGTAACACTGCTTGCCAGCTCCTTATCAACCCTGCAGGGCTCAACACGAGATACAGCACTATCACTGCCATATAGGGGTGTCTGGTTGCCTCCACTGCTAGGATGTTCCCTTCAATATAAAGTCAACTAAGTTCTGATCCCAAACCCCAGGTTAACTTTTCTGCATGGCTAAACATATGTCTGGGCCCTCTTGTTTGTTGTAAAGTGGCTGGCATGCAAGCATCTGCACTTTCTGCCTTCTGTAGAGATAAGTCAGGTCCACCTCCTAACAATACTTACAGAAGGCTGACTTCCTCCAACACTGGAAAAGAATTCAGATGACACAATGAATACAATGTAAGCAAACTGAAAGGAAGAGAGAGAGTTCATGACAGGGTGAGTGAAAGAGTGCGAAAGAGAGCTCTGTGACTAAATAAGGCCCTAACCAAGCCCGTAGCCCAATAAACTAGGGTCCATTCAGGCACTGGAAGGAAATCCTAGTCCTTCTTGCTGCAAATCACTGTATATATTGAAACCTTGGTAATATCATCATAATAGCCCATAACTCATGAGTATTATTTCTACTAGAGCTGAAATGTCTTTCTGTCTCCCTACATCTAATCAACCTAAGGATTTGCCTGCAGTCCACCCTGTTCAAGGAGTTATCTCAACATATTTTCACTCAGTGTTATTTATAGTTTCCAAGTTTCGACTGCATTTATTCCATGTCATTCATTATAGTGTTTACCATAATGAATGTGGTGTGACAGCATTAGCTATCTTTTCATGTGTGTAGTTTTATGTCTTCAGACAGCAGCTTTCATGACAATAAGGGCCGTGTGCAGAATTCTTTGTATCAACTCCAGCACTTATCTTCCTACCTTTGGGAAGGCAAGCATATAAGAAATGTTTACTGATCACCTGTTCAACCCCTGAAAGATTTTACATTATTAATCAGTCACCTCCACATATTGCCTAGGTTAGATAAAATATTTCCTTTTCATAGGGAAGGAAACATGTGGAAAACTTAGGTTAATAAGTTAACAGATTTTCTGGTCAAGGCAACAACATAAGCTGGAATCATTAATTTTCTTTTCATATAATTTTTTGCTTCACTTCAAAGCATGTAACAGAAGTTCTGCAGGATATAAAGTGAAAGAATTGACAATAATAGGTTTACCAGGGGCAGAAATGCCATGATAAATGAAAAGAACTCAAGGTCTCTCATCCTGAGTAGAATAGGAGCTGCCAGTCACCTAAATAAATCACCCACCACCTCTTGCCACTGGCTCATACTGTTAGCTTCTGACATGCGTAAGACCATCCCTTCTAAATCAACAGAAGCACTTCCTTGACAGTCTGCCCTTTTGCAGGGTGACACTCTTCTTTTTCTCTTCCTTTCACAGCCACGTTGCTTAAAGTTGTAGCCCAGAATCATTGTCTTTGCATTCTCAAGCCTGCACGGCTGGCACCACTGCCGCACGGAAGCTGTCATTACTGAGTGCGCCCCTAGCTCTCGTTTGGCAACTCCAGTGCTCCACTGTCAGATTGTATCTTACAGGGCCACCAGATACTCCCAGTTGTTTTCAAACCATCATCTCCTTAGCTTCAGGTTGCTTCTTTCCCAGCTTTACTTCCTCGTTTCTCCTCCTGTGACATTTTTAAAGACTTCCTCCACTTCACTTCATCCTTTTAACCCTGGATGCCCTCCAAATGTTGTTTTTAGGCCATTCCTCTCTCACTGTTCCATCTATTTGGATTGTCTGAATCCCCTGCTCATTTTCAGCTTCTTTATAGAAGCTGTTTCACCTATAAATCCTGCTACCTAATATAGATGATTCCCCCCTCTGTCTTTTGTTGAGTTATAATAAAAATGATAATCTTTCTCTGGAATTTCTGATAGAAAATCATGACTTAGAATGATTATCACCTATAGGGTAATGACTACAAATCAGTATCTCCTCAGCTTTCTCGGTAGTGCCCAAGTCATAGTTTCAACAAGTACTGGTTAAAGATTGAACGTGTTTCTGACAACAGGGTTTTGGTCGGACTACAAACTCCATTTTAGAGCTATTTCTTTTTCTTAACTTTTACTAATACCTGTTTGCAGTACATAATGATTACATTCACTGTAGGGGGTTGGTACATGGACATAACACATTTCAATTCTTTTTTCCCCTTCCTTCCATCTCCTTTTCATTTTTTCCAGCATTAGATTGATTTGTCTTATAAGACCTTATAATGACTATATACACAGATTGAAAACCACATGAATAGGCCAAAGAACTCACAAAAGAACATGTAAAATATGTAAGACAATTGTACTAAGTCAAAGTAAACTTTTAGGTACATTTTCCATACTGGATTACAATACCCTTTTTCTCTCTTTTTTCCTATTATCTGTGTTTTATTTTGTACTTCATTTATTAAGTTTTTTATGTAAGAGAAATCATGTGATATTTAAGCTCGTGTGTCTGAGTTACTTCACTTAACATTATGGTCTCAAGGTGCATCCATTACTTCTAATTCACTTTTTCAGATAAGTCTTTTATGAGACATTGAAGGCTGCCTAAAATCAGAATGACTTGGTACTTCCTAGTTAAGTGATGCTGTGATGGACACTTAGTATGTGGCGGAGCTTGGAAGTAAAGTGATGACTATTGTTTATACTCTGAGTGGTGGGAGACAGGGAGGATGCTTCTGGGTTAGACAAACTCAATTCTCCTTTCGGGTTGGGGTCAGTTTGCCAGTTCCCAGTTCATAGAATAGACATACTAATAACATATATAATATGACTGGGGGATATGCTTTAAAATATATGCAAAGTCTCAAGGTATTATTTCCATATTTTAAAAAATTATTATTTTTATTTTCTGAATGTTAGAAAAGTAAGCTGTATCTCTATTTGCTCCTGAGGAATATTAGGACATAAGCAAGGCACTTATCCTCAATTTAAAGTTCCATCCCTTTGTACATATTCGTTCTAGAGGCCTATTATTATTATTATTATTATTATTATTATTATTGTTACCAGGGATCGAACTCGGGTCCCTGTGCTTGTGAGGCAGGTGACAGAACCGCTGGGCTAAATCCCCGAGGCCTATATTTTTGTCATGGTTTTTCTCACTAATGATTATAAATCTGAAAGAATACATAAAGCACAAAGTGATTTTAAATCCTTGAGTATCTTTTTTATTTAATCTTTTTGAGCACTTAAAAGACTTTCTATCTATCTTTCCAATAGATAGGCATTAAGAATAATTGCAAGCAATTATTACTCCCTATGCCATCTTGTCTTGGCATCAAAGTCACACCAGTTACAGGCTGATCAACATTAGTTGCTCAACTATTAGAAGCTTGCAGTATTTGTATCATAGGAGGACATCTGACAATCTAATAGCACATCAGAGCTATCTGACAACAAGAAATAGGTCTTATTTATGTACATAATCCCAGCATTGAACATAGTACCTGTAATACAAGAAGAGTTCAGGAAGTACAAGGGGCGGCCAAAAATATATAGTGAATGTTTAAATTTCTACAACTTTATTTCAGTAAAAGACATTATCATTAATTCCCCTTCAAAATATTCTCTCTCGCTTTAAACACACTTATCTATCATTCTTGCCACTTTCTCGATCATTCTAGAAGTCCTCCTTGATGTCTTCATGAGGTGTCATAGAAAGTATGGTGAGTATTGCTTGTGAGTTCCAACCAACAGGAAGATAACTGTGAATAAGAATATTATGACGTGTCCTCATCCACCTTGTTCACCAGACCTGGATCTGGGTTACTTCCGGCTCTTCCCCAAAGTCAAAATGATCATAGAAGGTAACCACCTTGAATAAATTTGGGAAGTTGAGACTTCAGAAAGTGGCAAGAATGATATAGCAAGTGTGTTCACAATGATGGGAGTATCCTGAGGGTAATTTATGGGAATGTATCCTTGACTGTGAGGAAATTATAAAAGTTTAAACACGTACTGTATTTTCACAACACAGTTCATATTTATAGAATGAAGAAAAGATTCATTAAACTGATGGAAGAGCTAGCTATACAGAAAACAAATCAAATCTGTTCACATCTTATTGACAACACTCCACTGAAGATGGGATAAAGTCTCAACTTCTTAGCATGCTCTCTGCCTGCTTTGCCAACTCATTTCTCACTGTATTGGTTGGATATCATTTGCTCCAATACTCTGGTGTTTAATTGAAATTTCCAAAATTTTATATGATGTATTTTCCTTTCTTTTGTCTAGAGTGTTTCCTGTAAACATATTTATCTTTCAGTTATCAGCTTAGGGCATTTCCTACATGAGGTTCTTCTTGACTGCTTCAGAAAGCAATGACATCGCATTCTTATTATTACTTCCCAATACCATGTACACGTCTCTGCTATAAAATGTTCACTGCAATTATGTATCTACACTCTTCCCCCAAGCAAGAAAACTCAGTATTCTTTCTTATTACAAGATTCTCTCATGGTGCTGGATTCACATGAGACAGTCGATAAATGTTAAATTTAAGGCTCATTAATGTCTATGAAGAAGGACACGTGGATTATTAGGCAAGGTAGGAATTCAAGAGCAAGACTATAGAGTTTAAGTTAGATGAAGTCATAGAAATTAATATTTACTTTATCCAAGTTCCCTATTTCATGATGGAATTATGAAAATATAGTACAAAATTTACAGATAAAAATAAACATGGATATAGCTAAATAAGTTTCTGTTATAATCTTGTCTAACTATAATCTTTAACCAGAGATAATATGGTATCAAGTTAATGTCAAAGAATATTCTAAATTCAGTCTTCTGTTCAGTTCAAAGGACTTAATATAGCACTTATAAATAATCTCATTTGGTTGAATAATAGTGAAAATGCCTTGTATTATATAATCTCAAAGAAAAGTCTGAAATGACACACTGAAAAGAAACTAATCTACAACAGTGGATCTCAAACTTTTCATCACAGAATACCATTTATACTCAAAATTTATTGAAGAGTTTCTTTTTGGTGGCAATTAACATTTATTGTATAAGAAATTCAAATTTGGGCTGGGGATTTAGCTCAGTGGTCCCACTGCCTCCCTGGCAAGGGCAAGGTCCTGAGTTCGATCCCCAGTACCAAAAAAAAGAAATTCAAATTTTAAATTTTAAAAATTTAATTCATTAAAATAACTCTAATAATATTTTAAATGCTAATAGCAATAATATCTTAATGAAAAATAACTTTCCATAGCAAAAATGACAGAGAATAGCATATTTTTATAATAAAAAAATTCACCTTCATACAGTTATCCTGCAAGTTTGTGGCAATAGGAACATAGGACAACTAGCACAGTTTTGTGCCTCTGCCTGGATTCATGCTAAAGCATAGTAGTTTTATCCTCCTTTGCTTCTAGAAAATCTACAAAATGTTAACACAATGAAAATGGGAAAGTAGTGTTTGAATATTAGCATGAAAAGTATCTTTAGCTGGTAGACCACCTGTAAGGATCGCAGGGACTCGCAAAGTCTCACTACTCACACTTACAATTGCTACTTATAACACATAAAAAATGGTCCAGATCAGAAATCCTTAATACTCCAGAAGCTAAAATACAAGTATACCAAGTTTAAAACAAATATGAATACCACTTCCCACAACTATGGATAACTTTTCTCCTCCTAATTCCTGAGACACATGGTCAGCAATTTCCACGTAGACTTTGTTACATTTTACTTTACATTTTAATTAACTATTTCACCCCTGTTACTCTTTTCTGGCAAAGTTCTGTAAGAGCAGATTTAATACCAGGTTCTAATAAAATTTTGTAAATGTGTAATAGTCATTCACAAATATTTGTTTTGTTCAGCTAATAATATCTTACAAAACAAAAAAGATTTCTCTGTGCCGTGAGATGTCTTTCATAGATGTTTTAAGTGCAATTAACAATGTATCAAAAGGTATAACTATAAAACACATAAGAAAATAGAGGAAAGGTCTGTGATTTTGAGCCTCTTAGATATGACCTAATGCATAATTAGCAAAAGAAAATAATTTCCATACTTAAAATTTAAAAAGTATGCAGCAAAAAATAACACCAAGGAAATAAAAAATGTGCACAATCATCAATACTGTCAGGAAAATAAAATGGCAACCATGGAATAAGAGAAAATATTTGTAAAGGCATATATAAAAATACTTATATCTCTAAAATAAAAAGACAACCCAATTTAAAAATGAGCTAAGAATTTGAACAGATATTTCTCCAAAAAAGATATACAAATAGTTAATAAGTACATGAAATGATGTTCAAATTTGTCATTGGGAAAACGCTAATCAATATTTCAATGATCTAGTACTTCACATCCACTGGGATGGCTATAATTAAAAAAAAGTAGAACAATAACATGCTCTGGAGATGGTGTGGATAAATTGGAATCCTAATACATTATGATAGAGATGTAAGAGAATGTTGCTGTGGAAAGCAATCTGATAATTTCTCAAAAGGTTAAACAGCATTACCATCACTTAGCAATCCCACATCTACTTATATACCCAAGTGAAATGAAAACAGTTACACAAAAATGTGAGTAAAAATATTCACAGCAGCACTATTCCTATTAACCAAAAAGTAGAAACAACCAGAAATGTTTATCAACCGATAAAAGTTTAAACAGAAAGTGCTATAGCCATTCAATGGAATATTACTCAGCAATTAAAAACAAATATTGAGATATGCAAAGATGTACCTTAAAAACACTAGGCTATGTGAAAGAAACCAAATACAAATGATCACACACTATAATACTATATGATTCTAGTCATATGAAATGTACAAGACAGGCTAATCTATAGAGGCCGAAATTAGATGCATGAAGAGACCTGTGGAGAACAGAGAATGACAGCAAATAGCTGGGGATTTTTTTTTGGAGAACAGAAATGACCTAAAATTAAATTGCAGTGGTATATTAAAATACTAACAACATTGAGTTGTAAAAATTATTCAGTTAAAAATTATTCAGTAACTCATCAAGCTTTTTTGATTAGATGAGTTATATCAATATCAATTAAACACATCAATACATATATATATATCAATATCCATTGTATTTAAAAGTAAAACTAATAGCATTAAAAAATGCCTAAAGGAATCCCCAAGGATGGTTAATATAATAAAATTTGAACACTAAATCAATTTTAATTAATTTTCATTTATAAACCAAATTCAGTTCACACCGCGCCTTTTCAGAAGACAGACATGAGAACTGCTTAAAATCCAAGAAACACTGGGCAAGGTACTGAACCCTGTACTCTGCTTCATCATCTGTATCTGGAAATTGACCCTTTTAAGATTAAATGATAAAACACACAATATTTGCCATTGAGTATCTTCCAGTAAACACTAACAATGCTACTTTTAATAAAAATAACTATTATTCACATTAGTAAAAAATCATATTCTTAGAACTCTAAACACTTGCTATTCAAGGGCATACTCTTCCAAAGTAAGTATGAGCGACACAATCCAACTGGACATCACTGAGCATGCGCGGCAGTATCCCTTTCAGTTCTAATATCTGGACGGCCATTTCAAAAGTTCCACGAAGAACTGCAATAATAACATTTCAGGCAAGAAGAAGAAAGGCATATTCATCCCCACACTTTGCTTCATGAATAAAAAAACCCATCTGAATCAAATTTTTTCCCAACTCATCCCTCTTCATCCTGACAGAAGGAAATTTAAAGCAATTGTACAGATTACAAGGTTCTTCACAAAAAGTGGGAGGGAAAAATGATTTGGAGTACTGACAAGAAAACGTTCATTAAGGTATTAAGGTTCCTGCATTAAGGTATCCTGGAAAATGACTAAAACCCACTGCAGAGTGTCTGACCAAAAGGACCAGTGTCTGTTCTGGGCCACTTCCTTTGTCACACTCCTCCTGCTCGAGTCCCAGTTCACTCTCCCTCAAGGTCATCGGCAGTATTAACTACCTCTGAGAGTGGAGTCAGGTGCCCAGCCGAACGCTGAAGGGCTGGCGAGGACAGAGAAGGGGGAGGAGGAAGACTGGCAAGCTAAGAGGGGGCGGGTGGGTCATGAATTTGTAGGAACTAATTTGTCTAATATTCAGTAACAAAAGGAAGGCATCTGGGCTGTGCATTAATGCAGCATCAATCTCTGACTAACTGCTCAACACACATAATGAGAATATTTTCTGACCAGCCCTGTGCTCTGTAAAGACAGCTGGGGAGATAATAACCCAAATGGAATTTTTATTTTAATGCAACTCCCATCCTTTAAACACAAAAAATGAAACAAACTAAAGTTGGTAAAAATGGAACAGCCTTGCATAAAAACTTAGTGTGATAAGGTGTTTATTCCAGCAGTGCTGCCTAAAGAGCCTAAAATGTCTCTCCTCGGATGTTGGGATTCTCCAGTTAATGGCCCCTTTCTTTTAATTCATTACAAGTTGCTTTAGTGTTTCCAGTGTTTGTGTCTAATAATACTGGCTCATCTGATTACATTTCACTCATGTCTTTCTTTCTGTTTTAAAGAATGTTTGAAAAGCTGTACTTTATTTAGAATAACTATCTTCATGTCAAAATTATACCTGTATTTATAATTATGTAAAATAGGTATTTATATCCATATTGCATCTGCAACAAATTAAAAATAGATTCATCTCAAAATTGCAAAGAAACAGTATTATATTTAAAAATAGATCAGCTTTACTGTAATGGAGATTAGGCCACATTGTTAAGGCAAACATTTCCTGTTTTCTATTTATCTCCCTAAAAAAAATAACATCTAGGCAAAAAAAAAAAAATTAAATTCTTTTTCTTTTGTTAGACTATAGCAACTTCTCACTGAAGTTTAAAAATGAAGAAAATAAACATAAACATGAAAATGGCTTAAGACATTTAATGATTTTTAAAAAATTAATCAGCAACTAGGAAATCTACCTGAATTTGTCCAAATGTGGGTCATCAGGCGCAATGAAATCAGTGGATTAGGACATTCAATATGTTGTCACTGTTAGAAATAATGAGTGGTGCATGAAAGCTTTAAAACGCATTGAGAGGTTTAAAACGGTAAAGGGATTGAGAGGAAAAAAGAAAAACAGTATGCCTAACAATGACAAACAGAAGGAAAAGAATTTAATGAGGTCAAGTTGAAAATATAATTTAAGAGAAAAAGCCTCATTGAACTCTGCCTGCTGTTCTACTAAAACAGGATGATATAGTCAGCCTCATTGATCTCTGGTACAGATTCTAACTCAGGGAAGCTGTTTTAGCATAAGGAAAAAATGTAAAATATCTTGGTTAATAGTAAGTGGAAACCTGCTGTGTATTGTTATAATAATCACTGTGATTTTTAAGGAACAAAACAATTAAACTATAGAAGATTTTGTGTTTATTTTTTAGATATAGATATCCTAAGACTGCCAGAAGTCCTTGATATCTTTACATGAATTGATACAAAAAATTTTAACTATTTTAGCTGAAAAAAATTTTCTTAATCAAGAACTATAAAACTTGTGGTGTGGTATCAATGAGTTAAACAGGAATAATTGATAATAATTTTAATGATGGAATCAATATTTTCACCATAAGTTTCTACATTTGTTTTATAATAGTTTAAGCATTAAGAATATTGTACCCTTTAAAAAAATTAAAATCCCATATATATACCAAAATTGTGAGAATTTTTCTTAAAGAATCATTAATAGGCATGTGTTGTGCGTATCTCAGTGAAGAAAGGATGATTAAATATAATTTTCTGTAGTCCATACTCAAAGTGCAGTGTGCTTTCTCATTTCAAAATATAAAATTATACTTTAATATTGAGTATGTCTTTCCAATTTTCTATATCCTCTTTCTCTTTTTAAAAGCACTGCTGTACAGAGAGTTCTAATTAGGGGCCATTTCTGAAGAAAACACCTGGGAATTGGATTAGAAGTCTTTACTCACAGCCTCCAATATGGCCACCAATGTTCCCTATCTCTTGGTATTTGTGCTTGATTAATCCCATTCCACGCTGACCAGGGATGTCTGTGTCAACAAGAGAATACAGTACATGTGATGGATGTCACTTCTAAGAAGAATTAATAAAAGTAATACCTTTTCTGTCATTTTCTCTGTAAGAAGCCAGCTTCTTTGTCATAGGAACCCTAGAGAGGCCTATATAGCAAGGAACTCCAACCAAACTCCAGGAAGGAACTGAAGCCTCTTGCCAAAAGCCCTATGAATGAGGCAGAAATTAGAAAGAGCCTTCAGATGACTGAAGCTTTGCCCTAAAACCTCACAAGATACAATGAAGAAGCCATTTAATTACGTTACTTCTGGATTTATGACCCTGAGAATCTATATCATGTAATAAGTATTGCTGTAGGTTGCTAAGAGTTGAGATAATTTGTTAAGAAGAAATTGATAGATAATACTATTTCTGCTCATATTCTATAACCAGGAAAAGTAGTTATAATGGTAAAGAGTACTACATTTCTATTACCAAAAGACATGCTACCTTTTTTGGGTCCTGAATTTGGTCCAACCTACTTGTTAGAGCCATTTTCTAACCATGAATATGGCTGATTTCTTTTTCTCAGGGCATATATGATTAAGTAGGCTATATAATCAAAACTCAAAGAAAACAGAACATAATGATTCACATATTGTGACAGATGACATTTTTACTGCATATGCTTTATTAAGAATCCTGCAAATACTATTCAACAGGGAAAAGTAAGGTTAGGAGTTTTTTTTAGCCCTGAGATTCTGTTAAAATAAATTCCTAATGCTAATCTTTTTACATTGCTTGCTAACTTCACTAATTTTGATATTCATGAGAAATAGCATTGTTGGCACTAGATAAATGAATTAACTTGTATGAACGAATTAACTAAATCACTATACTACCAGGTTACATTTTACTCTTGAAGTGGAACATTAAAATGAAAGATCAGAGTATAATCATTTCTTTTTTTTTTTTTTTTTTGGTACCAGGGATCGAACTCAGGTCCTTGCACTTGCACAGCAGGTGGCAAAACCACTGAGCTAAATCCCCGGTGGCACAGAGTATAATCATTTCTAAACAACACAGTCATGTCCCATATTTAGACATAATATATTTTCTAAAACAAAGTTATAGAAAATGTTTTCTTCACTTATGTTTGAATCATAAATTGTCATCTGGGCCACATTTGCAAGAAACTACACAGACAAAGTGTACAGAAAGAAAACTGATCCTGTGGGTTCTGTGAGGTCATCTATGTTTGGAGCACATGATCTTTCATAGGGATGGTAGGTGGTCCATTCAAGGATGAGACTGGAGGCAAAGGTGGTTTGTCTTTGTCCTATTACAAGGAATGCCTTCACTTTCATCCTGGTAAGTGACTAAGGAAACTGAACCCTGGGATCAAGGTCATCTGATAAGTTTTCATGAGAACAAAGGAAAGGTTCAGACATGGAAGAGAAGGGACAGTTGAAACCCGAGATCAAACTGTTGTTTGAAAAATTAGAAGGCTCAGAATCTCCTCTGAAGAACCTACATACATATCAAATCAAAGAACTCTGAATGCTACATTCCATTCCTAAATTCATAAGTCACTGTTGATCGCTAGGGCATAGAGGACATCTATTGGTTTCCATTCAACTGTTTAATTACCTTATCCTTTTGTGACAATACTCCCCCTCTTCCCATAGGGACATAAATCTGACCTGGACAGTGTTTACTTTGGATAATGGTCAAGAAACTGAAAAGAATTGTCAGAAATAGAAAAGCAGAACAGTGAACATATTTTTTCAGTAAAGAAGTACATACTAATTTAAAAATGCTTACTTTCTCCCTGAGCCAGATCACGTGTATAGAAAGATACTGTTCTAGATACATCAGTCACATGAGTATCATATTCAAATTCTCCTGTTAGCTAACACTTCCCCATACACACCCTGTATTCTGATATTGCCCATCTGGTTATGTGAAGACAGCCACTGACCAGCAGTGAGTGTCTGACTCAAGTATAATCAACCCCTGAGCTGGCCAGGGGTTTATAATAGCTACCACAAGAGCTATACATTGTTTAGTATCCCCAACATTGTCAACTCCTCTTTCTTCCTCCTCTATCTCACAGGCCAAGATAAACCAGCTCTTTGGTGACACATATATTATTCTAGGGAATGCTTCACAGAATTAGTCACACTGTGGGCCATATTTGTTGAATAGTAAGGACAATGAATCAAAAACCATACAATATATACTTTTGAATGAGAATTGTTAAAAGAGGAGGAATACCTCCTTATTTGCATGCAGATACATCAACCAAGTAGTTGTGGACCAGTATGCTATTTCTGAAAGGGACCATTTTATTTCCATCAACATTTCAATAACCACATACTACACATTTTTTCAGTTAAAATTCTCTTTACAAATGAAATTAGAGGAAGCACACAAAATAGGATGAGAAATTAGATACACAGGTAAAGCTACCATGTCTATTTGGTTATAAAGAGTCAAATTTCATTGTTTCATGCTCTGTAAAATTCATAAGTTTATATCTTAGACACATTAAGTCCATGTATTTTCTTGGATCATTATGGGTATTTTTCCATTACTGAGCAAAGATCCATAAAGTAATATTAGCCTCTTCATTCTCAGTGTCATAACCTAGTGAAAAAACTAATATCCTGGGCAAACATTATAAATATGTTTTACTGTATACTAAGGAGTGTTTGCATATCTTAAAATCTTCAATAACTTCCTTCAACAGCAAAACAAATCAGGACTGACATCATTAATAGGTTGCTCAAGAACTCAATAATTAACCTGACTAAGAATTATTGCTCTTTCTATCAGATTATTTTAATACATTATAAGGAGTACTGCATTTGTGATGTACAACAACATAAAATGTTGAAGAGGGAAATAGTGATTACCATGATGGTTCTGTTTCTAACACCTTCATTGTCAATATACAAAGCTGCTTTAGATGTGTAAATGCATCCTATGCTGTCATTATTCAGAGTACTGTATAAAAAGCAGAATTTTACACAAAATACCTTTATAGTTAATGGTTTTATGTTTTTATTTTTACTTAACTAATTTTTAAAGAATAATCTACCAAGATCATTCATGGCCATTTTACTTTAAAATGTTAGAATAAAAATTCTAAAGCATATCAAAATCATATTGTTTTTCAAAGGAAAGATTGGCATGGACATAGTTGAAAGATTCACTTATATTTATTCTGACTTTTAAATAGACGGTCGTTTGAAAAAAAATCTTATTAAAATGGTTGCTTCTATCAGGCATGCTGACAAATTTAACCAATCTAGAACACAAGGTTACAGTTTCAGTGACAAGTGAATTAAAAGAAGATCAGATATTCTATAATCAATGATTTATCTTTTATCCTCTTTTTTTTTAACCAAGGAATTAAATCCACCCCTGGTTAGTCTAGTTATCTGTGATGTGCAAGGCAGACATGATCCATTGTGTACCCACTGTGAATGACAGAATGAATGACAGCCTTTGCCAGCCAGGGTGTGATAAGGGCTGGGTTCTGAGAGAAGCTCCTACTTGAGAGCCATCTGCACTGCCCAGCCATCACTTCTGGCAGGAAGGCTGATTTTGAGATAAGAAGGTGATGGTGCCTCACATATTTCAGAGAAGGATCTCAGCAAACTAATCAGTGCCATCTGAATTTAGAACAACAGTCATCAATTTGGCTTCTTTCTTTCTTAAACTTTTCAATAGTGCTCCCACTGAATACTGTCAAAGCTTCATTTTGTCTAGTGTGCCACCAAAGATGGACACTTGATATTCAAGAGCAAACAAAACCAAAAGAAACAAAAACACCCAAAAGATCTGAAAATAATGAAAGTGAGTAACGAGAGGCCCTGTGAATTATTCTGTTCTGATGGATTGGGATTGGTGAGATGCTACACAGGCCATGACATGTTACAGGGTTACAGGGATTCAAATGCTAATTAAAAGCCAAAGGTTTACTGGAATCATTCAGAGAAAAGCATGGCCTTTGCCCAAGAGGTGTGCATAAATGAAAACAATAACAAAAACAAGTGCCAGTGGAGTGGTAGATAGGCAGCTAGTAATTGGGATCCCTGTCAGCAATTTGAAGGCCCAATAGAATTTGAAAGATAGGGATATTTCGTGTTGATCAATGGTTGTGAGAGATTTAATTGTACAAATTCTCAGTCTGTGCATCACACAAAAATCACTAAGTATGTAAAGTATACTGGTCAAGACAACAAAGATTCTTTGGGAATCCTGATATTCATATCAAAGCAAATAAAATATGACACACCTCACTAATCATGATATTATATGATTATTTTCAGAAGATCTGCACAAAATGATCTGCAAACAATGCTCAATAGCTCATAAGAAATAGATTTTTTTTCTGGTGGAATGCTTTGGTTATAAAGTATAACAAGACATTCTATATATTTTTTTTCTTTTGAGAAATTGTAAGCCACCCTGGGGATTTGCCGTGGAGAATAAAGTAAGTGCAAAACAAAGGGAAGTACAAGAGCTGGGTCAGTTCAAGACTGAACAGGAGGCAGTAGCAGAGACTAGAACTTAGAATCCAACATGTGAGCAATAAATAAGGGCTCTGGTTAAAACCTGAGAGGCAGAATCTGCTGTAAGAACACTGAGGGTCAAGCTCTCCCTAGTCACGGAGCCAACAGTCTATTCCACTACTGTGTAAAGCAGAAGCTGCCCTGCTGGAGCACTTGCCGACCAAGAAAAGTTTTGCAAAAGGCCTGAGCTGTCCTCTCCATGCATGCCAAAGAACTCCACCAGACTCATTCATACTCACTATGTCAGATCTTCAGCCTAATGATACCAACTGGTCCCAGAACATCCTACAACCCAAAGAATGCATTTTTCTGCAGGATTGGTGATTCTCTCAATTTCCAATTAAGGATGAGAGCAGTTATGCAAAGTTTCAGATTAGGGGTCCCCAATCTCTGGGCCATGGAACATGGAATGATATTGGCCCATGGCTTGTTAATAACCAGACCCCACAATAGGAGGTGAGTAGTGGGCAAGGTGCCAAAGTTTCATCTGTATTTACCAATGCCCCCCCGCATTATTCACATTACCATCTGAGCTCCACCTCTAGTCAAATCAGCAGTTGCACTGGACTCTCAGGAGCACAAACCCTATCATGAACTGCACTAGGTTGCACACTTCATAAAAGAATCTAATGCCTGATGATCT
Source organism: Heterocephalus glaber (assembly GCF_053883595.1). Lineage (NCBI taxonomy): Eukaryota > Metazoa > Chordata > Mammalia > Rodentia > Bathyergidae > Heterocephalus > Heterocephalus glaber. The sequence goes on along the minus strand of NW_028258444.1, from coordinate 10,079,009 downwards.
GAGGTGGAGTTGAGGTGGTGATGTTAGTACTGGGGGGCAACTGCAAATACAGATGAACATGAGTAGAGAGGTTGATACAGAGACCATATTGTATCAATTGCTTGTAGACTCATATCAAAGACCTATCGTGATGGCCAGGACAGTGATGGCCAGCTGTATCTCCTGGCAGGCTTTATAATGGTAAATGAGACAATGTACTTCAACTGTACAACAGCATCTGTTGGCAAGCCTCAAGTCAGAATCTGACACTTATTTAGTCCATGCTTGGTCTGCCAATTATTTTATTTACCGCTTCCATCTGTGCCTCTCTCTCACAGTGTGCACTTGTCTCAGTCATAGTTTTGTTGTAATCAAAATGATTAAAAAACTAATGTCACTGAAAAGCTTCTTTGAAAAGGAGGAAAAACCCAATGATGAGACAGCAGAAGATCCTAATATTATAGGCAGCTAAGTTAGAAATAAATAGGCACTCAGACAGGGACAGACCCTTGAAAGAGTCAGTGCAAAAGATGAGAACACAACCAAGACTGTAGCTGTAGGCATCCATGGAAGGCCAGGCTTCAAGATAAAGGTGGAATGGCTGGGCCTACAAGCCTCCCCAAGAGATAAGCAATAACTTCAGACCGCACTATAAGTGGTATCACCTGATTCATAAAATCCAGATAGATATCAGTCATGCAGATGGATGACCAGAGCATCTGGACCCATGCCTTCCCCAAAATATCTTTGTTCTTTCCATATATCCTTGCTATGTGACCTGTTTCCCTATAAGATCAATATTAGCTAAGTGGGTAAAGTTGCGATCTTATTGATTATTAGTTTGACCTGTGTCATACTTACCTTGTGATTTTGTTCCCACCTAGTGATTTTTCTCTATAAAACATTCTTAGAGAAATGACTGGTGGTAACCCACTTTTGGGACCCTGCCTGTCAGAAACTCTCAATAAATCTTTCCTACTCCTAACCTCCACTATTCCTTGGAATTTATTGTTTGATTTCAGGGCACATGAATTCTGCATATCTGACATCTAGCAGGTTGGGAGTTATACTGCTCCTATATCACTAAGACTGCCACCAAAAAGAAAGCTTTTTCTGAAAGAAAATGCAGAAGTCCTACTTAATTTACAGGCTTATTGCAACAAGTGATTCAGATTTTCAAGTCCATGTTGTGTAGCGTGTGTCAACTGGCAAGCCAAAGGAGCCATGAAAGCTTCAAAACTGCTTCATCACATGAAGAGCAAACACCCTTCATTAAAAACAAACTTGGAGTTTTCCAAAAGGGAAATAAATGTAAACACGAAGAACGGATGCAATTATTGAAGGCCACCACTTAATCAAATGTATCTGTATGAGAGTGTCATTTTCATGGGCTAACTGCATTGCTGAAACTAAGAAGCCCGTTACTATAAATGAAGAGTTGATCCTGCCTGCTGCTAAGGACATTTGTCATGAACTTTTAGGACAGGCTGCAGTTCAAAAGTGGCATTTTTTCCTTTAGCAAGCACCATAACTAGACTAATTAGCAGAGGATTTGGAAGCCCAATTGTTAGAAAGGATTAATGAGTCATATGGTACACAAATCAGGTTGTCATGGCAACAATGCTTACTGTGTGATTTTTCAGGAGGCTGTGCATGAGGATAAGTTATGAGTGCTTTTATTGACAACCAACATCATACCTGAAGAACTATTCAAGTCTTCGTACATATCATAAAAACTGACTTGGTCATTTTGTGTTGGTATATGCACAGACAAAATAGCTTCCAAGCCTGGACAGCTCTCTGGTCTCATTACTTGGGTCAAAGAAGTTATTTCTGAATGTCCATCTAGGTACTGTGTCACCCATAGAGAAATGTTGGCTATCTGAAAAATGTTACCTGAACTTAATAATGCTTTGCAAGATGTGATTAAAATGATCAATCACGCTAAAGCACATGTGCTTAATTCATGTCTGGTCATATGGCTCTTGAGAAGAGGGATGCAGAGCACACATATCTTCTCTTACACACATAAGTGAGATGGCTTACTAGAGGTAGATGATTGGCTTGTCTTTTGGAGTTAGGAGAGACACTCCAGAGATTTCTTTTAAAAAGAGAGTCATCTTAGACAACACATTTCAGTGACATAAAATGGGTCACAAAGCTTGCTTATTCGTGTAACATATTCAACCTTTTCCACGAACTCAATCTGCCACTACAGGGGAAAATTACAACTGTGTTCAAGTCAGCAGATAGAGTGACTGCATTCAAAACTCAAACTGAAATTAGAGAGGCAACAAGTGAATGTTGGGACTTCTGACATGTTTAAAACATTAGCAGAGATTTTGAAAGAGACTGAAGCAGGGCCTTTTTCCCAGCTGGTGCATGATCGCCTATCTGAGCTTTCAAGAGTTTGAACATTAGTCCTCAACCACAAAAGACCCTCAAACTGGGAAGGAATGCATCCACAACCCATCTGTGAATAAGCCAAGTGAATCAACTAGAAGCCAGGTGAATCAGGCTAGAAGACAATCAACTACTTGAGCTCACAAGTGATGGTGGTCTTAAAAGTGTATGTGAGAAAACTTCAAATATATTCTGGTTTAAAATCAAGGCAGAATATCCCAAGATTGCCATAAAAGCAGTGAAAAAGCCTGCTTTCATTTCTGACAACCTATAGAGTCTTCTTCAGTGACAGAAATGAAAATGAATTTACAGAGTAGACTGGATATAAGCAACACACTTCAGACATATCTGTCACCCATCACCTCCAGAGAACCATCTAGCTACAGGAAAACAAAGCTCAGGGCTTCCACTGATTCTGCATTATGATGAGTAGTGTAATTATTTTATTATATTCTGCAATGCAATTATAATAGAAATAAAGTGCACCATAAATGTAATGCACTTGAATCATCCAAAATCATCCCTACCACCTGGTCTGTGGAAAAGCTGTCTTCTATGAAACTGGTCACTGGTGTCAAAAAGTGAGGGGATCACTGGGTGAGAGGCTGTCTTTGAAGTCAGGGTTTTGAATCCTATTTCTCCATCACTTACTAGCTATGTAGCTTTGACAAAGTTACTTAAATTTTGTTTTAGTTTTCTAAGATGGGCGGTGATAAGAATTCTCAGAGGTTACTATAATGATTAAATGAATGAACTTGCAAAGCATGAGAAACAGTAATTTGGCTCATAGTATGCTTGTAATAGCTATTTTATTATTATTGTTACTGTCATTATTATTTCAGGTACTTTAGATCAAGGAGGTGGAGAAACTATTCATCACCCCAACACCTGCCACTCTCACCTACACACCAATTCCAGACTATTTCTTTATCTACCTTTTGCAAAACTTGCTGTTCACTTATCACTACCCCCCCCTGAAACTATGTATATTCATTTCTTGGTCATTCTTACTTCATATATGACTTTACCTCTGAGGCCAGGCTTCCACAGCATACAAACTTTAGCCAGTCTGGAAGACTTCATCAGTCATCAGGCTGATTCTTCCAATTCACTGGGCTCATAGGTGCTTGAGCACTTATATCAGATGGCCTTTCCCTTTGTAACACCTCACATATTCTTTATCTTGGTTGCACTCAGGACTTCATTATCATCATCAGAGTCTTCACTATCTAAAAATCTGAAATACAAATGTTCTTCCTTAGGATAATAGTTTCCTATCCTTTTCTCTTTCTCACTCAACTAAATACTCTGCTAACAGCACTATAGTCCTCAGGGCATTGAACCCACAGAGTTTTCATCTTTTCTCTGCTTCCTTCTACCTATTCTTCTCCAACTTGTAGGCAAAAGTCCATTATTATAATTATATCCTTAACTGCATTGTTTCTCTCCTCTTTCTTTTTCCATTCTTGAAATACACCATGTGGACACTATTTACTTTATTAATGATCCTTCCAAAGAAGTGAAAGATAGAGAAAATTATGCACTCTAACTTCATAACCTTGTATTCCAAATGGAGCTTCAATAATATCCAGCAATTCTGTTTCTCAGTTAAGTGCATTTCCCAGTACTTGAGATGACTGTTTCAAATATTGCCCTCTTTTTTCCTACCCTAACTCTTTCACTTCCTCTTAGCTAATGTTCCATCCTCATACTCTATTGTGAGTATAAAAATCCCTGGACGCCAACTCATTGTAACAACATCTACAAATTTACTTGTGTATATGCCCATGAATCTTCGTTTTTCTTTTCCTTCATGTATAAGAAATAAATATTCCAATTCCTTCACAAGTGCTTGGATTTTATTTTAACTTTTCTTTCAAGCTCTTTGTTGTTCCCTTATTTCTAGATCATATTCGATATCTTTAGCTTTTCAGATTCATAAATATTTTGGATATAATTGTATCTGGGTTTATATGGTCACTGACATAATTGTTTATAGGCATGCTCATCCATATGTGGCCCAATAAACCTACTGAAATATAAGATATAATTAAGAATATTTAGCATTTCTAAAACCATAAGGCAGGTTTTAATGAAGTAAAATAATTGAAATATTTTCCAAAAGCTTTTCTACTTTTCACCATTATCAAACGGAAATTCTTAGGGTCTAAATAGTCTCTGTATTTATTCTGATTGGTTCATTGCTTTGACGATACTTTTAAAATCAATTAGTATAATTTGAAATTTGTATAGTTATTCTCAAAAGCCCATTCATTTTCAAAAGTTTTGAGTTTGAATCCAGTTTAGTAGTTCTCTCAGTTATTTGGTCTCAGTTCTTAAAGAAGATAACTGTATTATCCAGCTTTCCTGTTGCTGGGACAAATTACTTGACACCCATAAATGAAGGAGAAGAGATTTATTTGGCTCACAGTTTCAGAAGACACAGTCTATGGCTGGCTGGCTCCAAGGCACAAACATCATTAGTAGAAGCTGCTAAGTTCATGCCAGCCAGGAAGCAAAGTATGGGAAAAGAACCAGAGAGGAAGGGGCAAGGGACCAGATATAGTACCCAAGGTCACTCCTCAGTGACCCACCCAGACATACACAGCTGTCTTTACTCATCCCTTGGACTGCTCCCAAGCCAATCAATTTGACAGTTCACATTAACTATCACATCCCACCCTTCATCAAACTGATATCCAAACACATTTCTTTAAACCATACTGAATCTCCAAGTAAATACAGGATCGTAATTCTTCCTGACAGGATACAACTATCCTTCATACAACTGAGATACAATAATCCCTTCTCCAAAGTCTCAACCATCCCAGAATTGCTGGAAAGTTCCAATCAGAGTGTCCTCAGACTCAAGACAAACTCTGAGCTGTGAGCCCTTGTAAAAATTAAAAACTTACATCATTCCAATATACAATGACAAGGGAGAAAAATACTAATTCCAGTTGAGCAGCCAAATGTGCTATTACGGGGTGGGATCTGGTTGGAGGGGCATCACTAAGGGTGTTTATATCTTCCTCCCTGGATCCTCCCTCCTGGTGGTGCTTGCTGGCTACTACAAAATGAGGAGCTTTCCTCTGCTGGATCCTTTCACCATCCAATCCTGTCTTGTAATCAGTTGATTATGGACTGAATCACAGTTTACAGAGGTTTCAGTCCACAGTCACCTAGCTGCAGGGCAGGGTGGCAGGGCAGGCAGAAGGCAGCAGTCACAGCAGCAGAGAGCCTCCCTTCCCCTTTTATCTCATCAAGGCTACAGCCCCAGTTGTGGCCTCCCACCATCCACACCTGAAACTCCGCTGAACCAATCATCACACCCTCAATCATCCACATTCACTCACACTGAATCCAGTCACCCCTGAAAAGCCCCACCTATGAGTGCATGAGGCTTTGGGGGAATATCTAGATATAAGACGTAACAGTGGGTGTCAGGTATTTTGTCCCAACAATGAGAAAGTGAAAACAATGAGAAACAATCAGAAACAGATGTGGTTTTTTTATAAAATGGAGCACTACTCGGCCATAAAGAAGGAGAAACTAGAGTCATTTATAGCTAAATGCATGCACATTGAGGCCATACTCTTAAGTGAAATAAATAGGACACACATGTGTAAATACAGAATAGTATCGCTAGTGTGAGAAACTAAAAGTGTAAATAAGGATGGAAATGATTAAAACGAATAATTGATAATTTGAAATAGAAAAAGGTCCAAAGGTGGAGGGGTGGTGGGAGGGGAAGGGGAAAGGGAAGAAAGGAAAGGAAAAATTATGTGAAAGAAAAGAAAATGGAAACAAAGTCTATGTAAATAGGGAAGGGTGGAGGGATCAAGGGCGCACAGGTAATGGGGAAAAAAAATAAGAACTAAGATGCATCATGTTCAGGTACAAACACCCAATGATAAATGTAAATGTATTGTATACCTAAAATGTACCAATTAATATATATATATAAAGAAAGAAACAGTGAGAAACAATCAGAGAGTGAAAGAAAGTCTGCCTTGAAATTTCCTGCACCAGATTAGTCCACTGCCTTTAATCTCAGCCTCCTAATAATCTCAAAATGTGCAAATTCTTTTGATGGAGTATACAATGCATAGTCCCTAATCCACTTGTCAATGGAGTCTTTGTTACCAAATCAAACCTAATTTTGGCCTTTATTGTCCACATTCCTATCACCATTCTGATCCTCTGAGTGCTGATCAGAATTGCCCATCACTATCTGCTTACAACCTTCCAGGCCTTCTCTAGACCTCCAAACTCTTCCAAACACATCCACAAGTTTGTTCCTTAAGCTAAAACACATGGTCAGGTATAGTCACAGCAATGGCCCTATTCCCAGTATCAATTTTGTGTATTAGTTAGCTTTCCTGTTGCTGGACAAAACACCCAGTATCCACAACTTAAAGGAGGAGACATTTATTTGATTCACAGTTTCAGAGGATTCAGTCCATGCTTGGCTGACTCCAAGGCAGAAATATGGTGGAAGGGTGTAGTGGATCAAAGCTGCTTTCTTCATTGAGACCAGGAAACAGAGCAGGGGAATAGCCAGAGAGGTAGGAGTCAGAGACTAGATATGGTACTTAATGTAATGTTACACCTCCATGACCCACTTTACAGATGAGGACACTGAGGGACAGCAAAGTGAAGGTGATTATTCAAAGTTTGTCAGTCACATACAGGCCTATGTGATTTAATAGAAAGACTTCAATCCTGGAATATGTAAAATGTCAAAGTAACTCTATTTCACATTCTAATGGAAATATTTGATCACTCATAATTCTTGAGTTCTGCAACGTTGGGTTACCAATGGTTCAACTCAGATACTTCTTTGTACTTTGTCGTCCACGTTTATGCTCACTATGCTAAGAAGCGTGAAAGTAGTTATTTAAACAGTACCTAATGATCCTTAATCATTTGTTATTGAAAATCAAATAACAAATGATTCTTAAATGGTCTAGCTTATCTTTTGGGGAACCATGAAATGTACATTATTTCTGTATGCTTTAATTCTAAGATTAATCAAAATTCCAGCCCCCCCCCCGCCCCCGGCAAAGACTGTCCCGTTGCTATCAGGACAAAATGAGGTACAGAAGATTACAGGGGAAGGGTGATGGTTATCTACAGATCTATCCCGGACAACTTAAGTAAAAATAATCTTTGACTTGACAGTTTATTGAAATATTTTCTTTTCATGATAATTTTATACATTGCATCTCCTCACAAATTTAAGGCAATTGAGTTTGTATAAACAATGCCAGAGGAAACAACATTTATTTAAAGAAACTACAAAAGGAATTTAATCAGCAATTAAGAACCTCATTTTGTCTGTTCTTAGTAGTCATTATTTTAGCATTATTCCATGATTATATTAAAGAAAAAAGTGCACATTAACACTACATTAATACATACACACATACCAAAAATGACAACAGATATATTTATTGTCATAAACAATATGCTGAACTGGCTTTTGAAAACATAATTAGGGGTTTGATTAGAAATGACTGAGTTGGCTGAATTAACTAAGCAGAAGAAAATTTCAGTAGCTACCATGGGATTTGTAAACACATGTTCTGACAAATCTATCTCTTTGATGAACTTTCTTTTTCAAAAACATATTGTGGAGAAACTTAGTGTATTAGCATGTGGAAAGTATCAGCATAGAATAGTATTATAGTCTTAGCCATAGAAGTGCATATTAAAAGTACATTTCTAAATCAAATATATTCCATCTATTTGGAGAGATTAGTATACAAGACATAGGCATGGGGAAGCTTTCAGTCCTGAGGCTTCTCACATGACTAAACACTATGTTCTAATGCCAAATGCCTAGCAGAGGATCCCACTTTGCCCCTTCTGTTTACTTCAAGGAGCAGAACTTCAAAGTTGAAATGGAGATGAGGAGCAAGTCCAATAACCAGAGAGAACACAATCATCTCAAGTTCACCAAATTTGGTTCCATTTTGTTTTGTAGTACCCAAGTTTGCTGAAGTTATAAAATCTCTTTAGTGAACCCTCTATAAGCTGCTCCATAGAGTTACTGTCATAACACTCAAAATCTTCACCTCCGGCCTAAACAGAGCAATCAATCAGAAAAACCTCTCTTCTAGTTACAAAATAATATCTACTGTCCTGCCCAAAGGCTCCCTCACAATGGTCTGTCTTCTCTTTCTGTACCTCATAAAAACTCATCGGATTTGTCAGTGCTGAGTCCCAAATCCATTTTACCCTTCTCTGGAGAGAATATTGTGATTCAGAAATGCGAAGTCCATCCATGAAACAGCCCCACCACCAGGCTGATGGGCTTCTGGGAAGATCTTACACCTCTTCAGAGGAGATCCAAGTACCAGGAACAGATTTTTGACAACTAACCTTTTAAACAAAGTTGAGCTGTTTTATAAGAAACCTGATAGCCTGTAGTTCTATATCTTTGTGTTATATACCAAATACACTTTTCTGGATGCAATTCATCTAGTACACAGCTATCCGATGTCAAAGAACATAAAACAATCTGACTTTGCATTTTGTACAACATCAATGATGCTGATAAAAGATTAAAAACAATTACCATTGTTTATAATTGGAAAGCAGATTTTGTTTTTAGCTTTATTTTCCACAGTTCTTTTTTAATACATAATTAATTTAGTTGGTCAAAACTACTTATTTGCTTCTGAGACAAATTAAATACACTTTGGATTTCTAATCCTACTTACTAGTCCATTTTTCATATTTGACTCCTTTCCATTTTGTTAATATGAACCATGCCATGGCATAAAAATAAAGTTAAAAATATTTATTTCAGTAGGTTAAAATATATATATATTTGAATGCATAGTGGTAGGTAAAAAATTTAGAATGTAAGGTATTGAATGCATGAGTATATTCAAATACACACACAGACACACACACACACACACACACACAAATACACTCAGCCCCAAATCGAGAACAGTTTAACTTTGCTTTATATCTCAGTTTTATACCCTGTGAGTTCATTTTCAAAGACAAACTGCTGGAGATATTCCTGGTAATTCTGAGTTCTTTACCAACAGAGAACTAAGAGATGGCAGTCACCTCAACCTTAAGCCTCTGCCCTTATACACTGATTCAGGGTGCACTGAGAGCACATTGGATTTTTACTGTTTACCTCTCTCCTTCACAAGCTGCACAAAGATTTTATTTAAATTGCACAGGCCTCTCAGTTCGATTGATGTTCCCAGCTAATACTGCTTGCCCAAAATTAAAGCAGCGGAAAGCAAGGAGCACACTCGAGTGGTGATAAAGGTTGCCCTTTAAATTTCAGCTAATGTGCTAAAGTTCAGGTATCTCAGGGACAGAGAGGGAAAAGATTTAGCAGAGAACTAACATCAAAAGTGCAGAAAAGGGCCTGTGCTTTAGCAACACGGATTAACTGCAAAGAAAAGTCCCTGAAGGAACAAACTCGCAAGAGGAGATGCTCGAGCTTCTGCCAAAGCTAAGAAAAGAAAAGGTTGCTGGAAGAGAGGGAGAGAGAAAAATAAAGGCCAGAACAATGCCAGAGCAATGCACTTACAACTCCAATGTAGCGCAGCAGGATATGTACTAAAACTGGAAATAAACAATGCCTTCCCCTTTGTAGGAGGAAACCAGGGAAAACAGAAATAAAGGGGATATTATTTCTAGGAGAAATGAAAATTGTGAATGACTACATACCTTTACAGAGAAACTGACTGAAAAGATGGGGAGGGAAGTAGTCCAGCCCAAGCATTTGGGAAAATATGCTATGTCATTCAGTATTGCCTGGGTGCTTTCATTGTAATTAACATTATATTCTATATGCTTTAATATTCAAATACCCTATGTCATCTATCATATGATTTCATTTTAGCTGATAATATTTCATTTGTTAAAATTGCAATTATAGTCTGTTTTGTGAGGTTGTTTGTCGCAACTATATTTTCTGACTCTAGAACACAAGATGGATATTGGTTTACCTTGCATCTGGTGAGACACTTGTGGTCTTACATGGGAAAACTTCATGGGTAGCTAATGGCTGCTCCCTATTAACAGGTGGCACGGAGCCTTCTGATCCCTTTGTCTTGCTTGGTCAATGTATTCTGAGCTCACATGGGCCAAATCTTCCATTTTCTTTTCAATCTTTTGCTCCTAGTCCTCAAGCTTTCCAGGGAAGCCTACTTCCTGATATCAACCTAGGACTTTTGTTTTCAAGCTTGGGTATGTTTTCAATTCATAGAATTTGATGTCAGTTGAGCAGATCATGACCAGTAAATGAAAACAAACAGAATAGAAAATATTAAAGTCTATCAGCTCTAGTATGGATAGGTAAACTGTGTATATATGTTGTGATGTGAGTGTATTGCTATTGGTCATAGGCAAATAATGTTGAAAGCTACCACCACAGAAGAACAGTTATCCATGAAATTAAAGTGGAATTATTCTAGAAGACTTTTTCATTTTATTTGGTAAGATATTTATTATTTAATGCACCATACAAATTACCCACGCGATATTTCAACAAATGTGCATATTGTGTAATGTGCACATCAGGGTAACCATCTATCTCCTCAAACATTTATCATTTCTTTTTGCTGAAAAAGTCTTTCTTCTAACTTTTTTGGAAATTTACTACTGTTACCCATAGTTGCCCCTACCCTGCAACAGAACACCAGACCTTATTTTTCCTACCTAGCGATAACTTAGTATCCTGGCTCAATCTTTCCCCACCTCTCCCTCCTTATCTACTTTCTGCAGACTTTAGGAGCAAATATTCTACTCTCAACTTCTATGAGGTCACCTTTTTTAAACCCCACACATGTGTGAGATCATGTGGTAACTGTTTTTCATGCCTGGCTCATTTCAGATAATATCTTCATCGTATTCAGATTTTCTACATTATACACTTTAAATCTACTTATTATCATAGTGTATGCTCCATATTAGAATAACCTGTTTGCCAAAGTAAATGCTTCCACTTTTATTCTTAATTTCTTTTTGTATTCTTTACGTCTAGACTCCAAAACCAATATTATCTGAGATCACTCAGTGGTTAGACTCTAGTAATCTTGGGCAGAAGCTTTAAATTCTGTATCTCGAATATAGCTGTTGAGCTATCCTATGGCTGATCTTCTCCACCTCTCCTCAGCAGTCTACCTTCTCTCTTTTGCCAGGAGTTTGCTGAGATTAGTTTCTAAGACACAGTCTTCTCTTTCCTAATATAATCCATCTCATCTTATTTTCTCAGGGACTGGAAGTTGCATTTTTAAAACTGTATTTTATTTGAGAGTCCAGTTAAAGAAAACAACCATGAACAGTGAAGAGATTGTATGATGCATACAAACTACCCTCAGTTCAGTCTATTTTCAGAAAACTTCCCTGACCTACACAATGCTGAACACATCAATACAAACAACTCTCAAGAAACTGCTGGTTTGTAACATAAGATCTTCTAATGTTCTAGAGAAAAGCTTCAACTGTCACTGAATTATTTGATATAGCATGATACAGCATATAAATAAAACCTTAGCCATGAGAATATTTATTTTCAAGTTTACTCTATTTTAGAGAAAACAGGCAAAGATGATGCTATGTTTTATAATATACTTTCACAAATATTATGTACATTTAAATATTTCCACTCCTTTGAAATACTCCTTACTTTGCAGAAGGATATCTGCTTTACTGCATTAATTTATAAAATAGATAAGGGAGTAGCTAGACCAGTGCTGTCCCAAAGAAACAACAGTGAGAGCACAGATGAGAAACACAGATGTAATTTCAACTACCAAACATTCTAGTATCCATATTTTAAAAAGTAATAGGGAACAGGTGGAATAAATTCTAAGAATATATTTTAACTTCAGATGTTCTCACGTAGTTGTATAAAAATGTAGTCAATAGGTAGTCAACATGTGGTCAATAAAAAAATTAGTAAGATTTAAAAAGTTTATCCTAAGTCATTAACATCCAACTCCTTTCAGTTAAAACTAGTCACTTTCAGGGCCGGGGATTTAGCTCAGTGGTTTTGTCACCTGGTGCGCAAGTGCAAGGACCCAAGTTCGATCCCCAGCACCCCCCCCCCCCAAAAAAACTAGTCATTTTCATTTTTAACTGTTAAAAAAGCCATTTGTGTCCAGTGGCTGCTATTCTGGAAAGCACAGATTTAGAAGTTATATATTCACATTTATAGGAGTGTTCACCATAAGTCCTTTAAGTCGATTGATTACTGGATGTGGCTAGGAAAACCCAGTGGCTGGACTGCTATGGTAGTCTGATTACAACAGAAAAACAAGATCACACAGTACAAACTATGGAGTTAAAAGAGAAATAGTTTTATTTCGCAATTAAAATGTGTTTTTCACAGAAAACATAAAAAAAAATTTTAATGGTAGCAAAGTTTTATTAAAGGTAGGGAAAGAAACAGGCTCTGCAGAGTGAGTTTGGGGCAAGTAAATGTAGGAAAAGAAGCACACCCTACAACATGAGAGCGGCCACCAGGGAAGAGAGAATACAGTGGCATAAGTGTAAAATTTCTGCGATTTCACAGAATTTCTCTAAAAGCTCTACAATATCCAGCTGTTTCAATAGCTCAACAAACTGAACAACTGCTAATAGCAGCATCTTGCCTGAATTTAAAATATGATCTAATTTTCAAAAGTTTGTTTCACATGCAAACTTGCACAGATATACTGTTTTTATAAAGAGAGATATAATAGCTTTTAACAAACATTTGAGAACTTGAAGGTACCTTCAAAATTCCACGTAAAGGAATGAAAGAAGAAACTCGTTGATTATTTTTATTTAGACTCAAGTTTTATTAGAGCAATCATTCCATGTCATTCCATTATCATACTACGTTGAAAATAACTTCAATTTTGCATCTGATTAAAAATGCAGTCTTGTAAATAAGTGATTCAGAGAAGTCCAATTATGTGAATATGAATGTTTATAATAGCTAAATATCTGCAATGGAAGTGAAGTAAACCTAAGCATTTTTTTACAGGGCTATGCAGCTAAACTTTTGGACAATGTTTTTATAATGTGCTTTCTGTTTGAAATAAATAATATAATATATTAACTCAGGTTAACATGTCATTTGGAGTACTAACTTTAGCATTTTATTTTTTTTATTTTTTATTTTTGTTTACCTTTAGCATTTTAGAAAATCAATATAAATCACATCTATGAGAAACATAATAGATTTATCAATAAGATGAAAATAATGTGTATCACTTCTAAAAATACAGAAATTGTTCACACATTTAATAATTCAGTATTAGGAAAAGGAAATATAAATGTTTAAAATACAGCATTTGTTACTGTATGAGTGATATACTTTTTAGATAATATTAAAAATTTATGACTGATTTAAAGTATAATGTTATAATATCAGGTTGTATGAATTTTATTGTACTTATTTTACTCTGATTCTATGGCTTGGTTGTGATTATTTCTTGCTTTCATTTTCCTGAATATTATAATAATAAGACCAATCTCTTCATCTGGCAAAAAAAAAATTACTTTTTTACCTTTATTTATCTTACAGGCATTCAATTTCAATAGCTTCATTGCTTTTGAGCTATATTCATTTGATTTTTCTTATATCACATACATTTTAGATGCCTGTCAAATTCAACTAATGGTCTTATGTAAATTCAACATAGGGTCAATGTTTCCATATTACACTAAGAAGCTAAAATACTTATATCTTAAAAACAGACTGTGATCTTTCTTTCTGAAAACAATGAGAAATTACTTTATTTAGATGTTTCCTTTAAGGCATTCCCTATCCATAGAAGATTATTCCAGCATAGTCCTGTCATTTGAAACTGCAAGTGTGATGCTAACCTTAGGGTACACCAAAATGCTTTTTTTTCGCTGGGCTTAAAAGAAATGCAATATTTTGATAAGATCTGGAAAGGCCTAAGGAAAAGTAATGCAAACACTAATCTACTCACCTTCCAGCCAGAGCAGGATAGAGATTTCCCCTTTCATTATCCTTGCAATACCATAATACTATTTTCAAGATGTTGTAAAAGTCTGATTTCCCCCCCAAGAATTATAAGGAAAGAAGTTAGGAAGAAGGAGACTATCTTTGGGATTCATATAAATGAAGATATTTCTAAAGACTTTAGGAAAATTAAACTTTTCAAGGTTAATTTTATGCAAATTTCATAACGTACTTACTGTATAAAAGGAATTCCAGCTATCCATATTGCAGTTCTTTTTCAGTAGGAGTTCTAAAATAACCATGTAGGCAACCCTCAAAGTCTAGCTATAAAAAATGTAGGGGAAATCTCAACACTGGAGGACTAGCCTCTGAGGAATATTAAAAACTAATTTTAAATATATAAATACTGATATCTTGCAAGGTGGAAAGGCAGTTATAATAATTTACACACATACTCACCCACATGAAAATAAAATTTTAAGTTTTTAAACCAGAAATCACCAAATAGTTATTGAAATTATAAAATCATAATAATTCCAAAATATCTTGGTGACAAGTGCAAGGAAAAGTTACTTTGCCACATTTGTCATTTGATCATTGTCTTGCGATGTCTTTATCATCTAAGCCAATATTAAACTGTGCAATTATTTAAAATACTGTGATTGGGATGGACCAGATTCCAAAACAAATAGGCAAACAAAGCAAAGGAGTTGACATTACTGGCTGACAGAATAGATAAATTACTAAAATAATGTGACTTGGACATCTAGCAACTAAGGCAAAGAAGATTATACTGGGTTAGTTTTCAATTTGCCCTAAGGTGGTACCAAAAATCTGCCCATAGAAACAAATGGTTCCCTAGAAATAATGTCACAGAGAGTTCTACATGGATCTGTGTGTACACATCAGTGAGTGTGGTAATATTTTAAATTATACATTAAAAAAACAGAGCCAGCAACAATGTTAAAATCCTCCTAGGAATAGAAGCTGTGAGTGTGCTGCTAATCTTAACTCAGTGAAGGGAAAGCTGTGATTCTGAGATGTGGTTCAGGCACTCTGCTTTCGGATGACTGGTCTAATTTAGCAAGAGAGAAGATGGAAAACTCAAACACTGGAGGGCAATTTATCATTTATCTGCATAGCCCAGAATTTGTGACATAAACAGCAGACACTTTATTTTTAAAAGGTGCGTATGAAGAGTTCTGTTTATTTACTGTTTACTTCACTACTGAATTTTCCAGTACATATGAAGAGTTTTAGAAACTGATGCTAAAAAGTGAGGAGTATTTTACTTTATACATAAATGTTTTAGAGGCATGATTATTCCACTTTGTATTAGTTTTAATATGATGTTAATTATATTTTATTATACAAGAAATATATGTATATTTATTGTAGAAATCCTAGAAAATGCAGGCAAACAAGAAAATAAATATTACATGCATTATCTGGAGATAACCAGCTATTTTTTTAAAAACATTTTTATTGTTACAGGGTTATTTATTCTAATGAATTTGGACTTATTTAGTCTAATCAACTTTAATTCACAGATTTCCATTCAAAGGGAAGGATGAGCTTGCTCTCTGGGCATTGTCTCTTCCTTCCTCACTCAGTTCAGTCTCAGTAGGTTCAGTCTTTAAAACTGTACTTAGTCAACTCTCTCCTTGATATCTGTCTGTCTCTCTAGCCTGAGGTCGACTGGAAATACGTGTATCTTCCTCCTGAGCAGATGGGGCTTCACGTACAGCTATAGGTCACTGCAAACATAGCAAATAGTAATGAGGGGATGATGCAAGGTGCCACAAATACGGCTTTAGCTTCCAGTCCAACAATAGCTGGACAGCAACACTTGCTGAATACCTAATACTTAAGACTGATAATCATAACTGAGTTCTCCACAACAAGACCTCTCAACATTTACTGACAGGAAGAACAAAAATGGTGGCATCTACATAGTCAGCAGTTCATGAGAGATGAAAAGCAGACAGTGCCATTGTTGCATCTGATTTTGCACCAGTGACACAGCTGAGGAAACTTGTGGCATCCTCACAGGTCTGGGAGACCCACAGCAACCCAAGGAATCCCTCTGAGCTGCTGGAAATGTGAAGAGGAATGGCAGGACCACCAGTGAGGACCCGGAGCACAGCCAAGGGTCTAGTGTTGAAATGATGTGCTCGCTATGGCAGCTGCCCAGGTGGGACTGAGCTGAAGATGGATGACAGCAGGTGCCTGGACAGCAGCTGTACAGCAGACGAGAGTGGGGTGATGGCAAGCCCAGGAGGAAGAGTGAATGCCTACGAATTTGCAAAAGCATAGCAGAAAGCCAGGCTGCACAGCTGCTACTGCTGCTGGGAAGCAACAGGAAGGCCCAACCTGAGAGAGGTGGCAGAGATGCAGGAATAGGGAAACCATACAATTAAAATCAGGAGGCAGGCTCTACACTTCTGCACGTGAACCACAAGATTGTAGGTGAGATGAGTCATTGTTTTGCACCATTATGAACATTTAATAATTACGTTCAGCCTCAGTTTTATTGTCTGAATGAACCAAGCTGTTCAGTGAAAAAAAAAAACAACTCAGGAGTTTAGTCTCTGGCTGATTGTAGAGCTGGTGGACTGGTTATTCATGGGAGGATCTGTGTCACTGTGTGGTGGAAAGAAGAGGAAAGATGTCTGCCATGATGCTGGGGAACGACAGGAGATGTGGCACTGAGGAGCAGCGATGGGCAGTTTTGAGGGCTCCGGAGCATGTGGCTTGTATTTGTGGGAGGCTATGAGACTGTGGCCATACACACTGAGAACCCATGCCCAGTAATCCAGCTCATTCCACAGGGGAAACAGGTGTCAGGGCCTCTTCCTGTTGCACCTCTCTGTAGTGCCCTGTGTATTGTTGGACTCAGAACAGAACCCCAGCACATGGTGCTTTGTTATGCTGAGTACTTTGGACTGAAGGACACTGGAAAGAACTCTGAAGCAGTTTCTTTCTCCCCTACCTTCTCTTATTCCCCATCCTTCCCCAATCAGGTCATAGAAACTAAGAATTCATCTTCACCAAGGCAGGTCACAGAAATAAGAATTTTTTCCCCAAAAGCCAGCCAATAACCCTAGAAATACTATTTTGACCTGATCTCTGCCAAGAACTGGCCACAAAGAAATCCTCTGATCTACCCCGTCCTATTGTAAATCATGGAACCCTCATTCCAGAGGGGCCCTGCTCTATACCCCAGAGAAAGAAACATCACATAGAGAGGCAGAGACAAATCCAGACAGGTCTTCATGGGTTTTCTTCTTCAGTCTGTTACCAGTGGGTCATATGCTTTTTGCCCAATCACATTTCTGTACTGCTTCCCCTTCTTCACTGAATCTAAGCACAAAAGTAGAGCATTCCCTGAGTCTACTTCTGAAGTCTCACGTCATATAAAACTTTGATTAGATAAATGTGTGATGTTTTTCTCTTGTTAGCTCATCTTTTATTAGAATAAAGTTGGCCATGACCCTTCTGACAGGGAGGAAAGCTGCCACGTGCCTCTCTGTGTATATAGCATCCATCAGTACAGCCAGTGTACACGGGAAGCTAGATCAGCAGAACACAAGTGCATCTTCTGCAATCCTTGGCAGACTCGGAAGAACTAAGAAGACTCTGAAGGGAACAGGAGGCCTCTGGTCTTGGAAGAAATGCCATAACTTATACATTACAGGGACTATGATTTCATTTGTACTAGTGAGGCCTAGAGCATTCTAGTTATACATAAAAATTCATAAAATTTTTCTAGATTATGGGTGTTCTGAGAAATTAATCATATAATATGCAAGTTAGGGCCTCTTCCTAACACAAGAAGTTGGTTTATATTTTTTCCAAGAAGCACTGTGCAAGAGACTTTACATGCATCTTTCTTTTAATTCTTGCAACAACCCACTTGCCAAGTTATTAATATCGAATGGCTCAGAAATAAATTTCAGAAACCTAATAATCCAACTTCTCACATCTGTATGTGATAGTTAGAACAAAAAGAGACTTACACATCTAAAGTTTCTCTACATGTTTGTTTTCCAACTTTGGAAAGTCTCAAATGGAAATGAGAGGAGAAGTAGTAGAGAAAACAATCAGGATGTGAATGTGCTTGGTTCCAAAAAGTACAGCTAATACATCTGCTGTCTTCATTACACAAACTAAAGAAATGCTACTATCCTGGAGGATGCCACATAGCTAGGGATCCCCTCCAGCTCTCTAGGCTGACTAACCTCAAGGATACAGCCTGTGCAAGAGCTCTGTGAGGATACCACAGCATTCTCTCTCATTTGTTTCTGGGTGATGGGACTGTGGCTCATCTTTATTTTCTTCATTGTTTTCCTAATTTTCCACAATAAATATGCTTTATTTCTAATCATAAAAGTAGTTAAGGGTTAGGTCTATTTTCAAATTTAATGCATCATTATAACGTGGAGATGATTTTATCATCATAGAGAAATGATAGCAAATGTGATTATATACAGGTAAATACACAAATGTGCCCACAGCAGAAGGGAAAGCAGCAACATATACTAAATGTCAGCTCATTTTGTCTTCTGTTTCCAGACAGACTTTTGACTGGAGCTGTGACATCAACTCTTCCCTGCATTTCTAGCATGCCAGCCTGGCCTGGAGATTTAAAATTTTCTATCACCTATAACTTGGGAATCAATTCTTAAATCTCTCCCTTTCTGATTCTCTGGAGAATGCTGAGACAACTTTCCCAATCCCCTCTCAAGAAAGAGCAAATGGCATTGGACACTTGATGTTCAGAAGTTCTTCCACCATAGTGAATTAGGCTGTTGCTCTTGCCTTGGTCCCTTGATCCCTGCACGCAAGATGGGAAACCAGACAGTGTCTAGAAACCTGAGGGGGTCAGCGGCGTGGGGTCAATGTTTCTGGCAAAGATTCAACAAGCCTTATGAATGAGTGAAAGAATGAGAATTTAAAGTGATATTACCAAATCTGGATTCCCAATGCCACATCGAGAAAGTTTTTGATTTCTTTTATAGTAGTTAATTGGATCCAATTACTTAAAAGTACTAACTACCTAAAGTATTAGTGACCTTATAAACCATATGCTTGTTATGTGGAGGCACTTCTGTCATTCAGCTACTTTTATTGATGCCATATGGTGAAATACTCTTCCAGTTGATGTATTACTTTCATAAATTATGATAAATATTTACGTAGAATCTATCCTTGTAAGGAATTCACTCCTAGGCTACAGTTTATGCATTTAAAAAAAAAAACTTTTTCCTTTGGTAATATTGCTGGTCTTAGAACTTCTCATTAGAAATGTATCCTGGGTTATTTCCTCATAGTGAATACTACTTATACAAAGAAAGCAGAATTGCAACTATTAAGAAAGAAAGGGCAGAAGTTCTTACTCATTGCATCCCTGTTTTGATCTTAATGCGAATTTTGCTCTTACCCAAGATTACTCATTTATACTAACTTGTCTTCTAAACCAAAGAGGTCAATAAATGAAAGCCAGGCATATTATAATAATAGATTATGATCACTAGACAGGAAGATTGGAAGGAATAGAAAGCATTCGAATCAGAGTAAAAAGCTTTCTTATAAAATAGGAAAATGGCTTACAATTTTACTTGTTTTAAGGTTTCAGAAAAGAAAGTACATTATTTTGAAACTCATTTCTGAATGATTTGCCTTTCTCCCCGGACACCTCACCCTACTACACTTCATAAGTCACGTGCTGTCTAGACCAGAGGAAAGGTCCACTCTGAAAAGATTACATTCACAGGGTCACTGGCAGGGAAGGTGAGGGCAGGAGCTTTCAGACTGGGGATGGCGCTTTGATTTATTTGGGCTGCAAATTTAGATTCTGACCAAGACTCTTCTACCTTCCTATGCAAAGAAAGAAAAACAACTTGAAATGCAATATAAATGAGTACAATAAATTAGTATAAAGGCAACTTACCTAACTGTACTTATATAATTCCAGGATAATTACTGTACTTTACAACCATCTCACAGCTCTGTTATAAACCCTATCCTAATTTTCTCAGCATTACAAACTTACCTACATCAAAACTTCATTGAATATTTATTAAATAATGAAAACACAAGAACTATAGTTCTATATTAACCAAGATTAAAAGACAAACCTTGATGACAACAAATAATGTTGAAATATTTAGTCATATTTATTTCATTGTTTATATCTTACTGCAAATAAACAGTTTCTAAAATGCATTTACTCTCACACCTTTCATATATGTCTTAATTTAAATCAAAGGTCAAATGCCAGTGGTGAGGATCAAAGCTTTATAATATAATAAACAAGAGTAGAAAAAAATCAAATGTCATTTGGCTTTTTTACTATTATGATTGTGGCAGTAGAAAAAATAAACTAAACTGAATTTTATATGCTGGTCAGCAGAGGAGGTTTTCATTGTTATAAAGTAGGCATGCATAGGAATAAGGACAAGTACAGTTCATAAAATGTCACTTCACAGTGACATATATGCTCACTCATTTCTTGTAGGTTTGGCTTTGTATGATTTCAGATTAAAAATATGGGTAATTCCACAGAGTGAAGTTCAGAAAGAGTAAGAACTGCAGACAAATGAGTTCTGAGGAAGATTGAGCTTTGTGTTAACGTACATCACTGTATACCAATCACACAGACCAGCAAGAGTCCTAAGTTCTCCATGTGACTTCTGCCCGCACTCGCTACCATTCTTAATGAGGTGCAGCTCGTTTTCAGTTATTTTTATGGACATGTAAATCTAGAAATCTCTCAAGAAGCACTTTCTTTATTCCATGTCAAAAGACTTAAACTGAACATGTACTATAGGAAACTTAAGACAAAACCTGAAAAAAAAAAAAAAAAACAACAGTGAAGAGTTCAGGTATCTCAATAGTTGAAGACTCTGAATAGGAAAAAACAAAGCCCGTACTACTCAAAGGGGGAAAAAAAGTAGTCAAAATAAGAGAAAAATGTACCAAATAACAAAAAGCCTTCAGAAAGCACAATTTTCCAGCCACACAATCATCCCAACCTTCTAATATTCCACATTCTTTCTCTTGTCTAATTTTTTATGCATGGAATAGGCTTTTCTCTTCTTTTCTACTTGGAATATTCCTACTCAATGTTTAAAACTCAGTTAAAATATGACCATGTTTGGGAATGTCTCTGACTTCTTAAAAAAGTTGCAACCTTGACTGAAATTGAACTACTTGCGCTGGCCTGTAGCTCTCAAAGTCTTTGTTCTTTGAGTTAGTTGGTCACCACCTCTGGTAGGAACTACAAACTACTCCTGAGATCATGAGCACTGTGGAGAGGGCCTAACACTTGCTTAATCCTCAATGAAGGAGAAAGAGGGGGGATAAACATTAGGTGCTGAAGGGTCAGGATACTAACCTGCTGGCCTGATAAACCAGACTCAACTTCCCTGGGGACAACTTCTGCAAAGAAATTGATGGCACTGGGTCACTGGAAGAGCAGGGTACTAAGAGGCATGTGTATTATAGATTATTATTACCTAAACGCTGTTTGTATTTGCTCTCATTTACTTATTTTGCAGTGCTGATGATCAAACCTAGGACCTTGTGCATGCTATTGAGCTACACCACCAGCCCATGCTTGTGTGATAATAATAAAACCTGAATTCATTGCTGGAATTTGCACAATTCTAGAGTTTTCAAATGATAAAAAAATAGGTATTGATTTCTAGGGCAAGAAGTAATAAGAAGCCCCATAGGATTTCTTTTCTAGCACATAAGGATTTTATCTTCTAAAATAAAGACAAAAGACATTGGCAGCCCCTTATGCTCAATTTACAAACATGGACACACCTAGACACAGCCTTAGGCTGTCCTTCACCTTTTTCTCCAAAGCTGACTAAACTTTGGAGGATCCAGATGCTAGAATGAAAGTCAAGCAGACGTTCAAGATCATCCATCATGTCAAAATACAATGAATGCTAACTGTACCAGGCAATGTACAGTCAGTATAACACAGGCTGGTGTAGGACAAGTCCACGCACAGTGTCACAGGTGTGTGGCACAGTGAAGGACCTACTGTCTCAGGAAGTCAAGACTGATGCTCCTAAAGCAGAGCCCTACAGTCAATTTTGGGATATTGAGCTCCCATGGAAGCTGGGGCTAGTGACTTGTGGGGGAGAATGGAACAGTCTATGACTCATAAGATCGGGCCGATAGTGAATCCAAAGGAGCAGGATCTGTGAGCAAGAATAATTCATGACTTTGAACACTGCCTAGAGAGTAAGGAATACTGTGTCTTGAACAAGGGAATAAGAAAAGCTTATTTGCATTTTATAGTAATAATTCTAAAAAATGGGGGTTGAAGAGGGTAGAAAATTGGAGCTATGAAGGAATTTTTTGAATATTTTCTAGTAGAAGAAGGCTAGTGACGGGGAGAACTAAGGTATTGGAGCACCACAGGAATGAGGAGGCAGGGCAGATTTAAGAACAGGTGTGAGAATTAGCACTGAACAGTAGATAGTGAAATAATAGGCACTTAAGCATTGGATTTCTCATGCCTGGCTTGGACGAGAGTATGAATGGTGCTCTGGCCCAAAGGTGGACAATGCAGGAAAAAGGGAGGCTCTGGAAATAGGCAAATGTTTCATTTTTTATAGCCCGAGTTTACATTGCCTCTGGGACACCTAGCTGGAGATGCCTATGATCAGTCAGAGTTTCTAATACAAGGAAGAGCAGTGTGACCTGGCAACCATGGACACCAGAATCACCAGCCTCTAGTGGCTACGTGCTGAGAGTAGAATGTGGAGGAAGAAAAGAGAGGTCATATACTTGCTTCAGGAGCAGAATATGCCCAGGTGAAGAAAGTATGAGCCGGCAAATGAAGATACCATAAGACTGGAACTTATTGAAAGAATAAATTCAACATCTTTCCAGCCTTAAGTTCAGTGGAATGATTCTGTAAGCTTCTTTTTATGACAATCTCAAACTGTGTGTGCATGTACGTGTGTGTGTACGTGTGTGTGCGTGGATGTGTGCACATGTGTTTTCCCCTTTCCCATAAGAAGATCTGGGCAAAGAGCAAAAGCTGATGATAGACATGAAAATATTTAGAAAAAAATTAAAATTGATCAATGAAATATAGTAATCATGAAGATCCTTTGAAGGAAATGGAATGTACTGTACAAATGTAAAGTAAAACTGCTTAAGTTTTAAGTCTTAGTATTTGGACATGGCAGAAAAGAGCCCTAATGCTAACTGAGAGAAATTAGGTTTCAGCATCAAGAACATTCTAAGCTTTTCTCTAAGTTGGCTGGTAGCTATAAAAAGCATTATGCCTCATCAGTGGTAGTGTCTTCTTTAAAAATAAAAACAGTTGTTTTGTTTTTCCACGTCAACTATTTTTACACACACTATGTTTCAAAGAAACTGCAATAACTTTTTTTTTTTGGTACTGCGGATTGAACTCGGAACCTTGCACTTGTGAGGCAGGTGCCAGAACCACTGAGCTAAAGCCCCCGCCCAGAAACTGCAGTAACTTTTAAAGCTAAGTTTCCTAATTTTTCCTTTAAAGTCACCCTGTTCCTCTTGACTCTATCAAATGAACACACTTTTACATCTGACAATTTTATTTCTGTTTCTATGGACATTAAAACCCATAAAACAAGCAAAACATTGACTCATTGACACATATTATTAGGTATGAATACTGGTTGTACACAGCCAGAAGTTAAACAGAATTTTGATATTTTAGGAAGATTTATTGTGAGCTGTAGAAATAGGCAGTATGTTGGGAAATTTGATACCTGGTAGTCATGACTCAATGTATGATTGTAATTCCTTCACAGTGGTAACTAGTATTTCAATCTTCACATGTTTAAATGAAGAAAACTCAATCCAGGATGTGTATCAAAATCACCTTGTAGACCTTAAAATTATAGATATTCCACAAACTTGAACTTCCTAATGCCAAACAAGTATTCTTACTTCCTGAAAATTTCAACACATACCAGCCCGGCCCGTTCTGAACTTTTGTAATGTCCTGTGCATTGCTAATTACCTTTCTTAGCCAAGGGGATAATTTTACCTATAAAACTCTACCAGGGATCTTGCTCTTTTTCTTTTAATTCCTTACTGTCTGTTACTGAGAAATTAGACTCAACATATATACTGGTTGACTGGTGCAATCATTTTTAAAAGTTTTATTAAAATTAAATTAAGCTGTATAATGATATAGCACTAGAATATTAGTTTTGGAGAAAAAAATCATTCAGCATACTGAATTGTTGATAAACATATTCAAACTGTTTGATGCTTTCATCTATTTTTTATAATTTAGTGCAAGAAGAAATTTTGCAGATGTATGAAAAAGATTTTTTAATAGTTGTTATGTGCACTGAAGTAAATATATTATTAGCAGGAGGCCTAATTTACATTTCAGATCAGAAAAAGCTGGTAGCAGAACTTTCATATGCTGATGAGATTCAACTATTAGATCTGAATATTTCTTCTAATTCTATATGAACTTTATGAACATGTAAAAACCTTTAATGTTTTTTTAGGACCACTTGACCTAAATGGAAATGATTTCTAAGGTAAAGTTACTTTAGAAAGTGACAGAATATTTGAAAGAATTTGTCTCATGAATAAAATATTACAACTTGGTAGAGTTTTAGAGATAGGATACTACGGGGGGAAAAGGTAGCCTTTGCTTTTATAGAGCTTTCCTTTTATCTTAAGAAATATTTTGTTCTTCATTCTCAAGGGGCACAATTGACACAGATTACTTAGCAATGGCATAAAGCCTGGCATGGTCCAGATGTGATAATGGAATCATCAATGGTGTTATGATGTACTTAGGTCCTGATGATGGCATTTGCAAGTGTAACTATGATCCAGGAAAAATCCTCTTTACAAGTCTGGAAGGGTTAAGAGATTTCTTTAATACAGCAAATTATAAGGTGAAGAAAAAGGAGGATGAGGTTAAGAGAGACGATCTTAAAGTTTCTAGATATTTTTAATGTGCAAAACCTATCACTTTGTTATGTTTAATCCATGCATGGACAATTATGATGCAAATGGTACTAAGATTCTTCAAATATACACACCACACCCACCTACGCGTGCACACACACACACACACACACACACACACACACGCACCTTACTGCCTCTAAATTAGGAAAGACAGAGGTTTTTTTCGCTCTACCTTCAACCATGCTGGATATTGTAATCTTTTTTTTTCAGTTTTCCCAGTCTGATAACTGATACTTTGAATCTGCCTGGTCATTACCATGAAGTATTTTAAAAAATATATTTCTATTACTATTCAGTGTTTTCTGACATCAGCATTAGGTAATTGCGTTGTTTGCATATTAGAGGCATTAACTTTATCATTCATGATTCAAATAGATCTTTGCAGACATATTTCCAGGTTTATTCTCTGCTTATAATTACTGTTCCATAAAAAGCATATATTAGAAACTAGTCCCTGATGCAACACTGTTGAAATGTGTGACCTAATGAAAAGTACTTAGGTCATCAGGGTAGAATAAATGAATTGAAGGAATTATAATGGAAGTGGGTTCATTTTTGCTACAGTAGGTTCCTTACACAGCAAATAGTTTGGCCCCCTTTCTCTCTCTCTCTTAGTTTCTCTCTGCTCTTGTTACAGAATTACACAAGAACTTTCTTGCTATATTCTGGCTCCTTTATCTTGGACTTCTCAATCTTCAGAACCATGAGCCGATACATGTGTGTTCATTATAAGTTACTCAGTGATGGTTAACTCAACACATACTGTACTAAGACAGTTTCCCAATTTGCAAATTCGTTTTTTTTATTTTCACAACTTTATTTCAACATAACTATGCTTACGGAAATATACTCATATTGGTTAAGAGAATGGAATTTAACTTTTCCTACACAATTTCAACCAAAAAGTTGGTACATGGTTTAAGATTTTAAAAAGGATTTGTAATCTGGTTTATTTGTATCTATTGCAAATGTATAAAAGATCTATCAAATACTGCTAAAGAAGGCAGCAAAAATCTTGAGAAATATACCTTTAGTTTGCCTCAGAATGCAAATTAGTTTCTAATGGTACTTAAGGCCTCTGCTTAAAGGAGATGAAACATCATAGCCTCTATTTTCTTCTACTACTTTAATCTTATTGTTTTTGAGTGCTGTATTTCAGTTTAGGTCTTGAATCTGTCTGGAATTTAATTTTATATATAGATTTAAATAGAAATATAAATATGGACTTGTTAACATAAAATGATTTGAAATATTTCATTATAAACATGCACATCGATATGGTAAATCACATTCTGTATAACAATTTTTAGGAAGAGAAAATGAATAGCAGTCCTTATTTGCAGAATATACAGTGTGAAATATAAAAAATAAAATATGAATCTAACATCTCTTGGCAAATTCTTCCTTAAAAGTAAATTTCAGAATATTTGCCGCTTAAGCATTCATATACAAGCACATGCACTCTTTTGATGCAAACACCCACCTAAAGGCTTTAAAAATCAAGTATGAAAATATTCTTGGATCTTGGATTATTTGGCTTTTAACATCATCTAAAGCACTGTTTTTTCCTATTTATAAAGACAAGCAAATCATGTTTTTGTTTCTAGCACTTAATTTGGAATTTAAGATTGCTTCAGGGTCTCACCTTTGACACTGTCTCCTGGGATCCTGCTTCTGGCATTGTAATCTAATCCACAAATGATTCACTTTATGAAACTGTTGGTGCTGAAAGGAGACGTTTTTTTCTTTTATAAATATAAATACTATTATATACAAGAAGGCAGAACTATAAATCTTCAAGTCTCAGGTTCCTCTTCTGACATGTGAGGATGCCAGTGTGACCAAACAAGGCAAGGAACAAATTATATGAAAGGATCCAGGAGAGAAGGAGCCCAGTACAAGGTGGTTCATAATAGTCAGACAAAAAATAGTAATCTTTTCATTTTTCTATTCCTTGGAAAAATATGTATTACCCATTAGTCAGGGATAGTCTTTAATGCTAGCTTAATGAAAGATAAGCTGAAAAATGATCTCAATATTAGAAATAGCATGAACTTTTACACAGAAAATTATCTTTTAAATGTCATAAGGATGTTATTAGAAAACAATAATATGTTCAACACAATAGCAGGAATTAAACGGCTAGAATTATAAAGGCACGATTTCAGATTCAATCACTTAATAATTACAGGTACTATCTAATCCTTAGTTGTTGTTTCCTGTATAAGGTGGGCATAATAGCAATAATCTCATAGAAATACTGGATAGATTAAATAATGTCCATAAAACAATTACCCCAATGCTTGTCACATTATAAACTCTTAACATATGTAGAATAACATGACTTGTAGTTGATCAATGGTATTTCATATGTAACTAAAAGTAGATTTCTAAAGTATTATGGTAAGACCGTTCAGGAAGAAATGTGATATTGAAAGACCATAGTTAAATTCCTGAACATTGTTAACACTGCTATGACCTAATACAAAGAGACGTTTAAAATAAAAACATAACAAAAGCCCTTCCTTGAGAAGGATCTTATTACCTCTGGCTTTTACTACATCTTCTAAGCTTTACTCATTAAATATTAGTGCAATGGAAGGACGTTTGTATCCCCTTAAAATTCCTACGTTAAATGGATGTTAAAGCCTCAATCTCTTATGTGATACCATTTGGAGATGGCAACTTTGAGGGGTAATTAGGTTTAGATCAAATCATGAGAGTGTGGTACTTATAAGTTGCTATAAAGAGAGAAAGAAGGATCTCAGGCTGACCACACATCGAGAAAAGACCAGGTGGGGATACAAGAAAAAGGTCATCAACTACAAGCCAGGAAGGAAGCCCTAAC
The DNA here is from genome assembly GCF_053883595.1 of Heterocephalus glaber. Taxonomy (NCBI): domain Eukaryota; kingdom Metazoa; phylum Chordata; class Mammalia; order Rodentia; family Bathyergidae; genus Heterocephalus; species Heterocephalus glaber. Next base: position 10,050,801 of record NW_028258444.1, on the reverse strand, counting down.
CAGAGCCCAACTCTGCTGCCACCCTGACCTCCGGATTCATGAATAAAACGTAGGTACCCTTTGTTTATGGAACCCAATCTATAGTATTTGCTATGGTAGCCCAAGAAGACTGATAGAAATTTGTTATGAGAAGTGGGGTGTTTCTGTAACAAATACTGAAAAAAATGTTGAAATATCTTTGCAACTTGGTAATAGATATAACCTATAAAAATATTTTAAGTGCATACTAATAACAAAACCTAACATGGTAGCCCTTGGTGCCCTGTGCTGATGGAGGAAGAGCCCAAGCTAGGTGCCCGATGAGGATGGAGGCTTTCCCCGGTGCCTATGCAGACAGAGGAGGAGCCCAAACCTGGGCAGTGCTTGCCCCAGGCTGACTCTGTGCCTTGTGATTATGCCCCTAGATGCAGCTACCCACGAATTCAAAGCCCATTAGTGTTTTGCTTCCCCTTGAGAATGAGCAACAGAGGCACAAACCAACCTACCAACCTGATTGTGAATGAGCCCAATGACCTGAGAGAGAAAGCAAGCCTGAGAGAGCAGACAGCTCCAGGGAGAAATAATAGATCTGGCTCGCAGCATTGGTACCAAGAAAGCCCAGGGGGAAAATCATGATTTACTTGTTTTCAACACTGCAGATACTGGAAAGAAACCACTCATTCAAAAGCACAGAGAACTTTTTTTAATGGACTCATTTATTTTTTTCTCTTGCTTTTTCCATCATTGGTTCTTTGGGCTTAGTATGTCTGACTATCTTTCTCTCTCTTGCTTTTTTTCCTTCCTTTCAATTTTTTTTCTTATTTTTTTTCTCCTTTACTCTTTATTTTTTTCGGTTACTATTATCTAATACTATTAATTTCCTTTTACTCAATAATAGGATTTCATATTCCACTTCTTCTTTCACCTTCCCATTTTCCATTGACTAATAATTCAAATTTTACTTTTCTCATTCTCTGGTTCCCCCATTTTTAATAGTACAAGCAGTTTTATGAATCTTTACATAGTTAACTCTATGCTATTAGTGTTGAATACTGTTCTATTGTTAGTGGAGGTAAAGTTGTTCAATTTAGTAGATATTTACTGTAGGTCAATATTTGATTTGCCTTGATTTGTTTATTCTGTAATTATAGATCACTTTTCTAGGGCTAAGGGCAGCACATTATTTGTTCTCTAAGTATGTCAGTATCCCATTTTTCTTTGATGCTATTATAGTTGCTGATTTTATTACTATAGCCAAGGTGATTTAGTTATTGCTGTAAATTGACTTTCTCTGAATGCCAGTATCAGGACTGCCTTTCTGTCATTAACATTACTATGGCCCATTCCCAGAAAATGCAGTATTGGGCCAAATACAATGTAGCCTCCCTACCCAAATTAATTGAGGTGGTTGAATCCTGGGACAGAGGAAAAAAGCTATAGTTAGTCATACCCAGAGGGCATCACTGAAAAGCAGACATTAACTAGAGAGGTCTAGCAACAAAAGCCTTCCACTATAATCAATCACTGGCCTCAACACACACACACACACACACACACACACACACACACACACAAATAGAAACATGAAAAGACAATGCAACAAAATGCCTTCCCAAACTTCCAACTTGTGCAAAGTTAATCCATGGGGCATGTAGAGGAGAGAAAATCAAAAGTCTCACAGCAAAATTATTTGAAAGGATAATAGAGATAAAAAATAGACCAATAAAGTGCTTGATGAATATAAAAAAGATATAACAGATAATGAACCTAATAAAACAATCAGTGAGTCTATGGAAGACACTAATGAAAAGCATGCTGAGATAAATAAAATTATATGAGAAGTATATGAATTCCCAGTACAGAAAAGAATCAGAGTTCACAAAAGGGAACCAAACAGAAATTCGCGAGATTGAAAATTCTATCAAAGGTATAGGGAGCAGATATGACCAGTGTAAGGACACAGCATCAGAACTAGAAGACAAGGTGGGTGTCAGTGGCCAATTAATGAGAAATACCTTAAAAACAACAAGCAAACATGCAATATGGATCCAGAGCTGACAGATGACACACAGAAACTAATCGAAGATTGATTGGAATTAGTACAAAATCAGAAGACAGAACAAATGACATAAAAAAGCCTATTTACAGAAATAATAGCAGAAAACGTTCCAAATATGGGAAAAGAATTTAATATACAAACTAGTGAGGCACACAGAACACCAAATAACCACAATTAAAAAAGAACTTCCCCACTATACATCATACTCAAAATTCTAGAAGTCCAACACAAGAACAGTATCTTAAAAGCTATTAGAGAAACACAATGAATTACTTATAAACATAAACCTATTAGAATTACAGAAGACTTCTCATCACAAAACTCCAAGGCCAGGAGAGCTCGAGTGAAGTGTTTCAAGCTCTAAAAAAGAAACAACTTGCAATCTAGGCTGATATATCCTGCAAAACTAACTTTCAAAAATAATGAAGAAATAAAACATTTGCATGATAAAGAGCACCTAAAGAAATTCATGATCAGCAAATCAGCAATTCAAAAATTTCCCTAGGATGGGCCAGGGATTTAGCTCAGTGGTTCTGGCACCTGCCTTGCAAGCACAAGGTCCCAAGTTCGATCCTGGTACCAAATACCCCCCAAAACAAAATAACAAAACCTTTTCACTCAAGTGCAAGGTCCCGAGTTTGATCCCCGGTACCAGAAAAAAAAAAAATTTCCCTAGGATATCCTAGAAAGAAATGAATAATGAAGCTAAACAATGCCAAAAGATCCAAAAGAATCTACTAGATAGGGTGGGCAGTTAAGTAAAAGGCAAGGAAAGAAAATCAGCAACAGGAAAACAATGCAATGACAGGAATAAATCAATACTTTGCAGTAATAACTCCCAATGTGAATGATCTCAATTCCCTAATCAAAAAATGCAAATTGGCAAAATGGATCAAAACAAAATCTGATGGTATATTGTATACAAGAAACACTTAACACCCCAATAAACTCATACACTAAAAATCAAAGGATAGAAAACAATATTCCAAGCAAAGAAACCCAAAAACAAGCAGAAGTAGCTTGTTTATTGTTGTAAGCAGCTAATTTGGGGGGATAATGCTATATAAAACAATAGATGCCTAATATGGTGCACACATACACACTCACGCATGCACACACCACACACGTGTACAATCTCACATACAAGAAAATAAAAGATCTAATGGCAATACTTCTCAAACTCTTTAATGAAATTGAAAGGGAAAGAGTACTCCCAAAGTCATTCAGAGAATCTAACGTTACCCTAATTCCAAAACCAAAAAAGGACCCAATCAAAAAAGTGAATTACAGGCCAACCCCTTCAATGACCATAGATATAAAAATCCTCAACAAAATACTGGCAAAGGCAACACAAGAAATCATGAAAAAAATCATACATCTTGACCAACTAGTCTTCATTTCAGGGATGCAGGGATGGTTCAACATTTGCAAATCCATAAATGTAATACATCAGACCAACAGTAGCAAAGACAAAAATCACATGATCATCTCAATAGATGCACAAAAGGCCTTTGACAAATTCAACATCCATTCATGATAAAAAAAAAACCCTGACAAAATAGATATGGAAGGATCTTATTTCTTTTGATCAAAGCCTTTTATGACAAACCTTCTACCGATACATGAAATGGGGAAAAAAGCTAAATGAAAAATTTCAGCTTATCCACACTGCAAAAACTGAGAAAGCATTCAGTATGTGACAGACTCACCATTAGTTAGAAAGACTAGTACGGGTGTGAAGCACACAAATAAGCAGCCACACCAGTGCATATACCACCAGTTTGAACTGAAGGGGATGAACACAGGACTGAATAAAGGAAGGCTGTCAATTTTCTTAGATGCTCCAGGACACGACAGTAAAGTGTTCTGCTTCAAACTTATGCTATTCTTCAAGAAAATAGAAAACTGGCTCCAAAGCATTCGGAAATCACCAGGGCCAACAACTCTGCCAGTTTTTGACCAGAGCCATGGAAGTGCAACCTTTACCCAGCAAAACCATCTCTTGAGGAGTGGCTCGGTGAATTATGGAGATGATCTTGCTACCTCAGTGGGCCTAAAATGCAAAGTACTGAATCAAATGTGATTACTATTCAGTCTAAAGACCTCATGGGATTGGTCGTGTTAATGGCACACCTTTCTCCCTTTGGGAATGGGAATGTTTATCCTATGCCTGCCATAGCATTGCATTTCAAAAACACATAATTTACTGCTTTCATAGGTTTACAGCTAGAGAGAAATTTTGCCTCAGGATGAATCATATTTTGACTCTCAACCATATCTAATTTAGACGACATTTAGATGAGACTTTAGATTTCAATTTTAAAGTTGATGCTGGAATGAGTTAAGAAGTTTGAGGCTGTTAGTGTGGAATGACTGTGTTTTGTTTGTGAATGTTTGACATGAATTTGGGGGTTGCAAGGGCAGAATACTATGTATTTATTGTTTGTGCCCCCTCTAAATTCATATGTTGGCCACTCAATCCCCCATGTGATAATATTTGGAAGTGGTGGTTCTTGGAGGTAAGCAAGGATAGATGAGGTCTTGAGAGGAGAGCCTTCATGATAGTATTGGTGCCCTTATAAAAGGGGAAGAGACTACAGCCCTCTCCTTGCTACTGTATGAGAACAAAGGTGCAAGGCAGCCCTCTTCAGATACGAAATCTGCTGGCACCTTGACCTTGGAGTTTCCTAACTCCAAAACTGTGAAAAATAAATGTTTATTGTTTAGTCCATATAGGGGGTTTTATTATGGCAACTTGAGCTGAATAGGGCAAATAGCTAATACCTAATGGTGCTATTTTTGTAGGTCAAGTGATAACTGTGTTTTACGCCACTTATTTTTCCAGGTCTTCCAAAATTTGTTCACTATCTCTGCTTTACTTATGTTATCTGCTATGCTTTGGATATGGTGTGAGTGTATCACCCAAGGTCTAATACATTGGAAGCTTGGTTCCCAGTGTGGTGATGAAATGAATGAAGTGGTAGGGAACCTTCAAGATGGTGGATCACTGTGGGAGCTGTCCCTGGGGGCATGGCCTCAGAGGGATTAACTTAGATCTTCTTCAGGGACTCTGAGTTAGGAGTCAGTTCTTGAGATAGAATTGTTATAGAAGAGCAATCCTTGTCACATCCTGGCCACCCTACCTGTTTTGCCTTATGGTCTCTCCAGCTTGTAAACATTCCTGTCAGGATGCCATCTGCCATTGGGTCCTCACCTAAAACAGAACTCTAATATTGTGATAAATTTTTCTTTGTAAGTCACTGAACCTCAGGAATTTTGTCATATTAATGACACTGAACTAACACAGCATCCTTTCCGGTTCCCAATGCGGCACAACCTTTTTATTTTACATGTAATAGTAGTTTAGCATGTACCATTTTCCTCAGGTACCTTGAACAGAAAGTGAAATGCAGAGTGGTCTTTCTAAAACACAAAATTTATCATGACTGTTTCCATGACAACGTCTAACCTCGCAGTTTATGACATAGTCCCCACATTTTCCCAACTTCTTGCCTCCTAGGTTGTTTTGAGACATCCAAATGGACCATGTTGTTTCAACTCCTTCGCCTTTCAATATGCTGTTCTCATTTGTCTGCAATGCCTGCTATACTCATCAAACTACTAGTCAAAGTCTCATATTTCAAGTCTTAACTACATGCTATACTGATGCAGTATGTTATGAAAAACGCAGTGAGGATGTTTATGAAGGAAAGTCAGGCAGTCTATCTAGCAATTTTCTCTTTTTCTTATTGCACTCACTACTCTCTACAGAAATTATTTGCTTGCGTTTCTTTCTTATCCATTGATGCGCTTAAGGTTACTTAGGAAAGGAACCCTATCCTTTTCATTTTTATTGTTCTGACATTTAGCAGAATATTTCTAAAGCATGTTTTCTCAGTGGAGTGAATATCAGGTGGCAAAGCCTGATTCTGTGGAAGATGATGAAAAGTCTCAGCTCTTACTCTCGTCTGTGGCTCTCCAAAGGCCAAGAGCACAGAATAGACGTGTCATATATCGGAGGTTCTGAAATGTACTGGGAAGACAGTGACAAGGCTTCTTGGGTGGAGTCATAATGAAAAAAACCCAAAAAACTTGATGAGCATTTCTCTGAAATAAGCATCCAATTAAGGTTTATTTTTAATTTTTAGCAAATACTTTTAAAAAGGAAGAAATTAGTTATTATTTGGGCCACCTCCTAAGTCACTTAACTTCTTTTGATCTAATATTTTTCATACAAGATTGGTGAAAAATAAAATATATAATATTGAACTACTTTGAGTCTTAAAGGAGACAGTAAGTGTCATGGGCTTTATATGCTTCCACCGTCTTATGAAAATAAACATAGTCATGTTTAGATCTCACAGCAGAATGACTTTCCTCACCTTCTGCACTCAGTAAAATCTCATTTTTCCCTTAGGACAGAACTTGTTTTGTGTGAAGTTGTTTCCTGACTTCATAAGAGAAAACTGCACTACTGTGTGTGCCTGTGCTCTAGTATCTAATGTCTGTGACCCTGACCTAGGGTGTGATATTTTGGAGACCTGAGTCTGTGTCTTGTTCATACTGGGTACCAAAATGAGAATTCGGTGAATTATAAATGTGGAGGTCTGGTACTCGCATATTTGTGAGACATAGACCCCTCTAGACTTCATATGACTGCTACTCGGAGTAACAGTGAAGATCCTGTCACCTAACATATTCAGAACTCCAAGATTACTCAGACTTTAGCCAATCTGGAAAAACAAATGCACTTTCTTAAAGGAAAACTGCTTTTGGTAGACATGTGATACCCTAGGTGAATGCTACAGCTCTGCAATCATCTTTTAAATCAAAGGCTCATGTACTGCCAGTATTAGCATTATTTTCAAGTAAAATTGCTGATAGGTAGCTAGCTAAAACTCACACAACATTTAAGTAATAATATATTAAATGATTAGCTCAACCAAACCTGTGGAAATCTAGTAGCATGTGAGGTTTCTAGAGGAAACATGTGTGTTCTTCAATGTTTTCATTGTAAGCACTCTTTTCATAAATGGACATATGTAGCTTTTGTTTTATATTGAGGTATAAACATTTCAGAATCTGGTTCACGGATAAGGAGAACTTCAGGGAAGCCTGTAGGCATACATGAGCCAGACTGGACATGACTGTGATCAAATCACAGGACAGCAGGGAATCACCCTGAGGCCGTCAGCACATAGGACTCTGGAGACTTTTCCCTAAAACATTCTCCTTTGTAATTATGCTGCATCCTCTTTTGCCAAGGGCATGTTGTGACTGGTAGTTTTGCTGATTTATTGGCCAATACTGACAATGTTATGAAAATGCACAACTTGAAGCAATAATTGTAACTGCTGTGGAGGTCTCCCTGAAGACTGTCTTTATTCTGCCATGAGTTCATGTGCTTCCAGAGGGTAATTCTTCAGATCTCTACAGGCTTCTCATAAAATTTTCCTTAAACTGTTATAGAATCAGGTTCACTATCTTCAAAGAAAGCTGATACGTTTATGTGTTCCAGCAAACTGACTCCATGAGTACAAGGGCTAATAGTATGATTAAATACGGTAGCTTTTAGATTCCTAACAAACAAATGTATATATATATATATATAATGATGATCCCTATCAATAAGCTTGGACCAATCATGAAATCAGACCAGGTCTAAAATAGCCTCTTCTCAAGGACAAATATTCATTGTATCTCAACATGTGACTTATCCTTTAGGACACACATGTAGGTTGACTTGGATCACCTACATTTGATATCATCCAATATAGATTGGAGAAAGACTATAAAGTGAAGAGTTGATAAACCAAGAGTTATAAAAGTCTTTATTACAGATAATATTGTCACAAGACTATGATAGGCACTAATTAAAAGAAAAACTTTTAACAACAAGAAAATTTCTTCCAAATCTATCTACGAAAGCACGAATGAAAAAGATTAACTTTCTTTAATGATTATGAACCTGATTCTATAGCAAATTAAGGGAAAATTTTATTAGGGGTATATAGAAATTTTGTGGCTCTCAAAGCAGCTTTACATCTTTAATCCTTTACATCCTTTATTTTTTAAAAAAACTACAAAAATCATCCTCAAAATATCACTTAATGTGTGGTTTAACTGGAATAAGCACCAGTTTGGTTGGTTATATTTTGGTGAACAAAAAGTATAAGAAACAACAAAATTAATATTGACTATCTTTTGGAATAGACAATTTTATTTTAAAATAAAATGAAATACATAATAAGAAATGCATAATAATATGTTGCACACAAATTGCTCACTGATTTTTAAGATAAAATAAGAAACTTCAAAGAGATGCCATGCTTGAAGTCAGTTTAAATATTCTGAAAAAGATTTAGATATATGTCCACAAGTACATAGATACACAAACATATATACAAATCACACACATATATACACAAATACACATATGTGTAAAATATTCTATAAATTTCATAATTGAAAAGAGGAGAAAATGTTTTAGAACAAATACTGAACTGTGAAACTTGGTGCTGCACATTTTAAATATAGTACAGCAAATAATGCACCCAAAGTTTAAAGTTAATAGGTCACTTTTGGAGAAAAGCCATGGAAGATTCAAAGAGGTAAAACTGGCTGTTTGACACAACCTGAACAATAACTAAACATTTTATTTCCAACCTAGGATTGTGAAATTCAAACAAATCCTGCATTCTCTTGACCCACATTGTGTTGTCTGATTTGTAATACCTAAATTCTGCTAACCATCTTGTTTTCTTTTGTTATGCTGCAGTGAAAAGAAGAGTTTGATAACCATCACTCATAAAATAGCTGTTGCATTTAGCTTTATCTTTTGTTTTGGTTATAATTTATACTATGAATGAATAAAATAAGCCCTTGAATTAATTGAGATATAGAAACTTCTAAATGATGTACAGAAAGGGAGAGAACTACCCCAATAAACATCCCAATAATGTGGTTTCACTTTTCTCTAAGGATGATATCCTTAAAACTTATTTTTATATCATTGTATCTTATATAAAAATCATAAAGTCTATTCATATTTTACTTGTACCATACCTAAAATAGAAGCAACAATTCTCATCAAGACAATACTACAGTATTCCACTGGAGTGCTCGCTTCGGCAGCACATATACAGTATTCCACTTGTATACAGAAGAACAAAGGGATTTTTCAAACACTAAAATTTGAGAAAAGCTAAATATATTAAATACAAAACAGTAGAAAACCTAAACACGGTACCTAGAAAGCAAGATGGCGTATTGAGATGGATATGATGCCTGTCTGTATTTCCTTTCTCATAATTTCTACCTCCTCTCCTCCCCCTGCTTGAAAGAAAACACATAGCCAAATATTCCCAATAACCTCACGGATGTATGAGTTTAGGAAATATTTTCCAGTAATCATCTATAAGCTAATAACTGTCAAAGGTCAGTGATGATATCAAAAATAAGATCAACACTTAGAACTGGAAACAAAAATAATCTATACTGATAAGAATTCCTCTTGCACATAATACAATACTTTCAAAATAACAACAACCTCTTTCACCTTGCCCATGTTCCTGTAGATAAACAGAAGCCATGACACAGAACTCCTGTTTTGATAACCTTGTTCTCTTGAGTTCACTGTCATTTCAAGTTCTGGGTCTGGAAAGACAATTTTTTTTCCCCTGAAGCTTTCAATAAAGCACAGTCTTAGAAGATATAATAGCTCTGAAGGATCACAAAGTTATACTGCAGAACTACGTGAAGTTTTCATAATGATCTCTGTGTGTAGCTGACCAGTGTGTGAAAGGCCCTAGGGATGGTTGACAAATGTGTTATGGATATAAGAGGGAGAACTCTTGAGGCTGTTATTTCCATAACGTACAAATATCCTGAGGCTACAGGAATATCTTTATTAGAAGTCATTTCTCCAAGAAGAGATAATGATCATAGAGGAAAAAATAAAACCTATGTATTATGAAATATTCCTAATACATGTTTGATTTTAATTGAGGGTATTTTGGGGTGTGCCAGATAACTTATTGAACCATTTCACATAAATATTATATGCATATATGTTATGTGTGTGTGTGTGTGCAATACCAAGTGAAATTATTGAGTTAATTCTTGCTACATTTCAAACATCATTAAGCTGTAATTCAGGAAAATTGTCAATTTTGGTACTAAATTTATCAGACTTTATGACTTTAGGTTACCATTTTACCATATGTATCTTTGTTTCTTAAAACAAGCATGTATGATTACAAGTTTATTTATTTCAAAAGGTTTTAGAAAGCCAAAGAAAATATGTATTAAAACAGTGGTTAAAAGCTCTACATAAAAGCAATGTAGCTTTATTACATAATATTTCCTTTTTAGGATATAGTACTCTCTAATGTATAATATTATAACATATAACAATAATATAAGATGCTATATAAAATATGATACAAATAAGTAAGTACATAAATTAATAAATATTATAAGCTTCTTCATAGTATACTGGTAGAAGTGGCTCAGATACGAAAATAGAGCAGTAAAGACAGATGTACAAAGTCCATTTTTAATAGGATATAGTGATATATACCTATTTTTGAAAGATATTTGTTCTTCAAAGCATAGAATTATATTATCTATCAAATATTGCCATTGCTGTATAGAGATGAAAAATACATTGTACAGATCTCAATATATCAATATGCTTAAATGGCTTTTAGTGACCAAATTTCTGAATCTGTTAATTGTACAACACAAATACACAGTGAAATGTGCTTTGAAAACTAACTCAATTTTAAAAACACAAAAGTATAGTAGGATTATTTACAGCTGATTTCCAACAAGGTTAAATTGAAATAATTTTAATACCTAAATAACTAGTTGGAAAGTTGTATTCCTTAAGAACCAGTATTTGAAAGGGTACAGCAATTCTATCTATGAATAATACTGATGTAGAAGGTTATAAGGATAATATCTAAGCCTGAGAATCAGTAAATGTTAATAAAATAGATTATAAAAGAAAAGCAAAATCTGGGTCCCAAGCAAAAATTTCAGAAATAAGTGTCCAGAAAAAAGCTTGACTGTAGAAAGTTTTTAAATTCCTCTCTGTAGCTTTTTCTCTCAGCATTACACTGTGATGCCAAAATCAAAAAACAAAAAACCGCTTTAGAGGAAGTATTTTACAAATTGCATGACTGCATTTAGGGCTTAAAGTAGAGAAAATGGCCAACTCTATTTTTAATAGTTATTTGCTATATTATTTTATACAATGAAGAGGTCCTCTAAGAAACAAAGATGACCCCTGTTCATTGTTCCTAATAAAGAATGCATGGGCCTCCTTGGCACAGGCTCATAGAGCACTATCTGGATGATGTCAGAACATAAAGTACTAAAGAACAATAGAATTGGAAGACCACTATCTTTCCAGTGGTATGGATGGGAAATCAGATGCTACTGTAATTTGTGTGCCATTATTCATGATCATGATTTTGTTTTTCAAGACCTTATAGGCTTTTGGAAGAAGATTCATGTCTCTATTCAGCTGTGGGACAATTCTCTCATTCCAACGATAATTTCTTCTCTCATTTTCCTATTTATCCTTTTACAATCACATTAAGGATATTTCACCCTAATTTAATTTTCTGTTTTTGTTTCTGCTTTAAGAGATATTGAAATCTTTATTTTCCAGATCTCATAATAGACTTTTTAAAAAACTGCTTTGTTATCTTGTTTTTAATACACTCAGGCTCTGCCTTTGTTTCCAAGTATTCCTCCTACATAGTGAGGTCTGATTCCTTAAATCCAGGTTTTAAAGAAGATAATCAAGTTAATGAAGTTTGAATCATTTCTAGTTTAATAAGGCATTTAGTTTCAAAATCACTCTATTTTTATAATATTTTAAGTAAAACAATTTTAAATGTTAAATATTTAAAATGAATATTTAATACACTTATTTAATTTCTCATTTAATGCACTTCAAAAGACATAACAATTCACATCAGTTTGCTTTTATTTTTATCCTTTGAAACCAATCTTGTCATTTATAATTCATATAAAATTATTACCAGAAATTAATCACTTTCTAGAGAGAGGCAAGTCAGCCAAAGTTGCCAAAGAGGTAAGTTAAACAAACTACATGACAGCATGTAGTTTGCATACACAAAATAACTTTGTGGAGTGTATTTCACAGATGAGAAATGATCTTTAGGATGGCAAGTAATGCAAACAGCAAGTGTGCTAAAGGCAAGACCTGCACTCATGACTCCAAAGGTTCATCCTTCTTCCAAGACTACCCTGCATAGAGAGGAGGGAATTTCAACGGCATGGAAAATTAAGGTGAATATTTTGCCCATGAAACTTATACTCTTGTGACATAAACAAACTATAGAGGGGGAATACTATAAAACTCTCAGTGTATTTATGCAAACACCTTCAAATTAATCCAAGCAACACTGTTGTTTATTGTTGTTTATTGCATAGCGTGTCTTTTTAGACTACTTATGAAAAGGGAAGACAGATTCTTGCTTATTTGTAATGGTCATATTTCCTTGCTTTGATATTTAGCATTAGAAACCTGTTTTATTGGCTTTATTTTGCAGTACTGTATCACTCTTCATGACATCTAGAATGAATAATTAAACAGGTAACTGTGAAACACTACTGAAATTAATTTTAAGAGGACAAATGGGATCAGGGAACACAGCATACATTGCATTTTACTGAAAACACCTTCAGCCATTACACTAAATAATCCATGTCAAATCCTCTGGTAATTTCTAGGGTGATTTCCTTTTGCCAAGATGAATTATTTCTGCCACTTGGAGTACAACATATTACAGATAATGCATTAGTGGTGAGTATGTTTTTCAAAACAGGAGAATAGTTAAAGATTCTAAAGAAATCTGCCAAATTGTTGGCACTTTGCCATGACATTCATTCTGCCTAGCAGGGAAAAGTGGGAGGAGCCACTGGCTTCTGACCATCCCTGGCCATAGTTCTTGACAAAGTGCGAACACAGGCAGGGAGTTCGAATTGTAGGAGCTGGGAGTGGGGGAAAAAAGCAATAGGCAGTTGCTTGAATGGATGAGGTTAAGCTTTATAGAGGCCGTAGCACATGCAGTACTATGTGTGCCTGTTAGTTTTCCTCATCAGCCCTGGGAAGCCAACATTTCCCAAGATATCTTGGGATATCTAGGTGGGGCTCCACTGGTAACTTCCGGCTGACAGAACGTGGTTGACAGTTATCAACACCTTTCCCAGGCCTGGCCACGAACTAGTTGCAGTGACCTCCACTGTCCTTCCCACTCACTTCCACCCTGCCCAGACAGAGCAGCCGGAAGCAAAGGACTCAAAGAGGGCAGAGAATCCACAAAATGCGAGGACCTCAAGAGTTCTGAGCCATAGCTCAGAAATAAGCCCCCAAGTAATGTTGCCTAAGCATGAACATTCACAACAGAGATTTTTGGAATGAGAAATACATAGTTAGTGAGACTCAGGGGTTGTTCATTAAAATCTTTAGCCATTTTGTTCAAATACAGAGTCTAAAACATTACTTATAATGGCCTGGTATAAGTACAACTCTCTGGGTTGTTGATTCTTATTAAAGTGCACACTTAATATGCTACACCATTCTCCCAGTGCCTTAAGGAATATGGTCAACAGGTCAGATTCAAGCTTCAGCATACTTAGTTTATTTCAAGAGCTAAGAAGGAGTATCACACTTCCTAGTCGCAGCCAAGGTAACACCATGTATACTCAAAAAGTGAATTTCTGGGTTATTTCTTAGGAATATTTCTGTCCTAGTTACTTCCTTCATTGCTGGGACACAATACCTGCACACCCACAACTTAAGGAAAAAGAGGTTTATTTGGCTCCCATTTCAGTCCATATTTGCCTGGCTCCCAGGCAGGCCAGGAGGCAGAGGGGCATGGCGGACAAGATGTGAGAAAGGCGGAGCCAGGGAGGAAGATAAACTCCTCTAGGCTATACCCTCAGTGACTTTTCTCCTCTGACCCACTTCCCAACAGAAAGTCAGCTATCAGCCCCCATAATCAAATCACCTTCCTAAAGCCCCACCTATGAGCACACAAGGTGACGTGTAAACCATACAGTCTATTCAAACAGCAGCAAGAGGAAACACAAATGCAGTCAGGATGGGTCCTATCATGCAAGAATCAAATCAAGAAAAAAATTCCCATAATGAAAGTTGTAAGTGAATACAAACTCTTACTACATCTTTATCTCCTTCTTCTCTGGCCTTTGTACTTTTGCTATTTTTTCTTCATTTGCATGCCCTGCACATGTGTTATCCACCAGCTCTTTCTGCATGTGATCTCTAGGAAGGTCAAACTTTGTAACAGTTTTTCCCCCTTTGCCAAGGATTTTTGAGCCTTCTAGTAGGAATTAACAACTCTCTCTAGCGGGTTCCTTCAATGCTCTTCTGCCCATTTTTCCCTGCCTCTCTATTCAGTCTAATTTATAATTTCACAGTTTGCAACTATAGATTACACCGCTTTTTTGCCTAAGAACCATTATGCCTGACTCACCTTATTCTCTAACCCTCAATATTCATGCTTCAATTTTTGCTTGCATGTCTGCAATTGACTGCCTCACTTTTGCCAAAGACCGCCAAACACTAGCTCAGGGATGGTGAATCTATGGCACAGTGCTGCAGTTTGTTATCACTGAACACTCTAGAAGGTTCTCCATTACTGACCAGCTGAATATAAATGCCTTTGGTCTGATTCCCCCATGTTAGCAGACTTCTGACTGTCTTATTTCTGGCTTCTTCACATACTTGGTGCTCGGGATTTTTCTGCTGAGACTCTCAGCATAGGCTGAATTTCATGTAGTAGATTTGATGTAATGGGGTGCCTTCTTGCAAATATGATGGATGTAAAAGAGGCCCTTCATTGGGCAGCAGTAACTGTGCCTGTTCTACCACAGACCTTCCTTGCAGTGTACATGAAGTTGTCTTAGGCCCTTTACAACCTTATTCTCTTCCCAATCCCTGTTCATAATATTTGAATTAATGAAATGTACAAATCAAGGCTCATTTGTTCTCATCTCAATAACTGTAAGCATTACTTGTCTATATTATATTCAGCACCTGATGTGTTTAAAGACTTATTTTTACTCTGAGAGATTCAGGATGAAAATACTTTTATAACATACACATAAAGACTATTTATTGGATAGTTTCAAATCCTCCAGAAACTGTGAGGATCATTATTCCCAATTTACAGATAATGAAATTGAGATTCTATATATTTTATATAGCTACCAAAGGAGAAAATTGAGGCTGAAATTCAATCCTAGGTACATCCAAGAAATGCTACAGTGTTCTCAAATTCTTACATGTAAGCATATGTGAAGCAGGCTGTGACTTTCTTGGTTCTCCCATTTAAAGTTTACATTTTATAAGAATTTTTATTAGAATAAATGAAAGGGTTTCTGATCATTAATATCTGAGAATATAGTGTCAATGACACCTATAATATTTCTAGAAACCAAGTAAAATGGAATTTTAGTATCTTTATGTTAGATCTGTACAAACAACATTTAGAATTTGATGGACAACAGTATTTGAATATCTTGGAAATGTTTCATAACTTGCATCACAGACTTTATATTACCTAAGGATAATTGTAACATGTTAAAAAGAAAAGAAAATGAAGGAATTGTGGAATTACTTTAGAAACAAAAAAAATATCTCTTGCTTGCTTTGTCAAATTGAAAGAGACAAATCAATTCAAGGAATATTAAAGAAGTGAATAACTCAGATAAAAATTATAATTTTATTCAGGAAAATGTACAGTTGAAAGTGCTAGGAAAAGTAATGGATAGTTGATAAGACTATGAGAGATGAACAATTATTTGTTTTGAAGATTTTTGAATACTTATTTTGTAAGGATCACGGTAAATATACAAATTATTAGACATGATCAATTTAGACATGATCAATTTCAGAATAATTATTCCTTAAATGTTCTGGGATACTGGAGTTTGTATTTCTCAAGACCTTTTGCCCAAGTTGAAGTGCTTGCATATCTATCAGAATGTATCTGTGAGCTCTAGAACACGGTGTATGAGTAAGTGCACTTTTTTCCCTAGGATTGAGGGGTTTTTTTCCCTAAGATCGAGGGTTTTTTTCCATATATATGTGAAGGTATTTTCCAGATTTTACATTTTTCTAAATAAAACGACAAAAGCGATTGTATATGAAATGTGATAAATCAGTGTCCTATTTACTTTTTTAAAAAGTATTATGTTACACAGGGATTAGCTTCAGAATTTCTGCATCCAAACAGCGGACATCTGCATACAATCATTTTAAGAAAAGCCTCCACTTGGAGTGTAAAATTCCCTATTAAAGAGTATTTGACATTTTGCTTTGAATTTTTTTATTTTTAAAAAAACTCACATAAATAAAAGTAAGGGAGATGCAAGTCAACCACAGTGCTTTAAATCATCTTTCATCTGAGGTTATGGTAGGGAAGCTAAGAGGATTCTATTCCAGAAAGCACAATGGATAAACATCAAATAAATCTCTGGCTACACATGAATCCAAAGGACAGGCCTTCACCAGCTCTTTCTGTGCACCACAGTAGCCTCTCACAAATAAGCAGACACATTTATGCATAATATTTGACAACACATCTTATTAGTATCAAAATTTCCAATTTTTATCAATAACTCTTAAGAAGCACTGGAGACCTCACTTGCACCATGTAGTCAAAATTCCACCTCCTTCTCTAGGATGTCCTCACAAAGCAAAAGGAAGAGGTAAATTCTCGGAAAGGACTTTGCACTGCTATTTTCTTCACCATCCCCAGTCGCAAGACGAACAGAAGGGATCTGTCTCCAAAATCGCTGTCACCATAGTGCTCCGCGATTTCCTAATCCCTGTATCGGACTGCCGCAATATCTTCTGTGGAGCTAGCTTTGAGGACCCGCTGGTGCAGAACAGAGACCAAACAAGCCCCTTGGAATGTAGCAGGCCATCCTGTACCTTGTGAGCTGCATCCGCTACATATTTGCTTCCAAATGAAGTCAAGTTGATGTGGTCTAAAAGGCCGTGCATTACAAAAATTCTGGTTTTCTTAGAAATTGGCCATCTTCCAGCAGCTCAACTGGCATGCTCCTCTCAATAGCCCCTGCAGTTGTCTTTCAGTGACATGAAGGAGCAGTGGGCATGAACTGTTATTTCCCGCCTGTTTCAATCCAAATATTCTTCAGGACTCATTCATGATCTTTTGGAGTTTTTTTATTTTTTTATTTTTGGTACTGGGGATTGAACCCAGGTCCTTGCGCTTGGGAGGCAGGCGGCGGAACCACTGATCTAAATTCCCGGCCCCATTCACGATCTTTTGTACAAAAAGCAAATCCCCTCCCATTTTGATTAATACGCTCATGGATTAGAATGCACTATTATTATAGTTTTATGACTCTAATTAGTTTGAATATTTAAAACAGGCTTAAATTATAAACCATACTTTTATGGTGCCATAAATGGCACTGAGTGGATACACCAAATCACTGCTGTCTTAACTGTTTATGGATCAGCCTCAGTTGAACATGTGGACACTTAGATAAGACAGCAGAGGCTTGAGAACAATCTTACACACAAAATCTAGTGCTATTACTTTCGCAGAATTAATTTCTGTCATTGTAACATAAGAAAATAAGGACACAATGAAATACATATCTCACTTCCTTCAGAACAGCTGTTATTTTCTACCAGGTGTGTTCTTATACATTTTTCAGATCTTTGTTGCCACATGAGGAAATTGTAAGGTGTCAAAAATTCGAGTGTATATTGGTAGCCAAAAGAATGGACTACAACTGGACCTTTTATACATATATAAAAATAATCACCTTTGCTGTGATTGTAGGGGACAGCAATACATACAGAAAGTTTGGATCATCTAACAAAGTTTATGTAAACATGCTTCTTTAAATCACATAGGTACAATCAGTTGAGATCAGCTACCAAGGGACTGGTTTGTTGCTATTCAAAGCATACAAAATAATGATGAACCGATGGCCATTGAAGCTCCAAGATACAAGCGTATCTGTATTTCTAAGAGGATAAAATAAGAACAGTAAGGACTTATTGATTTCTCATCCATGCAAAGATAACTGAGAAGGCAGGGTGCTATCACTTAGAACAGGTGCATGGGATTACAGAACAACTTTTATTTTTAAAGAGACACCACACCATATTGCAAATAGAGACACAAAGAAGAACTACCTTTCCAATTAGGACATAATCAACCACTCCAGGCTATAAAACAACAGGAGACATCACAATATTGATACCTGAGAAATACTGCCACTTGTTATCTAACCATATTGCTCACTCAAAACATTACCCAGGAGAATCAGAGCCAGACTAAACACTTCAGGAACCATCTAGAGCCGTATGGCACACTATTCTTTCAGACCTCAGGAGTAAAAGTTAGCCAGAGCCTACTGACATACTAAAATGATTTATTATCACAGGGCTGAACTAATGCATTCTGCTTTACAACTCTCCTGGCAGTCTAGGGGAGAGGCTGCGTTTATTACCTACAGTACATAATGCCCGCTGAAGAGCTCTGTATTATTCATGAGGCTGCCTTTTTTTGTGCCATCATAATGCTGATAAATTATGAAAAAATGCATATTTTATTTCAATTTATAACATATTGTTGTATACATATCAATAGATCACATTGCACTAGGCAGAGCGAGTGTTATTGCTGACAGCTGTTGACATGCTTCGATAAAACCCAAACAAAGGGCTTCCCTGATAATCCTAACTCACAACTAGCATTCCAAATAAAAAGCTACTTCTGGCTCTCGTGATATTTAGAGGAGATTTACAGAAATGTCAGCACCACATAAGGGAGAAACTTGAGCAAAAGCCCTGAGAGATGTGTAGTTTTCTACCCAAATTCACTGTGGGGAGAGAGGCCTTCTATACTCAGCAGTAAGGCTCTGGTAGAAAATGTAGGTCTGCAAGGAACAGAAGTCTAATTTATGAAGGAAGATTTCTCTCAGAGTTTGCTATAATTTTGTCTTCCTTCTCTTTCTCTCCTTGCCTAAAGTGGGGAAGTGCCTAATTCTAAAATGCATTCTAAGATGAAGGGTCCTTTAAAAAGTCTGGAAATTTTCCATTAAACTCATACTTTTGCATTTTTCAATTTTCCAACTTATTTTCACATGAAAGTACACTGCACAGCCAAGTGGTATTCAGATCTTTGCAAATAAATTTAGTAATTTCCTTTTTTTATTCCATGTACTAAGGGATAGGTTAATGTAATGGATAAAAGCTAATTTGTGGGTAATTTATACATTTAATAAGGGCAAGTTTCTTCTAGACATCAAGAATCCAGTGGCTACGATTTTGAGCTGAAAAAGATCTTAAGAGCTCAGCAGTTTAACTCCTGCATTTTACAAATTAAAATTCTGAGCTCATGAGATGTGTGCTCCAGGTTACATCTCTAGCAGAGCCATGTTTAGAATGCAGGTTTGTCTCCTAATTTACTCTATATTCCAAGGACCCTTTCTGAAGTTTAAAATGCTTATTTATATAGAAGAATTTTAAAGACTTAAATAATGTTTGGATATAATTACCTATTTCTGGGATTCACAACACCAAACGATGTCATTGCCTCCTCAGTTCCTCAGCAGATGCTAACAAGGAGCAGGCTATCCAAGCTAGCTAGTATAGATGTGGTTTTATTTCTGCTAGGAAAATTTATTGGCTAAAAAAAATTAAACGGATGCTGTCACTTCTGAAGTAGATATCATAAAGACTATTAAAAGGGGGTATAAAATATTAAGTTAGTATAGGTATAGCACAATGAGCCATCTATTTAAAAGTGTAAGCAGTCATCCTTTTGTGTGACCAGTGTGTGTCACCTGGGCCATCAGATTCATTTACCACTGTGAGATGGATCCTAACTGCTGCTATGAAATGAGGGCTTCTCACTGCCCTCTGGGTCCTCTGCAAACAACAGCAATGCCCAAAGCAAAGACTTCTAGTGAACACCCAAACATTTACTCTTCTTGCTGTTGACACATCTCTCAGATGTGTCATCCAGACCACTGCTTGTTTCTCTAAAACCTGTGAGAGGACCAGAAATGCTATTGAAACAGCCTCAGCTTTCCTGCATAAAATGAGATGGCAGGATGACCACCGGACACCCACCACTTCACAAAACTTAGCATTCGTGCCCACTTTCTGATAGAGACTAGGTCAGCGATAAGCTGCAGAAAAATGTAAAATGAAAGAAGAGAGAATGTCTCTAAGAAAGTTGGGAGAGCAGAAAGTGAGAATTTACCAGTAGAGAAGAAGAAATTTCAGAAATGTAAACATCCCTTGTTTGGGTCTACCTCAGAATTTAAAAGTCTGACTTTAAAGGTCTGACTGCTGATTTCCTCCAAATAGGA
This sequence comes from Heterocephalus glaber, assembly GCF_053883595.1. Taxonomy (NCBI): domain Eukaryota; kingdom Metazoa; phylum Chordata; class Mammalia; order Rodentia; family Bathyergidae; genus Heterocephalus; species Heterocephalus glaber. Next base: position 10,030,334 of record NW_028258444.1, on the reverse strand, counting down.
TAAGAGTCCTATAGACTAATGGGGAAGGATCTTTTCAAAATTTTAAGTCTTTTTGGGCACTTTGCAGGTGCCATTCTATTTACCATTACACAGCCTCTATGTAGCCTGTTCTCCAGACTGGTTTTGCATCTCCAACTCTATTTCCTTATCTCAACAAATCTTTTTTCCTCCATTCAAAACATTAGTATTTATCCCAAAATAGTAAGCTGCATGATTTTTACATTTTCAGTTTTAAAAAATTAACACAGACTGGGGCCAGATCTAGTTGATATTCTCACTTGATGACACAGTGATTTAAGGGAAAGAACGGAGGAAAAAGCCTTCTCTAGAAGAAGCCTAATAGAAACTCATTCAGTAACAGTTGCTCAAACCTATAGCTGGGGATTAACCTTTATCTTTAACTACCTCAACCATCATTTTTAACACATTGAACATCTGATGCTTCTCATTAAATTTACAAGTGGTGTCAATATTCTGTCACTTTTTGGGCTTTAAAAACTATTTACTTTGTGTGAAGAAAATCAAAGGTAAAATGATCAGACACAATATTTTGACAATTTTGGTTCCTTTTTTTGACCATTTGATTTTCATTCTCAAATAATTTTGAGCTGTAGGGAACCCTAGAAGCCCTTCTAGTTCAACATTTTAATTTTATAAAAGGCAACTTAGATTAAAAATGTTTCATTTGCTTTAAGTATGAAAGAGTAATGATTCTCAAACTTTATCAACTAAAAAAACTACACATTCAAACCAGAATGTGACTAATTTTTCACTGCCCTTTAAGGATCACCAAACAAGAATCCTAGCATATTGTAATTGTTATGCCATCAAGTGAGTTTTTAAATATTTAAATTTGTTATTTTATAGACACATAAAACATCATATATATATATATATATATATATACACGTAATGTTCTGTTACATGTTTGTTGTTTATGTTGCTTTACTTTTTATGTCACAGAAGTCCTTCTGGAGGTATAAATGCAGCAGAATGCTTAAATGGAACCATGGAAACTTTTCTCACTGCTTTGGCTCAAGGCTCACAGGCTGAGACAAGGGATGTTATCCCTGCATCCTGAAGTAAATCCTTGGCCATGAAAAACCTACAAAAATGGTGTCCCCAAACCAATACTGAGACCATTCATTCATCCATACTTGGAGGATGTTTAGAAATTAAGAGAGGTGAAGGAATAGGATGGGGTGGAATTTCTTTGGCCGGAGCCACTGGAAAGAGGCAACATCTTCCCTTTGTGCCTTGAAACTTGAAGACAAGAGGCTGCCAGCCAATGATGGGAGGTTTAACTCTAACTGAAATGGGGGATTTTTATTATTATGAGAATATCTTTGAAATTGAGAGACTATTTCATCCCAAGCACAGAAATAACTATCCAGCCTGGCTGGGTTTTGGGGATCGTGGAAGGAAACTAATGCTTTGTATTGTACCAAATTGAGTTCTGCTCCTTTCACGTAATCATTACACCAAGTGATCCTTTGTGAAGTCCATAAACCTGTTCACTTAACAGACTGCTACACTTAACTAAAAGGTGTACATTAACCCATCTCAACCATTAACCTTCTGCAACAAAGAAATTAAAGTCTCCTTGTATTTGGTGAAAATCATAGTCCTAGACAAAAAAATGACAACTTTCTTTGAACAACATCTTGTGGATATTTTTCTCCCATGACATCTGAACATAACATGAGACTCAGCTTGGAGGATTATCCTCTGGGGGGCTTATAAAAAGCCTCCACCTCTTTCGTTCTTATTACCTTCCAGGTCATGCATGTTTCAAAGGGTAAAATGATTTTAACTTTGAGTACAGCCAGGCAAAGAGAAGAAAAGAATTACTCCAGTGTCCACGCAAACACACTGGGTGCCCGGGTCTGTGCTGACTTATAGCCATGGCTTTTAAATCTAAGAGCACCATTAGCATAATTGGCTTTTGGATCAGATGGAGCCCATTAGCCTTAAATTCCTTGCTGAGGACTAAAATGTCTAACTAATATCCTCTTTATTCTACATTACCTTTCACTTGTTCACATAAATTATCTGTCTTCTAGACATAGAAAAAAAAAATCATAGTTACCCATATGGAACCTGTGTCTGTGTGTGTGTGTGTGTGTGTGTGTGTTTATGAATTCTATCTGTGGCTACTAAAGAAACTGATTTCCTCTCTAACAAACATTGCTTTTTCTACACACCAAAGAGCAGTGGAGAGTCCTCAGTTGCTGCAACAAGAGTTGTTCACCAACCTTATTCCACTTGGAGGCTTCAGCAGTAACTCTAGATTACTGTCAGTGCAGCCGGCCTTGCTGACCAATCCAGCTATTCTGGTCTACTGAGGCATTCATCCCCCACCAGACTAGGTGAGCTCTCACCTGGGTGAGCATGAGGTGAAGAAATGGCCAGGTCAAGAAGCCTGGCCATCTATGTGTAGTCTCCATACCTGAATACACAGCTGAGGTCTCAGTGCTCAGAATGAGAGCTGCCTCTCCCCTCGGTGGGAAGACTTATTTACACCCACAGTGGCTCCCGGCTACAGCATCCATCCCATGCTCATGCCCATTTTATTTTCAGCAATAGCCTTGTATGGAGAGTCAACATGATTTCTTATGTTTGGCATTATAAATTAACTAAAACTCCGTGAAAAATGAAAAGATTGCATTTGATGGGAAGCAGGGCGGTAGGGCCAATTTCAGATGTTTGGTTGCCCTGCCATCTACTGGCACATCTTGGGAATGCTTCAAATTCCTGTGCACTCTCAATATTGGGATTTTTTTTCTGACATTTTCATTGTTCAACTGAATTTATGGGGTTGAAGATTTTATAAGATTGCAAGTTAAAAGAATATATTTCATTGCTAGGAATTAATCTTTTTAAAATAAATTTTTTTATTTTAGAATACATTCAGACTTAGAGAAAAGTTCTGACTATATAAGAGTTCCCTTATACCCATCCTGTTTTGCCCATTGTTCACATACCGCATCAGTGCGAAGTATTTGTCACGTGAACCAGTAGAGATGACATTATTAATAATTAACTGAGAGCCAGTTCTTGTGGCTGTGGATACAATATATCCAGACAAATGCAGGGGGCCAAGCACGGACGGATTGTAAGAGTAGTTAACTTTCCTGTCTGCCACTGTGCTTACCACTTTGTACACTATCCTGTGCAAAACATACAGATGGCATTATTGTTTTATTACCCTTCTTCCCAATCATCAAAACAAAAATTCTTATGATTCTTGCCTTATCATTAAGAGAAAATTTTATTCAAAGAACTTCTCATAAATTTATTGCAAGGCCTTAATCAATGAATACTTGGGAAACACGTAGCAAAGCATATGGCACATATTAAGCACAAATTAATCCCTGGGTCTAGTTGAGTCTATCAGGGGCAGAGCCTACTCCATAAATACTATCTTATACTCCTGCAGTGGGATAAGAAGAATCTTTAAAACACCAGAGAACACCCTATTGTATAAATTACTTTCTTGTATTGCTTCTGCTCTCTTACATTAAATTAAACCTCCCTCCCTTTCTCTCTTATTTCATTATTTCATTAGTACACAAACAAATGTAATATCTAAGTTTGTTGCCCTTGCCCTTCAAGGGCACAGTTTTGCCCATTGGGACTGATACCATTTGCACTGAGAACGTCCCAGGCTTATCAGACCACTCAACCTCTTCTTAGTAACTATGAAATTGCTGCTAGCCAATTACATCTACCAAGACAGCACTCTGTAAGTCTGGGATTCCCCATGTCTGGAATCTTTACCCAACTCTGAACTCACAAGGACTCTCATAGTCTTCCATACCCTCACAGCTCTCTGAAATCACCTTTAATTTCACACCTAGTTCATGTATTTTCTCTAAATTATTTCCTTAGCCTCAATTATAATCCTTTTTTAAAAGAAAACTTCCTTTACACATACTGAGATCCTTGTAATTAGACATTAAAATTTTCTCCCAATCTTGCAGCTGGTCCTATCTAGATTTAGATCATACCTTCTTTCACTTACTGTATATCTGTGGCCTTCTGTATAATAAAATGGTTGCTCAGATTCTGGTTTAATTTCTGTAGCACACCTTTATGAAATATTATGGGCTACAGATGCATCACTTAGCACAGAGCCCAGCATTTAGGGCTAAGGGCATGTAGCAGAGGAGATGCTGAACCTGGTAAGAGACCAAGTGCCCAAACTGCTCCTGACGTCATCACCACCTAGCCCGGCTGTTCCTTTCTGTGGATGTGCATGGGCGTGGCCCCTGTGTGCGCTGTTATCCAGTGCTCGGTGACTGGGGCGACACTGGAGTGACTTGGCTCACATGGCAAAAGAGAGGGCTCTGTGTGTCCACTATGCCATAGATTTGCCAGCATTGATGTGCTCTACCTCCTTACCATGTCTCTCCTTTGAGATGCTGCTTCTAGGTTTATTATTCCATCTATAGAAAATCTCATGCCAAAGACTTGACCATCCAATCATTTAGTAGGAAAAAAGAGTATGGATTTTTGGTAATGAAAAGCAAAATATGTTGTGATTTAACTTTTAGTGATATATTTCCAGTAAACTGATGAATATGTGATAGGTGATGATACTACCATGAAGCAAAGTAAGACAGTGCTGGTGAGAATGTTAGTTCGGTGAAGGTGATTGGACAGAAGCTATCTGAAATGTGAGCTTTTAAATCAGAGACCTGAATTAAATAAGGGAATGAACCACATAGTACTCTGGGATAACTGTCATTCAGCATATTTACTATTTGTCTCATAGTGGTTTCTGGAGGTACTTTGGTCCTATGCCAGTTGAGGTTCTCGGCTTCATCATGAATTAAAATGTACAGCATTTTAATCTGAAGTACAGACTCATGTAGTAGGTAGGCTACACACAAATACTTGCATATATCATACATATTCATGTATACATATGAACACAGGTATGCATCAGCTCTCCAGGCTGATACTAACCCATTATTGAGCTCCTGATTATCAGTCTACCTAATTATACCATCCAACATTTCTATCTGTATTGATTCAAAAAGAAACTGCAAATATTTGGTTGAATTTAGAGTATTTTTGTCTATTACATTTCCCCGATAGCTAGTCCAGTCATCTAGTACAAATGGAAGGGAATTAATCTTTAACTGCCTTCAGATATTTGTAGAACTTGGACTTGGGATCACAGAAGGTGAAATTCGAGCCACGGAACACTGGTTATATCAAAGTAGAGTAGGAAAAATACAAAGAAACACTTTCGGGCCGGGGATTTAGCTCAGTGGTTCCACTGCCTGCCTCCCAAGCGCAAGGTCCCAAGTTTGATCCCTGGTACCAAAAAAAGGAAAAAAAAGAAACACTTTCTAATGGAGCCAGCGATCTGAAGATCCAGCAGGCTGCTTTCAAAGGTTTTTTCTTTCAGGTTTCAGTGGAGTCCAGGGAACCACACCAGGAGATGATGTCGATGTCAGACAGGCCACAGGCAGCATTTAAAGAATGACTTCCAATGAATGTTCCTAAGAGTCTACAGTAATGTATAATTCTGAACATTGCTATCTCAGGATGCTTTCTTTCTGGTTGAAACCAGAAACTGTTCATCAAACATAGAAACACACTCAATGCTGAAAAGATTTTCTATATATAATTATCAAACCTATATACTTCCATTCAAATTGCAACTTAATGTCATGTCCATTTCATTTTAAAGACTCAATTATTTTAAAAATATTTAGCATTAAAGAAGTCAATAATTTAACCACACAATATACAGAGTGGTTATTGATAAAATGTATTACTAGTCTATGAAAAAAATCCTGACATTTTTCTAAAGGAAAATATCAGCTTTATACACTCTCATTAGGATGACCTATTTTTTGACAAGTGGCTACAATTTATTCTACCACTTACTGGTGATGTAGTTATTTCAGTCTAAATTTTTTAATATTCTTACTTAAAAGGTTACGTGAACTTAGCTTAAATGCCATGTCCCGTGTGTAAGAAGGCAGGACCCCTTTTATGACAAAGCCAAGGAAAGACAAGATGAACCTCATATTTCTGTGGCTGCTGACCAAGCTTGCCTTCATGGACTTACACTTTAGATCTTGACGCATTAGCAAAATGATAAATGATAATGGGATGACATTAAGACATAATTGCTGAACTAGTTCTTTGGCATCTGCTGCAGTGAAGATAAATCTAATGATAAATTGTATACATTGGGTGGTTTCTTACTTTCATCAGACATGTTTTAAAATCAACCACAGGTTTTGCTAGTGGAACTGACCAAAATATTTTATCAGTTAAAATACAATTTTATATCCAGTCATCATTTAGGTAGGTGTTCTACAAATTAATAAAATTGCTACCTCTAAGTATACTTTTTATTCAGTGAACCACCTCACTTACTGGTTTATGCATTACTTACAGAATCATGTCCAAGGTCACAAGTGTACGGATTCCTTATCACTCCATCCTCTGGCATGCCCTATCTCTGCTGCAGATATGACTAGCTATGGTCTACTCTCATGCCATACCACTTCATTCTCCTATGCTCAAAATTCACTGTTTCTTTATCTCAAAATACCCTTTCCTTTTTTATATAGCCTGGGAATTACGTTTTCAGGATTTAGTTATAATAGCTCTTACGTCATTACCTCCATTTGGGTTTGATCATGCTCCCTCTTGTTAACACTCTGTCTTCTACCTATTTCCATGGCTGTACTTACACACTGCCTCATGACTCATTTTCCTTCTCAGGTATAGCTCCTTCTCTGGACCAAGAATACTTTGATATTTCTATACACAGCACGTAAACAGTGCCTCATTGAAACATACATTTTTCGAAGAAATAAAATTAAGACAAATGAGCACTTAACTCATTGTTTATTTTCTACATCAATTATTGCCAAAATTTAGACTACTGAGCAAGGCCTAGACAAGTTCAAACAAGATGGCAAGAAAGTGGGACTTTCGGGAACTCCTGGGACCTGTTCTCACAGGTACGGAAGTTAATTTCCTCCTATGTGATTTGATTAGTGGGACTTTAATGTAACTTCTGGAAATTCAGAGGAACAGTCAACAGCTACTTTGCTATTCCCCTACATGGACACCAATTTAACCGCCTCTTATGCTTCTGCAGATGGCTGTAAGGGACAATGTGACAACCAGAAGGGAGAAAGGAAATAAACACTCTCTAAATGGATATGTTATGACAAAAGAAATGTGAAAGCTTCATCTGAGAATGGCAAAATTTTTATAACTTTCAAATTGGTGATAAAGTTTAAAATATTTTTCTAAGAGATGGTACATGAGCTTTGAAATTGAATCCACTGTTTTTCGAAAGAGCAGATTATATTTACTAACCACTCTGGCACTTTCACCTGTGGGAAGTTGAAAACACCTACTAGTGGAAGAGTATAGTTGTTGAGGCATTAGGCCCATTACCCTTTTAAGTAGTTGTAAAGATTTAATATAAGTTTCGACAATGAATAGGCCATTATAGTTACAATGTTTTAAAATGATCATGTCAAACAGGTCATGGCAGAATCAATATATATGGTCTATGAATTATATTTTGTATATAGTCCATTTAGGAATATTTTATTTGAAGATTCAGATTTTTAAGCTCCACTTAGGTTAGAAATGTTCATAGTTAAAGAAAACAAATTAATTTTACCAGATGACTTTACCTGCATTTACTACATATCATTAACACTTTGCTTTTAAAACTAAAAGAGGTTATTTGAATTTTGTGTTACTAAAGTGATATACAAGAAAAATGAACCAAATAATTCTTTCAATGGACATAGAACAAATCCTCAATTTTTATTGTTTTTTGTGAATTAAAGAAGTTAAGTGTATATTAACCATTCTCCTTCATTCCCCCCTCTCCAAGAAAACTATGAACTCATTATTTGATAATGAAAAAAGTTGCCTTTTTTGAGATTCTAAGAGAGGTTTATGTAAACATAGAAATGGTGTTTCAAAATCATGTGGTGCCTATGGTGTATTGAAACACAAAGTTCTTTTATGAGATCAAAATAATGAAAACATGGCCGGCTGCATGTGTTTTATTTCCATATTTTAGATATTCCCTAATGATAACCACAAGGTTCTCTGGGGGGCATGTATTTATTTTCAATGCAATTGTAACAGAATGAAAGGAAGCTTCAGCTTACTAACATGCTGCATTTCTAATAATTCCTTCCATCCACTTGCAAAAGTGAATTGTCACCCCTGATTTATGTTCATTAATCAAAATGGCAAATGCATGTGGAGTGCAGAATCAGGGACCAGGCTGTTGTCTGAAAATGTGATCAATCATCACTGATTGACATTTTGAGTTAAACTATACAAGAATGTGGAAAAACAGATGCTTCCTGGAAAGGAGAGAAAGGAAGTTAAAGGCCAAGAGGCTAGCACTTTAATTGGAAAGATGCAAAATATTTAAAGCACAATAGATTAAAAATTCTAAGTTTTGGAAGAAAACAATTATGCAAAATACAGGGAAGAGCAGTTTTTAAAATACTGCCTTTATGTGAAAGATATATTTAAAGTAAAACCTTAAAATGATGCATAAAAATTCTACCTGCAGTTGTGATTTAATAAGGCCATGAAAATAGGACTCGACCTATATTTTTGCACCTAAGGGAAAGCAGCTAAGTATAATGAGAGTCAGCTATTCATAAAACAGTAAATTTGGAAGATATTTAATGTAACCTCTCTCTACTTGGTGATTTGTATTGAGGGAAGGGGGTAGATTTATTAAATCAGTGTCTTTAAAAATCTCTAGATAAAGAGTAATCATTGAAGAAAAATGGCTATATTATTCAAACTGATGAGGTGAGAACATTATATTTTGAAGTATAAATATAAAAAAATAAGAAAATTATGTCAAAGCAACTTCTGTAAGTCAGAATTACTTATAATTCTACATGTAATGCTATAAAGACTTTAAATGTCATATTTCTAAAATAATAATTTCAACTTATAATAATGATGGTTTAATGATCAATCCTGTTATGTTGTCTTATGTTTTGATACAAAGTTGTCACTAAATCACCTTAAGAATTGTTTTCACTCAAAATGTTCTTTCCCCCTATATATACCGAGATTCTATACTCTCATATAGTATGCAAATAAATATTTTGAGACTCACTGAAGAAGTAGTGAATGAGTTTTGTTTCATTTCTTCCAATTGCACTATCCTATTACGATATAAAAATATCAATAAATAGTACAAAGGTGAATATGTTTATTATGAGGTTAATCAATTCATTAAATTATTTTACTAAAATGAAGGTAAGATAGAAGCAAATTAAAAGATTTAATTTCATACCTTCAGTGAAAGCAAGCAGCAATTTTGAGAAAGCCAAAAATTCTAGACACATTTTTAAAAGCAATTAGCATTTTGTTCAGAAAGCCACTTAAGTATTTTTGAGACTTAGTTCTCCTTACAATTTGAAGAACTAGTTCATCTTTAACCTTTTACAACTCCAAAATTTCTCAATCTAAATTACTATACATTGCTTAAATGATGGCCAAGTTTACAATGAAAAAATTAATCCTGACATAAAAAATTTTAGCTGATCAGAAGGCAATGCTAGATACATGAGGCCATTTACTTTATAGAAATTTTGGGGATGAGAAAATAATTATCAGCTACATTTGAGATGAGTAACTTGGCTGTTAAATGTGCAAAGCTGGAACCTGAATTCAAACTCAATTGAATTCAAATTCTTTCTACTGTATGTATGGACTCATTAGAATTCAAAAAACCAGAGAGAAAAATACACAAAAAGGATAGGAGGGAGAGGAAATGGAGGAGAAAGAGGAAAGGACAGGGGCAGAAAAAGAGGTATTTCATCTTAGAGGGTGTTTCACTGGGATTCTTGACGTTGTACACTAACACTGTGTCGAGGCATGTGTGTGTATCATATTGCTGCCTCTAGATCATACCTAGCAATAACATGACTTGGTGTCTTCCCCAAGGAGAATCAGTAGGTCTAAGTATAACAAGTCTTTACTGGTACATCCTTTATCTTCTTTTGTGCTTTAAAAGTTTGCTTTTTCATCTTTCCTTGAAATACTCCAGGAAACAATACAACTCAAGGCAAGAAATCCCTGCTTAGTGAACAACTTGAACATACAGCGTAAGAAGCCTCAGAGAAATTGACACTGGCCTAATGTCACGATTTTACGGCCAGTAATATTGAGGCTCTCAAATTGCTGAAATAAGTTGAAAACATTTTTTTAAAAAGTGGATATTGAATAATTTGTTTTACTTTGATCAGAAGTGTTCGTCTCTACTCTTGTAAAAAAGATTTACATGAAAGTCATCAGTCCTCTGTAATTGGGAAGGCATCAGAAGCTGCGTAATGCATACTATGGTAACAAGGTTCTGCTGGAATCAATTATGTTGGGCTGGGAGAAGCTATCTGCTTTCTGTATGATGCATAACATCCGGCTTAAATAGCATCAACCTTAATAAGCGGCTCGTAAGTTTCCATGCAGCTTTCTCTGGGGAAAATTTGTTATTGTCAATCAGCTGTCAAATGCTTATAGTATGATTAATGAATCATATTTAGTTGATTGACAGTGAAAGTCTACTTTTATAGAATGTGTCAATCACTTTTATAGTTGCTTTCCATTTTCATGGACACTACCAATACTGTTCTTAGCTTTAGAACCATTTTAACTCCAACTGTTTGCTGTAGGCCATTAACTACACAGAGATCTGAAGAAGATTTTATTCCATTTCTTTCTGCACTGCTCCAGGCCAAACCCAAATATTCTCTCTCCAAGCCCCAGAGAGCAGCTGGATGAAATAAACTATACATTTCAAATACAAAATTAATCACTGCGGTTTACTATACAGAATTTTATTATCTAGTTGATAATTCATAGGGCAGGATGCAAAGCAGAATGCCTTCATTTCATTTGTTCAATATTCCATGATTTTATCCTTCAATAATTCACTCTTCATATTCCTTTTATGGTCTTTACTCCAATTTAACTTGTATTTTTAAATTATGCCAACCTCTTTAAACATCATTAAAAGTAATAATAATATTGCTTTATAAAAAGAGGTTTCATTTGTCTGACACTAAAAATTTTACCCTATTTTGGAAAAGAAGGATATATTTAAGTGGATGTGATTTACTAACATGTCTCTCTTAAATTTCTAAAACCATATTTACAGTCAAGTTTGATAGACAACTATTTTTCAGGGAAAATGTCTAAGTTTTTCATACCTGGAAATAATTAAAACTATAAGAAATTAGGGCAGAAATCTGGGCCTAGCATCTAAATGATATATTTTTTTAACCTTTTCCTTTGGAGCCTGCAAAGTTTGGTCAAGGAAATTACATGTGTCCACAGCAAGCAGGTCTCTGTCCTTTTTTTCTTCTGCTGATTCAGGTGGGTCCAGGAATAGAACTGCTATCTTATTGGCCATGTGAGGCGACACAGGGAGAAAGACCATCACTTTTTGTATAAGATTTACTTCAACAGGTGGCTGTCACACTGGCAGGAATACTAGCATTGGTAACTGGCCACTTTCTGGAAGATTCTTTTTTTCTTTGGGGAAAGGGAATAACAGAGCAACTTTCTTACCTATCCCTTTGCCACAACTCTGATTTTTATTAGCCTAGAGAAAGGACTTTCTTTTTTAAAAATTTTTATTTTATTGGTACAATTTACGTATATAATATAATAACATTCATGACATTCATCATTGGAAATTTGTACCTTTGCATAATCTCTCTTGTTTCTTATTTTTCCCCCTTCCCCTGCCCTCCCTTTAACCCCTCCATCCCTCCCTGTTTACAAAAACTTTGTTTCCATTTCCTCATATTAATTCCATTCCCTTCTTTCTTACATTCTTACTTCTAAGGCACTGGGAAACCTGTCTCCCTTTTCTTCTGTTCCACATCTTAACCTTTGGCCTTTGGTTACCCCTTCAAATACAGGAATGGCACCAAAGTTTCAAATAACGTGTGGACCCCAGCTGACTGGTAATGGTTGGCTAGAGATGGATTCTCACCAGCTTCAGCAGGAGTGATCAATTAGCAATGTCTGTAATAGGCATAGGAGAGGGTAAACAAATTTATATGCCAAATAGTGCCCATCCTTAATCCAAATTTCAAGTGAAGTTATATTTCTGCTTCATTGTACCCTGAAATTCAAAAGCAATTTTTATATTATCCACATTAGATAACAGCAAAAGCCTCAAAAGGTTTTCCTGGGAGAGTTCATAGGGCTGCACTAGAGTTCTTCTCCATCAGCAGCCTCGGGTCACTGGCGTTGAAGGGTTCCATGGAGGCAAGAGTGATTTGATGGAAACATGGCAGGGAGGTTGTCTAACTGTATGGCTAGACAGACAAATGGACAGATCAATATAACTCTGGTAATGGAATATGTATTTAAAATCTGAGTCTAAGCTGAAAACACCATTTAGTTTTAAGGTGTTAAAAACTATTCTTAAATTACTGATATATTAGGAAAAGATAGCAGCTTAATTAATGATATAAGATTTGAAAACTCCTCCGGAAAGCATTTTATTAGTCAGAAAAAAGTTTTTCTTTTACAACAAACACATTTCTGCAAGTTCACACAGGCTTTGTTGATGAAAAAACACATCCGGAGAAAGTTTAGTGGACCTGATTTAGAAAGCTGAACTGATGCAGGGACCAGGTATTATCTCCCCATTTATTCTCGCCAGCATTGGTCTTAGTGCCTTTCCTCTTTGGTTTATAAACGTCTAAAATTCTCCCTTGTCTTTGGTTCAATGTTTCCCATATGTGGAACGTGTAATTTATCTAATTTTAGATCACACAGGATGAATATGTATCTTTCTGCTGTGACTGCTGAAGATGCCAGAGGGGATGCTTCTATAGGGCTCAGGCCTGTAATAATCATGGCAAATTTACACACAAGAAGGTGATGAAGACAACACTGATTTTTGGCGTTTATTAGGTCTTGGCCAAGTTCGGAATAGAAGAGATGTAAGTTTGCTACCAGCACTTCTCCATTCTCTGGATTTTACTCTTTGGGCACAGAACAAAGAGTCCAGGAAGATGGGCAGAATTAAAGGGGAGCTATATAATTTTACAGTCTCCTTAAAATACATTTTCTTGAGGTGAGTGCCTCAAGATGTAACTTCCTGTTCCACACTTGCTTCCTACTGCTCAGAGGACCACTAACTGTAAATAAAAAGGTAAACTGCAACCTAGCTCATATTATCCAGCTACACACATGTACGATGAGGTTCTCAGTTCTAGTTGGTATCAACACCAAGGGAAAATAAAAGAAATTGCCTATTGACCTAATAATCTCATCTTATATCAAAATAAGAAACAACAGATCAAAGTCAATCCTTTATAATAAACTGGTAATAAAATGGCTCTGCCAGGAATAATTTATTTTCAGTTATGCATATTTAAATAGGCACTAAAGCCATCATAATTTTTTTACTGTTTAATTTCATTTTTAGCAGTGTATAAATATTTGCCTTGTATTTGTTTTTATTGTTTCCTAACATTTATGGCAATGTCACTCTGGTTTATTGGTAGACTTCATATCATATTGATTTAAATTAAAAAGGTATACCACTGAATAAACAAGAGACAAGTTTGAAGGGCATAAGGCTGGCCCACCCCTACAACAGCACCTCCAGTTGAGGTGGGTATTCACCAACACCTATGCACCAGGCCCAGAACCTCTCTAGCATGTTGTCTGAGAAAGAAACCTGGTGTGTCAGATGCTCCTCCTTGGGGCATGAGTACCATGCCATGCTAAGGACAATCCAGAACTGACTCACAGTTTTAGAAGGAAATAGCACTTCTAATGTAATGCTTCAATGCCTACTGTTTTCCTAAAATGCTCATTTTATTATTTTTTGGTACAATTTATTTTAATCTAGTCCAGAGGACTCACTATGGGATTTGAGAGAGGATCCTGCTATGTGTTCAGTGTCTCATACAAGTTTCTTAAAATAAAAATCAAATTAATGGCATTTGTTTCTAGTTATATTTAAATTAAGGAAAACTTAAAGGTATTGCAAATTATATAAACTGACTGTTGATATATGCTCTCCAACTTGTAAATATAACTTGTGCTGATGACTGAATACAAATATTGCCTTTACTTATAAAACCTACATGTACAATATATGTCCTTTACGTGATCAATCTTTTTAAAAAGTCCAGATATTTCTCACATATTATATGCAGTGCTCTAAATTTTTAAATTATAAAATAAGTTCACTATTCATTTTTATATCATAAGAAAAAAAGATCTTTAAAATAAAAGCTATGTTATGTATTTGAATTAATCATTAAAACACACTGGCAAGAATGATATCCAAACTGAGAATAATTTCTTTTATGAAAGCTTAAAATTCAGTTGGGTGTTTGTGTTTCAGATAAAGGAAATATTAACAAAGCAAGCACAGAACTAAATAATTTCTTTTGCTTAGAAGGCATTTTCAAAGCTCTCACACAGCAACCTGGTCGCTCTGCATCCTTCCACTGCTAACTTGCTCAGCTTCAGAGCAATATTACATTGCCCTCTAATGGATATTTTGAACCACTACAAACCACTATTAGGAAAAAGAACTTATTACAGGGGCATAGCAAATTGCTAGAAACTAAGTCTAATTTAAAGATGGTCTTAAATGTTACTAGTATGACATTGTCTTCCTGATGATTTTAAAACCAATTAATAGTCACTTTGAAAGTTTAATACACTTGGGTTGAAGTTTACTCTTCTAAGATCAAAGTCACCTGAACTTCTTTCTGATTAGATAACATTATTATCCCATCCACAAAATATTTCCACTACTTTAGGGTTAATAAGCTTGAGATATATATGCATTAGTAGTTATCTAACAGCAAAATGACGGAATTTAGATAATTTTTCTCTTTCCACAAATTGGGATATTTTTTAGGTATGCACATCACTGTTTTATATTTAAGATAGTGTGGAAAAATCAAAGGATTTGAATAGTAGTCATGGTAAGGGCTTTATATGGCCAGCTTTTTGTTTTTTGTTTTGTTTTTCCAGCCATAGCTTGACTTGTATTCAGGTCAGGATAGTCCTGCATCATAGATATTAAAGCATGTTACTATGTAGATGCAAATTAGTAACAATTACTAACATGGTGTCGGGAGGAATATTCATGTATCTTAAGATATGGTAAATATTTTATTGTATAATTTGAACTAGTTATTAACATTTTAAGTACAAAATTAATACGATTGTAAATTCTTTATCTTCTCTACCAGCACTTAACTTTTACTTAGACACTATTTTCATTTATTTAAACGAATATCATTCAATATTGACTCCAGTTCTATATTGAACTCAGGACCTTGTGCTTGCAAAGTAGGCATAGCGCCCCTGAGCTAGATCCCCAGCCCCATTCAATACTGACTTTAATTAGTACTTTACATTAGAACATGCCCCTAAGTGATGTCAGTGTGGCTGAATAATTAATTTTATACATATCATTATCATTGATATATATGTGTGTGTGCAAACATTCTTCTGACTCACTAAACTAGTAAAAAATATTTTTGAGGAATAACTTAATAAATTAGCTATTTTATGACTTCCTTTACCCACTATCTAAACACAACCATATTTAAAAATTTTTTTTGAGCTGTAACCCCTTTTATTTTCTGTTTAAAATCAAAACAAACATCAACTTTGTAATACACTAACATCTTCAAAGTAGATCATTTGTACAAGAAAAGGACTAAAGTTGGTGACAGAGATCCAAACACTGGTGAGAGTGCTTCACACTGCTTTCTGATGGTACTCAGGAGGGGCCACTTCATAATCACTAGCACTAAACAAAGTTGCTGAATTCTTCGCCAGATACTTGAGGAAATCATGAAGATAATTCAGTAATAAAGCAAGGCTCTTCTCATCCAGACGTGTGTAGGCCGACATCGCTCCAATGCATACAGATAGTCTCAGTAGGTGTGGTGCTCCGTACACCTGCAACATGGGTGCATCAGGGTGATCAGCAAGGGTCTCAGCGTACTGTGTTCTCTCAGATTCTTAGAGGAGCTGAGTGCCCAGCATCACACTGAAGTGTTCTTTGATCCCTGCTACAACCTCATTAACAGCATACTCCTTATTATCCATGTTTCCTTGAGATTTCTTATAATTTGCATGGTCCTCTAGAATGGAATCCACATTCTTCATGGCAGGAAGGTAAAAGAGCTGTTTCCGTCTGGTAATTAAGTCCCAGTCATCAACAAGCCACCGTTTTACCTCTTCAGGGATCTTTAACTTCAACTCCGTTCATAAATGTTTCTTTATTTTCAACAGTAGGCTCTACCCGGGCCCTCTTCTTCCGAGCAGGCTGAGGTGTCTCACTGGTACCGCCACCACCTCCATTACCAGGGTTTTTTTATTTGTTCTTTTTTGTTTTCACGTCCACATTTTTCTGTTGCGGACCAGATGTCCTCTGTCCTGGAGCAGCCCCTCTCGTCTTTCCCTTTACGTATCGCTCCTGATTGGCTCTTTGAAGTTCTCGCTGTTTCTGTAGATTGGTGTCCACATAGTTGAGTCCTCTGCTTTCTGGAACCCAGTCGTCCCAATTTTTATTCCAATCACTGTAATGTATAAAGTATTTTACTTGTTTGTCCTTTATGGCAGCCTTTACACACTTTGCTTCCTAAAGCAGAGGCCGAGGAAAGCATAGTACTCGTTCACCGTCGTAGAGCTTGGGCTTCGGGTCCTGCTTGGGCGCCATTTCTAAGTGATTCGCCGCCTCCTTCTCCCACCACCCCCGACTACCGCCCCCTACTCTACCCCACCTGAGCGCGCATCAGACGCGCCACTCAGGCACAGCTGCTCTACATCCCGGCCCGATTTGCTGGCGCCCGCAGACCTCACAGCACCGCAACCGTGAAACCGCCGCCGCCAATGGCCGTCCCTGAACACAACCGCGTTACCTTTGATCTATCACTGGTAGAACGAGGCAATTTATTAACACTAGGTATACTGCACTAAATAGCATATTCTATGCAGCTTGGAATATATATATATATATAGATAGATCGATCTATCTATCTATCTATCTATATCTCCCCATATATGTTATATACATTAAACACGCTTATGTATTTATGTATATATAGTGCTTTAAAATTTTCTGCTTCAAAACTCTGACTTAAAACAGTAGCTCAATCTGTTAATTTTTTAAAGTAGTCTTCAATTTAATCATAAAAACTCAAAAATCGTATCTTGCTCTAGTTATCTATTTGACTTTTATCAGTTTCATCAAGAATCAATCTAAAAGGAGAAATAATTTCTAAATTTATCTATCTGTACAAATGGTATTTAGTCCATTACCTAGTTTGCCAGTGTATTTATTCTGTCAAGGATCATTTCTATGGATTTTCTCAATAGTGGCTTTAAACCAATAGCAATTTTTCCCTTTCAAAATCCAAGCTTTCTACAAAGATCATCTCAATTCCTCTTTTTCCATCAAGGTTGAATCTTCAGTAACTTTTAGCCAGCACCTCCCAGGCCACATTAATTCCACTGCATAAAGTACTATTGTGTGAATTATAACTACACATTACCACATATTATATTTTTTTATTCCTCTCCCTGACTAACTTGAGAATTCCTAAAGATCCTTAACCCTGATCTACTCATGTTTGTATATTCAGACTAAGGGCATGATGTTTCACAAAGACAATCAAAGAAACTTCTTAGAACCAGATGTACACTAACATATCAGAAAAGGTCTTGTAAGTTAGCTTTGTGCATACATAACTGACTGCTTCTGTCCAGGCACAGCCACAGGATAATGTGGTGATGGTTTTTCAACAGGCAGAGCTGGAATCATGGTTGCATGTTACAGCACAGTATTATCAGTGCCAGTAGGAGGCAGAAAATGACTTCCAGAAGTCTTGAAATTGCTGAAGAAACTAATTTAGAGATTGTTATGGCTGTGTCTAGATGTCCACCCAAAGCTTCATACAGTCATAAATGGGGCTTGTTCAGAGGTGACTGAATCTAGAGTACGTGATTGATTCATGGTGCAATGCTAGGATTAAGGGTGGGTGATTACTAAATCAGTCCACTGATTGGTTGGGCATCACCCTAATCCTGGTAACCTGGATACAATATAAGGGACAGAAAGAGGCTTATCTTGTCCCTTGCTTGCTTTGCTACCTTCTGCCTGCCATGAACTGTTTCTCCTCTGCAATGCTTGTCCTTCCATGCCACCCTGCTTTAGAGCCAGTTGACTGTGGGCTGAAATGTCTACAAAGAGTGAACCAAATAAACCTGACCTCCCTTAACTTTGAGCATTGGGTATTTTGTCTCAGCAATGAAAAAAGTTACTAAGGCAGGGATCTAACCCCAACTTCTGGGAGGCTTGAAGGAGTGTAACGGGAATTACAGCATGAGCCAATGAGGGGATGAAGGTGGGAGAAGAAATTGAAGTCACAGGATAAATGTCCATATTTCAATGAGGAGCCAGTAGTAACATTATCAACACTGAAACCAGTGTCTGCCACATCACACTGCCCTGTTTCTCTGGTTCACCATCCTAAGTATCACTGGTTCTGTCCCATGGGTCCACTAATGTAAGAGTGTGTTGCTCTTTCTTATACAGTTCATTGTAAATTGTTCAGTTTGACCAAACTGAAGATATTTTTTAAAAAGCAGAAAAGAAAATGAAGTTACTTCTGCTTTTGTATAAGAGTGGAACCTAATTTCATCTATTTCTGAATCTTGATTAGGCCTGTGACTTATCATGTACCATATTTATCATAAGTCATTAGATTTCCAACAAATAATCTATATGGGACAAGATTTACACACTTGTTCCCAAGTGTTTGTTACAGAAATCTGAAACTGCCACCCACTAACGGCTGCAGTTTGTATTCTTCACAAGTGTACTGACTGCATTTTTCAAACTCTAACAAGTTAGTATGTGATAAATCTACATAAATTAATATGAAGAATTCTAGGGAATTCTCAAACCCTTAGACAATTTGTATATCCCTGAGCTCACAGGAAACAATTCTCAAACTCACATGTGCCATGGTATTCATGTCACAACAAAATAAAGAATATTGTATCGCTAGTTTTACTCAATTAGTAGAAACATGTTGATTTGTAGTTAAAGAGGAGAGGCACATCCATTATGAAGTTTAATTTATCAAAGAATAGAAGATTTAAAAATATCTTTATTACACAGGATTACTTTGTAGAAAAACAGCAAACTTGTAGAGTTTGCCCGCAACATCACCCTTGGGCATATTTCAATAACAATTAAGGACTGCATAGTGATACACACATGTACCCACATTTATATCAATGTAATTCACAATAATTAAGCTGTGGAAACAGCACAGATGCCAATCAACAGATGAATGGACAAAGGAAATGTGATGATATAATATTACTCAGCCATAAAGAAAAATGAAATAATGTCATCTGGAAGAAAATGGATGGAACTACAAACCAATATGTTGAGTATAACTCCCCAAACTCAGAAAGATAAATATTATGTTTTCTCTTCTGTGAAAAACCTAAAAAATACATACATACATATATAGATGGAGATGAAAAGGAGAAGATAGGAATTTGAAATTAAGATATGATAAATGGAGATACCAGCTTCCCAAAATAAAGCCCATCATCATAGAATATTAATACACTAATCTTATAAATTTGTTACCTTCTGTCCTTAGAATTATTTCAAGTGGAAAATGTGAGAAATGCTAAATGTTTCTCTATGTGTAAGTCAAAGGAAATGCAAATTATGGAAGATGCCAATTATTACTTCAACTGTTATATTTAAGTTCAGATAAGATTCTTTCTACTTACTTTTTAAAATAGAGTAGCATACCTTTCTAACCTTATAGTGGACAAAATAGACTTGTAAAATATTTTGGAAGCACTAATCAATTTGACTTTTCTTTCCTGTTTGTTAGGTAGTAAAGGTAGTAAATAATCATTTTTAAAACAAAGGAATGTATCTACAATTAATTATATGAGGTTGGCTACGTAATCCTATTATATAAAACAAAAATGCATAACATTGCACTAATTCCTGTATCCCTGGAGTCGTAGTTTGGATCTGCTACAATCTGAATTTCCATATTTTCAGAATGGAACAAACTATGACAATTTAACTCATTAGCATTCTCTTGTTTAATCAGAAATCACCCAGATTATGGCACATCTTATAGCTTTTGTTTAATGGACCCCTCTCACCACCCCTTCTCCACATCTCTACTGCATACCAGAAATTATATGAAAATAGGATGCGCTGGAAAATAGGACGTGCAAAATACTATTGTTCCTGTTGTTATATAAGCAGAAATAAAATGCAAAAAGCAACTCTTGCTAAAAATATGATCCAATGAATTGGCCAAAAGAAATCTGTCTGAAAGATCCCACTTTCATAATATGAATTATTTTCAGCGTTTTGATAGAAAATATATTTGATCTTTTTTCAGTAATCAAATATAAAAACAATTGAAAGGTGAGTCTCAGATATTCAAAACAAATTTATTCACTAGGAGTACTCTAAAATAAAGTAGAAAATGAACTGGTTTGATTCTAGGCTGTTTTTTCAAGGTCAGTTTTCTCTGAAGCTTATCAGAAAAGAGATGAAAAAGCCACATATAACTGATGCTTTGATTTCTGGAGATTTACTTGCAAAATAAATAGAATTTATAATCCTAGTAGGTGAAATAGTTACCGATAAGGATATCACCAGAGCTAAAAACTAAGCTCATTAGCTTGAAAAAGTAAACCCTCAGACTAAACTTGCATGTGAAATGATTACATGAGATAATATAATTAGTGGGGCCAGTACGTTCATTTTTAAAAGTTTTATTTTATTGGAAATTCTTAACATAGTTTGAAGACTTGTTTCTGTTGTATCTTAAAGTCCCTGTCCTCTTATATGCCACATATATGATTAGAGTCCACCACAAAGACCATCCAAGAACTCCTGCAAGAGTCTGGCTTGGGATTACTTCTGGGGTCAATTCTACTATCAAGAGCGGAGCCGATTCTCAATCTAATGGCAACCAACACAAGCAACCACAAGGATCAGCATTCCCTGACATGCTTATCCTGTAAAAATGTAGCATTATGAACTCCAGTGGCTTTTCCTAAAGGCTATGCCATGGAGATAATGTATCAGCAGATGTATAAAAATGTGTCTCCCTCTCTCTGCATCTTTTTCTTAACATGAACATTGTTTCTTACTGCTTCTTTGTATTTTCTATGTCTATTTCTGACTGCTTCTCTTATTCTTCATTTCCTCCCTTCTCTTTCCATTCTGTCTTTTTTTCAACAGTGTCATATAAAATTTTTATTATAAAATTAAGCATCACAAAGCTGGGCGTGGTGGCGCATGCCTGTAATCCCAGCACTCAGAGGTTGAGGCAGGAGGATCACCACAAGTTCGAGGCCAGCCTGGGCTACATAATGAGTTCAAGGCCAGCCTGAACTACATAGTGAGACCCTGTCTCAAAAATTTAAAAAAAATTAGGCTTCATAAAACTTTTTAAATTGCTTACAATATACAGATGAAAATAAAAATCAGCCAGTTATAGCTATTAGTATCTGCTATTTTGGTGGGTTTGTTTCCCATCTCTATCACGTGTTTTAAGTGTGGGTTAATTTCTAAATGTATGCCATTTTCAAAACTGATGGTTCATCCTGCAGTAGTGTTTGCTACTTTTCCTTCTAGATACCACATACTAATATCCCTAACAACATAAGAACCAAAAACTAGAAGTCTGTATTGTCCATTCCCATCATCAGCAACATTAACTGAACAGTAAGTACCTCCATCATTTCCATCCCTCTTTATTGGGCATTTTTCATCAGGGAATATGTCACCATCAGACTGTTATACACTCTTTGGCTTATGTATGTATTGCCACATCTCCTGTCAGACTATAAACTCCACACAAGTTCCACTTGTTTATCATTATGTTACTGGCACTAGAATGGTGTCTCAGCAACCTATGCACTAAATGTTTATAGAATGAATGAATATACCTTCATATTTTAATTCTTAACTTTAAGAGTATGTTTTGTCAAATATTTTGATTTAAAATTACACTAATTATAAAATACCTACTTATTTTCACCTTGAGTTATGCTCTTTTAATAGGAGCAAAGATTTCTTATAGTTAATCCATAAACATGGCTTGTATTATGAATGACCCTACTGTAAATTATGTGTCAAATGAAGTATTTCCTTTTTAGTATATGTTCTGACTGCATTCTCCCTCTCTCTTCCTCCTTTCCCTCTCTCTGTCCTTTCACTCCCTCTTTCCTGTTCTTCTTTTCATTTATCAGGATAAAATACTGAGATCATATATATCAATAGCTGAAAAGCCCCAAAATTAAATAGGACATAAATGTTTCTCATTGGATACTAAAAGAATGGATAGGAAAAGTACATTCATAATTTACAACATGACACAAACTACTTTGGTTTCAGAAAATACAAACTGTCCATATAATCTCTGCCACCTTCAGAGTCAGGCCAGTAATGATAGAGTAATCCACAAATAGCAGTGTGTATGTCAAACACAACTCCCTGTATGCTAATCCAGGTCCTATTTTCTGCTATGTGATCATGCCAAACACACTCAAGTCCTCTGTTACAGGTTCTTCATCTATAAAAAGGATAGTCATACAGGTTAGGTGTCCCTTCCTTGAAATACTTCAGCATAGAAGTGTTTCAGATTTGGGAGAAATTTTGAGTTTGAAATATTTTCATAGACTTTATCAGTTGAACATCGCTAACCCAAAAATGTGAAATCTGAAGTTGCCAAGTCTCAAGTGAAATCTGAAACATTTTGAGTCCTAAAGTCTTAGATCTAGGAGCATTTTGGGTTTGTGGATGGTTTGTTAAAGAATTAAATAACATAATACATTTAAAGAATTAGCACAGGCACAAAATAAGGGAATAAATATTAGCTGCTAACATGGCTAAACTGATAAACCTAGGCAATGTCTAAGATACTTGTAGTTTCTCTACCAGCTGGATCTCGTTCACAGGAAGACAAAATGAGAGGACAGATAAAAGGGACAAATGAATCACAATTCATCTCCACTTGAAAATACTTCTAACTAAAAGTGAAATAATTTCAAAATAAACATGAATGAAATACAATTGAAAAGCTCAATCTCGTGGCCAATCATTGACTAAATTCCATCATACCACACTCATGTTTCACTCCTGTCTCCCTGGCCATTTCTGCTTTGCCTCCACAGGCTCTTTTTCACAAGGCCATTAACTACTGCATTTTCTGGAGACTCACCCTTCCCCTATAGAGTCTGTTCAAAGGACATCTCATTATTCACACCCTGGGCTTCAGCTGCTTCCTTGTACAATTGCCTCACATACTCTTATAAGCTAAATTTTCGTGTCCCTCAAAATCCACGTATTGTTTCTAGACATATCTCATGATGGTCCTCGGAGGTGAAATGTTGGGACTTTATTAGTTCAGGAGGGCAGGGCTCCCACTGATGGGATCAGTGCCTTTATAAAGTGAGTTCCAGAGAATGTCCTTGCTCCTCCTGAAATATGAGGACATAGTAAAATGTCATGGAAGGGGGCCTCCCCAGCATGCACACGGTGCCAAGCTGATCTGCAACTTCTCAGTCTCTTAAACTAAAATAAATGAACTTTTGTTGTTTAGAAGCTACCCAGTTTACAGTATTTTGCTATAGCAGCCAACAGAGATTCATTCATGTTGCTAGATAATAACTAGCTCCAGACTTTTACATTAAATATTTCCTTGAATATCTTCTTGTGTCTCAGGCCTTTCCAACACAAGAGGCACCTAAGAACCTTTGGGATACTTACATCAAATCTACCCTCTTCCCATGTTAGGAAATAGCATGACTATTCATCCAGTAGAATAACTTATAAATCTCTGAGGTGTCTAATCCTCTCCTCTCCTCTTTAAGGTCTCTCCATATTATAATGCTTTCGCCTTTTCTGTACTTTCTCAGTCTATACTCTTCGTACTACATTCAACTCACATGGCTACCATAATTTCTCACCTAGACTGTGCATTTTGAATTGTCTACTTATAGCCACTTTTTCTCAGTACCCTAACCAACCGATCCTTGAAATTGCATCTTTGGGTATGGTTTTCTAATGTAGATCTAAATACTTCTCCTCAAAACTCCTGTTTGGTTCAAGGATAAGCGTAACTACTGAGCATGCCCAAGAAAGCTCTATGGAATTCAGCACTTATGCGCTATACCTCAGAAGATAGCAAAGGGTATGTTAACACTGGATAGTGGTGAGCCCTTTGCTGTGCTTCCTAAATAATTATGGCTGAAAGCAACCTGGATTAGCGAGGGGATGGTGTTTTCAGGGCGTCACAATTGTTTCTGTCATCCGACCTCTGACTTCTTTGCAGTGTCAAAGCTATCTGTTCAGCTCTGTTATCTAATCCCCACAATTCAGTAATAAAATCAGACCACAGGTTATAGAGCAGTATACTGCCATATTTCCAGGGGCATTCAAAAAGTATGAAAGCTCCCAAATAGAAATTTATTTCCCCCTAAGCAACTTCTTGGATATATAGTATATTTACATGTCACTCTCAACACAGGAATCTTTTAATAGGTAACAAGGTGCTTTCTCATGTAGTGTGTTTAGTATCTACTATATACTGCCAAGGTTTAATATGGTTTGCCCCCCCCAAAGGTTGATATTTGATAACTGTTGAGATGGTATTGGGAGGTGAGGCTTTTAAAAACAATTAGGTCACTGACAGGGATTAATGCCTCTATCAAGGGACCAGATTAGTTACTATGAAAGTGAGTTTGAGGAATTTCCCAAAACCATTTTCCGGGAAAGTAGAAGTCTCTGAAATGCTGTACCTAGAATATACTAACAAGAAATGCCTTGGCTATTTTATCTCTATCTTACTTTTTTATATTTATGCTCTATGATAAATCATTCAAGACCCATTCCCCCCTCACCTGAGAGAGGTGACACAACAGTCTTCCCTTTGTGTTTCACCATGAAGCAGACTGCCCTTCCTATTTCATCTCTTCTATATGTTCCCACTTGCCCTTGTGCTTTCTGCCATGTGTTGAAGCATGTTGCTGCTTCGTGTGCTTCCCAACTAACAGAATCATGAACTAAAATCAAATTTTCCTTTATAAATTACCTATTCTTGGGTATGTTGTTACAGCAACAGAAATTGGACTAAGACACAGTACTAATGTGATTATACTTTTTGTCCTATATAAATATATATACATCACATTTCAAGGCACTTTGTCATACATATCTTCATGCCCGTATGAAATAACTATCTCTTTTAGCAGCTGATTCTGTGTGTAGTGTGCCTGCATATGTATAATAAATGTATAGCCATTACATTTTAATAATACTCAAGAAGATTTTACTTCAAAGCAATTTAAAACAAACACTGGGAAACTAAAAAAGGCCACTGATTCT
The DNA here is from genome assembly GCF_053883595.1 of Heterocephalus glaber. Classification (NCBI taxonomy): domain Eukaryota; kingdom Metazoa; phylum Chordata; class Mammalia; order Rodentia; family Bathyergidae; genus Heterocephalus; species Heterocephalus glaber. The sequence goes on along the minus strand of NW_028258444.1, from coordinate 10,004,839 downwards.
ACCTAACTGTAATGCATCCATGGTTCATATCTTAATTATGACATTTAATGGCTTCTGGTCATTACCAAATAAATATTGCTCTGTCATCAGGTTGTAGGTAATGATAACATCATATAAATCACTCTGGGGACAGTCATCTTATATTATGTGAATTATCTATATTTTTAAAATATATTCTATAATTACACTAACATGACTGTCAAATAACGTGTGTGTGGGTGTATACACACCCACACACACTGTATATACTTTTTAATTTATACCATTTCTAAAGAATGCTGGCAGACTGCTTTCCAGATGTTTGCATATTTGGTTAATTGTTATATATGAAATATGTTAGAGCTCATACTAAATGTCAAAAACTGCATACTGCAATCAGTAACATAAATGACCTATGCTCTTTTCTGACAGTCTCCAATAATGATTAATTACTGCTATTCTAAACTCACAATTTCACACAGGCTTTCCTGAGCAGGAGGATAAAAGCTCAGCTATTATTCCCTATTTCACTAACTTACTAGATTTAGTCACTTTATGCTAAGTAAACTTTTTCTTTTCAGGGATTTAAAATGCTACTTTTCTTGTCATCTGCAGTATGTCTATTTTCAGTATATCGCATGCAACTCATAAAGTGTGTGGTGTACCATCCGTGGTGATGAAATCAAACTGAGCTCCAAAACTTCTCATTTGATTCTAGACGATCTTGGTAACTCATAAGATTCCACATTTCATTCAGCACTTGGAGTTTTATCCTGTCTGACTGGAAAGATGTTTAACAAAATGCCTCCTGAAGCATAGGTATAATTTTCACAAACTATTATTTGCTGAAGTGAAACACATAGCAATATTTTTAAATGCAGTTGCTAAGCCTCTGGGAAGCATCACTTAAGTGACATGACAAGGTGGTAAAGTGAACCTGTAACAACTGTGTGATTTTAGTTCAGTGCAGCTTGCTCTGCAAGGCCATTTCCTGTTTCCCTCAACTGCCTAAAACAACAGACCAATAAATGTCACATCTGTGCACTCTCCACACATAGACCTAAGCCAGTGCTTTAGGAATGCCTGATGGTTTAATGAATGCTGTAATCTTCTTAGTTTAAATTCAAATTTTCTACAATCCTAGTGTGAGCCTTACTCTTAAAATCAATTTTTCAAACACCTGTATTCCAAATTGCCAACCAGAAAACCAAGGCTATTTTGCTATCTTTTCAAAAACTTTTAACTATATTTCTAAAATACACATTTTTTAAAGGGATGGGGGAGTAATGCATAGTTTTTTTTAAATTCTCTTACTTCACTTTACTTTCTATCCCCTTTCCAATTCTACAACACCAAGAACCATATAACAATTAATATGTCAGTGATGCACTACGTTTTCCAAGGCAGTCATAAACAAAGCTAAGTTCATGCTGTAGAAAAGCATAGGGCAGTGCTCAGTGAGTCCTACTACATCCAAAGAACTCGTGCTTATCACACAAAGCATCTTATTTTAGTTTAGTTTTGTTTTGTTAAATTCTTTTATTGGTATATTGTAGGTATACAACACAATTACATTTCTCATTGGGAATTGTACCTTTACATAATGCATCTTGGTTCTTATTTTTTCCCCATTCCTAGCCCTCCCTTCACGCCCTCCACCCTTCCCTATTTACAAAGACTTTATTTCCAATTTTTCCATTTCTCATCATTTGTCCTTTCCCTTCTTTCCTTTCCCCTGGCCCTCCCACTACCCCTACCCTTTTGGACCTTTTCTTCCTATTTTGCATTATCGATTATTCATTCTAATCATTGGTACATTTTAGGTATACAATATAATGACATTTATCATTGGAAATTTACACCTTTACATAGTCTCTCTTGGTTCTTATTTTTCACCCTTCCCCAGCCCTCCCTTCAACCCCTCCATTCCTCCCTATTTACAAAGATTTTGTTCCTATTTTCCATTTTCTCATATTAATCCCATTCCCTTCTATCCTTTCCCCTAGCCCTCCCACTTCCTTCCCCTTTGCCCCTTTTCTTCCTATTTCACATTACCTATTATACATTTAGTCCTTACTTACACTTTCAGTTTCTCACACCAGAGAAACTATTCGATATTTATACATGTGTGTCCTATTTATTTCACTTAAGAGTATCGCCTCAATGTACATCCACTTAGCTATAAATGTCTCTAATTTCTCATTTTTTATGGCTGAGTAGAACTCCATTTTATAAAAAAAACCCCACATTTTCTTTATCCAGTCTCCAGTTGATGGGCATTTGGGCTGTTTCCAAGTTTTAGCTATCACAAACTGTGCTGCCATGAACATGGGTGCACATATATCACTGTGGTATGATTCTTTTAATTCTTTGGGGAAGATCCCCAGCAGTGGAATAGGGGGTCAAATGGGACTTCCAGTCCTAGTTCTTTGAGGTATCTCCATACTGATTTCCACAGTGCTTGCACCAGTCTACACTCCCACCAGCAGTGGAGCAGGGTTCCTCTTTCCCCACAGCCCCACCAGCATTTGTTATAGGTTGATTTCATGATAGCAGCCATTCTTTCTGGAATGAGGAGGAATCTCAGCGTTGTTTTCATTTGCATCTCTCGAATGACCAGTGATATTGAACATTTTTTCATGTATTTATTTGCTATTTCTATTTCTTTGTGTGAGAAATGTCTGTTCATTTCAGATGCCCATATTCGGATTGGGTCTTTAAATTTGGGAGGTCTGATCTTTTCAAGTTCTTTATAGATTGGAGATAGTAGACCTTTGTCTGAGGAAGAGCAGGTGAAGATTTTTTCCCACATTGTGGGTTGTCTCTTCACACTGCTGGTGGTTTCTCTTGCTGTGCAGAAGCTTTTTAATAAGAAGAGATCCCACTTGTTGATTGTTACACAAAGCATTTTAAATGACCCTCCTTACAGAAAATTCAATCAATAATCAGTTTATACAGGGCAGCTTCAATGGTCAGAGGCCTGTACTAGCATGTGTAAAAATCAGATTGCTATCACATAGGCTCCAAGGCCACACTTCCAAAGATTGTGATTCAGCTAGCCTGGATGGGGTCTGGGAGTCTGCATATCTAGCAGCTTCCTAGGAAATGGAGTCTTCCCGTCTATATCCCGCAACCAGAAGATATAGCTATTGGCAATATCATTATCTTCTTTTGAGAGCTCTCTTCACTTTGGTCAGATAAGACACATCACTCCTCAGTACTTAGCATATTCTACATTGGGCAATAATTATTTGTGTACCTGTTAATCCTATTACTAAACTTAAAATACTTTGAGTCCATGTTTTCATCAACATAATATTCCTTGGAACACCTAGCTCAGAACACTGGCTATATTAGATTTTAACATGCTTGTTGAATAAAAATATAAAGGGATGGATGTATGACTTATTCCTAAATGCTTAAAAATAAAATGTAGCAAAATATTATGGCTGATAATGCAATATAGCATTATCTACTTACCTTTCAGTGTAGATGGAGGAAAATGTACATGGTTATTTGTACAGAGAAATGCTTCTAGCTTCTGAAGCAATCTAGAGAAAATTTTCTTCATTATATTTCACATTCACTGTACAATAAGACCAATTAGAGGTCCTGAATCATTAAGAATAACAAAGTTGAAGCTAAAAATGTAAAGTTGTAAAGTTGCTGCTTTATAATTCTTACCAAGCAGGGCAGGTTTAGAATATAAAGAAAATGAGACTAGAAACAGATGCCTTAGTGAAATTGGTTGTGATTCCAGTGCCCAACACTGACTTCATCATTTTCCCGGGTCTTATTACCTCCTCTTCCCCTCTAGCCATTAAAACAAGTCTACGGAAAAGCTTACTAATAGCAATAGCATCACAAAATATCACAAGGCAACAGGCCCCAAAATATTTTTGTCTAAATATTTCAGACAAAAACTACCTCTGAAAGAACCCAATAACATGAAGAAGCTTTTTATAAAGAATGTCCTCAGAGGAGTAGATAGACATCAATATCCACTTGTATCTACCTACACAATATAATCAACTGCCAAAAATATGATTATTGCATCATCACAGCTTTTCAATCTAGAGTGAATTTTGAAGTGCACTATCAACTATACCATCCTTTGAAAATTTTGCCATATACACTGAGATAAACAAAACTACATTTATTACTGACATAACATTTATTAATTTTAAGATATTCTTCTACAGATGGACATCACAGCAAGTGCTGTTAATAAAGCAGGCAAATCACACTCAAAGCAACATATTGAAGCTGGAGAAATCTCTCTGCTCTTGATAACATTTCTTCTCCCTACCAAAAGGACTTTGGTCTGCATGCTATTAAAATTGCTACCCCCAAGTTTTGAAGTCTTAGAACCTCAGCTGGCTTTCAGCTGAGTATGAATAATTCCATCTTAGTCCATATTCTAAACAAGATCCTTGAGTGTTTCCCCCAAACTGCTCCTCTAATTCACCTTCTATCAACCCATTTAATTTAATTACATATGACGCCACATCCAAGCAGTGTGTTCATCCTTTGCAGGGTAGACAGAGGCATAAGGATGGGCAGTCTCTCATTTGTTTGCTCTCCACTTTAATGAGTTCTTCCTTGATTTCCTTGAGTACCTAGCCTAACCCATTCCTGCTAGAAAGACTCCCTGCCACCATAGACAGTTACTGTTTCATCCATTATACTGTGATGCACAACTTGTGTGTTTAACTTTTAAAGTGTAAATTATCAAACATTTTTAAAACTAGAAAGTACAGGGTAATGAATCCTTGCATACTCCATTACACAGATTCAACAATCATGAGCATCATTCTATTTACATAAACTAAACCCTATGCCCCAAATTCTTTTGACACTAATCCTAGATATCCTATCATTTAATCCAACTATACCTACATCAGTATGTCCATAACTTTTTATAAGACTACTACAGGAGGTACTTGTCAAATCATATTCTAGTTAACTTTATGTATGTCTGTCTCTCCCATTTGAAGGCCTAGTTCCTTTTTTGTTAATTTATGTTTGAATTCTCAAGGATTGAAAAGTACAATACGTATACAAAGTGTGTTTGTTGATATAATTCATTTGTCCATTCCTTCATTTAACAAATTTTCATTAAATGCCCAACAGGAGGAAGCACTGTTCTGGGTCCTAGAACAAAATGGTGAAGTTCCTGTGGTGAGAAATGCTCTTCTCTAATGAGAAGAAATGCAGTAAACCAGCAGATATATAGCACAAAAGCTGATAAGGATGTTATGAAATACAATGCACTGCTAGGAGACTAGAGAATATTCTATGGGAAGACAGAGGAAGGCTTCCTCAGTAAGGGGACATGTGATCAGAGACCAATACAAAGTGAAGGTCAAGTTAATGGTATATCTGGGAAAAGGCCTTCCAGGGGAGGGACCAGCAAGTGCAAAGATCTAAGGCAAGTGTCTGCGGGACCTGTTAAGGATATCTACCATTAGTGTGGGTAGGCACAATCCAACCAGCTGGTACCTCAGAAAGAAAAACTACAGAATGTAAATTAATCTCTCTGAGATCTGGGACACTCTGTATACTGCCTTGGACATGAGAACTCTGGGCTTGCTAATCTTTGGATTCCAAGACTTGCCTCAGTGGTCCCTTCCCCAGGTTCTCAGGCTTTTGACCTCAAACTGAGTTACACTATCAGCCTCCCTGGTCCTAAGGCCATTGAACTTGGCCTGAGCCACACTTCTGGCATTCTTGGGTCTCTAGCTTGCAGGTGTCATGCTGGGGAATTTCTCAGCTGCTGAACTGCAGAAGCCAACTGCCCTTCTCATCTATGTAGATATACATCCTACTGGTGCTGTTTCTCTAGAGAACTCGGACTAGTAAACTAAATGGTGATGCTGCACACATGTAAATTATTGGAAATGGAGACAAGAGTGACCTCAAAGGTTTGGCCCTGCCAACTGGAAGAACAGAATTGTCATTTCCTGAGATGTGCGAATACTTGTGGTGACAGGAGTTGAAAATCAAGTTTGTTTTGAGATATGGAAGTGCCTATTAAATATCAAATTGGAAATGTCAGGAAAAGGGATGGAGTTAGAGTCTGAGGTCAGAACTGCACATAAAATGTTAGAAGTTACTAAGGATTCTCTAGAATCCTTGAGTCTAGCAAAGACCTGCTGAGACTACATAGGAAATAAAGGAGATCAGAGTACCAGGCATTGGGACTCATTAGAGATCAGGAATATCAGAGGGGAGTAAGTGACGTTTAAACCAAGCTTATAACTAAGCTTATAAAATAGGAACATAAAATGGGTAAATAGGAAATACTTTTTTGTTATAGGGATATATTATCTTCATGTGAAATCCTATATCACATATAGCATTAATAGAAAAGATATCCTACAGTTACGAATTAACTATCAGGCAATACTATCTTAGAGTTAGAAAAATTACCTTCCCAAATTAAAGTCTGAAAAATAATTTTACTTTGGTTTTAGCTATACATACAAGGTGACTCCAAAGAATCCACCTGTCTTTAAATATGAACTAAGTAAGAACATTTTTAATATGTTCATATGCTGATTGATTATTGCTTGGATAATAAAATCTACTTTTCAATGAATAGGTTATTTTGAGATTCTCTTGGCACAACTCACAAGATGTGGTCATAAGCTTCAAAGGTTTTAAATCAATATTTTTCTTCATGAAAGGAATGACTGTCCTTATTAATTTTTAATACTGTAATCATTCTCCATTAACCAAGCTGATCCTATTGTTAACAATTAAGACAAATCTAAGTAGTAATATCTGTTCAAATAGTTAAAGCTGAAAATATTATTTGTAAAAATCTGACCTGACTATGTCATCTCTGTACCTCTTACTATGCTTTTCAGTCCATGCATAATCTGCTTGAGGTAGTAAAAAAATGTTCTATGGGCAATAGTGAAGAGGATGGGAGAATGTAAGAGAAAACTCTTTTCTCTATACCTCAGTCAGAAGAGAACAGAAAAAACAAAGGAAAATATTGAACAGAATCTAATCCAGACTGACACATGACAAAAGCACTCAGAACCCATCAGCACAACAATTAGTAGAAAATGAAGAGCTAGAAGTTTGTTAAGAAAATGCTTCCGCAATGCCCTTCACCCCTGGACATCAGCTACACTGAGTGCGGGGCTTGGAGGGGCAAGCACCAGCAAAATGGCCATTTGGCACCAATATTCCCATCTTGGAGCACATACTAGTAAAAGCTGGCTTTGGGAAACTGGATAATGGCTTTAGACTGTAAGCTTATTCAGCACTCTGTTAAAGCAGTGACTCACAATCTATGTAAATTCATTTCTGTTCACAACAGAACAAACTGCTACACATCCCCTGCAACCAGGAGAACCTTCTCAGTTCCCAGAAGCTTGGTTTCTCATGTGTCCCAGTTCATTCACCATAGGAAGACTCATGTGTGTCCATAAATATGTGCTTGATTCCGAGATTCCATTGAGCATAATGGGCTGTAATGAACTTTTGGGGAAAATAGCACTACTTTCCCCCTGTATTTTGTATATTCAGATATTTGCCATTATATCACATTGTTGTGGGCCAAAAGTTTGTAAGTGAATACTCATTTCATAATATATACATGTACATTTATTTGTAGATGTGTCAGTATAATTTGTATATGGTCTTTCTAAAATATTGGCGACAATCATTATCTTTGATCAAAGCTTGTACAAGTTTTTATTTTCTTATAATGTTTGATTATTACACTATCACACTAAAGTTAAAGAAAATGCACAATGTGGTTTTGATCCTATATTTAAGTTTTACATTTGAGATCTCTGTTAAAGTTTATTTTCATTGCATTGACAAATAGGATACAAATTATTTCATTTACTTTTCATTTTCTTCCTATCTGTGGTATTTCTCAGGACACCATAGGAATGTATATATCTAATACTCTATGAATTTATCTTCTTAAGATATTCCAAATTTCAGAATGGCAGTGACAAAATCTTACCTGATAACTTAGCTGGCTCTCTGTTAAAACTTGATAAATCAATAAATGCAGAGCAAATGTGAGGTGATGTTAGTATAAGGATATTGAGAAATTGTAACATCTATCTCTTGGGCCCCAGTCAACCTAGATCTGCTGGACAGAGTGGATACTGCCTGTAGACAAAGCCAGCAGCCATACTGCTGGGAATGACTGAAACACCAGAGTTATCTCAGTCCATCCATATTTATTGAATGAATGCACAAAATGAAATGAATAACAGACCCCTAATCCTTTCTGGATGAGTACTGAGGTATTCTTTTAGGTTAAATTTGGTGGACACAGATTGTCAAGTCTCTACAAGCTGTGCTTAACCAGGTCAGGATGCTTAGGTGATGTAATGGTCAGCTAATTTCTAGTGAGAGTATAGTGTGTGCGTGTGTGTGTGCGCGTGCGTGCGTGCACCCTTTTGGAATTCATTATTTTATGTTTATTACCTATTTGTTACCTAGAAGAATTTTGGAGTAAAATTTAAAACATGGAGTTAAAAATATTTATATTACAAAATGAGAGATTTCATATTTGGTAGCTATAGCAATCAGTTTGAGGACTTTGAGGAACAGCTGGAATAACAGAATTTGGGATTATAGAAGTCAGGCTTAGATAATTATGGTGCTGGCTAAACAATTTATGAACGCTCCTTATGCTTGGTGGGTAGGACAGGTAAGTGTAAAGAGAGGGTGCACTTGACAAGAGACAAAGCAACCTCACTGGGCAAGAACTGCTGGGGTGAGCAGGGACAAACAGGCTGAGGCAGAACCTCTAGCGCTCTCTTCTTTCCTCCAATGTGCCCATTTCGATGATGCAGGTAAACCATAGGAAACATGAGACATCTTCATCACAGAGCTCAACCTAGTCCCAGCCCAGGAGATAGCGGATGTGAGAGATCTAGCAGGAGTTGGAGGAACTCTGTGCTTAGCTGCCTCTGGCCAACAACCAGAGCAAGCAAATGTGTGACTATATTGGAGCTGCAATCACAAAAGGCCCTACAGAGAGGTTCCAAGAGGAAAGAATAACTGCTGCTTCATTCCTGCCTTTCTCTTGTTGTATATCTTAGGCCAGATTCCTTCGGGGAGGCATTCTGAGAGACATTGGTCCACCTTAGCTCAGTAAGATCTTCAGTGTGGCTCAGACCATCAACAACCCAGGATGGCCCCACTGAAGTGCTCAGTGTCCAGAATGAAAAAGTGAATACAATAAACACTGTGTTAAAAACATTTATCTGAAGAAACAGAAGGTGACACTACCAGTGGTTTATAAAGAAAAGCCGAAAATTTTCCGCAATTCCTATTATAGTACATGTCCTACACTATATGCAAAGTGGTGAAAATATACGGTTTAAATTTTTAAAAATTATTATGTTACCATTAATCCCCCTCAAAATACTCTTTCTTGCTTCACCCACACTTCTCCCATTATTCTTGCCACCCTCTGAAGCAGTACTGCAAGTCCTCTTTCATGAGTGCCTTTAAGAGGTCTGATCAGGAATATGCTGAACGCTGCTACTGAGTGCCACTGAATGGAAAGGCAGGCTCATAACATTACAAGGTGTCTTTATCTGCCCTGTTCAGCAGATCTGGTACCATGTGACTTCTAGTTCTTCTCCAGTGTCAAATATAAGTGTCTGTAGCCACACCACCCTGAACGAGCCCAATCTCCTCTGAAAGGTAAATGTTTTTAATTGATTCAGGACATTCAGGCAGCTGTGATAGCACAGCTAAAGACATCTATGAAAGAGGAGGACTTCCAGAACTGCTTCAGAAAGTGGCAAGAATGATTAGATAAGTGTGTTTGAAATAAATTATTTTTATGGGATTAATGGCAAAGTGTCTTCTGTTGTAATACTTTTAAATTTAAAAATTTACTGTGCTTTCTAATCACACCTTGTACTACATGTTTATTTACTATGTCATTCAACCCTCACCACACCATGGTAATATATTTATCACCTCCATTTCATAGGTGAGGAAACAGATCCAGAGAAGATAAGTGATTTGGCTGCAACTATGACAAAACCAAGAATCAGTTCAAGCCAATTTTGTAACAAAAGCCCAACCTCTTTCCATTAATCACTGATATTTAAGACAGTGTGACTTAAATATCTTTTAGGATCAATCTATTTAATCCCTTTAAACAAATAAAATATCTATATATATAATAAAATCAACAGTCAAACAAAGCCTATCATCGCTCCAGGTCTAAACACTGGAATCATCTATGTCAGTAATATAAAGGAAAGAGTTAAAAGCTAGAGGAAATGTAAGGAATAGTGCACAGACATTGCACTTTATCTACCTCCAAACTGCACAATCCATAACCTACACAGCACTAGATAATGAGACATTATTTGATATACATTATGTTCTGCATATCTCTGTTCTCCCAATTCCCATTGAAATATTACCCCCCAAGACCATAGTGTTAAGTGGTGGGGCCTTTGGCAGGTGATTAGGCCGTGAGGGGAGAGGTCTCAGGAATGACCTCAATGCCTTTACAGAAGAGGCCCTAGAGAGCTAACTGGGCACTTTCTCCACTAGGACTGAGCAAGCAGGTACTGTCCTCAAGGAAGTTGGCCCTCTCTGGATACCAAATCTGCCAGCTCCTCAATCTCCAGCTTCTTAGCCTCCAGAACTGGGAGAAATAATTTTCAGCTATTTATTAGCTACCTAGTTTATGACATTTTGTTGTAGCAGCCCAAGTAGACTACATATGATACCCAGTTTGAGTCATTTTGTTGATATCTTTACTGGCTTCATTATAATTCCATCCACCTGGCAGCCTAAAGCAGATACAATCAATGTGTGCAATAGTTAGCTCTTTACCTACCTTCTGTTGATGTAACTCAAAAATTTAGATTTTAGCTCTATGCTTTTTAGTATGACGATGTCAGACTATAGTTATAGTAATTGTTATGTTTGAGACAGGGCCTTGTGTAGTCCGTGGATGCACCTGTGAGAATTGTACCTTCATGAAGTTATTGATGGGAACAGCAAGAAACAAATATTTAGCAATGATGGCCCCTAAAATTCCTTGCAACTATCAACTAGAAATTCACGCGATGTTTACAATTACTCTTAACTATAGAAGAAATACTTACAAGGACAAATTTTCAAAGAAGATTGAATGTAAAATGTCTTCTACAATTTGTCATATTTTCAACAACAGGGCTTCTTCCTGCATCAGTGATTTAGTGGATCTTGTCCAACTGGGCATTGTGTGCCTCTTTACAAATGTGTACCTTAGACTTCTGTAATAGAAGAAAACTGATCTCCATACAGATATATCAGGGTTTAGACCTGTCAAGTGTCATTTTGTCCAAAAACTTTAAAGCTCAATCCTTTTCATAGCTTTTATTTTTAACATTTGTCTTTTAAAATGTGTTCTCAAAATCCAAACTTATATAACTCCTTACTCCTATATCCTGCTCCAATCCATCTGTTGCCTGCAAATTAGCAGAAAATAGAAGCTGTGAGAGGCTAATTTCACTTTCTAAATCTCCATATAAAAATCCAAATTCTTGAAAATTACTTATTTGATGTTTATCACTTTTATAACCACTATGTGGCACTTTTTACTTAGTAGATACTCAATTAACTTTTTGACTATGAATTGAATTGAATAAAACATCTTATTTCCTTATCTCAACACGATTTCAAAATTGGAAAAACAAGAGGAACCTTGAAGCATTAAGTTATTTTACCACATATTACAAAGTAACACATAACTAGGAATTTTATTAAAAATTGGGATTTCTTTGAACACTTATAGCAATAAACTTGGCCAAATTAGGATATAATTTATAAAGATATTCATTCTAAATATGTCTATATTTAGAGATCAAAGACTTTATATTTCCATTTCATAATAAAAATAGTAAATTTGTTTTGGAAGTTTTATGACTAATTACTTGATCTTATCAACTGCTTCTGGATTGTATAATCTGTTCATTTAAAACATTTTAATTCTCTCTTTTTTTTAAGAAATAGCTATAAAGGAGCAACATTTTCAAGAAAGCATGATGACTAGAAATTGGTATTTACCAACTGTCTTTTCAGTGATGACAGCAATTTAGTGATTCAGTGATGTAATCTAATCTTTCTTGTCTTTAATTCTCTATTATTTATTTTAAATCTTGCCTAGGTGTGTAAGTATCTGAAATGTTTTCAGTCATCTACCTTTAGAGCATATTTTTTTTAAACTCATTTTTTTCTGTCCTTCCCGCCTCAAGAAATCCACTTACAAAATAAAATAGATCCAGAAATTGAAAATAGAATTTGTTCTTGACTATGCAGGAATATCCAAATACCCCTTGCCTTCTTTCTTTCTTTTTCTACTGGTTATGCTGAAATTGACAGACATCTGTGAGTTGATAGGTAGACTGATAAAAAAAAATTAAGATCCAGATCAAATTTTACCATTAGTATTGCAGAGACAGAATAAAACAACCCCTGGACTGGTGCATGCTGTGACATGCAAATCTCTTGCCTCTTTCCAGGGCCATTGCCCCTCTCTGTTACTGTGCTTTTGAAACAGCTTTTCTTATAGGCGTCATTTAAAATGTCTCCCCAAGGCTCATTATGTTGAAGCATTGCCAGTGTTTTGGGAAGTGATTGCACCAGGAATGCTCTACCTGCATCAACAGATTAATCAACGGACAAGTTCATTGCGCAATGGATTTAGGAGGTGGGATTCGACTCGATGAAGCACATAACAGGAAAGGGTGGGAGATCTGAAGAATACATTTTGTTCCCACCCCTTCCTCTCAATCTCAGCATCTCTGTCTCCGTCTCTCCCTCTCTTCCTCCCTCCTAGCTGCCATGAGGTGAGCAGCTTTCCTCTGCCATCCCCTTCTGCAGTGTTTCTGCCTACCCCAGGTCTAAAATCAACAGCACCAGCTGACCAACAAACCAAAATATTTGTAACCATGAGCCAAAGTAAATCTTTCTTCTTTTAACATTTTCGCCACCATTTTATCACAGCAACAACAAGCTAACACATTATCCTAAATAATCTTTCTGCTTTTGGTCTTGTTGGCTTCATCTGAGTTTTACAATGCTCTGGAATTTTCTTGTCCCTTTAGATAATAAAGCCCACAAACACATCTGTCCCAAGTGAGCCTCCCACCTCTGCTCCATGCTGGCTCCCCTGTGCTCTAGCCATGCCAGGCCATTTACAAGGGCTTCATCTAAGCAAAAAGGATGCACTCACTCCCAATTCTGCAGTGGCTCATTTTCTTCTCCACATCAGAAATATACTTCCTTCAGGATACTTTACTTGGTCCTTAATTCCCTAAAAAGAATCAATCTCTCCTACATGAAAGTACAGAGATCATTATGAGATAATTATTTCTCCCTCTTGCTCTAGCTGTATGACATTTGCACATTTGCTTTTTCATATGCATTATATTAAAGCTAGTAGTTTTCATCCACTGGATGGAAAATTACTTTCATTAAGAAACGTATTGAATCACCTCGCCAATATCTTTTAACGTGGGTGCTTAATAATTGCGGGTTAGAGTATAAAAACATATTTCAAATTGATTTAAAATTTACTTTCTCTGGGATTAATTTGATTCCTGAAATGGCTGAGTTACTAATTTAGATTGTTGACTATAACTCTTTACTTTTAATTTGACTTTTGAAACTTTAATGATAAAAAGAGAGTTTACACATTTGAAAATGGAGTTCTGAAACTATGATGGCTATTTATGTTCAACAAATGTTAAACAAATATTTGTGACCCTTGAAATCACATGTATATGTGGTTTGGCTCATAGACATTTTTTAAAAAATTGAAATATTTAAAAATTGAGATTTTTACATAAAAATTCAGAGTTCTTCCTTTTTTTAAAAAAATTAAAACTATAAGGTCCAGGGTTTCTGGACCCACATGCTTATCTATTTGCATATGAATCTACTTTCTCAAGGTCCTCCATTCAGATGCACAGTATGTATCTAAGAATCCACTCCCTGATCCCTGCCTGTATAAAAATCTCTCAGCTTTCTAGAGGGTTTTTGCATGTGTGGTCCTGTTTAATAAAATTGTTTGTATTCTTTGTTATTTTAATATTCTGTAAGAAATGCTATAAATTTTAAAACCTAGACTTTGAATACATATTATATTCATATTTGTTTTATTATTTGGCCTTTTTCTTATTTTCCCAGAGGGGGTACATTGTTGAAAAGGGAACAAAAGGCCCTATTACATCAGCTCAGAAGAGCAGGGCCTGAGCTATTTCTGCTGTTGTCCAGGCAAAGAGTTAATATTTCATTTCACTACATTAAAAGTTTATATTTGGACAACATAAGATTATAGTGTAGTGTTCATCTCAGAAGCAGGATTCTTTAATTCTTATAATTGGTAAGACAGACCAGACCTATCCAAGAATACTAATCTTCCAAAAAGGTGTTTCCAATAGGTTTATTGTGTGTTTAGGTAACCCTCTAACCCCTTCCAGGATAGGTGAGCCAGGGTCATTCATACAGCCTGGTAACTGCCTTCAAAGCTGGGTCAGAGGAGTGCCAGGAATACTTCCCTCTTTGGCTATTCGGTCAGTCCACTTCAATTAGTCTCATATTCACTCACGTGTGCTCATTCACATTTCATCTTTGAAGGCTGAGACCAGATGTCTCCATCTGTCACAAGGTTAAATAACGAGCTCCAATTTCAGATTCAGTGAGCTAGAAAACAGCTCTAACCCAATCAACTTGCAAAGGAGATATATAACTACTAAAGAGTAACCCTGAAAAGAAAACATTGTCCTTTAGGGTTTGTGAATGTACATATTCTATCTCATGTAAGACAAATATGCACATTTTGATGAACTGAAAAAGCTTCCTATGTGCTCAGATGTGACTAAATCCTCTTACCCCAGAAATCTAGAAACCACCATTATTAAAACAACTAACTTCCTGGTGATATACGTACATTTGACAGACAAAATAGAAATTTAAATTTTCCAGTATAATTCTTCCATGTTGTCATTCTGAAAGTCCTGTTTCTAAATTTAATGCTCCTGTGCCCCATATCTAGAACCTGGAATTTTCTTTCTTAGCAACTTTGAGAAGCTTTTTTGAATTTTTCTAAAATGGTTTTTCTTTTTTTTTTTGGTACCAGGGATCGAACTCGGATCCTTGTGCTTGTGCAGCAGGCAGCAAAACCACTGAGCTAAATCCCCAGCCCTAAGATGGCTTTTCTGACAAAGGTTTTTGAATTTCTGTCTTAATGCTGGCTATTTTATTCAAAATTTACATGAAAAATCCTACTGTAAAAATTCAGAGATATTACCCTTTCTTTTGAAAGAAAAAAGAATTACAAATCTCAGTATTTGCCAAAATGATTTTGTAAACTACAATGAAAGTAGCCAATAAAGCCCTGTAATTTCAAGGATTTCAGAGGAAAAAAGTAAGGTATATTATCAGGCAAATGTTTTCCAAAGGTGCCGCACACTTGGCTTTTTGAGGATTCTATTCATTAGGATCAATGACTTCCCTAAAACGGATCTTCCTCAAGGGGTCCGTGAGTTCTTTAATGGAGACCAGTCAGAGGTTCTCTATGAGATCTGGAAACAGATTTCTTTTTCATTCATCTCCTCATGTGCCAAATATCCAAGGATAAAAGTAACTTCTAGAAGCTAAGTAAATTTCACAATGTGCTGGCACATTCTAGGCCTTGGTGGCTCACCTGATGAACATCCCCCTGCATGTCCACAAGCGATGTTTGGGAAGGAGCAGAATATTTCCACACTAGGTTCAGAGCGCAGAGAAGAGAGCAAAGACTACTAATGCACTCCCTCTGTAACTCAGTGCAAAGAAGCAGGTGAGGCTCTGTGGGCGGCAATTTATTCTCCTTTATTATGAGAAAACATATTTAGCAAAAGTGCAAGAAAACAGTATGTCATCAAAACCTAGAAATTCAAATGTGAACACACACTTTTTAGCATGACATTTGCTATTAGAGTTGTAATCTAAATGGGTTTCCTAACACAGAGAATATTCCATAACACACATCTGTATTTTTTTTAAAAGCCTTACAAAGAATCAAAACATTTGTATATTTAAAAATACAAAAAAATTAATCTTCAAATAATCCACTTATGAAAGCTATGTATATCATTAATTATAATTGTTATAAAACAATAGTTTCAATAATTTCAAAATTTTATAATTCTTATATTCAGTTACATGGAATACCATAGTATTTTGAAAATGTTACACTATGCCTTTTCAAGGATAACTTCAATGTTAAGGCTTTACAGTTTGTTTTCACTGAATTATACATCTTTGGTACTAGAGCTGATGGTACCTCAAGATCTACTGTGCTAACTACAATTGGCAACTAAAGAAATCACAGCTCAGAAAGGTGAGAATTATTCAGTGTCCTACAGTAAAGTAAGGGGTGGAATCTAATCATAGTTTGGGGGTTTTCTGTCCCAACTGAGTAAAACAATAATAATTTTGAAATAGCGAAGATAACTAAATTCTTACAGAATCTAGGAAAAGCTGATTTACTTTACAATATGAAATCAAGAGTGACTATCACTGTGGAATAATCATACCTCTGGGGAAATCTATTTGCATGCTGACACCATTCTGACAACAGGGAAGTCAAATTAAATAGATCTGCAAGTTAGCTATCTTATTTTGCAGGGTTTTGCTATTATATATGTCATGAGAAAGCAAGTCCAATTCTTTTTGCAATAAATGGTGGCACTGGGAAATTAGGCAATGTAAATACCAACAAATGAAGACACAAAGGCAGTTTCAACATACATATGTTTTTTCCTAATAAAAACCTTGAATAAATCAATTGAGAAATTTACAGAACCCATGAATGATAATAGAGCAATCTTATTGCTTAAGGGCTTAGCAAACCAAATCAGCTCCTAACTCCCTGGATCTGCCTTGCCCTAATCAGTGCCAATTCACTCAGATGAATGTGCTACTTTAATGGAGGAAATGTGAGCTCATGAATGGACTTTTGTTCTATATCTCCTCCATATTTCTTTTTCCAAAACACACACCCACACACATACACACACATCTACACACTCCGTTAAACCATAGGGGAAGTGACACAAATTAAATTAATCCTATCCTGGTAGAATGAGACAACTCAAGAGACAAAACAAAGAGTATACTGTTATTTTTGATGGTGGCTGAAATACAGATTTTCCTGTCTCCTGGCTAAAAAAGATTAGCTGTGTGTCAATATAAAAGAATTACCTTGTATGTGACTATTACAAATAAAATCAGGTAGAAGGGTTGGAAATGAAAGACAAAAATCTGCTTTCCTGAAAGTATCTAAAGTAATCAAAATATTGTTTAAAATAACAAATACCTTCAAAAGAGATGAATTTTTAAGTCCATTGACAGAAAAAAATATACTTTATTTGGAATCTACCATTTCTCAGGATAGCAGGATAGTACACTATTCCACTATCCAGTTCCAATAGGATATTCTTACTCTGCATGCCTGTAATCCTAGTTACTCAGGAGGTTGAGGCAGATAGATTGCAAATTAAGAAAAAAATTTAGCAACTCAAAAAATTTTAAAAAGCCCCAATTTGTAATTTATTAAAAGTGATAAATTGTTTGGGCTTCATTTCAAATGAAGGGAAACAGAAGTAAAGATAGAACAGTGAAGCAGAACCTAGACATCACAGATATGTCAGCTGGTATGCACTTTATGATTCTATTTTTACAGAGGATGGACCATTCTAGTTATCCTTTCTTTGGGATAACTGATAATCATTATAGCCTTGCTGCTAGGATACAATCCCATGATCATGATGGGGGCCGGGAAAACACTGGGGTTAAGAGTCTGCAATTGACACAACCGCAGATGTGCAAGGGTTCTGGAATAGAAGATGGCATGATGTTCCCCATTCATGCACGGGATGCACAGGTCCCATATCCAGACCTAACAAGGACGCATGTTCTACCTGGTCAACTTAGAGCAGAAGGTTTCTCACTATCGGCTGTGCTGACCAGGGCTCTCCTAGGCAGCAAAGTCTATGATTATCAGGTATATGACTTTTGGCCTCCAGGAGTGACAGAAATGGTCTTGAAAACCGATTCCTGTTGAGTTATGGGGGAATTCCTATCATATCAATAAAAATCAGCTCACAAACCATCTCTATCAAAAGCCACTTGTAAAAACTTCGGGAAAATTACTGAGCTTATCCACTTGGTGCATAAAATTGATATACCTTTAAAAAATGCACAGTTGGATAATTCCTGAGCTTCCAGCCTGGGAAAAGAGGCTGCCTTTCTAGTGAGAAATGCAGAGAATGTCTATGACCTCACCTAGGACCCTGAGAGAAGAAAGGCTATGAAAAAATGGGAAGTCTAGCCGGCCTCAGGCCCTGAGAGTCGGCACAGCTTTGGAAGCCCAGCAGCAGAAGGGTACAAATAACAAAATCCAGGGCAGGAGTGGTACCAGTGGCCATGGGGATCTCTTAAAGAGCAATAGGAAACTAGGTGAAAGCAGATAACAAAATGCATCTATCCTATGCTTTGATACGGGGGGAGGCGGGGGACGAGACAAGGCAAAGGTCTGAGTGAGCACTGACCGTGCACAATCAAAGAGATGATTCACACTTGCTAGAAACGCATAGAATCTGCTGTCAGGTAAGAGAGCAATTTAATGCAGATACCAAGGCACCAGGAATTCTGTTGTGACCGTGAATCTTCCGTTTATGGTTATGAAACCTTTGAAGAATCCTGTCTGACACAGTTTTACTTATAAGAGTGAACATTTTATTCTCTCATTGAACAATTTCTGGATGCCAGCCAAAGTATTCATCTTCAGGTTCCCACCATGCATGGTCCATCCGTGAGTTCAGCGGGCACAATACAGACTACCGGTCTTGGTTTATCAGTGTAAAAATCAGATGAAATAATTTTCATTAGAGTAAAATAACAGAAGGAATTATAAAACTGTGTGATGCACCAGTGGATTAAAATGATAGGTTTTTAATTTGGGAGGAAAAAATATTTTTGGAAAGAAGGATATCACATCTAATTTTTCAGACTTAAGAGTGTTAAATCTCATCTAGGCTGACAGTAATGCACTCCCCCTGACTTTTAAATTCTATGACATTCTCTCCACAGAAGAAATTCATTTATTTCACGTAAAAAACACAGACAAAGAAAATCACCTCATTTCATTTCTTATGATATGAACTCTCATAGATGTGGCTCACTGAAGAGCTATAAGGAATACTGTTTCCAGAGATATTCAAAGGAAGCCGTCAACCTGCACTTTGTTTTCTCTTTAAGGAAATGTATGCTTATACTTGTCAATGACATTACAATTGTCTGATTCATAAAAAGCAGAACATCACAGCCCCGTGAGTATGACATATCCTGAACAAAGGTAGCTTTTTATTTAGGAAGATAAAATGTCATGGGGTTTTCCCCCTCAGTTAACACTTTAACTTGCTGGACATTGTCTTTTTCTGGCAAAAAGTCTTTCAAGAATTTTTAAGACTTGAGTCACTTTTTTGACCTATTATATCCAAGCAGGCTGTTCACATAATACTAATGCTACTGTGAACTTTCTTGAATACTCAAATTCTCATAGTACAAAAGTTATTCTGTAGCTTAAAAGTCTGACTTCTGCCCCAACACTCAATTAAAATTAACCTTCAGCCTGAAGAAGCCCTCTTGTGTCTCCCTTCTGTGCATTAAGATGATCACTATGACATCAGTGGTGATGTGCTAACGAACAGCCACCACTGTTAAACTGATGAGAGGAGCACTAGAGAAACATCTGGGGCCTGGAAAAAGCTGTTCATTACTGTTGGCAATAAGTACACTTAGATTCAGTCTTTATTTCTTCACAGTAGTTCAGTCTGTCTTTCCTTGTATCATTTTATTTATTTTGTGGATAGAATCAAATACCTTTACTGGATTAGTAAACTAAATTGTATTGGTAAGTAACTTCTCTGAAAGCTATCATATTTTCAGTGTATGATCATACACTGTATTGACGTGTGTGTGTGTGTGTGTGTGTAGTGGCTGCTTCTTTGCTTAAGACATTATTTTTGTTTTTCCCAATTCTTTCTACTTTTGATCATTTTGTTTCATTACTATACTTTTATATAGGAGAGAAATGGATATAGTTAAACCCCAGACAGCATATAGCTCATATACATACAGTTGCACTATGTATCCTGGTGATACTGACATTTCACTGTACAGCTTGATGGGTTATTTACAAACTCCATATTGGCCCTGACAAATATAGAGAAGCAACAATGCTCTTTATAATCACTAAGGATCTTAGCCTTTTCACATGAGATGAATAGATCAAGCCTCGAGCTAAGATGGAATTACTTCTGACTATGGCTTGATTGAACTCACTTCTCATGCTCTAAATGTCACATAAATATCTTTTTAATCCACCTTTTGCTAGGTTTATTTCCCATCTGTGAAAGATAATCTTACATTAGCATAACCACTGTAAATATATGGATTTGTCTACAAGTTTAAATGATTCTACAAATTTGGAACGGGAATAATTATCTATTTATGATGTATATGCCTATCTGCAAGTGGGGGTATTTTTGGTAGCTGCATGATATTAACAGGCAAGATACTTGTGTATAAAACAGAACAAAAAGCATGGCAAAATGGTCAGGTTAAAGTTGGCCATACTGACAGAGCAGGAGTGAGAAAGGGCACTACATAGAGAGAGGCCTTGAGTAGACTGATTTGAAAGGCAGTAGCCTATTTCGTCACATGGGTGGGGTGTAGGGGACGGAGTGAAGGAAGTGTCAAGATGATTCCTTTCTAGTCACAGTGAACAATCTTATGATATCTTGGTAATAATGACTTTGCATTTTCTTTGGATCTAGTTTTTCCAGCCTTGGTATTATTAAAATACCAATATTCCCAGCCGGGGGAATACCTTGAAGCATAGGTTATAAACACGTTTCACATGGCTGATATCTAAGCCACAGGCCTATTTTAATTACCTGCACTGATCAGGCAACATTTAAAATTGGGAGGTCCTGTGCTTTACAATTTAACACCTTTGTTTCATTTAAGGTTATGGGCTTCTTTTGGAATTTAATGAAAATTAAGTGATCCTGTGACTTCAACAAAATGTACTGAGCAGCTACTAGGTACCAGTCTCCACTCTATGCCCTTGGAGCACCCTGGAGTTCTTAGCAGCAGATAAACAAAAACAAATGCTCTGTGCAACTTCTGATCCATGGAGGGGTAGACAGAAAATAAACAGCCGGGCATATTGGTACATTAGAGTGCTAATGCTACGAGAAGAAACTTGGTAGGCAAGGATGCCGGGAAGGACCTGGATTAGAAATGTGCAGAGAAGGAAGATGTTTAGGTAACTGCTCACAAAGGAGCTGCTCTTTGAACAAAGCCATGACACTGGTAAGTGAATGGATGAGAAAAAGGCCTTCATTTTGCAGTGTATTCATAATAATTGCAACACACGGTCCAGTGGACCTTTGACTTACGAACTCAATTGGTTCCCGAGGTCTAGTCGTAACTAAGTCAGTACAGCTGACATCTGGATGTTTACCTGGCTACATGCTATAGATAACAAGAGGCAGGTGAATCTTCCATTAACTTAATTAACTCAAGTTGTTCATGTGTTAGGCTGGTCGTAACTTGAGGGTCCACTGTGTGTTTCAGACAATGCCAAGGGCTTCATGTTTAAAAACATGTAACATCAAATAATGAGCTCAAGCATTTCAAAGCAGTGTTTAATCTGATCCTAAGGGAAACAGACTCAGAACAGGTTATGCCTGGAGAGGTCCAAGCAGTAGGGGAAAATCCCAAGCCATAGCAGGAGTGTTCCACTGATAATGATCACCTAACAACACATCCTCTTGGCTTTCCTCTCTTTGTTCTTTAACTCCACTAAAAGCACTTTCACATTTTTTATTTTCTACTCATTAAAACCATTTGAACCTCTAACTACCGTGTATCCATGGGAGAAAGAGTTCTAATCTTAATCACACTCAGTACATAACTGACCAATTAAACTTGATGGTTGCATTTAATGCAATAACCTTTCCAGACTATCACAAAAAATAATGCTATGGATGTGTGTCAATAAATGAAGCAGACCCTCAGCACACATTAGCCAGCCATTAATATCAGACTTAGCACACAACATCAGGCAAGGACAATTTCTCTGAGCATCAGTTTAGCCATCTGTAAAATGGGGTGAATAACAGGCCAAATTCATGTGCTTTCATGAGAGCTGAATATCATAAAGGCTGGCACATAGTGAGCTTTCAATAAATATTAGCTTCTGGGGATCCCAGCTCCAGACTAAAATCCTATATGCAGTCCCACATTCAAATATAGACAATTATAACACTGTCCTCAGCAGACTTAATGTGGAAAAGCTGCCCTTGTTAGACCAGACTAGGTTCACTAAGTGCAGTTTTCTGGAGGGAGGTGTGGTCAGGAATCTCACCCTCTCCTCCCATTCCCCAGGACAGCCATGCTTATGTACATATCTGCATCTCCAGGCATGGAAGGGTCATTGTTCTAACTGTCCATGTCAAGACCTAATGGCCCAATAACTCCCAATGTCAATATTTTATTTTTATATTTACTTTAACAAAAAGTATTGATTTGGAATTTGATAAATGGAATGAAAAGAATTCCTCTTAGAAGCGCAGCCCCATTCTACCAGATCATCGTTCACTCCTTACTTTCAATGATGGAAATGTGTTGTCAATGTTGTAAGATACATATTAAAGCTTTTCTCTAGAGTTGGGAAATCTATCCACAAGTTTCTGATTGGATTATGATTCTGCTGTCTGAAAACAAAACAAACAAAAACAATATTTTCCTTCATTTTCCATGGTCCCAGCTCTAACCTCTGAGTCTCCCTTGTGCAGGAAATTCCTTCATCAAAGGGTATGTTTTGGTGAATATTCCCTTTTGGGAACTGGATGTTTTTGTTTTTAATTTGTTGTCTGTGCCTGGAAAGTCAGGGACCCAAATTTCTTTCCTTTCTTGTTCAATGCTTCTTTCTCCTACTTTAACTTGCTTGAGGTCAACTACAGATTTTGAGGCTTGAATAGGAAGGGCACACATGACCTTAATGTAGCTTTTTTTCCCTGCCAAATTCATAATAACTTGGTAACTCCTGAACATCTAGAAGCAGCTGGCTTTGCCAAGTCTACAAAGTCCTGATTTCTACAATTTCTTTATGCGTTATCAGTTCTACTCACAAATGCAGCCAGTTCTTTCCTGAGATCATCTCTCATTTTGCCAAATGTAACGAATAAATATCAACACATACCAGTAAAGTTCTGTTTTTCAACTTTTTTTATGGAGAGCTGCTGACATAATGTCTGCTTTTCAAATTCCTGCTTTATGAAATGTATTGCTTCCTAAATATTAAGCTGATGCAGTGTATTTATTACAACAGGATGCCAACTACTAAGTACTTATCTCTGTGCTAGGAGGACTAAAAGGGACAATCCTTAAAACTCAGCAATTTAACATTAACTTTGGCCATGGAAAGTGTAAAGCAGGTGTTCCTGGTTCAAAAGCTCTCTTGGGTGGCTCTTCTCCAAGCAGTGACAGTGGAATCTGACTTCCCCCCCCCGATATGTGGCTCACCATTTTATTATCCCTCATTTCCCAGAATGAAGCAGGAAAGAGTATCAGAGAAAAAGAGTGATTGTAGGGATGTTTTATGCCATGCCTGGAAGTACTTTTACTTCTGTTTGAATTTTCGTTTTCTTTTCTTTCTTAGCTCTTTTGAAATTCCATTTGCATTTTCTCTCCTAGAGCATAGTCATATGACTCACCGATGTGATAGAGGAACAGGGAAATGGAGTCTAGTGTGCCCACAAGAAAAAAGAGACTATGGGAAAATGAATGCCTTCATCATAGCCATAATTATGCTGTAGGAAGAAGATGGAGGAAGATGGAGCCTCCAGGTAAAGCAGATGGTTTTCTCTACAGTGTTTTGTTTTCCTTCCAAATTATGATTGTCCTGGCCCTAAATACTCAAATTTAACTGGTGTCAAGACTGAGATATCATTCTTAAGAATCTAATTTCTTGACCTATGCTCAACATTTTTCTGATCTTCCTGGTCTATTTCCTAACTTTCTAATTCCAATTGTTTAAGCTTTGGGAGCTCCAGAACTGACTTCCCATTTAGCACATACTTTCTTTCCATAGTCTTAGGAAACACACTATTCAAGTCAGCTTCTGATATCACCTTCTGTATGGGCCATTTCCTTACTCTTTCAAACATTTAAGAAAATATTTACTGCATGCTACTATAAGTCAGGTACTCATACCACCTAAGAATTGAGGGCTCTTTTGAAGTTATGTCTCACCCAAAAGTTATATTTGAAGCCTTAACATTCAATAATTAAGATTAAATGAGGCCAATATGGTGAATCCTAGTTAAACATGATTGGTATCCTTCTAAGAGGAAATGAAGACAGACACTCATTGAGGAACTGCTCTGTGCAAATATATCCAAAAGGTGGCCATTGACACGCCAGGGAAAAAGGCCTCCCAAGAAGCCGGTCTTGCCAACACCCTGATCTTGGACTTCTAGACTCCAAAGCTGTGAGAAAATTTATTTGATTAAACCCAGTGTGTGGTTTGTTGTTGTTGTTGTCATTGTCATGAAAGCCCTGTAAATAGAATACAGATTTTATAGAAAGAAAGGAAATAGAAAAAATTCTTTATTTTTATTTTAAGCTTGACTTCTAGGCTCCCCTACAGCTGCTCCTCCACTCAGCACACTCCCCCCAACTAGCCCTCTTCCTTGTGAAGCTGCTTTGGCTGAGCTGCCTTTAAGGGAGGTGCCCATACCAGTTCATTCTGGGGGTGGGCTGGAGGGGTCAGACACAACTCTTAAGTCTAACTTGCAAAGAGAAGCTTCTAAAACTTTTCCAGTTGTTGTTGTAGGCTGTATTAGTAGAATAACCTACAGTATGTGAAAATGGTGGCTTAAATATACAAAATTCCTAATAAAATTTTTGGCATGCAGGATATGGCTTTAATTTCATTTAATGAAGGGCCAGGGATTTAGTTCAGTGGTTCTGCTGCCTGCCTCGCAAGCGCAAGGTCCTGAGTTCGATCCCTGGTACAAAAAATAAAAATTAATGAAAAATATTCCATTTTCTGAAAAAAATAGCAAATATCTACAATTAATTTCTTAGTATCACCTTAAGGTTGCTTCTTGATTCTTACACTTCGTGAACCATCTTAACCAATAGCAAACTTTGTCTATCCTCAAGGTAAGTTCAAGTTTGTCAGTTAGCAGCTTTACTACCTCGCCTAACATATAATCCAATTTCTTTCAAGTGTTTCAGCTATTTAAAATTGAGACTATTGTGGATATTGCCAAGACTATAACTGATTAGTGAAGAAATTATGCTTCCTCCGACTGCTAAGAATGGCATGTTCCAACTCCAAGAGTGTTATCGCTAGACTATTTCTTCTCCTTGATTTCCACTTTAATGGTAAACTATTTGCAAAAAGATATTATTTGGAGTGATATGGTCTGAGGTTTGAGCTCTCCTGCTTTCTTGTCCTGCTAGTCCCACCTGCATCTTGACTGAACTCCTACTCATTCATCAAAATTCAGGTCAGAGAGCACATCCTCTGAGACGTTTTCTCAGTCTCCTTTTCCTGGTGTGTTCTCACCATCTGCAGTTGGAAGGAAGGCACATTCATATCCTCTCCACACCTCCACCAGGCACCTAGGACCCAGGTACTGAGTGCTCAGACTGCTCCTCTGCTGAAAGGCAGGATGCAAGGCAGCCTCTGTAAATGCATACTTAATGAAGCAGCACTTATTTTTTTCAACCATACATTTTATACATTATTATCCCTAAGCATCCGCTTCAAGTTTTAGAAATATTTCTATAGTTAAAACTTAAGGTTTATTCACTTTTAGCCAAACATTTGACTTGTCATGAAAAAGTAGAAATAAAATAAAATAAAGTTCTATAAGGAGCAATACATGGAAAATATTTGAATATGCTTCAAACTATGTGATACATATTTGTTGAAAATGGGCTGTGGTTAATGAGAAAAAATATTTCATATTATTTAATTTCAATATATGCAACTTAATTATTCAAGGGTCCTTTTAACTACCCTTATTAAAAATAACCTATATAGGAGACGTGCCAGTATATAATATTTCTACGTATTATTTTCTAGCCATTAAAAAAATGTCGAAACAAAAGCATCTGAATATGAAATGCACACCAGAAGTGAGTGTGCTGTAGCATATTCATAACACAGAATAAACTTTTTACCTTTAAAACTACCAAAAGAAGTAATCAGGGTTGCTCTTAAGTAAAACTCTTGTTTTTTAGTCCTTGACATGTTTCATGTGCTCCATCTTCTTTACCATTCCCTTCCCTGGCCAAAGGGCAAGGTGTCAGCGGAAGAGCAAATCAAGTGAAACAATGGGCTTGGACAAAAAGACAGCTTCACGCAACCCACTAAAGGGAAATAGGCTTCTACTTTAATTATCCCTGCAATTCAGACAAGAGAAAGATTGTTTTTCTAAAATCGGCTTAATCCTTTCAATAGATGCATTGTACCAGGGAAGCAGACTGAATACTGGAAAAGCATGGTGGACTGCTTCTTAAAAATTTTCTCCCTCAAAAGTTTCAGTGTGGGAAATGATTTCATCTGCACCATGTTTTAGCCCTGTGCTATCTGACTTGTTGATTCTAAGTCCTTTGCGTCTTGGTTGGGCCAGCAGTGTCTATGCTAATTTGATAGAAATAATGATGTGTCTTCTGCTACTTCTGCCTTGAAGTTATTTCTGGGATTTAGCAGAGCCTTGGGGATACGAGAAGAACTCTGCACAATGGCCAAGGAGGTCCGCATGCAGCATGGCCTGTCTTATTGGCAGTCCACATTAAGGGTGCCTAAGATGGAAAGTGTCTGAATGCTTCATGAAAGAATACAAAAATAAAAGCCAGAGGAGGCAGACTAGGGTAGAGCTAAAGTAGGAAAACCATCTCCATTCCAGTCAGAGAATAGATTTCATTCAGGCTGTCAAAAGTACTTGCAAAACTGATAGAAAAATAACAGTATCTTCCTGAACCTTTATTCACTGTTTCAAATATGAATCTTTTTCTTTAAATAAGAATGAACTAGGGAAAATGTGGCATTCCCATCTGATTAGATCTTCAAAAATCTAATTTTCTTCTCCTGTTACAAAAGGACAGTACTTGTTGGATACTTTCATCCTGTTCTGAGATGTCTCTGCAGGAAGGAATAAAGGCCTCAGAGCAGGACCAGCCATGACATTTGCAGGGCCCGGCACAATATCAAATCAAGGAGCTCCTTGTTCAGAAATGATTAGGAATTTCAAGAGAGTGACAGCAGATCATCCGGAGGCCTGGGACCTGTGTGACGCACAGGGACTTGACTATGAAACTGCTGACGACAGGGGCTTTCTGACCTCTCGAGTTGGGATTTCAAACAAAGGCAAAATGATTACTTGAGCTGTTCTGATTTGGCACATGGATCTCTCCTTAAGGACTGAAAGTCCAAACACAGTCCTGGATTTAGGTAATGCTACTGTGTCATCTGCTGCTTAAACTAGCTTTAGACTTACAGATTCTTCCCAGGTAAAGGAGAGAAAAGTATAAAAGGATCATTCAGGATATGTAGAAGAGCTGAAACCAGTCTGTTTGGGAAAGGACCTGAGGTTGGGGTGTAGATTTCTTCCTAAGCGTGGATTTCTTAATGATGAAGCTTCTTCTGTGTAAATAGGGGTTATGGCTTGTGTCTTGATGTTCCCCCAACGCCTCAGGCAGTCATGGGTGGGGGCTTTTTCTGGAACTGATTCATGCTGCAATGCTAGGCTCAAGGGAACTAGGATTGAGGGTATGAGCACAACCTCCTTAAGTAATCTATATAACATAAAAGGGGCAGAAAGACTACGTTAAGGTCCCTTGTTGCTTTTGCTGTCTTCTGCCACCATGAACTGTTGTTCCTCTGCCACCCTGCCTTGGAGCCAGCTGTCATGGACCAAAACCCCTACGAATTATAAGCCAAATAAACCTTTCCCTTTTAACTTGGGGTGTTGGGTATTTTATCTCAGCAATAAGAGGAAAGTAACTAAGACAACAGGCATTTATTATGAATGTTACCAAGGCAGGTGATTCATTTTTAAGAAAATAAAATGATATTAATTTAGACATAGGCTGACTATGATTTTATTTAAATGTGATGCTCTATGATTCCATGTTTCCTAACACAAAGAAAATATCTGTTCTATTCTCAGAGATGAACTATAAACATAGCAGGTCAAATAAATATAGAGTAATTTACTCAATTTTATTCTTTATTATAAAAAAATTCAATGGAAGGTGGGACATGAATTTAATGTTCTGAATATGGAGAGTTTCAGATCAAGAGAAACATTTTAATCCAAAAAATATTTAAAAATATACTTGAAGTTTTTTCTGGCTTTAAATCTCAAAATTTGCAACTAAAATATATTTAAGAAATGCTTTCTGCTTTGTATTCAAGTCAAACTGCTTATGAACAAGCTTATGAAATCCTATCTATCTTTCCAGCTCCATATGGACATCTTTGTGCTTACCTAAAGTGAATCTTTTTACTTCCTTTAAACAACTCCCACTTCAGCAGTTTCTATTTTTATTAATAGAATTGATTATATAACTTTCATGTTTATTTGTACAGTACTTATCTCCTCTTTTAAAAATCTCTATAAGAGTATGAAGAACATTTATTATTTCTTCTATGCATGATACCATCAAATCATGATCTCATCAGTGAATGAATCCACCCATGGAAGCAGGATTTTCATGATCCAGTCACTTTCCAAAAGCCAATCAGCAACCAAGCCTTCAATACAACAAGCATCTTTGAGGAAAATATTGGCTGCTATCCATAACATTCTCTAATGTCCAGAATATCAATCTGCACTAATGTTTAATGATCAGCAGTTGTACTCAAACTGTAGTTGGCCTATGGAAATGCATCTTCCTGATTAACAGTTGAGTCAAAGTTTTATTTAAAATAATTGAATTTGCTCACTAGAATAATACAGACCAAAGTTCCTTGTGTGAGGCCAAGAAAAGATTGATACGGAGAGCAATGAGCTCCCTTCCCTGACCAAAATGTTTCCCTTCTCATCTTTTCTCTGGCTTAGATTTCCATCATTAAGAATGCAATTCTTTAAGTATTAAGGATTTCTTAGTGCTAAGGAATGCCTTCGAAAAACAGAAATTGTGTATTGGGCTGTCTCAATCTAAGGCTGTATTACATAAGAATTTCTAGGGAAGAGTTTCTAAAATTGTAATATAAAGATCACACACGGCCAATTCTTTAGGTACTTCTTAAAATACAAATTTCAGAGTCACTCCAGACCTTCTGAAATAATCTCCAAGTTATCTACTACTCAGGTCTTTCATTATTTTCTATTTATTTATCTCAAAAAACTCTGGATCTGTGACATAAGCTCCTAAAGTGATATTTCTGTATGCTAATGTGAGAAACACTCATGCAAGCCTTATTTATGACAAATAGCAGAAGAGTTCCTATGAGGGTACAAAGCATTAGGAACGTCTACCTGACGGTGCTCTTGAATGCTATTGGAATATCACTTTTATTATTCCCACCAATGATATGTAGGAAGTTCATAATAAACAACATCTAGTCTTATTTCTGTCCTTAGACTAGTAAAATAAATCTCTTCACTTTTATCTGCCTCATAGTTTACTGTCTTTAAAGTCTCGACCGATGGCCTATCGTGATGGGAATATATATTTTAGGGAATTATTTTTACCAGTACTTGACATATCCCCTTGATGTACAAGTTGAAAATTTTCACCTCAGGCAAGGGCTATTTGGAGCTATCGTCTATGCCACCCTTTTCCCAACAGTTACACAGCATGGCCTGATACAATGCTTTGAGGCTCACCTTCTTTGAACAGTTTTGATTTTGAACAAACCTCATAAAAACTCTAAGCCTCTATTTTTTTAGCCTGTGACTGAATTTAACTAAATACCCAAGTGCTGTAAGGATTTAATTAGAGAATTTACATGAAAGCATTTTGTAATTAATAAAGTATTCTATCATAAAGTTTAGTTCTAGTATTATAAAGTACTATTATTGTTTAAAGTCTTGAACATTCCTCTTAGCCCTCCTGGCCCTATCAAGATTTTTCCTTAAATCTTTTTTTTTTTTTTTTTTTAGCAGGGGGAGGATCCCAGAACTGTGGTCTCAATAATACAAGACAATAAATGTAATTATTTTAAATAAAATAGGGAGACCATATGATCTAACATCAAATGAGGCACTTAGAGAGTAAGGGTGCAATTAATCTTTTTTTTTTCCAGATCAACAAGGATTCTCAGAGCAACCCCACTGTGTAGTCAATCTGCTGTACAAATTAGGCATCCTGCTATATAGTTCAGCTGGTCTCGAACACATTTGGGCCCAAGCTGACCTCAAACTGCCTGAGCCTCTCAAGGGCTGGGATGATAGGAGCACTCCACCACGCCTGGCTTTTTTTTTTTTTTTTTTTTGGTACCAGGATGGAACTCAGGACCTTGCACTTGTGAGGCAGGTGGCAGCACCACTGAGCTAAATCCCCGGCCTGGAATCAGGCACTTTCAACCTCTTGCCCTCACTAGGAGCTCTTCTTCCACTTTGCTTTCCTTCAATTGTTGTAGTATCCTGAGACTTTTCTCACCTCAGAGCTTGGGTTAGCCTTGGTAGCTAACATCTACTCCTATTCAAGTTTTGCTATTAATGTCATTTTCCAGAGAGGATCCCCTTGATTCTCCAGATAAAAACCACCTTTCCCCACCCCCATTATTTCCTCAAACAACAGCTCAAAAATTTCCTTCATACATTTATTGCAATTTATAACTTATAATGTGTTTAAATTCTGTATTAGTTTTGCATTAGTGTAGTGAAATACCTGGGGCAGGCTAACTTTATAAAACAAACAGAAGTTTATTTAGCTCACGTTTCTGGAAGTTCAAAGTCCAAGACTGCCTCACTGGTTTGGCCTCTAGTGAGGACTTAAGAGCAGAAGGCACTCCAACAACAGGCAGTGTACGTGGGAGGGAGAGATGTTATCTTCAAAGAGGAAACCAAAGAGCTATTCAGGCTAGCTCTTAGGACAGCTTGATCTTGTGAGAATTCAATAGGCCCCATGAGAACTACCCTACTTCTTTCCAGAGGCAGTGCCCCTAAGGGTGTCCCACCATACCAGTCGTTTCAGGGTTGCATCACATCCCATATTGCCACTCCACAGGCAAGCTCCCAGCATACAAACCTCTCGTAGAGACATTCAATCGATATATAAACCATAGCAGTTTCTGTCTAACAAATGAGAGACACTACTGTAATTATAGTCCCCTAGGTGCGGTGTAACAATTGCTTAGAACAATAGCTGGCTCGTAGGAAAAATGAGGAAAATGTTTGTTGAACAAATAAGAAAATGATTATATTATAATGGAGAAATAGAGAATAACTGTTCTGTCATGGAAATTATTAATTTAATTCAAGACAGCTATTCTTATATAAAACAAATCAAAAATAACATGGGAGGGGCTGTTGTTCTACAAATGGTGCTGGGAAAACTGGATATCCACATGCAGTAGATGGACATTTGACTCTATCTCTGTATAAAAATCAATTGAAAATCAATCAAAGACCTTAATGTAAGAGCTACGTCTCCAAAACCTATTAGAAGAAAATAAGGGAAACATTCGAAACATTGGTGTAGGTAATGCTTTTCTGAATAAGACTCCCCTAAAGCATAGAAAACAAAAGCACAAATTAATCAATGGAACATCAAACTAAAAAGCTTCTGTACAGCACAGGAAACAACTAAGAGTTAAGAGATAACCTATAGAAGGGAGAAAATATTTGCCAATTATTCATCTAACAGCGGGTTTATATCCAGAATACATAAGGAACCTAAAATTTAACAATTTAAGTAACCAAATTTTTAAAAATGAGCAAATGATCTGAACTGACACTTCTCAGAAGAAATAAAATGTCCAGCAAATACACAAGAAAGGCTCTATTATCATTTGCTATCAGGGACGTGCCAATCAAAACTATGATGAGGTACCATACCCCCTAGTTAAAAGGATTAAAAAATAACCAATAATGATGAGGAGAAAAATGAACTCTTACACAGTACTGGTGTGAATATAAATTAGTACAGCTATTGTGGAGAAAACTCTAGGGGTTCCTTAAAAAAAAAAGTCAAAGACTTAAAAAAATCTACCATAAAATCTAGCGATCCCATTTTTGGGTATATGTCCAAAAGAAGGGAAGTCAGCATCAAAAAAAGAGATACCTGCATAACCACGTTCACTGCAACACTATGGACAATGGCTAAGATACAGAGTCAGCCTAGGTGCCAATCGAGAGACGAAATTTTTTAAAATTTGCCTATACACAATGGAGTGCTATTTAGCCATAAAAAATGAAATCTTGTCATTTGCAGCAAAATGGATGGCACTAGAGAACAGCAATTATAAGTGAAACAAACCAGAAACAGAAAGACAAATACTATATATTCTATCTCATATGTGAAAACCAAAAAAGTAGTAGACTTGAAAGTAGAATTGTTTTTTAAAAATTGGGAAGAGAGCAGAGTAAGGGACATGGAGGAGTTGGAATAAGTGTGGTTGGATATGATCGATGCGTGTTCTATGAAAGTATAGAAATATTACATGGAATCCTATTAATATGTATAACAATTATGTATTAATACAAAACTTGGGAGTGTTAATTATTTTTATATGTAAAGGGTATAGGTACTTTATTTTAAATAACACAAGATAATAAGCATAGTAGGAGAAAAATCCACTTTTCTGACAAAATTCTTGTACAACTGCTAGTTTACAAGGAAAACACATTACACCATCCAAAACAGGGAAAAATATTGCATCAATATTATAAAATGTCTATATGCTTAGCAATATTTTAGTCTGAGCAAAATAAATGCTTAAATATCTAATATGGGACTTTATGTTTTGGTAATACCTATAGAAGTATAACCTTATTACGGTCCACAACGTGGTAGAATGTGGACTGGTCTGAGGCAAGACCAAGTTAACAACCGATCAGGCTTCTCTCGTGATGAGGCTGGCTAGGACGGTGTCTAGTGAATTGTTGATTTTTCTCTAAAGGGTACAGTAATATGCAAGAAAACAGAAAACTGCAAAAGGAATTTATAAAATTGGATTTAAGTATATGAGCTATTTTAGGAATCATACAAAGCAACCCGGTATTCCATAAAGTGGCCAATAAAAAAGAGAACCCAACAGAAAAACATTTACAGGTGAATGCACCATGTACGCCAGTGTTGTGTGTTTCAAGTCTCATAAAACCTACCATCTTGTTTTCATCTTGATTTTGGTTGGTATGTGTAACTTTTACTTTGCCTAAACAGATCTTCAGGAAGTCCAACACACTAAAATTTTTTCACTCACGTAGCCCCTGTGCTTGCTGCCTAAGCTGCCCAATTATCAAATCAGTAGTGTCTACAGGTGGCCTTCTTCCTGTATTTCTTTAGATTATGCTGAAGTTTCAGGATAACAGTTTTCTGATTATCTTTCTGTTTAAGTAGTCCAAATTTGTTTTGCTAATGGTAGTACAGAGGAAATTTTCTTGTTTAAATTTTTTTTTTTTTTTTTGCTTGTTGAGCTAATTATTGAATCCCTGGCCTTACACGTGGAAATACATGCTCAACTACTGAACTGCACCCCTAGTGTGAAAAATTTCTTCAACAATGTAGGAATAGGAAAAACCAATCCAATAATAGGCTGATACAAAGAAATAAAAACCTCCCTTATATTTGTCCAATGGGTTTTTTCCCAAAGCAATAAATTTGTTGCATGCTTAAGAATAATCGCAGGCAGCACTCAGGAAGCTGAGGCAGGAGGATTGCTGTGAGTTCGAGGCCAGCCTGGGCTACACAGTGAGTTCAAGGCCAGCCCCAGCTACACAGTGTGACCCTGTCTCAAAAAGCAAAACAAAACAAAATGAAAAACAAAAACAAAAACAAAAAATCAAAAGAAAAAGAACAATCCCAGGACTGGGTTGGCTTCTCAAAAATAAAAAAACATTTAATATCCAAAAATCTTTCAACATCCTGAGATTTTTTTTTCCCTCAAGAGAAAAGGGTTGCTAACAGTACTTTTAACAAAGTGACTATTTGTAATGTACCCTACCATGACAACTCTGGGAGCTGGACTACTGACAGTGACATAACATCTCCAATTATATTCATTTGTTAAGGGAATGAAATATTGGGTTCTGGTTTTTTGAATTAGTAATTTATTTGTATTCCCTGGCATTGGATAGATGTAATTTAACTATGAAAGTGATAATGTTTTAGAGATTTTTTTTTTTTAATAACAGCTTGACACAGGGAGAAGAGCTATAATTAGCAGAAATAAATTTCAATGGTTTAGAATAGAAATGAGTTAACAATTTTTAGACTTTATTTTCCTTTGGATAAAAATTCTAAAAGAATTTGAAATTTTAGATATGGTTTCAGCAGTTCTAAGACTTTAAATCCTCAGTAAAACTCAGACCTAACAGTCCATACTAGGAATTACACAAAAAATGTGGAGAGAGAAAGCTTACAGGTTGAGTTCACATTTATACATGAGTTTCAGAATTTCCAAAAGTAAAAGCATTTTTTAAATAATATTTTTATTATGGCATCATTTTTCAATAAATATATACAAATGAAACAATTTGAAATAACTTTTATACTTTGATATTTTTAAATGTCCATCAATTGCTGAAAACAAGCAACAGATGTATTTTTATTACAACTTATGTACACTGTAAGATTCAAAGTACATTCAATACTTTCTCTCCAAAAGATAATAATCCAACATTATATCTTTGTTGTTTTATGAGCACTTTCAATAGAAAATTTGCTAATATTATGTGTACCATTAAAGAAAATTGTGCCTAATTTTCAGATGTTTTATTTGTATCCAAATGACCTTTTAGAAAGTTTAAAAATGGGTTTTTAAAAAAAGCTCATTTCCAATCATAAGCCACTACTTACTTTTCATGGTTCATTAATAGCCACTCCTACAGTATCCCAGGAGCTCTTCCCAAAATAAAGATCTAAAAATTATCTGAAAGTGTTGACACATTACTTTAGACCTTGCAGAGAGGAGATACACACATGCACAAATACAATTAGAGACACTCAATGTTTAAGCACCTTGTTAACCTAATGAAACCTAACCTCTACACTCCCAAACACCTGAAACATAAAAAATGGTGAAAAATCATTATGTTATACATGCAAACCCAGAAAAATACTCAATACAAGTGGTCTCTTTCTTGAAAAATAAAAGTCCACAAAAGAAACAGAAAAAAAATTATGTAAAAATTAACACTCTTCACTTTCTTTCTTTACTATGGTCTTTTCCTTAGAGAATAATATATTCCTCATGCTCAAGGTCTTTTTAAGGAGAAGGAACTACATGTCATCATGCTTCATACAAATGAGAGATAAGTAAAAAAAAAAACTATATATTTTTCTAGTTTTTGATAATATGAAATCATTTTCATGTAAAGACCTAATCTGAATATGGTAAAGATGACAAACACATTGGGCTGTGATCATTATTAAAAATCAAATAATTGACAAAGTCTAGAAATTAAATCCTAGAAATGATGCACATATTAATGACAGACCTTGGAAGTAAAGTGATTCAAACAATATAAACTAGGAGGCAGTTTATTTGGTGAAAAGGTTTCTTATGAAAAGATATTAGAAATATTAAACTTTGGGATGCTAACTCTGAAAACCAAAATTTTCTTCTTTAAGTATTCCTGAAACAGGGTTACAATTTTTCTCTTAAGCTAGTCAATTTTATGAGTCCTGGCATTCAACAGTTGAACCCTGGGAACAGTGGAAATAGTAGACTCCAAATTAATGAGTATAAACCCTAAAACAGACCAAAAAAATCAGGAAATTCGGAGTTAAGAATAAACCTGCTCTGCTAACTGTTTTGGGACCTTTTAATAATGAAAGCCTTTAAAAACTCTAAATGGCACCAAAGAGAAAGAAAGATCACTGTATTTCCTTGACAGTTTTGTTAAGCAACACACTTGACTAATAATATATAATTAATTTGAAGCTCAATCAACTCCTTGGGTCTCTGTTACACGTTAGTGTATAGTTACTTTTAAATTAACCAAAGCATATTTTTCCCTGTATGTTATGAAGTTGATCCTGAAACTACTAAACCATATCCAAGTTGAAGTTATTCACTGGTATCCTTTTATGACACCAATGTGTTCAATATATGTAGCTCTTCACACAGTGTTTATCAATCAGCAATCCATGAAGATCTCAAAACACTCAGACAGGTTACAGATAGTTCATTCTTAACTCTAATTTTTCTGTCTTTTATCTGTTTTAGACTTTGTACCCACTAATCTGGTGTCTACTATTTCCATTATTATTAGCCTCTATAATAAGCATCACCCTCATCATTATAATATATAGTATTAAATCCATAATTTATACTGTACTGAGATATAGTTGATTAGTTCCTTATTTATTAGACATACATATGAATGATAGATGGTTTGATAGCTCATGACTTCACTTAAAATATTTATGTAAAATATGACAGTAAAATATGGAATATATTCCATACATAAAATATAATGTTTATTTTTCAGTAGTGGGGATTGAGCCCAGGGCCTTTGCACTGAGCTACAGCTGCAGCCTATTTTATTTATTTATTTTCTGTATTTTGAAACAGCCTCTGGCTAAATCTCTAAGTTTCCCAGTCTGGGCTCAAACTTGCAATCCTCCTGCCTCAGCTTCCCAGAGTGTTGAGATCATAGGCATATGCCATAGGTTTACTTCTACATTAAAATCACTTTTCAATTACTGACCACATAACAATTTTGAGCCACTCAATTTTTTCAGGTCTAAGATTCTATCTTATCCTCAGCTTGCCTGTTGACCTACCTTTATTTTAGGTCTAACTTGGTATGTCTCAATGACTTAATTCTAAATCAGTAAGATCTGATATTACTGGAGTTCTCCTTTGAATCCAAAGAAAAATTATAATGTCTACAAGGAGATATGCATTTTAAAGTTCTGTGCTATAAAAAGAAATATGCTGTATGTAAAAGCCTGGGTAAGAAGAAAAGCAAATATTTTTTCTACTTTGATCATTCTTATCTGTTGAAAAGAATTATGCCTCTGAAAAATAACACCCACACATTCAGGAAAGTGAAAAAAACTGCAACACAGGGTATCTAGGACAAAAGAATTTGTTTAGGGATCATATTAATCTTTGTGACACTATAACAAAGAATTGTGAAGGGAGATACAGAGTGTGAGACTGGTCCTACAAAAAGATTAACATTAAAAATAGAGCGTGCTGAGATAATCAAACACGGTAACGTCAAGAAATGCAGAATGACTTTGTCTTCCTCTAGAGAAAAGTGAGTCAAGTTGGAAGCACACATGGCTTTGTGACAGATACATATTCAAAGAAACTCTGGAAAGTTTTTTTTATTAATTATATCGGTACATTTTAGGTATACAATACAATGACATTCGTCATTGGAAATTTGCACCTGCACATAAGCCATCTTGGTTCTTACTTTTTCCCCCTTCCCCTGCCCTCCTTCAACCCCTCCACCCCTCCCTATCTACAAAGACTTTGTTTCCATTTTTTCCTTTTCTCATATTAATTCCATTCCCTTCTTTCTTTTCCCCTACCCCTCCGTTTTGCACCTTCCCTTGTGCACATTTTCTTCCTATGTGGAAAGTTTTAAAAATCCATTTAGAACATATTCATTGCATACTTTATTTATGTCAAGCATAGAGTTTTAAGAGCAGTGGTAGTTTCACTTTGTCCTTGTAGCCTTTGAATTCCAGTTCATTCATCAAATGGTTGAGAGCCTACTATGTGCCAGGCAGTGTGCTAAGTACTGAAGGTACAGAGAAAGGTACGACTTCTGGGCCCACCATGCCTCGAAGAGGACCCTGAAATGGGCAGTAACTATATAAAAACTTGTTTCACTTCATTAGACATCGAGGAAATGTCAGATACATCTGTAGACATCATTTTACCACATGGCACAATGCCAATCTTCGCAAGTATGTGGGAAAAAATGGAATTGTAAGACATTGCTGGCAGAAATGAAAGTTGCTACAGATGTTTAATCTGTTCGGCAGTAGATACTATAACTGAACATATATGTATCCCATGACTCTGCATACACATGCACACATCAGAAATGCATTCATATGGTCACTAAAAGACATGTAGAAGAATCTTTAGAGCACTGTTACTGTAACAGCTCAGAATCGGAAATTCCACTGACAACTGATAATCAAATTGTGCTGTAGCTACACAGTGAAATTCTGGAATGCTACAGCACTAGGAAAATGAAGCAGCTACAATTACATGCAATAATGTGAGTGAATTTCAGAACTAAAATGTTAAAGAGGCTGGATCCCAAGGAATAGCTATTTTGTAATTTTATTTAAGTGAAGGTCAAAATAGGCAAAATTTACAGGAAGGTAAGGACTGAACAAGGGAGGAAGGGGAGCTCCTTGGGACGCTTGCTACGAGCTGTCTCTTGGTCAGGGTTTGGGCTGTAGGGCTGATGTCACTTTCTCATCATTCCCTGCACTAGATGTTTATGACTTGTGATTTTACTGTAAAAAATTTACTACAAAATAAATAGATAATTTCAAATTGTGATATTGCTAGCAGAATTATATATCTGGAAAAACATAACATGGAGACATAATTTAAATAGGACCATCAAAGAATGCCTGTCGGCAATGGTGACATGCGAGCCAAGAGTTGACAATGTTAGCTAGGTCAACAGGAGGAAAAGAGTCTTCTTGTGGGAATCTCTTAGATGAGAAGGAGCTTGTGCATTCTGGAAGGAAAGAACACCAATGTGCTTAAGCAAAGTGAGCCAAGGGGAGAGTGGATAAAAAATTTAAAAATAAAGTTGGAGCTGTACGTGAATGCCAAGGGGTACAGGTGTTCAGCAAGCAGGTGAAGAACTTGGCATTTTATTCCACGTGCAGAGAAGGTATGCAAGGATGACAGGCAGAAGAATAGAATAGACTGTTTGCAAATGACTATTGTGCCCCTGTGAGAAGCAGTGGGGACTAATGACCATAGCTAATTCATGAACAGTGCATTAAGGTTCATGACAAGATAAGAAACACAGGGCCGGGGATTTAACTCAGTGGTTTTGCTGCTTGCTGCGCAAGTGCAAGGACCTGAGTTTGATCCCCAGTATGAAAAAAAAGAAAGAAAAAAGAAAAAAAAAACCAGATAAGAAACAAAGAATAAGCACTCATTAAGCATTTTGTAAATCTGATACAGCAATTTTATGTCTGGTAAACTTAATGTCAAACAGAACTATAGTACTCAGTCTCTCTGTGCCTCGATTTTCTCAATTGTAAAATCAGGCTACTATAATTAGTATGAATAGCACCAATCTAGAGTGACGAGGGTGAAATTAATCTCTCTCATGAAACTAAAGAATGCTTAATGTATAATGAATCTTAGCTCTTTTTTTCATAATAAATCAGTCAAAATGGCTAATTGGCAAAAAAATAAAAGCCCTGCCTCCTTGCTGTGTTCAGGTGCAGTATTCTTCCTAAATACCCAAAGGCCTGGATCCATCTCTGGCTGCATTTTTATTTTCCCTATAGAGACTCTTTCAAGTACTATTGTACTCTTACTGCTTCCACAAGAGCTAAGACCAGGTAGGGCTTTTGGATAGTTCCTGTATGCCAATTATTCATTGAGTGTTATTTAACTAATTAACAGCTTATTGTTTGCCTGTGTATATACAGCTATTTTAACATAATCTCTTTGAGGGATGTACAATCAGAAACAGATCCTTCCATTTCCAGCAACAAAGGCTATTTTCATTTAAATGCATACACATTTCTTTGATGAATTGTATTTGTGGTAAACTTCACTGTAAAAACTACCTTTTATACAATGAGGACATTTTTGCTAATTATTTTTTTTCTGAAATATGATATAAAGTAAATTAATTTTAATGTGATACATTATGTGAGTAAAATATCAAATTACCTAATTTTGTATAAAATGCCTTAAATTTTTAAATATAGACTTAAATATTTTTTCATCTCTTTCAGTGATGAATGAAATGTATATTAATCTTTATTATAAAAAGTTATTTTCTCAAAGACCCAATTCAAAACTGGACATCTGAAATGAACAGACATTTCTCACACAAAGAAATAAAAGCAGCAAACAAATACATGAAAAAATGTTCAACATCACTGGTCATTTGAGAGATGCAGATGAAAACAACACTGAGATTCCACCTCACTCCAGAAAGAATGGCTGCTATCAAGAAATCAACCAAGAACAAATGCTGGTGGGGCTGTGGGGAAAGAGGAACCCTGCTCCATTTTTGGTGGGAGTGCAGGCTGGTGCAACCACTGTGGAAATCAGTATGGAGATACCTCAAAGAACTAGGACTAGGGTCCCACTTGACCCAACTATTCTTCTGTTGGGTATTTTCCCAAAAGAATTAAAAGAATCATACCACAATGATATATGTGTACACATGTTTATAGTGGCACAGTTTGTAAAAACTAAAGCTTGGAACCAGCCCAAGTGCTCATCAGCTGGAAACTGGATAAAGAAGATGTGTTTTTTTATAAAATGGAGTACTACTCAGCCATAAAGAATGAGAAACTAGAGACATTTATAGCTAAATGGATGCATATTGAGGCTATCCCTCTTAACTGAAATAAATAGGACACACGTGGAAATACCAAATAGTTTTTCTAGTGTGAGAAACAAGGTGCAAATAAGGGTTAAAATGATTAAAACAAATAATTGATAATTTGAAATAGGAAGAAAAGGTCCAAAGGGGTAGCGGAAGTGGGAGGGGAAGGGGAAAGGAAAGAAGAGAAAGGAAAAATTATGAGAAAAGAAAAAAAAATGGAAATAAAGTCTTTGTAAATAGCGAAGGATGGAGGGGATGAAGGGCACACAGGTAATGGGGAAAAAATAAGAACCAAGATACATCATGTACAGGTACAAGCACCCAATGATAAATGTAAATGTAGTGTATACCTAAAATGTATCAATGAAAGAATTTAAGAAAAACAATAAAAATAAAAACTTGTTTTCTATCTAAAAAGTGAGTACAGTCAGTAGCTCACATAAATTGAATATGTATTTCTGGGCATTCAACAGTAATTGTTAAAAATAGTTGAAACCACATAATGAATACTGCTTATTCCTTGGGACATTTATTTGAAGGTAGCAATGAACTGCATCTGAATTACTGATTACAAAAGGAGGAATTCATTTCTTCCTAAGAACACTGCTACCTGCTTAACAAACAAGGGAGAAGCAGATTGAAAATACTGTCCATAAAGTGACTGGACCTGAGGTGGGCACAATAATCCAAAGGGTTACAAAGATCACGCACTAAATAAACCCAACCCATACCAGTTCCCTTTCATCATCTGTGATGCTTCCTCAGGGCACTGGGAAGAGCAAGGATTTTTTAGAAAAGAGTAGAAAAGTCTCTATTTTTGTCTGTTTGAAGAAACACTGAAATATGGTAGAAATCAACAGTATGTATTTTGTGAAAGTTTCACCTTTTTAAAGCATAACCTTCCTTCCCAGCACAAGCTTTGGGTGCTGTTGCTTATATTTCATGGCTGGTTGACCTCACAGCTGGGGCTGTTAATCAAGCATTTCTAATCATGAGAACTTTAAAGAAGCTCTGGGGCCATCCTCCGTGCTCTAGGAAGCTTCTAACTCTGTCTTTTCACCAAACCACTTAAACATTGAAAATATTTTTCATCTTTTCGGTTCCTCTGCAGTTAATCATGGTTTTGTTCAATTCTATATTCAGCCCAGTACCATTTTCTGCAAATTTGCTTTGCAGACAAGCATGTAAATTCAGTCAGCTTTACCAGTATTCCTCAAGTTCAAAAGCTAAAGCCCTACATTAAGGTGAGGGCAAGCACATGTCCTCAGATTCAATTCAAACATTTACATGAACAGAATCTGAATGGTTGCAGTGTAGGCTTGGGTTCTTTCTTGATTTATAAGCTAGCCGAAACAGTGTAGAGAGGTACAAATGCTTCAATCCATTGTTACTAGATTCTAGAGACCATGAAACTTGAGAAACAGTAAGTCTTTCAACTTCTGAGTGATATGACAATAAAGACACAACAAAAAAGAATAGGATGTGCTAAGCTAGGGTTGGGGGACTGATTACCTACTTGGCAAGATTTCAGAGACAGTGAAAAACCCTTAGATCTGGACTATAATGCCTAAAATCTTGGAAACTCAAGATTACCCAATCATTTATTCCATCCTTCAAAGAGAATTAACAGAATGAGTGGAGTTTACGAGACTCAATGCCAATAGCACAAAGGAGAGATAGTAAGTTCAACAAAATATTAAAACCACTTTTAAGAAATCTATAGAATTGTGAGGGGAAAGAACAAGAAACAGTACACACCATAGTACAAGCAAATGCTATCAAAGTGAGAGATATAAAAATCTTTGGCAACAGAGACAAGAGAATTCTTCCTGGTGGATTATGAAGCGTTAGGTATAAGGATATTAAGTAGTTTGTCAGCCAGAGAAGGATCTGGGGAAGAACATTAGCAAGAAACAAGAAAAATAAGAGCTGAGAGGCCTGAAGACAGGAAAGAGGAGGAGTTTTGTGTGACTATAGGAGTCTGACGATGAAATTGCTTTTTAAATGTAAAGGTTTTGAAGTACCATTGTTTAATTAAAAAAAATTAGATTTTAGGGGCTGGGGATAAGGCTCAGTTGTAGAGCACTGGCCTGATAGGTGGGGTAGATTTTAACCTAATGACAATGAAATGTTAATTGAGAGCCTTAAGCAAAGAACAGAAACAAACCTTGACAGTAATAAGCAAGTTGAGTTACAAATGGCAGAGGCTGGGTACAGGGAACATTTGCTCATGAAATCACTGTGCTGACTGAGGTAAAAAATGACAAAAGGTAAAAAATTGTTAGGGCATTATCTTCAAAGCTCAGCTACTCTGCTGGGACACACTTTTGTGGTTCAGATGGTATAAGGGAATTTAAGGATGTTCTTTCCTGGTGTTGCAAAGAAATAAGATGAGAAAATAGATGCCAGATGGCTAGCGAGATTAAAAGACTAAAGCAGGAGAAAAAGCAATAAGGTATGTCCACTTTAAAATTTCACCCCAAATCAGCCTTGTATTTCATTTTAAAATAAATCTCAATAATGTAAAAAATGCTGTGATAAGGGTTTTTGTTGTTTGTTTTAGCAGAAAATGAGCAGAGAGAATGAAAATATGGAAATCACAGCAGACCTCTGACACAGACACCAAATCCAGGACTGCAATCAGCAAACTGGATAATCACATGTGGTGGCCACGATTCCTTTCTTAGAAAGTGGCACTCAAAAATCAAACTCAATTTCATGTCTTACAGTGCATATTTAATGAAATAACAGCACTTACACTACAACTCAACTGCAAAGAGATCTTTCCCACATTTCTTTTGGAAATAAAAAATTGTATTTATTAATATAGAAAATCATTTTTGTAAGAAAAACAATAAGGCCTTGACAAAAAAATCTAAAGGTCTATTGTATTTTCTATCTCTATAACAAAATACCTGAGGTGGGTGCTTCACAAAACAAAGAGGTTTATTTAGCTCACAGTTTTGGAGGTTCATTGGCATGGCACCAAAATAAGCTTGGCTCTGGCAAGGACTGCATAGTGGAGGGCATCACAATGGAGAGAAAATGTGCAAGAGAGGTTATATGGTAAGACAGGAAGCCAAAGCCTGGGGAGGACCAGTCTTGCTCTCAAGAGAACTTGCCAGGCTCTCAT
This sequence comes from Heterocephalus glaber, assembly GCF_053883595.1. Lineage (NCBI taxonomy): Eukaryota > Metazoa > Chordata > Mammalia > Rodentia > Bathyergidae > Heterocephalus > Heterocephalus glaber. The sequence continues at coordinate 9,960,898 of NW_028258444.1, read as the reverse complement.
AAGGACTACTTTAATGCCTTGCCAAGGTGCTGTCCTCAGTGACCTTCAACTAGGCTATTCTTAAAAGTCCTGACCTCTTAATACTACCACAATGGGGGCTAAATTTCCAATCTATGAACTCTAGGAGAACAAATCATACCCAGACCAAAACAACTACTCATATTGACACTTGCATTTATAGTCAAGAAACAGAATTCCAGGCCAAGACTCAAGTTCAAAGCCCACACTCATTTAATATAATGCTGTCTCACACCCATGGGCTCTATTTTACTGACCCGACGTCATGATTTCTAAAAATGAATTAAACTACTTCTAGCACGACCAAAAAGTAGAATAAAACCCTCAACATCAGTGTACTAGGCAAGATAATAATGTCCATTTACACCCTTAATACTTGAAAGAGCAACTTCATGGAAATGCTTGCTTTGCCTCACATAGGCAGAAAAAGCTCTACCTTGAGACACTTAATGCAAGGAGAGATCTTTGTGCTGTTCCCCAGAACAGAGAGAATACCAACTGTCAATGTTAAGTACCTGTTGAATGACTGAATTAGATGATAACTCACAAAGGTTCCTTCATAGTTCTTCTTTCCTTTGAGTGATTATAGAGATACAATATGTAAAAATCCACATGCTAAAACACCTCATTCCTTTATGCAAATTCTGGTGTCCATAGAAATGACAATGATCTGAAAGTTGACAGCAGGTGATTTGGATTTTCCAAGAAGAAATAGAAACAAATAAGTCTTCTCCCCTACTCTGTGCTCTGGGAAACAAAACTACTTGCACAAGCTAAATAAGGTACATTTGGCTTGTAATTGTGAGTTCCCAAATCTGCCCTGTGAGGCACTTTATATGTACAGAATATATGAGTAGTGTAGAAAATGAAGATCAGCTGGCTTGGTCAGGGTCACACAAATTAGAACAAGCAGGACAGAAATTCCAACCAGGTCTCTGATGTCAGAACCCACTCTTCCCACTGTGTTGGAGCTTATTCATTAAAGATTCATTAAAATATACAACTACATGATAACTGTATCATGATGCTAAAAGTACATTCAATTTAGTAGCATTAAAATATGATTCCAAATCTCAGTATTAGGTTTTTACTTGCTCTAACATAATTGCTTTTTGATTTTAATTCAGACAATTAGTCTATGCGATTTGAATCATTAAAATACACTTAAAAATGTCAGATGAGGATATTACTCTATTGAAATATTCAATGATGTATTCAAATTGAACAAAAATTTGTCCAAAAACACCCCTAAATGTCTACCAGTTTGACAGACTACAAAACTTACTAATGCTTTTTTTGAAAATTAATTTTATTGGTACATTTTAGGTATACAATAGAATGACATTCATCATTGGAGATTTGCACCTTTACATAGTCTCTCTTGGTTCTTATTTTTCCCCCTTCCCCTGCCCCTCCTTCAACCCCTCCACCCCTCTCTATTTACAAAGACTTTGTTTCCATTTTTTCATTTTCTCATATTAATTCCATTCCCTTCCTTTTACCCTAACCCTCCCATTTCCCCTTCCCCTTTGCACCTTTTCTTCCTATTTCACATTATCTATTACACCTTTTAGTCCTTATTTACACTTTCGGTTTCTCACACCAGAGAAACTATTCGGTATTTACACATGTGTGTCCTATTTATTTCACTTAAGAGGATCGCCTCAATGTGCATCCAATGCTTTTTATGCATGAACAAATTAGCACAGCTGTTCTGCCACGTGTGCCTTACCATCAGGCAAACAAAGAGGTAGAACTCTGTAGATCCAAGTCAACATTTCTAAGTGTTCTACTTGGATCTGTATTTAATTTTTCTGCCTCAACAGCAGTAAACTACTGTACAACCCTTTAGCCAAATAAACATGATAACTGCCCAAGATTTTGGCTTTAGCCATGCAGCAGGTGATGACAGAGAATGTAGAAGGTATACTATTTAGAACTAAAAAAAGTGTAGTTGGCAGTCTGGCAACTGAGCTCCTGATTTGTAAAGTTCTTTATTCTAGTACTAAACTCAGCACCTTATGGAATGTGATATGTTGTCATTGTTCAGCATGGGAGCTGTGGCAAGGCAAAATGAATGCCTTTCAGATTGCATATCACAGTAAACATCAAGCTAAATAACAGGAATATGTAACAACTCCGCTGTTTGTTCCAAACTGTTCATCTCACCGACTCCATGGACCTTTACTCTCACTCTCTGGCCCCCAGAGTTGAGAGAAAGACGATGACCACAGTGCCTTAGCAGTCCTGTAACATAACATTGGCTGGGAGCTGTGGGCAGGGTAGGGAGAAGTGAAGAGGTGGAAATGAGCAGCACTCTCTCCCACTCTGGGTTCACGGGTACATGGCCTGCTGGTGGCAGCACAGGAACCATTAAGAGGAACACTGGGCTTGCTGCGAGTAGCAGTGACTTGGATTCTCAGCTCCTTCCAATATAACCCACAGGCCTCCTATGGACTTGATAACTGTGGAAATGATGCTACCCTTTTCCAGTATTGTGCCTAAGCCTTTGATAAGATCAAGGGGTCTTCTGGGACCCCCTGAGTCTTGAAGGGTGAAACACAGCAAACAAAAGAGGCTTAAATCTGTATACTCTAGTGAATTCCTGGTTTCTGTGATGCTCCAAAATGCTTTCAACGCCATCTTTGGCCTTTTCAGTCTCTGGTGATATTTTGATCCCTAATGCTGCAACTCAAATAGCACAACTGATTTTGCTTATAACCTATACACATAAATATTTCCACAAAAGCAGAGTGTGGAGAGAGGTAGAATTGGTCGACATGGCTGCATCTGGAAACTGACTCCAAATGTCAACTTGCCTTGAATAATATGAAAAATATGAGATGTGCTTCACCCTGTGACTTCCTAAAATCCTTTTGATTACAATTAGTAAAATCTCCTTAACCATCAATAGAACCAAATCTTTAACATATCTTTTTTATTTAGATAAATTATTTAGAACATTATTTTTAAAGGAATAATTTATAAACCCGCTATATATCTGCTGTAAGCAACTGGGTAGATAAAATACTTTCGACTGTATCTTGATGGTTAAATAAAGTTTTACAGTATCTATTTTTTTATTTCAAGGTATTCAGTGATTTATCAGACTGCAGGAGTTAATTACATGGATAGTTCCATAATATTTGAATTATCTGTGCTCTTTATACTGTTAGTAAATTTATTTGTGGATAGTCATTTAAAATTTTAAAAGCCATCAATCAAATTTGTTAAATTAACAAATCATCGAGAATAAAACAAAAAAATAGTCATTTTAAAATCTGCTTTCCTAACTCTGCATATCTCTAATTGATGCATCTCTTCCTAATTAGTTATAAACTGTTTAAATTTATTGGTATCATAATGACAGATAAACTAAAATAACTGACAAGCATCAAATATTCCTAAGTTTTACTGGTTCATGGGGATCTTCTACACACACATACATGAATAAAATAACCATACTACTTGCTTGAATACAAACCTGTATTCAGTCCAAAAGCTGACAGCCTCACTAAGCAACTAAGTATATTTCTAGAAATCTTCCTTCTAATATATTTCATGCTAAAGACAATATTCCACAAATATGCACAAAATCTTTTTCATTCCTAACTGTAAATGTGGTCACACTGATTTATTCTGAACTGTAAGAAAAAAATAAAAGATACATCGAAAACTGTTTATCATTGAGACAAGTTTCAAGCTGTCATTAATTGCTAATAAATGCAAATCAAGGTGAACCTTAATAGTGTAGCTAGTTATAAACACCATTTGCATTTCCATGATTGAGTTTGTTGCTCTTTATCTTACAGGCCTTGAATAAGGTTAGTCTAACATATTAACAAAAGTGCTGCAGCAATGTGTAGATGCACTTGGTTTATCAACCATAGTTTTTATAAAAGGATCTCTTTACCATAACAAAATCAATGATAGTTTATGTATATTTTGTGTTTTTTTGGTGTTGAGGATCAAATCCAGGACCTCATGTATATTAAATGAGTGCTCTATCCCTGAGCTATACATCCTTAGCCCCAAACCAACAAATTTTTAACAAAAGTGTTGTGTCACAACATAAAAGAAAAATCTATTTTAATATAACATTAATGAAGCACACATAATATTGTTACTTAGCTAAAATAATTAGCAATTAAGTTAAATTAAGTTTTAATAAAAGTTTAAAATACAGTATTTTTAACTTCCAGTTCTTGTTTTTGTCCTATACATATATAGTTGAATATACATACTGTATTACATACACACATAATTGAATATATGCATTTAATTCCATCAGCCCTTGAATAGTATCAAATGTAGAAATTCATTTTCCATTTTACTGGAAAATCTGAACTGCTTTAGAGATAAGATAGAGAATAAGAGCAACTTTTGTTTAAACTGGGTTGCCCTTTAAATGACACTGCACAAACACGAGTAGAAATAGAAAAATTCTAATTTTAGAAACTGCAGCATATAAATATTTCCACTAGGCAAACGTCAAGACAAAGTGGATAGAAACAGTGAAAGCAGGTCTGTACTTTCTTGGCTACACATCTGGAAGCAGAAAATCTTGATACAAGAGTCTTCTTTAAGCACACACACACACACACACACACAATTTTCATCCAAAGACAACATTCTCATCTTAAATTGTCTAATTGGTGAATTTCTAAACAGTTGTTTGTTCCATTTTTTTAAGATAGAAAATTACTGGCACCACTGTATTTCTCTTATTCTGAGTCATTATTTCTAAAATTCTTCTTTGTTAACAAATGTTGACTAAAAGTCTAAAACAGTACCCAAAGTTTAATAAAACAGCCTCTAAGCAGATAATTTATATTGACTTCAAAAAGATAATCCTAGTGATTACATAATTAGAATAAATAGAATTTTAAAAATTTAATCAAGCAAACTCATTTATTTTCCATTATACTTTTACTAATACATTGGAAATAACTCTGTTGACAAAAGTAATCTAATCATTTTTGGAAACACCAAATCACACTATCACAAGTAGTTAATAAAATGTCAAAAGGAGAGATGGCAGATGGCCATGGCAGTAATGCAAATTTCATTAGCACCCAGTCTCACTAGTGTAACAGTGTTTACTTTGTCACTTCCAAATAGAATACAGCTACAGCACACACTAGAGCAAATGAATTCCTGCCAACTTTTCACAATAAAAGGACAATAAAGCAGCTTCCTTTTTCTTTCATATATTAGAGGGAAAAAAAGACAGGGATAAAGTAACCTTATTAAGCTAAACATAGTATAAATAATTGCAAACTCTGTATACAACAAATCCAAGCTTAAAAACAATTGATATTTCCTTATCAAAAATTTTTAAAGAGATTTATCATCCTTTTTTGAAATGTTATAAAAATTAATTCCTTAATATTCACACAAATGTCTTTATAGTTCATAGAAGAGATAATTTATTAAACTAGAGATATTAACATATTTGGAAATGTTAGGTGTTTTATTCTTTTATCTCAATATCTAATTACTGATAAAGAATTATCATGGATCATTTTACCTTGAAAGAAGCAATATATATTAAACATATATTCTAATAAGGACCTCAGGATAAAGCAACTTAAGGTTTGGAAATATAAAATATCTAAATATTTCTTCAATAGTTGGTACATATGTTTTATTATTGTCTTACCACAATGATTTTATCATGAAGCTCCAGTCCATTCACTTTGTCAGCAGGTCCATTTTCTAAAATTTTTGAAACATAAATTCCTTCAGTTGATGATTCTTGATTAGTCTATAAGAAAGAAAATACATAAGCAAACTTTTTGAGACAGGACAATTTTCTAAATGTAAATTTTCAATCATCCTTAAACAAGCAACACTCAGCTGGGAATTTGGCGCAGAATTTTAACTTACTTTAACATCAAGGAGTCTTTAATCAAGATGGCAGCTTCAATGAGCAAGACCAACATCTGACAAGATTATCAGTTTGCTTCACATTTTGATTACACTTAACAAGCTACAGGGACAGGGCATGCACAGGTGAGATCAACTGGCTCTTGTTTTTTTTTTTTTCAATGTCTCATTTCCAAAGTGAGGTATAAGAGGGTGATAAACATATAAAGGAAGAATATCCAGCCTCTATGAAATAGGTTTTAGATATGGTCATAATTTTGAAAATATAAGTTAGCTTCAGAATCAGTGTGACAAACTTAGAAGCAGCTCGAGCAGGTCTATTCAGAGGTGAGCAGGACCTTGCTCAATTGTGAAATCCCAAAAGATCAAGTCAAAACTGCGAGGATTCAAGGCTAATATTTACACATTTCTAGGTACAATGTGCCTAATGATTAAACATCAAACATATAGCCCTCATGTTACAAATAGGACACTTCCGCTAATCACAATAAACCAATTATATTATAAAATGTATTTAGGGAAAATATTCATCCTATAGTAATATATTTTATTGCTATAAGCGTCATTCTACTTCATGGCAGGTTAAATAAAATTATTTCTCCTTAGCCACCTTTCACATGAGTTTTAAGAGGCTCTTAAAAATCTCCAATGTCATCTAAATGTAAAATATCTAATTCGCCTTTGTAAAAATACCCTTTGGGCAAAATGGAACAAAAATAATTTGATGAAAAGATTTCTATCTTCACATAAGTGGGGAGCCTTGGAAACAGAAGCACAGCAGTTGTTAGTTGCTAGATTTCCTGTCTGCATACGACATGCAAGGAGGAACGAGGTCACTGCCACCCTGACCTAAGCATAGCATATGGTCAACAACGCTCAGTTTCCCTGGAGGACATGTGCCAAGCAAAGTGCAAAGACTCCATGGCAGCAAACTGGGAAAGTCAGGGAACATGACTTTGAACAAACTTCACCACTTTTTTCCACTTATATTGAAAATTAAGTAGATGTAGAACTTGAAGGATATGAAAGAACTTTGCAATTACAGTATATGGTATAAGTTTATAAATGCATTTTGAAAATAACTGGCATTAATATACGGATCATTATTCATTCCATTATAAAGGAGTTGGAAAGTCAAAAATATTTCAAATCAATTTTCTTTAACATGGATATTTCTGTATAATTATGAAAACAGTAATGCTTTATTTCAACTACTCATTCATTTAACATGCATTATTAACTTCCTAATCTGTTAATGTCTAAAAATTGAATAATCTGACTTAACAGGAAGTTTAACAGGCAAAACAATTACCTAATATTACCAAATAGGAATTGCCTGTATATTTTACAGCAGACCCTCAAGTTACTACCGGTCTAACATAGGAACCACTTGGGTTAATTAAGTTAATGAAAGATTCATCTGCCTCTTGCTGTCTATAGAGTGTACTCAGGTAAACATCCAGACCTCAGCTGTACTGACTTAGTTACAACCAGCCCGTGGGAATCAATCGAATTCATAAGTCAAGGATCTACTGTGCTATGAAATGGGTTTAAGAAATTTGCCAATGGTGTGATAAAATGTGAAATCTATACTCTTTTTAGAATGTAGCTCAGACAGCCAAGTTTGTCAGCAGGTTTTTTCCCCCCTCAAGAAGGAAATCTAGATAGGCACTGGAAAATTTATATTAAACAATTTGGTATTTGATCATAAGCATAATTTTAAATACTGAACCTTTTTTGACTTAAAACCCACAAATGAAAGGTCAGCCTTTTATTATTTTATAAGTGGAGTGTGAATAAAAAAGGGGTTACCTGATTTTGTCGACCTCCTATAATGTTGAATCCCAAGGTGTCATTTTCTCGTTCTAACACAATAGTGAATGGGTTCTGTTCTCCATCCTGGAAAAAAGGGATAAAATGATTAAAAAATATAAAAGAAAATAAATACCATAATAAGTTCTTTTACATAAAGAAATTACTTGACATTATTTGAAAAGGGAAAGATCTTAAAATTAAGGATGGCTGACTTTTGTAGATTAATTTCTTCCGGAACATACTTTGAAAGTATGTATTTGAAGAGAACAATTTATGTGTCAGAGTGAAAAAAATACTGGTTTCAAAAATAACCAAATAGCTTTGCATTTTACACTTGTTGCATCTAATTTTGACATCTAATTTAAAACAGATTGGTTTTCTGTTAAACCTTGCAGGAATTTTTATTTTTACTTTTGGTGCCAGAAAATTTTATTTTTACTTTATTTTTATTTTAATTGTCTGTGGACCTTAGAGATGTTTTATGTAAAATTTTCACTTTAGACAGTCTTAAGGGATTGTAAAAATACTGAGATAGTCACAAATTTCTTTTGACACTAATAGTTGTATTGCTAATGTAATGAAGGATCTGTTAGGCTCCACAAAGTGACCCTAGTTTTAAATAATATCCCCATTTGCTTTTACACAGGTCTTGAAGAATAAAAAAAGAAGGATTCCTACTAGGTTAAGTGGTACATAGTACAGGCACTGTATTTCTTTCCTGGTGTTCCAATAATAGTTAAGCAAATAGGCATTATATTTACAACCTGTTGATTAGTAAATACCAACTTAAATATAACATAACATAGTGCTGGGTGAGTTCTGGTCACTTATTGTCACTGGTAACTTATCTTAGGAAATCAGATATTTGGAAGTTACTTCTGAAAGATAAAATTCTGTAAGCATAACTACTACTAACACCACCTTCTGCTGGAACAGCTCCTAGGCACTGCGCACAGCAGCCCCTGCTGGTAGTGGGAGAACATTTCCGAGGAGCCCGTAGCTGCTCTGTGACCCTTAATCCGCACAATGGGCAGTTCCTCACTTTTCAGAGCCAGTGCTGAACTGGCTGCGTGGACTTCCCCATCGTAGCTATTGCTTCTTTCCATCAGCCATTGCTTCCCTAAGACTTTGAAGAGGGTACCAGTACAGCAGAACGTATTTCTGGGCTTTTCTCCAGGTCTTCCCATTTATAAAATGACTTGTTTGTAAGACAGGCCAGAGAAAGAACCCTGGCATCTCAATCTTTTAGCACACTGTGTGCTTCCTTCACCAGGGTAGAAATATTTTACCTCCTCTCATTTTTATTTTTTATTTTTTTTAGCTACTAGGGCGTCTAAACATGGTGCCAGGGTCGGAGGCAGCACTCAGCATTCAGTCCCACCCTGGGATGGCTTTGGGGTTGGCTCCCCCACCCCTGGGAGCGCTGAAGAATGAAAACAGCTCCTTGAATGGAGTGCAAGTTCTGGTAAATCCCTGCTCACCATGGCAGCGATCAACAGTGTCAAACACTGCACAGAGTCCTCCAGAGGAGAAGAAACAGCTCTATAAACACGCCTCGTTGCATAGGGTGCTGCAGAGAAGCTTGTTTATTCCGTCTGAGAGCAGGCAGCCCAAAAGTGCAGTTCAGGGCCCGCAGCTTCCACAAAGAAGGGCGAGAGCTACTGCCCGGGGCTCCTGGGGCCAGTCTGACGCTGATAGATGTGGCTGCTCTCCGACAAGCTTCAGGCTTGCAAGTCTTACACACCCACACACTCACCACCAGCAATAACCCCGACATCCAGAGGCAAGAAAAGGTCATTCGGGGAAGGTCAGGGTGAGGGACCGGGCTGGTCTAAGAAATTCCATCTCCCAAGCCCCGAGGTGGTGCTGCTCCGTCCTCTCTCTCACGGTCCTGAGCCCAGTACGGGGTGGCTGATGGACGGGGCAGTGTGGCAGAGAGTAAGTCATTCAGAGCCAAAGCCTCGGCTCCTCGGATTTGCTCCAGGTACGGCCCAGGGTACAAAACACGTACAGAGAAGGTGGAGCCAGCCGGAGAATGCAAGCTGGGGAACGAGAATCCGGATGGGAAAGTGAGTTTTCCCAATTCCAGCTTCTCTGAGGGAAAGTTGGAGTCGAATCTGTTTAACTCTTTCCAACCCTCACACAGCCGGGAAAAAGACGCCCCTTGTCAGCCGCGGTAGAACTACAGTCAGGAGACAGCGGCAACAGAGAGTGGCCAGGGCAGTAGAGGACGCCGCCTCCCCACCCCATCGTGCCCTCACCCTCTCGGGGTGCACTTACCCTGCCAGGGCCGCCGCAAGGGTCCCTGGCGAGGCTGCGGACGTGAGCCATGTACTGGGTGAACTTCTCCTGGTACCGGCGGGCCGCCAGCTGCACCTCGCCCCTCAGCGACCAGAGCTGCGCCAACAGCGCCTTCTCGCGCCGCCCCCAGGCGAGGCCCAGCGCCTTGGGTTCTTTGACGCCCGCGCAGCGGCCACGGCGTGGGGTGCAGTCCGGTCGGCGACCGAGGCCGGCGGGGCGGAAGGCGCAGCGCTCCACGTGCGCCGCCAGCTCCCGCAGCCTCCCGGTGTGGCTGCAGCCGCGGGCGCGGTGGTCGCACCGGACACGCAGCTTCTGCACCAGGCTGCGCAGCGGCAGCACGGGGTGCAGCTCGCCCGGCGCCAGAGGCTGGCACTGCAGGGGGCACTGGCGCCTCTGCGCCACCCAGGGCTGCAGGCAGCCGGCGCAGAAGACGTGGCCGCAAGGCGCGCACAGGGGCTCCTCCAGCACCTGGCCGCACAGCTTGCACTGGAAAGCCGGGTCCACGGCTTCCGCAAAGCGCTTCAGGGCGAAGCCCATGTTAGGGAAGGGGAAGAGGGGAAGTCAAAAGCGGGGGGGGGGGGGTCTGCTTTCTCCTTTGCTCGGCAACTTCTGCCTCCCCCCGGGTCACCCAGGAGCACAGACTCTCAGCAGCCTCTGCTCTTCCGAGGGTAGGGGGCGGGCGAGAGGTGATATCTCAGTTTGAAGTTTTCAGGCTCCAGCTGGGTCCCCTGACGGCGCCACCGTATTGACGCTAATATAAGCCACCTGGCTGTCCCCCGCCTCCTTTGCAACTATTTTAATTAATTTTATTGGTACATTTAAGGCATGCAATATGACTTTCTTCATTGGAAATTTGCACCTTTACATAATCTCTCCTGGTTCTTATTTTTTCCCCATTCCCCTGCCCTCCTTCAACCCCTCCACCCTTCCTATCTACACAGACTTTGTTTCTATTTTTTCATTTTCTCATATTCATTCCATTCCCTTCTTTCCTTTCCCCTACCCCTCCCACTTCCCCTTCCCCTTTGCCCCTTTTCTTCCTATTGCACACTATCTAATATACCTTTTAGTCCTTATTAACACAGTTTCTCACACTAGAGAAACTTCAGTATTTACACGTGTGTGAGACTTGTAACTCTTTCCAGTGTCTGATCTTTAAAAAGGCAAAAGGCCTTACACCTGGATGTTCATCACTGCTGAATTCCCAAGTAGCAACTACCAGATGTTTACAACAGGCTTTGTGATTAGTCATTAGTGATTCCTCATTGCCAATTCAATATTGTTCCTGGAAAGCTGTGAAAAACATCAGTTCAAATACATGATAAAAAGCTCCAGACTTTGTCTTTTAAATCCTTACAGCCAAAGAATTAGCAAAGGTTAATCATAAGGCCCAAATGAGAACCTTCTGAGTCTTCCTTCTGTATAAAAGATGAAATTTTATTAGAAAAGCTCAACAGCCAGGAGAATCCTGCAGTGGCATGCTAGATATTTAAATCACTTTTAAGCCTTTTTTCAAAATTAGATGCTATACTGCACATTTTGTATAAATAGGTAGATATAAGATAAAGATTTACCGCTATGTTTCAAATGCCACTTTCTCTTCTGACCTATCTTTCTAAGAGTAAATAAGGAAACAAGAAGTTCCCGAATAAATGAAAAATCCCTTAAGAATAACATCACAAACATATTTTATGAATTGCATAGACAGGGAATGCATAATATAGAATTTATTTAAATATTTCCAGGCACGAGAGATCTATTTAAGCTCCTTTTAGCATATAAAAAGCTATGACTTACAGCTGTTACTGTATAGCTTACCTCTTGACATTTACATGTTTTACAATAAATGAAATGACAGAATATTTTAAAACAAGGGAGCAAGAAGAGACAGAATCTTAAAATGTTCTATTGCTGTATTAGGAAAATGAAACTTACAGTTACTTGAAAAGAAAAATAAACAAATAAAACAATGGTCACATCGTGTCCTTGGTCCAAGCACGGAATTCCTATTGTAACAATAAGAAACGTGCAAGTTAAAGTAATTCCAGGATGTATAACATTTTGATTATTAATGAGAAGGCAGATGTCAAAAACCTTGTCCACAGAGAATAATAAGTTCAGAAATGAGAACATGGGAAGTGAAGCCAAGAAATAAAGTAGGCCAGAAGGAAGCTCGGGAAAATATTTTACATAAGAAAATGCAAGCTTGAGCATTTCTTTTTGTTTTTTTCTCTTTTTTTTTTTTTGGTACCGGGGATCAAACTCTGGTCCTTGTGCTTGTGAGGCAGGCGGCAGAACCACTAAGCTAAATCCCCAGCCCAAGCTTGAGCATTTCTAAGACAAATAGAAGGAGAAAAATATTACAAAAGTTGGACAGTGAGGGAATGGGCACAGCTAAGTGAATCTTGGGGACAGTTCGTTCTGGAACATTGTGGCATAATAAATCTGTGACACTGGTTGAATCAGACCTTTCATTTCCCAGACTATCAGAGATTTTTCTATATATCGGGAAAATTGTATTCATCGAAAAGCTCAGATGAGCTAGGAACATGGGGCCTAATTAAATGGAAGCCCTTGTTTTAGATATGCAAAGAAAACACTTAGAATAGGTTTAAAGTATTTCGGCACAAATAGTTCAGCAAGTTAGATTGAGAAAAATTTAAATGTCTATTGGTAAATGAGACAAATCAGCACATTGCGTCATTAGCTTGGTCATACTCTTGTGTTGATTGTAATTTCCAATCCTTTAAGAAGCCCTGGATACTGAAAACTGCAGGCTGAATGCAAACACTGGGGGAAGAGCTAAAAGGGAAGTCAGTCTTCCTGCTTCTGGGGCACTCTGTCTCTAGCTGTAATCCTGGCTGAGGTTATGATCAGATCTGCTACTTTTCTCATAAGTTTTCTCCCAATCTGTACCCTAGAATGTGCATTGCCAACTTAGAGACAAAAGAAAGACCACAGATTCACTTAGTTTATCTTCCAGCCAAGAACCATGGCTTGATTCAAAATGTCCTTAAGTAACTAGTATTTGGTTGGATATTCTCAATTTAGTAACTGGATTTTACTTCAATCCACCATTAAGGATCATATATTAATAAAAAGAGATGAAGAATTAACTTCCTATATTATTTGGGCCAATTCCTAGAGCAGTAAAGAAACAGGAGTGTGTCTGGGGGTGTTTCCCATGAGAAGAGGCAGGGTTCCAAGCCAGCTCTGAGTTATGCTTACTTCGAAGGATGAACAGGGAATATGGAAGTCATTGGCTATTAAGTCAAATGCTAAAAAACCTAATATTAAAATGCTATATTCTAAGATTCATAAATGATGAATGGAGAGGTGAAATAGGAAGAAAACATTTTTTCACCTCAAGCAAAGATAATTGACTAACTTTATGTTGTCTCATGCATTTAAGATCAGTAAAGTCAGAAAGCTTAGTGAAATTTCTCAAAGAATACATTAAATAAATCATTTATTTAATGTATTTACAATGCATAATTTGGTACTCTAAATGATAGTTTTAAAATCATCTATTATGAGAACTTTCTCATAAGGAAAATTACATCATATATACTTTCATATCTATGATTTCCTGGTTATTATTATGAATTTTGTCTATCATCATTTTCCCACAGTGCCCTAAACTGAAGCTGTAAATTTATGAAACTGATAGTTGAGGCAAAAGTACTCAGCTACTGCAGGTCAAAATAATTCCTATAGAATACATTTATCTTAATTGTTGAAGTCTGTGTTCATATTTGTTTTTACCTTGATAACTTTGTGTCATAATCAGAGATCAGAATTGCACCAAGCAGAATAAAGCATGAGAGAATAACAAGGTCACCTTGACATTATTTAAAAATTTCAAACTTCACAAAAACAATAAAAGATATTTTGAGCTGAGTTAGTTAAAGCTCATTTTAAGTGAAGCAGCTATTTTTGCAAGAGTAGGCTGATTATGCTATCAGAGACACATTTTAGATGTACGTTTTATTCTTCAGAAAATACAAAATCAGTTAACCCTAGAGAACATAGACCAGTTTCAATCCTTATAATCCCTATTGATTGACATGTAATCCATTAGGATTAATTTGCTATTATCTTGTTTCTATAATCTTTGGCAAAATGAAGAATTAGAAGAGGTATCATGACAGTACAGAATGACATTTTTAAGTATAATAAAGTGATATGAACAAAACTATTATGTACTACAAAACACAATAAATAATTTACAGTAATTATACAGTCTCCATGGGAATAAATTATCACAAAAATAGAAAGAAGAATTTGAAAACAATGAAATTAAAGTAAAATGTTCAGTTAAAAATTGTGGGAACTTTCCATTAGATGATAGACTGATTTTTCCAAGTCACTGAGACATTATTAGAGAAATATTGTTCTCCTATTAGAGAGAGGACTATCGTGAGAAGTGGTTTCCAAAGGAAATACATTAAATCCCACATTTAGTGAACCCTGATTTTCAACTGTATCATTTTCATTCACAGGGACTGACCAAGAGGGGAGGTGAAAACCACCCCAAGAGCTGACATAATATTTGCTCATTCTCCCTCTCATTCATCTCTTCCGATGACCAGGCTGAGATAGCTCCCATAACTCCATCCAATTTACACAAATAGAAAATGCCAAGCCTGAGTGTAGACCAAGGGCGACTTCACTAGGAAAACCATCATTGTAATTGTCTTATTTTGTTTTTTCTTGTGTTTTGTTTTTTACTTTTTATACCAACCATGGGTTATATTAGAATAAAACAAACTATCAAATGTGATGGATGCTTGGGGATAGTTGTATAGATGTTTCCTGGCTTCAGGTGGCTCAACTTGCAGTTTTTTTCACTTGTGAAGTAAAAGTGACCTGTATTCAGTACAAAATGTATCTTGAATTTTCATCATTTCCTGGGCTGCTGAATGCAGTACAAAAGTCTCTCATGATCCTGGGCAGTGTCAGTGGACACATTTTTCCATCCAGCTGTGCAATCAGGATAGTGAACAACCCAAACTGTGCTACTGAGCTACAATGTTCCATGAGTTGGGTATCTGAGTGCATATTTGAGATATGACATTTTCAATTTAAAATGGGTTTGTCAGGATATAAATTCATTCTAAATTAGGGAACATCTCTAGTCTCTTGAATCCCATTGTTTAAAATCTTTCTCTTTCTGTTTTACTTTTTTTGGTCGGGGCAATTCTGGGGTCACATTCATTAGAGGTTTTTGAGTAACTGATAAGTGAGTCAACCTTATTAATTGTTCTGTATAGTCACAATATGGCTATATTTTAGGTCATTTTGCCCCCAGTTACTTGTCTCAAATACATGAGAGTTCTATGTAATAAACCAATTTGCCCTGGTTCCTTAAATCCTGCCTTCTAGTTAATAGTTATATAATTGTTTAAACTCTTATTTTGTGTTTAGCTCTTCAATGAAGAATTTCTGTAACAATATTTCCTAGTTATTTCTTCAAAATTTCAGAGATTGCCACAAAATTTTGAGTGCGGGAGTTTGTTAAATCACTCTGTTGCTCAGTGAAGAGCAACAAATTACTTTGTTAAATGTAATTCTTTGTTTTTAACGACATATTATAATGTGGAAACCAGAGCCTAAACTACTGTTGTAGTATCATTTTATTTTAAAGCCATTTGTTTGTCCTTTCTTTTCAGAAACTCAAAGAAAATCCATACTTTATAGTATAGTAATAATTTATTACATTATAATATAAATTTTTAAAATAAGGGATATTAGAAGTTTCATGTGTAAACCATATTGACTAGAATAGTGTTTACGAAGCAGAGATACTTTTGCCCTTATATTTTCTGCCAAACCACCAGTTAGAATATGCATTATTTAACCTCACCACAATCTTATTTATAAAATGAAATAATTGACATCTTCATCTTTCTGCCTGTTAGAAATTTTGAAAGAATAAAGTCAGTAGTATGACTTGAATGCTGTAATGATCACTTGTAATTATAATAAGAGATGATCACATGCTACAGTAGGACACATGAAACAACTTTAAATTCTAGACTCTCAACTTAGAAACTCAGAGAATCTTAACTAACGTGAAGCAATGCATATTCACTTCTGAGGAGCCACTCCCCACTCTCAACCTGAATGCAGAGTAGCA
This sequence comes from Heterocephalus glaber, assembly GCF_053883595.1. Taxonomy (NCBI): domain Eukaryota; kingdom Metazoa; phylum Chordata; class Mammalia; order Rodentia; family Bathyergidae; genus Heterocephalus; species Heterocephalus glaber. Next base: position 9,944,736 of record NW_028258444.1, on the reverse strand, counting down.
CCTAGGATGGTAAGTGCACAGAGCTTTTGAGAATGCAAGTGAACATGTATGAAATTTCTAGAAATACTTATTATAGTTCACTCTTTGTATTTAATTACTTAAAATATCTTTTCCTCATTTAATTAAATGTAATTTATCTGCTTTTCTCTGCAGTTTTAAAGACAGTGTACTCTCCTCCAGATGTATGCTGGTTTGCCATAACTGAGATAATTTCTAAAACAAATTTGCATGCAACTATTGTACAGTTAAAATCTGTGGCAACTAGGAATAATAAATCCAAGGACTCTGTTCCATAGTTCTTATCTCTCTTCCACTTAGATTGATGCTTAATGATCCCTTTAAAGTCAATCAAAATTGCCCCCTACTCCACCACTCCTAGGGTGGAGGAGGTGGGTGAATCCGAGCGCCCAGGAGGAGGCTCCCCACTGCCATTCTACCACTGCTAGGGCAGAGGAGATGAGCCACGTGGGTGCAAGCAGCACCCCCCCACACCACCATGGAAATGAGAAGACACGTAAACAAGCCTCAAAAACAGACTTCCAGATCACCTACAGCAACTCAAAAGAGAAATGAGATGGAACAATCTGATATTCAACCACCTGGACCCCCTGAACTGGCAATGAAAAAGGATGTGGAAAAAATGAAATCAGAAATAATTTCTCAGATAACAACAAAGATTGTGCCCATAGTGCAAGACATGATTAATAAATCTAGAGAACACACAGATAGAAAAATAGAGGATCTGAGGAACATGATGGAATCCCAACATAGGAAACAAATGGAATCCATAAAACAGATGCAAACAGATTTCCAGGAGATTAAAAACTCCATTGAAAGTCTACGCAGCAGAATGAACCAATGTGAGGACAGAATTTCAGATATAGAAGATAAGATTGCAATTAGTGACCAGGAAAAGAAAAATTACTTTAAAATAGTAAGGGACCATGAGAAAGCAATCCAGCAGCTGTTAGACGATGCAAAGAAGAATAATATAAGACTGATCGGAGTCAATGAAGAAAGAGGAGTGAGTGTAGATGACATAAAAAAAAAAGTTCACAGAAGCGATGGCAGAAAACTTCCCAAGCAGCGGAAAAGAACTTGACATACAGATAAGTGAGGCATATAGGACTCCAACTTGCCTTGATCAAAAAAAAATCTACACATAGGCATATAATAGTTAGGATTCCAGAAACCCAACAGAAGAACAAAGTTCTACAAGCAGTGAGAGAAAAGAAACAAATCACATACAAAGGAAAGCCCATCAGAATCACAGCAGACTTCTCAATGCAAACCCTCAAGGCAAGAAGAGCTTGGAGTGATGTATTTCAAGCCCTAAAGGAAAACAGCCTCCAACCCAGATTGATGTACCCTGCAAAACTGTCTTTCAAAATTGATGGAGAAATAAGATACTTTCATGGTAAAGAGCACCTTAGGAACTTCATGAATACCAAACCGTCACTCCAAAAGATTTTAGACAATGAGGAAAAGACAATGAGGATCACAACCCCAGGAACCCCAGCAGAATGAATCTATTGGGTATGACAAATTAAACCCAAAGGGGGAGAATCGAACAAAAAGAAAATTTCATGACAAGGCTTTTACAACTTTTAACTTCATTTCCCTAATGAGTGTATAATTCAATCTTGTTATTGAACAGATTAGTATTTTTCTGATTGTAGTATTGCACATGTTTCCTTGTGCTGTACTGGCTATTTATCAGCTTCTTGTATCTACTTTTTAATTGGGTTGTCTATTAATGACCTGTACGAGTTCTTTGTATATTCTGGTCATAGGTTATATGCATTGTAAATATGGTCTGTTTAAGGACTACTTTTTATTTTCTTAACAATGTTATTTAAAGTTCTAAATTTTGATGGAATCTCATTTACCAATTTTTTTCTTTTATACATCATTTTTTTGTATCCTAGGAAGTTCTTGCCTATTTTAAATTCATAAACATTTTCCCTTATAATTTCTTCTTAAAGTTTCATAGTTTTAGTCTTTCATATTTAGGATCATAGATCCTTTCTAGTTATTTTTATGTATGAAAATAAAGGGTTAGGTTAATTTTTATGTATGGATACCAGGTATTCTAGTGCCATTTGCTGAAAACACTATCTTTTCCTCAACTCTTGAATTGAGTTTATATTCTATAAAATGTTAATGTTAAATAATCTTTCAAAACTCAATGGACTATATACGTGTGGTTCTATTCCTAGATTCTCTGTTTTATTGCAATGATCTATATGTCTTTCTTACACCAACACTGCCTTGATTACTGTAGCTTTAGAAGAAGTCTTAAAATTAGGTACTAAATGTCTTTCAAAACTTTTTTTTCTTTTTCTTTTTACTTTTCTAGGTCCTTTGTACTCCTACATAACTTTTAAATTTCAATATCCAATTCTTCATTTATAGCAAGTATACATACACCTGAATTTTTATATATACTTTGTGTTTTCTAATCCTGCTAAATTCAAATATAAGTTCTTGGGGCTCCTAGAGATTTCTTAGTACTTTCTCTATAGATGATCATTTCATCTACATATAAAGATTTTGCTTCTACCTTGCCAATCCTATCTAATTGTGTCATTTTTTTGCCAGAATATTTTGGTTTAGGCCTATGTTTCAAAGTTTAATGGACAGATGAAGAGTAAGCATATCTGCCCTTGTTCCCCACCTTAGGGAGAAAGCATTGTATCTTCTCCATTCATATAAGGCATTTTTGCTGGAAGTATGGATTGCATGTCTTTAATCTGTTGAGAAGGTTCTGTTCTACTTCTAGTCTCCTGATCGCTTTTACCATGAACAGCTGTAGAACTTAGTCCGATACATTTTCTCCAATTAGTGACAGGATCATATGGCTTTTCCCTTTCCTTTGTTAAAATGATGACATCTGAGGGTGGATCTTCCAACGCTGAACCAACACTGCCATCCCTAAAATAAAACAACTTTCTACATCCTGCCAGGTCTGACTTCTAATAGTTTGTTTTGTTAAACAAATTTCTATCTATGTTCATACTTTCTCTTCTATTATCTTCATCCAGTTTTAGGATTAGCACAATGTTGATTTCTTAAAATGAGGGGAGAAGTATTCCCTTTTTTTCTGCTTTAAATGTTTGCTATATTTTATCAGTTAAAATGGATATGAGCCTGTTGTTTTCATATAGGTAGGTTTTCAAGCTAGGAATATACTTTTTTTAATAGGCGCTATTCAAATTTTATATTTCCTCCAGAGTTAGTTTCATTAATTTGTATTCCAAGGTACTTCTTAGAAGTTGTCAAATTTATTTCAAAACAGACTTTTGTAATAAGCTTTCTATATCCTTTTAAATTCTGTAAAATCTGTGGTAGTATCTCCTAGGTCTTGATGTTTTAATCCTAAAAATATATAATTGATATTGTGTAATAGGAAGTAAGGTCTAAAGCAGCAGGGGAAGTGGGAGGGGCAGGGGAAAGGAAAAAATATGAGAAAAGGAAAAAAATGGAAACAAGGTCTTTGCAAACAGGGAAGGGTGGAGGGGGTGAAGGGAGGGCAGGGAAAGGGGAAAAAAATAAGAACCAAGATACTCATGTAATGGTACAAGATCCCAATGATGAATGTAACTGTATTTTATACCTAAAATGTACGAATAAACTTAATGGGGAAAAAAGTCAATCAAAACTTATATATATATATATGTATACATATATGTTTTGTATGTAAAAATATGACATATATATGATGTATATATATTATATATGTAAATAAAACAAACTAATAGCCAATATCACACTGAGTGGGAAAAGGCTGACAGTATTTCCTCTAAGGTCAGGGAAAAGACAAGAGTAGATTCTCACCTCTTTTATTCATGTAGTATTAGAAATTTTAGCCAGAGCAATGAACAAAGAGAAAGAAATAAAAACATGAAAATAGGATGAAAGGAAGCCAGACTATCCCTATTTACAGCTGATATGATTCATACATAGAAAAACCTACAGACTGAACCAAAGGACCGCTAGAACTGATAAATAAATTTGGTAAATAGCAGAATACAAAAACTGACATACAAAAATCTACTGCTTTTCTATATATCAGGAACAAATTTTCTTAGAAAGAAATTATGAAAGCAACCTCATTAACAATAGCAAAAAACAAAAAACCTTTGAAATAAACTAAAGAAAGAAGTAAAAGACTTCTATACAAACTACAATGTAACTGAAGAAAACACACAAAAAATGAAAAAAAATTCATGTTTATGATTTAACAGAAATAGTATTATTAAAATGTCCATACTTCTGTAAGCAATCTACAGATTCAATACACTCTCCATCAAAATATTAGTGGCATTCTTCACAGAACTTGAAAAAACGTCCTAAAGTTAACATAGAAAAACAAAAAGACCCTGAAATGCACAATAATCTTGAGCAAAAGGAACAAAGCTGGAGGCATCATAATACCTGCTATCAAGACATACTACAAACCCATACTAACCCAAATAGTATGGTATTGGCTTTCAAGCAGAATCACAGATCAATGGAGTGGAAAAGAGGTCCCAGAAATAAACTTACACTTCTATAGCCAACCAACTCTGACAAATGTGCCAAAAACGTACATTAGAGAAGGGACAACCTCTTCAATAAATAGTGCTGAGAAAACTGGATATCCATATGCAGAAGACTAAATGTGAGCCCTCTCTCTCACCCTGTGCAAAAGTCAACACCAAATCAAAGTCCTATAAAAAAGACTTTAAAACTCTGAAAAATAGGAGAAACACATCAAGACTTTGGTACAGGCAATAATTTTCTGGATGGAACACCAAAATCATAGGAAACAAAATAAAAAAATGACCAATGGGTTGCATCAAACTTAAAAGCTTCTACACAGCAAAGGAAACAATCAAGGGAGTGAAGAAAAAAATGCTACAAAATGGAAGAAAATATAAGGGGTAATCAAAATACACAGTGAATATTAAATTTTAAAAATTATTATAGTAAGACATGTTGCCATTAATACCTCTAAAAATACCCTTCCTCTCTTGGGACACAGTTGTCCAACATTCTTGTCATTCTGTAAAGCAGTCCTCATGCCCTCTTTCAAGAGTATCTTCCTGAGTTGTGATCAAAGAATCAGTAAATTCTGCTGCCAAGTGCAGTTCAATGAATAAAAAGGCTAGTAAAAGCATTACCGTGTGTCTTCGTCCACTTTATTCACTGGATCTGGCACCAAGTGACTTCAGGCTCTTCCTCAAAGTCAAAATGATCATGAAAGGTAAATGATATCAAAGTAGCCATGACAGCACAACTAAAGATCCAAAAGAGGACTTCCACAATAACTTCAGAAAGTAGTAAGAACAATGGGAAAATGAAGAGAAGTATTTTAAGGGAGAGTCATGACAATGTGTATTTTACCAAAATAAATAATTTAAAATTTAAATATTTACCATCGTTTTTAATCATACCTCATATTTTTGTCAACTGTTCATCTGAAAGGTTATAAGGAACTCAAGAATTTAAGAAAATAAACCCAAGTAATACAATTAAAATGGAGAAAGTGATCTGAGCAGACATTTCTCAAAAGTAAATAATGCAAATGGCCAAAAAACGTATGAAAAAATATTCAATATCATCAGCTATCTGAGAAATGTAGATCAAAATACAATGGTATATCATCTCACTCCAGTTAGAATGACTATAAATGAAAAAAACCCAAAACATACTAAAACCTAAAAATAACAAATGGAAGTGAAAATATGGAGAAAAATGAATTCTTCTGCACTGTTTGTGAGAATGTAAATTAGTATAGCTATTATGGAGAAAAGTATGGAGGCTCCTCAAAAAGCTAAAAATATCATGTTGTGCAGCTATCCCACTTCTTGGTATTTGTTCTAAAGGAAAAGAAATCAGTACATCAACAAGATATCTGTAAGCCTATATCTATTACAATCCTTTTTGAGGATCCCCAGTGCACTTAAATACATGAATGGATAAAGAAAATAGTATATTTACACAATCAGTGGAGTATTATTCAGCCACAAAGAATGGGATCCTGTCATTTGCAGCAAAGTGGATGGAACCAAAGGACTTTAAGTGAAATAAGCCAGACACCAAAAGACAAGTAGCACATGTTCTCATTCATGTGTAGAAGCTAGAAAAAGGTAATTTTAAAGTATACCAGTGATTAATAGAGACTTCAAAGGTGTTGGACAGGGAATGGAAAAAGGGAGGCTGGATTTAAACCATTTACACTGTACACAAATGTCATGCTGAACTCCATTAATATGTATAACTAATATATTAAAAAATTCAATGAGAGAATATTCATACTAGAAAATGATATATTATTCATCACACAATGGAAACTAAGTAGACGTCTTTTTCTTTTAACAGTTGGTAAATAGTATTGACTATCGATGTTTATAGATTTTTATTTATATTTTATAGATTTTTATAGATAAAAGTTATTGTTAAGAATAATGTTCTCTTCTAATTATTCAAGTGACATGAACTTAGGGGTTTTTTCCTAAAGAAGTCTCAATAAGAATGTTGCCACTTCAATAAATATAATTAAAATGTAAATCTTCTTCAATAAAAATTGATAGAAGACATATCCCCATCTATGAAGAATTTTCCAGCAATCCAAGTTGGATTGGGTAGTCCCTTTTTTTACTATACACAAAAAACACAAGATTTTTCCTACCTATTTAATATTCTTCTTTCCTTTTTAAAAAAAAGTGAAGGTCTTTACTACATTTTATTTAATTATACAACTGGCATATGCTTATTGTTAAATAATTTACCATTTAGAAATAACAACCCCTGATAATTATTGCATAACTTTCCAGAATTTTTCTCTAATGCTTACCTTCTCACCGTAGTTTTCTTTTTACAAAAAAAGAAAACCAGACAACCTATCCAATTTCATAATGTCTTTTTCACTCACAACATATATTCAAAAATTTTCTAGCTTATAAAACAACACATACTTAAATTATTTTGCAGTAGTCCATTATATGGATGCATCATCATTATGACACTAATCTATTATAGATGGAGTTAGTATGCTTTTTGCACATTATCAACAGTATTGCAATTAGCAGGATTTTATATCTTTTTTTCTCATATTAAATGTAGAGCTGGACTAAATCCCAATAAATATAACTTAGATAAATGGTGTTCATATTACTTATTTGTAATTTTAATATATATCACATTAAGAGTCAGTACAAATTCTGAAGCCAGGTTTCCTAGGTTCAAATCTCAGCTTTGTTACTGATTAGCTGGGAATAATAGTTAAATACAGTGTGCAAAAAAATGCATACACACTTTAGGAAAAGAAAAACTTGTATAAATATTTTAATACTAAATTTATTGAGGCATCATGAGATTAATACAGTTACCTTTGGCTTCTACAATTACAAGAGGTGCTCAAAGTGGTGGCTGTCAGCTTCCAGACATTTAGTAGTACAGGAAACTGCTGCTTGGATAATCTTGGTCATTGAGATTGCTGTACATCCATTTTCAATTTCTCTAAGGGCTGGCAGTGTAGTGGCCTATAAGCAGATGAAGCTTAGGGGGGATATCAATATATAAGCCATAACAGCACTCCAGAAATATTTTATCAAATCACACAGAGAAGTTTAGATATACATGTCTCACAATACCAAGTACCTTTCTAACGTAAAACAATTCATTATTTTAATTTATACTTCTTCTTCAGTGAAATGAAATATTTTTATGGCCATAGGTAAGTATTACTTAATGGCATTTACTCTTCCTATCCTTTACCCATTTTTCTATCAAAATGTTTGTCTTTTGTAATCAATATGAGTTTTTAGTAGATATTAAGAAAATTGATCTTTTTATCAGGTGTACAACATTGATAAATTCTGTTTATGATCATCTATCTTTGAATGTTGAAGAAAGGAAAGCATGTACTGTTCTTTGTAAAGGGATTTGAAAATATACACTATTACTGGTAATCGCTGTGTTTTACTCACCAAACTGCACCAGCTCATGTAACCTCTGACACATGTGGATTTCCACACCACCAGCTACAGGGTGGGTGCAGGAGGTAGAATCAGCACTGCACCTGACCCTCCCCTACAGGCATTTCCCTGTCACCTATATAGCCATGCCTAAGCACCCCATAATCAGGTCACAAAAAATATCACTAAAAGTCACATAATAATATTAATGGTTTATGATCTCGTGAGGCCTCATTAGTGTCTGTCTAGGGCCGTTTGTGGCCCTCACTGGACAAGCCTGCTATTATCCTTCCCTCAGGAACCCCCTTCACCAAAACTCAAATCATGCTGTCTTCAACGACAGGGTGGAGCCCACAGGTAAAGAAGGCTTCATGTTTGTTTCATGCAGCAGCTCCATGATGTCTTTAGGGACTCAGATTCTGTACCTCTGTGTTCCTGACTGGCCTCTTGGGCTGGTTTCCCCCAGGGCTGAAGGAGGGGTGTCAGTAACAGGGTGCTGTGCTTCCTCATACACGTTAGTCAGAAAGAAAGTTCTGCCTGGAAAAACAAGCAAAAAGCTTTGCCAGAAACCCCCAGCAAAGATCTTCCAAGTCTTACTGGCCATCACAGCACATGAGAGTCTCTTCAGAACACATCACCAGTAGGGGCATAGAATTTTGCTGACTGGGTCCTGGTCCCTGATAAAATATTATGATGGACCAGGACCCACCCTGAAGCTACAGATAATTCCAACTTCCCTTGAATGAACAGGGCTTTGGGAGAGAGAAATGCGTATCTGAACAAAAGTAGAGTCCTCTCTTGAAGAAAGATAAGAGTTCACTAACTGGAACATATCCCAGAAACTATCCTACATTTTAAATGTATTCTAGTCATGTAAAAGTGAAAATAACCATGACAACCAGGTATTATTGTCATCAATTTTGCTTTGCAGATAAGGAAATTAAGATTGTAGCATGTAAGTGACTTGCTTATGGTTTTAGTTTTTAAGTGGCATAACTGAGATTTATACTTGGACATCTGGCTTATAAGACTACTCTTCACCAGCTATGCCATACTGTTTTCATGATGGTACTACACCATCTTGTTTTGAAGTCCATGGTAAAAGACCCAGGCTTTGTAGTTGGAGGGCTTTAAACTGAATCTCAGCCTCCTTATGTAAGGCTACTCAATCTTGTTGGAAATGACTTAACCTTTCTGAATATTAATATTTTATCTTTAAAGTGAATGAAATAATCATTATTACATAGAGATTGTGAAAATAATAAAAGAGTGCTTATTTCCCTGCCACATAGGAGGTATTTAATAAATGGCAGCCATTGGTATTTTCTCTGGAACAAATGTAATTCATGTTAAGGCATTTGTAAACATAAAAAAATACATATAATCAAAGTATTTCATTATTCTGTTTATCATAAAATATAATATAAACTTAATTTTTTCCACAATTCTGGTCACAAACTGAATTGGCCTCAAACCGAATCCAATTCAATGGTTAGGTCCAACGTTGACCTCATAGGGAAATTTCATTCAGTTCATGACCAAAATCAAGGTGCCACTATGTATAATCCCTTCTAGTGATATGAAATAAAATTTTATTAAAATATTTTCCTAAAAATTTATCTACATCACTAAACATGAGGAAAACTCTGCATAAATACTGTGTACCATTTCTTAAAAATCCTGTTTTCAGTTAAATCATCTAAAAGAGAGTTGCATGTAAAAGTACCTTAAATATTAAGTTTATTTCTGAATTTTCAGTTACTAAATTACTTCAGCCTGCTCCTTAATGTTGGCACAGCACCAAATTTTCAACCTAATGTTTATCCTTTGCAGACATCATTATTGTAATGATAAATTGAGTGATAGCTAGAAGAGCATGTGGAGTCAAAGGTTTTACTTGAAAATGAAACAATCAAAAGCATATTTGCATATTGAGTAGTGTGATCCATTAGACACGGAATGTGACCATGCAGAAGAAAGAAGGCACTGCAGGAGTGTGAAGTGGGCTGGTTTCAAGGTGGTATCATGATTAATAGGCCTTGGATATTCCTCTAGTCCCTTCATTGCTGGCTAGCTTAGAGATCTGCTTCTAAGTACTATAATGTGGCAGAGGTCACAGGTTGTCACATTAATAGGTTGCATATAATTGTGACTTCTGTCTTGCTATCAGACTGTTTCACTTTGATAAAGCAAGCTACCATATTGGGAGATTGGCAATAATCTGAAGAGAAGTTATATCCAATGGCCAGCTATGGACACAGTCTCACAATCCTACATAGGTAGAGCAGCCGACTCCTGCCAACAGCCATGTAAGTGATGGAAACATACCCTTCCCCAGCTGAGTCTTCATATGAGATTCCAACCCTGGCTTACCCCTTAATTGCAGCTTTGTGAAAATCCTAGTAAAAGAGGACCTAGTTGGGACACACTCAAGTCAAATATACAGGGAGAGTGGGACAATAAACGTGTGTTATTTTAAGCTGCTAGGGTTTGGGGTAATACAAGAGTAAAGAATTTATGCCAGCATATGGGAAGCTCAAAAGTACAAATGTTTCCCTAGAAACTGGGAACCCTTCAACTAACACAAGAGAAAAACTTTCAGATATGTGGTATGATTCCAATTGGTAAATTTGGAAATGAAACAATGAAGGAAGTTGGTTTTCTAAATAAAATAATTGAGCAGTATCATCACATCACAGTAAAGAACAGAGGACAAGGATGTAGTAATCTGAAGAGGGGAGAATGCGTGTTTGCAAGAGTTTTGGAGAATGGAGAAGCAGATGCACCAGAGAGCAACAGATGGCATTTCAAACACTGCCCCTCAGCAACACAATATGGGCTCAGCAGTGAGAACACAGATTGTGGAGCTTGACCGCCTATATGAGCACTACCCTTGCCCTATCAAATTACCAAAATCGAGTGGCTTGCAGCAGACATTTATTCTCCAACCTTTGGAGCCCAAAGTCAACATCAAGGTGTTGTCAAAGCCATGTTTCCTATGAAGGTTCTAGGGGAGATTTCTTCCTTGCCTCTTCTTCCAGAATTCAGGCACTCTTTGGCTGTGGCTGGTCACCGTTTCCTTCTCCTGTGAGTGCCTCTTACTAGGGCACAGGTGATGGGGATTAGAGCCTATCCACATAATCCAGATGATCTCATCTCAAGATCCTTAATTTAATTACAGCTGGAAGAGCCTTTTTCTAAATAAGATCACATTCATAGGATTTCAGAGTTAGGATGTGGACACAATGTTTTGCAGGTCACCTTGCAATCTACAATACAGTTACCTCCTATGTCCAAGTCATGGTCCTGTCTGCTCCTAACAATGTGGCCTTGGGCAGGGGACTCACGCTCCTGTGCCTTGGTTTGCTCATCTGCAGCAAGGAGCATTGTGGGAGGGAGATTACAGGAGTCAGTATAGATGTCAAGTGACTGTTATTTTTATTTATTAGTCATTAAAGAATGACTAATAAATGACTGTTTACAATGGAAAGGCAATACATAAAGGTAAGACATTGCTACATATACTCTTCTCTTTTCAGTACTTTGTCTGAGCCTCTTATCTTTGGTGATGCTGAGATTCTGACTTTGACCATGGTAAACCATTCTCGAGGAGATATTGTCATGACAGAGGTAAGTGGGCCTTTTTGCATGCTTTGTGAATTTAACATTATTGTGAAGCCCTCTTTTTCTCAAAGTGTGTTCTCTAGCACACAAGTAATTCAAGAATTACAATTCATCCTTTTTAAAATCAGAACACAGACAACAGAGGTATCTTATAAATATCTTGAAGGTATGAAATTAAGAGCAGAAAGGCATATTTGCAAGGCAGGCATAATGTTTGCAGACATTAAATCATTTTTATCACAATTAAAATCTTATGTCTACCATTTAAGCTATACTATGAGGTTTCTGGCACAAGAAAAAAGGAAGAACAGATTCTCCCTGGAACAGATTCAAGGCTGCCTTCCCTGTGTCCATAAGAAAGTGATATTCTTGAAAAACAAGGTTTCTGGAAAAATACATTTGTTTATTCTCAACATTTGCACATCAGGAGCAACCAAAATTGTGAGGCCTTGTTCCTATAATCAATGTGTGATGTCCTTCAGAGTGGCTGAGTGTCCATGATGGAATCCACAGGATCCTCAATAGATGCTAAGAACCATAATGTTAGGTTAATTTTTCAGATGAAGGCACCTTGGCGAAAGAGGTGAAGCAGTTGAGCCCAAATCAGAGAGCTCCTAAATAGCAACCTAGAATTTGAGTCCAGGTTTTTCTGGCTCACCAGCCCTGTTTCTTTCCAAGGTGGCTTTCATCAGTCCTCACTGGCACAAGAAAAGTAGCTTCTCATGCCGCCATGGCCTACCAGAACTCTAGAAAAATAAAACCGAAGGCAGGCAAATGGTAACTCAGGAGACTGCAGAGTGCGCACCCAGGCCCAGGTGGAAAGGGACATAGAGGAAGTTATGGTTGGCTGGGTCGGAATCCCTTCCACCAACACTCACTAGGACAATGGCATGAACCCTGTGTCTGGCTTTTCCTAAGGGCTTTGGATATGTTCGGTCATTCAAGCTGTATGCCAACCGTGCAGGAGAGGCATCATTACTAAAACTATAGTACAGATGGATAACAACACTCAATTCCTCAATGCAAAAACAGGATTTTAAGTTGGAAAGTTGGCCTACATAGTTATATTCTCTGAATAAAACAGATCAAACCCCACAAGGAGAGGCTGAGTTTCATTAGGAAAGTTATGACTTCATTGGGGACAAACTTTATCTACCACATGATTTGTTAACAACATATTCCAGAAAAACAAAGTTTTGCCATTTTGATAAAAAAGATATTGAAAATAAGGAAAAAAGTGTTAAGAATTTTCCTTGAGTAACTTATTCATCTTGCACTTTTTAAAAAGAATTGAATTAATAAAGACAAAGTTTTGAGCAAATGAACACTGACATCATTTTCATTTATCACTAAAGTAAATTTCAATCAAGTAAAATTTCAGGAAAATGACCAATTTTTATTAAATCATGAATTGTCAGAGACTCCTCAAATGTCCACAGCAAACTTTTCAGTTGCACTAGGAACTCTGTTTAGTGCTTTCAGTGGTAAATGACTGCTGTATTACATAGGTAACCTGCTTGTTTATAATTAATTTTGAAAAACTATATCTATAACAAAAGAAAAGCCTTTATAGTTCACCTGGCATCACATAAGAGGAGAAAAAATAGAGAGTATGAAATATAAACAGGGAGCTGGCCATAAACACAAAGAAAAATGATCGAGAAAAAATATAAAGAAGTACGCTGCAAGATTTTCAGAGTGTTTCTTCCTGTAATTAGGATTTTTGAAATGAAGTTAAATATTATTCTATTAGAATATAAATGACTCGTGCCAAAGCTAAACCAAGCATCTCAAAAAATCTGTGAAGAGAATCATAATAGCATTCCTATTTGGCATAGGCATGAGATATCCTCCCCAATGTCAGGAAAAATCACCCTGCATCTTCTTAAAAGCAAAACAGAAAGGAGAGTTAAAAATCAATAAATACAGTATAACAGGGATATTGGATATGGACCAACATTACTTTGACCTCATTTTGCATTCTTTCCCTTTTGTCTAAATTGAAGTCACATTGGAAATTTTAAAAATGAGCAAATGAAAAAATGCTTAAGGAACAATCACATTTAATGTGACTCAAAATTAATAAATTGAGTGTCATCATTACATTATTTTTTATAATATATTATAAGTTAAAACAATGATTTCTCTGGTTTCTAGAAGACTGAAGTGTTCCCAAACCATGCTCACATAATGTCATGTGTTAGATCTTCCTTCACAATAGCTCTTCCAGGGACAGATATTATCAGTATGGTACTGATGAAGAAACCCAGACCTTTACATGAATTGTCCAAAGTCACAGGTTAGAATTTGAATCTTGTTCAACTAATTTTAAGATTAATGGTTTTTTCCCCCCACAATTGAACTACTGTATTTAGCTCTTTCCCTTCTTAATTCTGAAAGGATTGTTACCAAGAATAACTGCAATTTCACTTCTGAAATATCAAAGTTGAGGTTATTCACAAAGTAGCTATATTTTCAGTGATACCTTATACTATCCAGTGTTCCTATTCTGTCACAAAGCCTATTTTTCTAGACAGGAAACTGGACAATGAAAATCTCCAAACATTTGTGAAAAACTCTAAGGTGTGTTTGACCACAAATATCCAGTGTCTCTAATATCAGGGCTGTAGAGCTAAGGCAACGTAGTTAACAGAAAAGGACTGAAAAGGATTTAATATGATAGAAAGTTCTAGCTGGAAAAACAAGCTGGGTCACTCAGCTTAATTCAGAAATAAGTTGCTCACAATTCTCCTACCAACCACTTGTAGACTAAGTGAAGTTCTAGTCAATAAAATATTTGTGTTCTAGCCTGTGGAAATCTTCATCTTTAAAAAAAATGTTTCATGAAATATTCTTTTCTCTAATTAAGCTACTCTCTGAGAGCTTGCATTAAGGTAGAGACATTTTTGTCTAATTTTGTTCTCTGTTCTCTGGCACCCAGAACAACATTTGGTGCAATGGTAGATAGTCTACAAGTATTTTTCAAATGAAAGAAATTTAGAAGCAAAGCTTTAGGAGAAAAGTTCGTTTCCCATCTTCTTCCAGATAATAGGGATAGATAGGTAAGATTTGGGCCATCAAGATAGTTTATAAAGCCTATTCCTCTTTGTGTCCTTCCTCCTGTTCAACTCTTGAGTATCCATTTATTTGGCTTAGTTCTGCTGTCTGCACACTCAGTGATACAGACAAAGGGAAACAAAGGCTAAACATAATGAAACAGTCTGAGTTGGAGGAGAGAAAAAAGGATGGAAAAACGTCTTTCAGCCTTTCATCTTTTACTTCACATTCATGTGAGTCTTGTTCAGACTTCAATTAACTTCCTTCCATCTACCTGTAAACATGACCATTGACACCTGTGTACTGTATGCTTATTGTACCACCTCCTGCCAGTTGGAATCTTCACAGGCTTGTATCTCTGGCACAACCGCTGATAAATTTAGCAGCAGTATTGCAAAAGTTGCAAGGAAAGTGTCTAAATACTAAACTAGTATAAAAACAAATTGAGAATGAAAAATAATGTCCAATAGAATAGTGCCAAACACAACAAAACACATTTAAAATTAAAATTCTTTGCTGTTAGTAATTTCACTTTAATTATGGCCATCAGATTGTCAAAGGGAAGTGAGCTCTTATTTCTCTAAAAAGTCTGTTCTTATTTCTCAGTTAATGATTGCTGTGACAAACTTTAGCATCTAAAACTCCATAAGTCTTTTGATAAACTGGAGAAAAGCGTTCTTCGTAATTAATGGTTTTTATAGATTATTGTGATGTCCAAGTGTATTATGGAAATCTATGTGGGAGAAAAATTGGTTAAATATTCACATTAAAATATGAGTTTTCATGCTTTTTGGTAAATGTTATCTTAGAAAAATAATCCACTAGAATAATTTTAATAGTGTGGTCTTTTTGTGCATTAATATAATCTCTCAGAATTAATTTTTCTGTGTATATTAGAATTGGTAGCTTGAGTTGAGCCCAACTTAATCATCTTGTGGGAAATAGACTGGAAACAGCTTTTGAAGTAGATTTTCTCAAGTAGAAGATTGTTGTTGATCAAAGGCACATCCTTTCCATGTCACCATTAAATGACTCTTATTAATAATAAAAATAATATCACTATTTTCAACTTGCAAATGTTTTCCTATCCCTTGGTCGTTAACTCCAGCAGTAACATTTCCTCTTTCTCATGACCTGTGGCTTTTGTGTCTTTTTTTGGTTTTTTTTTTGTTACTGAAGATCCAACTCAGGACCTCGGGTTTGCAAGGCAGGAAGCGGCACCGCTGAGCTATATCCCTGCCCCGCCCCCTGGTCTTTTTCGCATTTAATCTTACCAAATGCATACCTTTTACTTTTTAAAAGAAGCTAGTATTTCCAATATTTGGTAACATAAATAGCTCACTTCTTTTCTCCACTTCTACAATTTCATTTTAAAACTATGTTCATAATCAGATTCAAACATTCCTAAAAAATGGCATTTGGTAATTTGCATATTATGCGTGTACCTCGCCTGCCCTTCATGCCTGATGAATTGAATAATCAGCAAGAAATACTGCTGATTTATTTAAAAGAAATGATGCTAACATAAAAGGATGTGAACCTAAAATCTTCTGGTTTAAATATTGTTCCTTATGGAATTCTTTAGATGTAAATTCTCTTTGAGTCACATTGGTTTAGAGTCTAATAAATACAAGGTAACTTTTCATAAGTTTCACACTCTTGAGGTTGCTCACATGTACTCTGAGGATAGGAATGAGTGAACTTCTTTGTTCTTTTTCAAATTTGAACCTTTTGATGTTAAAAGAGCATGTGTCCACAAAAGAGCCCCATCTAATCTAAAGACCATAACATTACTAACCGCACAGTTCTCTAGAGAAGAGCTGGCAAAATATGCTCTGAGAGTCAAACTGACCTGTCCTGTTTTGCCTATGGCTGATTTCACATAATAAATAGATATTGTCTGGACTTCAAGGTCTGAGTCAGGAGCGTCCAGCCTGCTGTCCACAGGCCACACGCACCCCTGGACAGCTAGTAATGGAACCACAAGGTTCATACACTGT
Organism: Heterocephalus glaber; assembly: GCF_053883595.1. NCBI lineage: Eukaryota > Metazoa > Chordata > Mammalia > Rodentia > Bathyergidae > Heterocephalus > Heterocephalus glaber. The sequence continues at coordinate 9,928,091 of NW_028258444.1, read as the reverse complement.
TAACCATATTATGAGTCTTGGTGTGATAATTCTAGGGACTAGATTGAATCTTCTTGGAGCAAGCTCTGCATAGGAAACAACACACTGTTCAAGGGAGGGTGCCGTGCAGTGCAGGACTAACTCTGCCTTTCTCACCACCACAAAGTCCAGTGGAAACCGGAGTTCATCAGATGTTACATGTGCTTGTGCAACTCTACGACTATAACATGATTATCCATACTATTCCAACCTACCTGTACATGGGCGTACCTGTGAGAACAGGCACTTACTGTTCATAAACGGGCATTAAACTTGGGCATATTATGTTAGTTCATAAAATTAGTAAGCTAAAGTAGTTTTTAGCAGTGGTGGTATAGAAAATACAAAAATGTATCAAGTAGTTTCTTGCTCAAGATATTGATATAGGGGGAAAAGATGTAACTCCCAAACCTACTAGATATCCAAACTGCAAGTTCGTGTTCTGTAAAATCGAAGAATGAATTCTAGGAACAGCGGAGGTTAAGAGTAGAACAAATTTACTGGGAGAAAGAAAGCTTCTGCCTAAGAGAGACAGAAGGGGGACCAGAAAGTGGGTTGCCCACCCACCGCACTTTTCAAAGATGTTTTATACAGCAAAGCCTGTGAGGCGGGTACAAATTGGGACAAAACTATAAGACCCAATGGAAATTTACAAGGTGGGCATGAGGTGGGACAAAACCATGACCAACCAATAAGATTACAAGTACAGTCACCCAGGTAATATTGATTAAATGGGGATCGAATGGGAAGAGAAGTCAATATAAGGAATTTCCCATTTAGAATATCAATCATTGCTTTCTATCTCTAGGGGAAGTAGTACTTCTTTTCCTTTTTATAATGCTAACCATGAATGTGCCTCAATTGTTCTCCATGTTGGTTTCTTGCTGTGTTAGCTTCTGGAGGGCTGGTGCCTTAAGGGAGGCCCTGTCTACCTGCCAACAAGATATCTAATTAACTTACCTATCTATAATAATATCATTATAATCACATATACAACCTTGTTAATGAATGGTTACTTAATATTTTTGCAATACACAGAGTTGCAGTCAGATGTCTAACTCAAAGAAAAATCTAATCATGTCTATTTAGTAGATTTTAAAAATATTTATCTTCCTAGAAAAAAAAATCCCTCACATCACAATCAGATCTTGTTCATGTCACTGCTTTTTGTCAGTGAATACATTATGAACAAGTATTTTCAAGGATGAAGCACAAGAACAGTAAAATTACATCAAATATTTCTGACAATCACCTGGAGAACTAAGAATCACACCATTTTCATCAAAACAGACATTGATGCATTAGTTTCACAAAAATAAGATCAATATCACACTTTGTTTTTTTAAAAATGTTACAATAAAAATGTTAAATAAAGAAGTTTTATTACTTACATGCCTTACTTATATATTTTACATGTGGCCCAAAGCAATTCCTCTTCCCTCAGTGCAACCCAGAGAAGCCGAAAATTTGGACACCATAACTTGAACTATTTACAAGGGTTATTGCTTCTATCTATGTAGATGTCCCCTCAAAAGCCTCAAGCACTCAGAGGTGGGCTTTTTGGAGGTGGCTGAATTTAGGGTGTATGAATATGAATTAAGGGAGTATGATAACTAAATTAGTTCACTGATTGGTTTATTATAGATCTGGGTGTGGATAATGGGAAGCCCCACCAATAGGCTTGTGGCCTTGATGGGATAAAAGGGAAAAGGAAATTTGTGCTGCTGCTGCTGCCTCCTGCCTGCTCTGCCATGAACTGCTTCTCCTCTGTGATTCCCCTTTGCTATGCTGCCCTGCTTTAGAACCAGCTGACTATGGACTGAAACTTCTATGAACTATGAGCTAAAATAAACCTTTTTTCCTTTAACTTTGGGTGTTGGGCATTTCTCAGCAATGAGAAAAATAACTAAGAGAGCTATGTGTAGAACCTTTACAGAAAATGATACAGGGCACGAATAAGTACATTCAGGACTCCTACACACCTTATTAACTCTATCAGAAGACTATTTATATGTCAATTCCTTTATATAACCCACTGCTATTTTACAAATGAATTTGTGGTATTATTATTAGTCATGGAGGTTAGAAAAATAAACAGAGCACATTTTAAAAATGATGAAAATGTTTAAAAGGAGACAATAGTGTTTCTTAAAACAAAATTAAACCAGTTTCTATGTTACAGCAGAGGATAGAATTTCAAATGTTTACTTGATGTAAACTAGCAGAAGGAAGAAAACTGGAAAGGAACATGTGTCTGAGTCTAATTAAAGAAATCATAGAATGAGAAAGCCTTAAAAATAAGAGTCTTCTTTACTGAATGATTTTACCTGTTTATAGAATGAAACTAAATACATATAACTTTAAGTTTATAAAGTATAAATTATGATAAAAACTAATTAACATTTTAGTGAACTCATTATTTAACTTTTAATTTTAAATGTCTTCACCCCTAGGTTGTCAGGATGATAACATGAATTTGTGAGAAATTCAAATTAAACTTTTTATAGATTTTCATGTGAACATAATTTCTGCAAGTTAAATAATGTTGAGTCATGTAAAATGTAGGTTTATCTTTATATGAAACCCTCAGACTTCTGCAGAGTGGCTTTATGATTTTGTACTTCTGGCCACAATTGAATGGAACCTTTAGTTGCTCCATATCACTGATAGCACTTGTTTTTTTTTGTTTTGGTTTGGTTTTTTAGTTATTCTAATAGGGATGTCATGGTATTTCATTGTGGTTTCCATTTGTACTTTCCTAAATTAAATGCTAGTAATGTTAAAATATTTTCATGTGCATATTTGTCATAGAAATAACTTTTTGGTGAAGTGTCTAATCAAATCTTTTGTCCATTTTTAAAATTGTATGCTCGTTTCTTAATGTTGAGATGTGAGATTTCTTTTTGCATTCTAAATACAAATCTTATGTGTGTGAATTGCAAATATTTTTTTCCAATCTCAATTTGTCCTTTTTATTGTCTATTTATCATTAATTCTCTATCTCTAGTCTTCTTTCTCATCTTAATGTCTTCCTTCCTTCCTTTCCTGCCTCCTGCCTGACACTCTCTCTCTCTCTCTCTCTCTCTCTCTCTCTCTCTCTCTCTCTCTCTCTCTCTCCCTCGGTATTGTGATTGAACCCAGGGCCTTCACACTGAGCTACATACTCAGGCCTTTATTTTTATTTTGAGACAGAGTTTTGCTAAATGCCTAAGTCACCTATGCTGGGCTCAAACTATGATCCTCTGCCTCAGGGTCCCAGAGTGCTAGGATTACAGGCATGTGCTACCATGTCTAGTTCCAAACTAGATTACTAATAGGTTTTTATCATTTTTAAACATATCTTATAACCAAAGTAAGGCATGTTACTCTCAGTAGCTAAAGTGTTTATGAAAGTTATAATAAACTATCTTTCACTTACTAGATATTGTTGCAATACTTTAAGACATCTTTTTCTTACTCCAGATGATGAAATTTACCACCAGATTACACTTACTAACAGCATTTTACTCTCATATATTGCCAATGTAACAAGGATTCCTGAATGGGGATGAAGATGGTATTTGAAGAAAACCTTGTCTTGCTCCCTCTTCCTCATAAAATATCTTGGAAAATCTTAAGCTTAGGATAAGACATATGTCTCACTTAACACTGTGCGTTAAAAATTAAACAACCTATGTGGGAGATGCCTGACAACTGGTGAGAGAAAATGATTTACATTTACGTATTGGTGCTGAAGCAACAAAATTGGACATTTCAAATTATTTTAAATAAAGGTGATATTTATGCTATGAAATAGACTAACTCTATACTCCAGAAGAATAATTCAAATCTACTATAAATAAATTACTAAATATATAAATTAGTAAGACTTCATTAATTTCCAAACTCTTCAAGACCATCAGTGATTTTCATGTTGGGAAACCTAAAGATGAAATCTCATTCCTCATCTTGTGTCAGAGAGATGATACAACAGATCCCTTTCTACCTTCTCTGTTCCTCATCTCCCAGGACCATGCATTAACCTGATTTTCTTTCTACCTCACTAATTACCTTTTGCAATCTCCAGTATTGGTTTTTTCTCTTATTTCCAACTTTACTGATGCAGTGTCCAGGTATAGCATCTACCTGCTAAAGGTTATCACCTTTTCTTCTCCAGCCTAGGCTCCTCTCTCCTCGCCAATATCTGTCATTGTACCAACTTCTTTATATCAACTTGTATCGTAATTATCACTTCATATCATACAACCTTATATCATAAATCCTCTTCTCCAAATCTGCCCTACCCCACAAACATCAGCTTCATCCTTCCAGTTGTTGAAGTGAAATATCTTATGAAATTAAATATTATGAATTAAATATTATTAAATTAAAATATTAAACTTATGAAATATGAACTTGAAATATTTTGCTTTGTGACTATATACCAATGAGAGAGATGGAGAGAGAGAGAGAGGAATCTTCTGTAACTCTTCAGTCTGTTTAACTGCATGCTGTTTCCACATTTTGAAAGACCCTAATGTTTAGGCTATAGTTAGCATCAGGCACACATTCTCTGACACTGAACATCACCCAGAGTTTGATCCCTTGAGTTTATACCATTTTCCAAAGGATGATCATTTTGCATCCTCCTTCACTACTTCTGCCAACCTCAATGCCCTATCAAATCTTTCTGAGGGGAGGGGTTGAACACACTAGATCTCTATGACTTTACTTTTTATGCATAAAACTTAACTATTTACTTTCAAATTTTTATAAAATATACATATACATATATATTATTCCATTTATAAAAACTCTTTGGGTATCTTGGGTAGGGTAGGAAATTTAATAAATTTTTCTATTACAATGAAATCTTTTTTCATTTAACAATTTTCAGCTATCAGAAGAATTTTTGGGGAAAAATATTAAAATTATAAATCACAAAAAGATCTACTTGTATAAAAGGTTTATTTGGAAAGAAATGCAAAAACACTACCCAACAGCATTCTAAATATTACTGCTTTGGTGGGGATTTTCACTGTCATTCTTTAACTATTGTTTGAAACAACTAAGTTAGAATTTGACTATAGAAGTAACTGTAAAAAGGTACCTTTTCAAATTACACTGCCTCACTTGTTTACTATGGTGCTTGATACTCACTGTTCTTGGCAAGACTGTATTTATATTCTATAAATTCATGAATATCTGAATTTGTTTCACCATGTACTGAATGTATGCCTGAAACACCAACAAAAACACACATGAGAATTTAGGCCTGCCAGGAGGCAGTTTCTGATAAGGGAAGGCCTCCTAATGGTTGGCTAATAGTTACAAATTGACTGCTCTGCACTAAGAAGTAAAGGCTGATGGGATTAATAATGCCTACCTTTATTTTACTTTGTACACGAAAGCTTTAAGTGAATTATAACAGCATCTTAGATATTGTAAATCTAACTTGAAGTAATTAATCCGTTAGTATGTTAAGTCATAAACTCTAGTGCAAGAAATTTTTAAAACAATAACTCCTTAATTATTAAGAACTGTTGGAGTTTACTACTAAAGAACTTCAGTTTCTATTACAAAAATTATGCTTGTCTATGTTTTTTTCTATACATGTTCATGTTTTTCAGGAGGTTGGAATTTGTTCTCTCCATCCTTTTAAAATCTTTTTAAAATTTATATTTTCCCACTACAACTGACAGTCTTAATGAAAATAAAAGTGGAAATCTTGAAAATTTATGTTTTCAAGGGGAAAAGGTAACTGAGTTTAGACCATGAATATGGAAGACTTTGGTAGTCTAACTCTAAACCAGACAACTCTTCTTTTTTTTTTTTTTTTTGGTACCAGGGATCGAACTTGGGTCCTTGCGCTTGCGCAGCAGGCAGCAAAACCACAGAGCTAAATCCGCGGCCCCTAGACAACTCTTCTTATTGATTGCATGTGGATTCTAAGTTATTTAAAAAGCTGGAAAATAAATTCTCTCTCTTATACTTTTGGATTATCTTAATTCAAATGTAATATATATTAATCAATATTACAAGGTATGGTTTTGTACTAGTTAAGGGTCATAAAAGTTATTTAACATAAGCATAAAAATAACATAAACAAAAAATAACATAAAGTTATTTAATGTATACCTTAGAATGTTAGTATCAATGACAATTCTGGAATTGTGTAGGGAAGATTATAATGCCTTTGTTAAGTGGTGGATCAACAGTTGGAAACTGGGCTTGGGACCAAAAAGAATAAAAATTAACTTGGTACTTAAGAAACAATGTATTATTTTAATATAAATTATTTTTTGAACTATAAAAAGGTTTTCCTGTTTTCTTTTTGGCAGTAGAGGGCCTTTGCACTGAGTTTTTTTTTTCTTTTTTTCTAGGTCTCACTAAGTACCTAAGTTGTCCAGGCTGGGCTCAATCATGTAATCCTCCTGTCTCAGCCTCCCAGAGTGCTAAATGTGGTAGGCATTAAATAAATTCTTTCCACCTTTTTTAAACTGTGAAGTAAAAGCACTGAAGTCTAAGAGTGCTTCAGTAGAATGCATTCCAGAAGAGGGAAACAAAATAAGCTATGTAGGCAAATCTCTGGTTTGGCAGTTCAATGATCCTGAAACCCTGGTACAGAGACATGAATATCTGATTCTTATCCAAAAGTTTAGGTAAGAAATGAAGCATCAAATAGATTAGAAGTGGGCAACAAATTAATACTTAATGGTGGGTCAGAAATCCTACCAACATAGCCATGCATGTATGCATATGCATATATTGAACCACATAAAGATTTTAAAAGGTTTTTTAAAAGCTTTAAATAATTTTTTCATCTATTATCCTTACTACACATAGTTTGTGGCAATGAATTACTATCATTTCCTTCTCTTCTTCTCTAGACCCTGTGGAAAAACAAATTACTTGCTATATAAAATACAGGTTATCAGCAATATTGCTAATTGATGGTGTAGCTGCCAAATTCCAAGTCACATTCTGACAAAGAATATGGTCTAATGTTACTCCATAACATTTCATCTGCTCAAGCCAGAAAATAACCAACAGTCGGTATTTTCTTTGGATCAGCAATGAAACTTAATAGTGGCAATTTACATAATTAAAGGCCAGTAACCAGATTAAAAAGTCTTAGTTTGTAATTTTTTTTAACTAAAAAAGGATATGTATATAATGATGTTTGAATTGAATCCAAAGTATGGAAGAAATCCCACCAATTTGATAAAAAAGCTTCCAATGGGAATTTAATGAGAACTTCTATTTGCCCAGTGACATAATGGGGCTATAATGGTAAAGGATGCAATCTCTGACTGCTATGAATTTACATTGCTCAATAATAAAGAAAACAAGCCAATTTAAAACAAAAGGCAAAAGCACAATGGTTGAATATTAAATACTTAAGATTTGGAATAAGAACTACGTGAATTGTCATGAGAAGGCAAGCCAGAAGAGGATGCATCAACAGAACATATTTCAATGGCCCCTCTTGTTCCTAAGAGCTGGACTCCATGCATACTTCACTGAATTAGCACACTAAAGGCAACTGTTTATCCAACCAATTATTTATAACACAAAAGTTCAATGCAATGATTTTTGATACAGGTCAGCTTTCAGTTTACAGTCATAACATTCAAATGGGAACTGAAACTATGAACATGCACAAATTTAAGCCACTTAGACTTAGGGTCAGAGGCAAAAAACCAATGGAGCCATGAATGATGCAGGACAATTACACATTTTATTCACTGAGTAATTAGTAAGTAGTTAATAATATCGAGGCATCTCGAGTGAGATAAGTGATACTGAATTGGTAAGCAGTGAGTCATTGCTAGCATTTGAGAAAAAGGAACAAAGACCAAATTTGTTGGGTAAGAAAGAAAAGTTGAATAGCAAAAAAAGGAGCATTTTCATGCTATCTAGATTACTCTGCTCCTAAAACACAGCAATCTTATCCGTTTGGAAACAAAAATAACCATTGTAAATATCATTGCTTCGACGGCTATTTTGGTATAAGAGAAAAACACCTGCAAAAATAAGAATTATTTTTCTTCTATTAGAAAGTAAAGCTGTGTGCTGAACATAAATACAATAAACTAGCTGCTCAGTATTACATGGGCTAATATTGCACATTTGATGGGATTCTTTCATATCGCCAAGAAATGTATGGATGACTAATAGAATGTGTCAGAACAGTCAACATTAACAACTTAGAGTATCACACCTTTGTATTGCTGTTGTACTTATGTAAGTAACCAAACATTACCCATTGTTCCTACTAGACTGTCTTCAAGTTTTTCTTGGGATTCTTCACTAACTAACAGGCTAACTCGGAAAGTTGGATCTGAAAAATAAAACATAACACATTTAAGAGAGAAATAAGTTTTAATTTCAGTAAAATATATGGAACCATACAATAACCAAGATCAAGTATTAAAATTGGAGTCTATTTTATTCCCTTTCAGGAAACTTGATATGACTTAATCAAGAGCATAGCTCTAGAAGATAGACTGCCTGCACCTGCTACTTACTAGTGTTCATCTGGCTTTTTACAGTCTCTCTGTGCCTCAGTTTCTTCATCAGGAAAGTATTAAAAGCACCTGTGTAGTAAAGTTGTAAGGATTGATTCATTTTCTTTTAGATCAGTGACTGGCACAAACTGAAACTATTTGCTATTTTATTTATCATTTTTTTCTTTTTAATGGGTCCAAATTTCCTAAATGGTTTTATAAGGTTGTGATCTGTTACACTTATTTGGGGAAGCCAGGTTTTACCTCACATTCTTCTGACTATATGCATCTTTATCTTTCAGAGTTTGTAGTTTGGGGCTCTGTTTGCCTTCCCAAGGAGGAACACATGTCCTGTATTTAACCTTCACAGAATGAAAGGTCAGTAGAATTATCTGGCTTGGTTCATCGGGCTTGGTTTTCACACCTTGCCTTTGGAAGTTTGTGTATCTCAAAATACGGCTGTTGGCTCCCTAATGACCAGAGTCCCTATTACACACAGATGCATATTCCTGGGTTACCCCAGAACAGAACTTCTGAAACATAACCTGCAGGAGTTAGACCCAGGAAAGGATGATTATTATGAGCACATTCTAAGTTGTTCAAATGCATACAGAAACTTGAGGACCACTGACATAGACTGTTTGGAATATTTTAATGTTCACTCTCAATTCTTTTGCTCATATTCCCCTAAATATATTTTTATATTTTCTCATCATGCTTTCTGTCTTAGTTACGTTTATCACTGCTGAGACAAAATAACTGTCACTCAATGTTAAAGGAGGAAAGATTTATTTGGCTCAAAGTTTGTAGAGGTTTCAGTCCATAGTTGGCTGGTTCAAAGGCAAGGTAGCATGGCAGAGGAGCATTGCAGAAGAGAAGAGTCCATGGCAAGTAGGCAGGCAAGAACACATTAGCCCTCTTTCTGTCTCTTGTATTTTATGCAGGCTACCTGGCTTAGTGTGAATGTAACACTCACACTCTTAATCCTAAACATAACTATGCCAAACTAATCAGTTGACGAATTTAGTAAACACATACCCTTGGTCCCAGCACTACACACTCTACATTCAGCCACTTCTGAAAAGCCCTCCTTATGACTGCCTAAGGCTTTGGGGGACATCTAGACCCAAGCCATAACAGTCTGTCCTGGGCCCCTAATGACTCATGTACAGCGCTTTATGCAAAAGGCATGTAGTCCACCTCTTAAGGGTTACCAAAGTCCTAACATTTTCAGCATTGCTGAAATGTCCAAGTCCAGCTCCTCTGAGATTTAAGGCAAACTTGGAGCTGCCAGCCCCTGTACAAATGAAAAGAAAGTTAAATACGTCCAACATACAATGGCACAAGATAAACATTACTATTCCAAAAGGTACAAAGAGGGGGATAGAAGGGAATGGGACCAAAGCAAGTCCAAAATCTAGCAGGGCAAACATTAAATCCTGTAGTTCCATGTCCAGAATCTAAGGCAAGATGTGAGCTCCGAAGGGCTTAGGCAGCTTCACTCCTGCAGCTCTGCTGCTGGCCGTATCTCCCTTGGCTTCTCTCTTGGCCCAGCTCTTCTCCCTCTCTGCTGTTTCCTCTGACCTTTCTGTCTTCTCCAAATTTCTGGGGTCTCCAGTTACTTTCAGCTTCTGAGTTGCAGCTTCACACACTGCCCTCTTGGGGGCACTCTTCCTGGCCTCCCAGGTCTTCTTCTAAAATCTTGGTGGAAGCGTTCTTGACCCCACAATTCTTGCATTCTACGCGTACCTAAAACTAGCAACATGTGGATGATTCCAGGGTTTGCTGTTATTTGGAGCAGTAGCCAGGCTTCCTTCTCTCTTGGCTGAAGGGATTGAGTGCTTAGATCACTGAGCATTCTGAGCCCATTCCCAAGAAGAAATTCTTTAGGCAGCTGCCCTTCTGGAACATGGTGTTCTGGGGCTCTTTTCTCAAAGCAGTCTTTCACCTCGGCAGCTCTGAGGCTGCAAGGGCTGCAGTCCTACTGGTGAGAACCAGTGTTGTCCTCAGGCCATCTTTTCTTTTGTCTTCTTCTGAAATACTTGGCTTTTTCTTGCTAGTCTTTTCATTATCAACCAATTTCTTCTCTGTTCCATCTTTTCAGGCCACGGCTTTACTGGAGCTTCCTTTCTGGCCAGACTCACGACAATTTGAATCATTCTGCTGGGGTCTTTGCTCTTGACATTCAACATAAATCTGGCTAAAAGCCCCCAACAGTAGCCATGCCATTGCCCTAACATTAAACTGTCTTGAAATTTCTTCTTCCAGATTAATCTACTGCCCTTAATCTTAGTCTCAGGCAAGGTCTCTGGACTCCAGGAGCAAAATGCAGGCAAACATTCTGCCAAGACAGAACACGTGTTGTCTGGAGTCCAACAGCCAATGCAGTCCTTCTTCCCAATGGAAACTTCTGAGCCTGGTCTTTATTGGCAGCATTTCTATCAGCATTCTGGTCTTCTGAACTCTGACCAGAATCTCCCGTCAAGTACAACCTCAGGCATTTCAGGGATGCTTTTTCAGCTGGCATTTCCAAACCTTTCCAAACTCTTCCTATAAGACAGTTCCTAAGGCTCTTGAGCCACATGGCTAGGTAATGTCATAGCAATGACCCTACTTCTCTGGTGCCAAATTCTGTCTTAGTTACTTTTCTTGTTACTGAGACAAAATACCCAACACCCAAAGTTAAAGGAGGAAAGGTTTAGTTAGCTCACAGTTTATAGAGGTTTCAGTTAATAGTTGGCTTTACATAAAAAAGAAAACATGTGTATCTTGACTCTTGACTAAATAACAACATAATGACAATATGGTAAATCTTAAATGTTGTGTTAACCAAAAAGTTTGGAATGTAAAAATACTAAATTCTTGCATTCCATATTTGAAGGTTGGTAGATATGATCTTAAATAATATTGAATAAATATTTTACTTAAATTTCATAGGAAATTCAGGAACAAAGAGCTTGTAAGTTCCAAAGGTCCATTCCAGAGTGTGGAATTACATGACTGTGTGACGTGAGTTCCTGTTTCTTGTTATACACTTTATACCACATTTTTACTTTTAAATAAGAACTTTTGATACAAAACAAGAATAATAAAAATGAATATAGAAACTACTACATGACTATATTCAGGAATGTGTTGGGATCTGGTTTATATTTTAAATGTCAATATTTTAAATATAACAAAAAGGCAAGTTATAAAAGCATATATATCGAAAGATATCTGGAAGAAATATGTAAAAACTTATGATGAAAAAGTAGTTAACTTTAGGTGGTAGAATTTTTAGTGATTTAAGCAATAATTATTGTATCTTATTATTTTCTTTTACAAGTCTATTGCTTCTATTACAAGTCTAATCCTTGGACAAAAATGTCTGGAAATCAGAGACACCTAGATGAATCTAAATAGGTGCGGCTTCAGTTTGAGGGCCTTGCTCACTTAAAGCCAGGTGTTTCATATTCTTGCTTTGGTTGTCCTTTTTGCCCTCTCTCTACGTATTATATGAGCTTAAGTCCCATAAAACCTAGATCTGCTCTTAGTTTCAAAATTCAAGCTATGCCACGTACTACTATGTGATCTTAGGGAACTTACTTTGTAACTTAGGCAAGTACTTTATAATTTCTTTATTTGGAGAAAATAAATATACTAGCTTTTCTATATCAGAGATATTGCAAAAATTAAACTACATGCTAAAAATAAAATGTCTTTCACAAGCCTTAGTATATAATGGTCACCCTATAAATATTAGTTTCTCTCTTTTTAGCATTTTATAAAATTATATACTTTAAGATCAATTTTGTTTCTTCTAATTCCAGAGGGGGGCTTACTTAAATCATAGCTATTTGTACAATAAATACTTTGTCCCAGAACTTAAAAAATACTTTAGTTTTGCCTCTGAGGCATATTTCTGGCAATGATCTCATGTTTCATTCATGCTTTGCTTGTAGTTATATCTGTTTTGCCTGTTCAACAGAATGCATGTATTTTACCTTCTATATCTATGAAAGATATTCATCTGTGAAAACCTTACCTACGATATTAGTTCCTAGGACTGCTGAAACATAGTGCCACAAACTGAGTGCTTTAGCCCTCACAGCTCTGGAGCTGAGAAGTCCAACATCAAGGTGTCAGCAGGGCCATACTGACTCTGAGCTTCTAAGGGAAACTCCTTTCTTGCCCTTGGAGTTCCTTGTCTTGTCTTGGGGGTTCTTCACTCCATTGTTATAAAATAAAATTCTCTCTCTCTCTCTCTCTCTCTCTCTCTCTCTCTCTCTCTCTCTCTTTATTTTGTATAAAGGGATCAGCCTTCAGATTTAGGCTTCAACCAAATTCAGTATAACCTCGTCTTAGCTACATTTATCAGCAAAGGACCTGTATGTCCAAATAAAGTCTCATCCCCAGGGAACTGTTGTTAGTTCTTAAACACACAATACATTCTCACAAAACATTTTAGCATCCTAAGATATATCAACATCAAGCTTTATTGTATTTTAACTGGTAAATTTTTCTAGTATCCACCAATTAAAAGAAAAGTTTTGTCAAGAAGTAAGAAAATTTTTTTAAACCAATGCCAGTTTAATCTGATGGTGACTGTTTTAGAATCTTCGCTTTTTGTGCTATTTAATATTAGTTTTCACAATGTGAAGAGTTTTGATTGTGCATATTTTCCTATGTAAAGTTAATTATGAACAAATATCAAAGGATCAATAATTACTTATTTCACTGTACAAAAATGAATTTAGAGAAAGATTTTAGCATGTGTTAAAGAACACTAAATTGTTGCTCTGTGTTTTCATTCATGATAAATAATAAGCTGGTTGCTAAGGTCTGAATCTAAGGCTTACTTTGGATCCTCCTACCAGCAGCCCAATAGCTCAAACTCCTGAGTCATGGCAGGATCCCCTGGAGGCTTGCAGGTTACTGTAAGGTTTACGGTAGCTGTGCGGTTCATGTTGAAATGATGAACAAACTATGAAATAAACTTAAAGGACCCTAATAAAAGTCATTTTGTGAACAATGTTAAGTTAGAAGTACTACTAACTACTAGTGTGTATTTGAATATCACACTGAAAGCAATGTCTTACTTAATTCAAAACAACTTTGTCCCAGATTATCTAAATTACTGCTTTCTGCTTTATATCTGCAAACACTTCATTTGCTCAAAGGAAACTGATAGGTTTCCCACTACCTCAGCAGCTATTATGTATAGTAGCTGCCCTCTTCCTATGGTGCCCTGCCCCCTCCCCTGTGTGACGTCATGCCAAGATAGTTGCTCCCACCAAAGAACAAACCCTTCTTCCCAGCATGCCCCGGTCCCACCTAGAGAGTAACCCTAATACTCGCTCACCTCCTACCACTTAGTGACATCACCGGCTCCTCCATTCCCTGATCACTACCTCACTCAACCCCACCTCAGCCCCTACAAGCCCCACCCGACTCTCCATGCCCCGGCCATGCTGCTTTTGTCTCTCCTTTGTTCAGAGACAGCCTGGCAGATCTATTCCCCTAATAAAGGCTTGTTGTGGACTGGTCTGGTCTTGGTTTTTGGCCCTTTTACCTGACAGAAACAATATCTGGGTATACGTATAAATGTGCATATGTTCTTTCTGCTTTTCTAAATTCCTTTTCTAACAATAGCAGAGTCTACTTTCAGAAAAACTAGTATTTTTACTACTTTTATGTTAAAATACTAGTAATATCTAATTATAAATTTTAATATGGACATGTTTTGTTCTATTTTCAGGAAGTTTCACATTGGGTCTTTTTGTATTTCATAATGGTGCTCTTTGCCCTTAGTTTGCTTTGAGGATAAAACATAGATTAGGTTTTCCAAACAAATGTTTTAAATTCCTTGAAAGCAAGCACTGAGACCTATAAAACTTCTGTACTTTTGTGCCTTGCACAAAAGTTGTAGCACATAGTGGGTGGCAGGCACATGTTTGTGACTGAAGGAGCCACACACTGGCAAAGCGACAATGGAATGTTTGCCTGTTGCTACAAAGTATCTTCTTGATTCCCTGAGTGTAGAGTGTGGAGTGGAGACTCTATCTTCTTAGGCATCTATGGACTTGTTCTGAGATGCCCTTGGCATGAGGACACAAGCACCCAGGATGGTACTATGAATTTTTAAGTAAAAATAATTTCTGTTTCAATTGGAGTCCAGATAGGAAACAAATGTGATGCTTGGGGAGAGTTTAATGAAGAACTATTTAGAAAGCAGTGGAGTGTAAAGGGAACACACAAAGGGATTGTTTCTGCCAGGGGAGAGGGCTGTTTCTGCCTCTGGCTTCCCGGGGTGAGGCAGAATGACTGTTAAGAACCCTGAGAGCCCTTTCCATGGACTTCCATGGCATGAGGACTGAAGCCCATATCTGCAGAGTGCAGCAGGTGCTGTCCAGCCCCTCCTGCATCTGGATTTCCCTCTGATGTCTTTGTTGGTCAGACCCAAGTGAAAGATGGTGAAAAATGCCACCAACAAAGCCAGAAAACTGAGTGGAAAGAGAAAGAAAGTGAGCTTCATGGGACAAATAGTGCATATTTTCTGGCAGGTTTCTCTTCATTTTGTGATTTAACATATAAACTCATATCAAGGATAAAGAAAACTTCTTCAATGCTTTCTAAAATTATTTATGGAGATCTCAGAGGTGCAAACTAATGCTAGATGCATTCTCATCTAGAAAACCCCCAATCATCCATCCATTACTCATATAGAGCCTATTATGTGCCAGGGACTGTGCAACTGTGCCAAAGACAGACAGGTCAGACAGACTTCTGTCCCTCAATAGTTCACGGGTTAGAGAGGACATGGACAATAATAACTTCACAGATAAGCAAATGAGTCTAGGGAAGAAGCTCACAGGGCTAATAAACACAGAAAGAAGATGGTGCCTAACTGTGTAGGCCATTTCAGAAAATGAGTGGGACTCTTCCCTGAGAAAGAAACCTAAAGAAAAAGCAGAAGTGGGCCTGGGATTTAGCTCAGTGGCACCGCGCCTGCCTTGCAAGTGCAAGGTCCTGAGTTAGATCCCTGGTACCAAAAAAAAGCATAAGCCAACTTACTTTTCTCAAACGCTAGTTAGTGGCTTGTAAAAATAACTTAATGGACTTAAAATGACACTTTTTTATAAATAGGATACAACTGATTAGAATACAGTACACATACTCGGCAAGAAAGTACTGTATGAAATACTTTTAGTTGTGTATGTACAGGCTATGGGCATTAAATGTACAATATTTTCCTTAGGTAAATAGCAATTTAATGCCGCAGAGTCTAATCTGATTTGTCACTAATCCCCACCTCCAAAACTCTTCCCCTGTGTCCTTTGGAGCAAAGAGTAAACAAGTAGCCAACTCCCTTTTCAATAACTTCTATTCTGAGCACCCCTTGTTTTCTTCCCCTAAATGAAACCTGCCCAATCCTGCTATACACTTGGCTCTGAAGTGGGGAGAATTTTGTTCTGTTCTATCTTCTCTGCATGTGCCTTCCAACTGAAAGGATTGATTTGTGTCTTGTCTCCTGCCCACAGCTGCTTTCAGATATTCTCCATCCTTCTCATTCTAATACTCTACTAGTCCAGTTTTTGTTTTCCCGATACTGAGGATTGAACCCAAAACCTTCACACTAAGCTACATTCCCAGCCTTTTTCTTTACTTTTTAAGTTTATGCCAGCAAATTGAATTGACTGCCACTCTTCCCTGTCAGTTTATCTGCACAGTCACCCTCCAGGCCACCCCCCTTTTACTTGCAGTGACTTTATTAGTTGCTCCCTCTTTTCTTTGTTACACTTAACTCTGGAAAAGTTTTTGCTGAATTAATATTTGCTTAAAAGATCTTTCTAATACTTTGGCTTCTTAATTATCTTTCATTTTTAACCCCATCTGATTTGCTAATATCTGTGGTTTTACCACATTATAATCATCAAAAACTGAAACACCACCAGAATTTCTATTTCAGTTTTTAGGCAATTACTGCTACCTCCTGCCCATTTAGCTTACTCATTCTAGTTCTCCTACTCTAGCAACTCTATTCCTTCTCTGAAATCTTTAAATCTGTACCACTTCTTTTTTCTATGTTAACCCTGTTCCTCTAATTCTCATTTGTGTGGTTATACAGTTTCGATTTCCTGACCAGTAATTAAAATCACTTGGGTAAAAAAGTCTTTAACTTCCATGCATCTCTCTTCTTATCATTCCTTTAATTTTTGCTTAAGGAAGCAGACATTAAATCTTACCCATTCCCTTATTTGACGCTTGATCATATAAATATTGCTGAATAAAACAATTACCAGTATCAAGTGGACTCAGTTTGTATTGATGACCATAAATGTTAAGTGAGGGCTCAGAATTCTACTTTAAACCCTAGAATGTATTCTCCTGTGCTATACAAGATTAATACAAATCACCTCCCCTTCCTCCAACTCTAGCACTCCACTTTCCTTCCTTCCTCTTAGCTAATGATTTTAAGGAGAAGACAGGAGCAATCAGGCAGGGTCTCTCTTGGTTCTGTACCCCTAAATGTACTCTCCTGGTATCTGCAGCAGGGTCCTAAACCTGTTCTCTTGTTCCAGAAGATGAAGTTTTCCTCCTCCCTACTCACAGGAAGTATCATCCTCACTTATTCCCTGGTCCCACCCCAACATCCTCACGAGAACGTCAACCTGCTCTAGTCTAGGTTCATTCTCATCAACACAGACTTATTGCCAGAAAATGTACTCTTTTGGCTCTTCCAGCCTTTTTAATAACAGAATTTGAAAACTGTACCAATTCAGTCCCTCTACTAGATAATTTTACATTCTTTAGCCAATACCCATCAGTAGAATTTCTATCTCTTTCCCTATCCTAAAGCTACTCCTATCAAAATGCCAGTCTTCCACATTCCCAAACCCACTGGGAGTCTCTGTATCCTCATCTAATTAGAAATCCTTTCTTCCCTTGGTTTCTGAAATATCACACCCTAGTGTTTTTCTTCTTCCCTCGCTCTTGTTCATTTTGTTTCCTTTGTTGATTTTTTCTCCTTGCCTTAATCTCTTAAACAGGCAGAGTTGTTTCTTCTATCTATGCTTTTGGTATTGGTAACATCCGCATGTTATGGACTTTATATACTGTCTACATGATGATCAACACCAGGTTTCAATCTTTACCCTGCACTGCTCTCCTGAGATGCAGACTTGAATATTCAACTTTCCACTTATCCTATTGACCTGGATACACAAAACACAGCTCCAGCCTGGAACAGTCAGAATAGAACACTTAGTTCACGCCACTCAACCCACACTTGTTTTTCACACTGTCAGGCCCATCTCAGTAAAACTGATTTTCATCCACTGAATTACCTAAACCCAAAATCTAGGAATTGTCCTTGCTTTCTCTTTTTCCTTAATGTCAAATATTGTGCCTTAGCAAACCTTTTCTCTGTTTCCAAAATGCTCCATTCTTTGCATCCGCATGAATACTAGCTTGGTGGTTATAGTTGTCATCTCTTCTAATGTGAGCTATTTCAGGTTATCTGTGACCTGGTTTCCTGTTTCCATCTTGAAAGTTTCTTATTTTTCAAACCTTATATCTTAAAACCTTATATTACTCACTACTTAATCTATTGGTTTATGACCAAATTTAAAATTAACCCTAAATCCTTAGCCTAGCCTATAGATGTCGTCTCATTTGGACCCTGCTTCCCTCTAATGTGCCTTTTGTTATTCTTGCTTTCAATCACTTTGACTTTCTTTCTGTGCCCTTAACATGGTATATATGCTTCCTCCCATAGTAGTAGTTTAGGAAATTCCTCCCTTGGATCTGTACTAGTTTTTCTTGTCACTAATCATATCTTAGATGCATCTACCTCCAGTTGAATTGGTGCCAATAACACTATTTGCCTCATACTCTTGACTGCCTGCATTGTAGTCCTAGTCACTACCTAATGTCTTCTTGCTCACTCATTATTATCTATTCCTTGCATTAGGCTGTAAGTTTCGTGAGAGCAGTACCTGCACTATTATTTTCTATAAGTCTCATAAATGCATGGAATTATTTTAATTCCATAGTGCATTGAGATGTATGAGCAGGTGCATCAGAAGTGTCTCTATTTAATGATTCATTACTCTCTTCATGGATTCATAACTTTTTTGCTTCTTGCTTCCAGGTGCACTAGAGAAACATAATTTATAGATTCAATAGCTTGAGATCTCTCTTTAAACCCACTCTTTTAGGAGTTGAATTCTAAATTCTGATGGAAAGATGCTTTTTTATTCAACTTGGAGTAACTAAGGATTCTGATCTAATGAACTATCATCAGGAAGGTAGAGTTATAGACATGCTGTGCACACATGGATGGTGAAAGACTAGCTGTTGTGGATAGGAAATGTCAAGAGAGCATAGTGCTGTTAAACAATTCATCATAAATAATATAGATATTCTAGAATGTTCTTGTGACCCATGCTAAGCTCCTTTATGCCTGGTGTCTTTGTTTCTATTGGCTATTCTTTTTTATTAATTTTTAATTTTTATTAGTACATGTTGGCATTACATATGACTTACAATCATCTTGGGAAGTGGGTTCATGTATATATTGTGTCTTGTTTCTTTTTCTAATCCTTTTCCCTTCCAGCCCTCTCCCTCCCTCCTCCAATTCCCTTTTCCCTTTTTTCATTTTTATTCATATTATCAATATTAGCTCATGTTTATGGCATATAATGTTTACATTCGTTGAGGTTATTAGGTTTCTGTATACAGCATACCCTTATTCTACTTATATCCTCTTTCCTTCCCCTCTCCACTCACCCTTGGTCCTGTCTGCTCTTTCTGGCAGATAGTGTATTTGACACTGTAGGTCCCTCCAACCATGACACTCTCGCTCTTGCCTGAGCTTTGAAATTTTCATCAGGTGTACTATGGTTTGGTCTGGTCTGAGTGGTCACCCGACATTCATGTGTGAACACCTTAGTTCTTGGAATGGTGACGTCAGCAAGGCAGTGGAACCTCTGAGAGGCGGGGCCCACTGGAGCTTCTCAAGTTATTGGGGGTGCTCTGCCTTAGGAGGAAATAAGGCAGTTGTCTTGAGACACCTTAGTTTTCTCAAGAGGGCTGTAGGGAAGGAGCAGTTCAGGCCCGCCCCTTTTCTTGGGCTTCTTCTCCACTATGATCCACACTTGCTCCACTATGATCTGATCCCTCACGATATAATGAATTCAAGAGGGTCTTTAGCTAAATCTGATCTGATGCTGCTGCCATGACTTCAAACCTCTGGAACTCAGACCCAAATAAACTGCTTTTTTTTCATAAGTATTTATCCTGCAGGGTTTTTTGTTGTTGTTGTTGTTTTTGGTACTGGGGACAAACTCAGGACCTTGAGCTTTTGAGGCAGGCACCAGAACCACTAAGTGAAATCCTCAGCCCCTCCTCTGGTATTTTTTATAGTAATGAAAAAATGTAGAACAATATAAGTTCTTATTTGTGTTTGTTGCTCCAGTACCTGGCCTCATTTTGAACATTGTGTATATCTGTATCATAACACTAATGGCTTTGCTACATGGTTTTAACATGCCTTCCTGACAAAGAATACTGCTTTTTAAGGCAGTTCATGTCATAATTTTTGTGCATATCTATCAAATAGACATTAAAGGCCTTGCTTAGTGCAGTTTCTTTACATGTGACAGATCAAGTGTGCAGACAGAAGATTAAATTCCACATAATTGGCAGCAGGGAATGGAACAGTGGGCCATAGCATGGTGGGGCCAGGGAGGAGGATTAAAAGAAGGCTAGAAATGGGAGGTTTTTAACTTACATACCAAAAGATTTAGGTATCATAGCATGGAAGTAGAGACTGTAAGTAGAAAAATTATAATCTGAGTTTAGTAACAGGACAAAAGGGACATACTGGGAGCATGGAAAATATTTTCTCCCTAGTAGTTTTCTTTCATATATCTCCAAAACGTCTTTTAAAAAGTGTCAGAAATATGATAGGTATCTACGAAGTACACAAAATTAATGATACCAAATTGAGAGTCATGAGTCACTCTTTTAGTTTTCATCAGTGAACATTCTACTAAATTATCAAGTTTGCCAACAATAAGCACGAAACATGTACAAAGTAAATTATTGGAACTTTTATGAAAAATATAGATTAGAATAGAAAGAAATATAGAAATGTCAATTAGAATACAGAATAATGAAAATCAAAGAAATAGAACAAAGACCGTGACCCTCAATTTGCCTGATCAACTCTCAGTCCCACTGAAATTGTGTTCAAGGAAACACAGTCAGATGTCTGGATTTAAATCCAGCTGTGATATTTTCTAGATGTGAACTTAGATAATTAATTTTAACTCTCTAAGTGTCTTATCTGTAAAGTTAGGTTTTTGAGAACTTCTTGAGAAAAATCCATAGAAAGCTTGTTACATCTTTTGAGTTGTAAAAAACTCAACACAATTTTAGTCTAATTAAAAAGCAAAACATTGTCTCAGTTAACTGGGAATTCCAAGCAAAGTCTGTATCCAGAGACTCAAAATATTACCTAGACTTCCCTAGGGGTTTAATTCTCAGGAGGTCTCTTTCTATATGAACAGAAGAAGGGATGCTTGGAGCATACAACCTATATTCTTATATCTCATAATCCAAAGATAACTGAGACCCTGTCTCCTATTTTTGAGAAAGCCTAGGTCACATATCTGCTCCTTTACCCATTGCTGTATCTGAAGGAGAACATAACAGAAGTTTAAGGATGCTCTTATGCACATCTCTAGTAATGAGTACAGTGCCACGACTGACAGTCCCACCAGAAACACATGGAGCTAGAAAAGGTGGTTCCCTGAAAGAAAGGTTAAAGGCAAAATTACAGCACCCACCATCTTGTCAACTGTTTTATCTGTAAGAAAAGGGGCTTGTGAATGAAGATATATATCAAGCAGACAAAATATTGCCTTATTTTCTCTTCCCTTCTCACTTCCTTCTTCTCTTTCCTTTCTCTACTCTCCAATGTTTTCCTTTGGATTATCTGAGTCAAGCTCCACATTTTACTTATAAATTAATTTAATTCTGCATGTCTATGGCAAAGCTTGGATAAGTGAAATGCTGGCTGAAATTTTTAAGTGATTCAAGTTAAAAATTCTATATTATTATGTGATACATTTCTGTGAAGCATTAACATGTTGATATTCAAAAGCCAGTGATTGAATTATAGAGGCCAAATGGGTCAAGTCTAATAAATATAATCATTCTTACAGGAATCAGAGTGTTATATGCAAATATTCTTGCTTTAATGTTTTTGCTCGGTAGCAAACACTAAATGAATTAGAGAGAAGCTGGGCATGGTGGCACTTGCCTGTAATACCACTACTCTGGAGGCTGAGGTGGGAAGATTTCTGTGATTTCAAGGCCAGCCTGTCCTACATAGTGAGTTCAAGGCCAGCTTGAACTACACAGCAAGAGTCTTGTCTAAAAAAAATACCAAAACCAAAACAAACAAACAGCCCACTACAACAAAAAAATACTTTGAGATTATTAGGCCCAAAGTCAGAAACACAATGCGGGTACAGAGTTTTGTTCTCTTTATCACTGGACTAACAGTATGCTGTCTGAACTGAGCTAGGTACCTTGAGGCTTGACCTCAACTAGTATTAACTTAATGACTCTTTAAACTGAGCAGTATGCTTTCAATTGCACACACATAAATCCATAGTTTTTCATCATTGTAATATGGAACTGTGTGTTATTAAAAATTTTTGCTTGCAATGTGCCTTTTAAAATAGTTCACTACCCTTTTTTGTAGACTCATTAACATCCACAACAGCACTCTGAGGTAGGTGGTTTTTTGCTTAATTTTTCTTATCTTCCCATCTTCAATAAGGTACACATTTTCCCCAGACTTGAGGTACATTTATGAATATTTATGAATATAATACCCCTAAAACAAATTTGGCAATAAAATAAGGTTTTAGATATGTAATTATCTCCATTTTTAGATATAGGCATGAGTATTTTGAATAATCAGCAAATAGTTTCTCAATATTTAAGGAGGTAAGAATGGCAGCTACTGAGTCAAGAAGGAATTCTAATCCTAGATGTCTGTGTGTGGTTGAATAAGATGAGGGGGGTGAGGTTAAAACGTGCTTAGATATAACCAGGCAAGCATGTTGATTTCTTCACCTTTACTTCCTCTTCAGTAAGGCAGGCACTGGCAGCCCCAAGGGAGGGCTCCCAGATTGAAGGTATGCCAGTAGGAAATGACGTATTAGAAACTTTATTTTATTTATTTATTTATTCATTTTGGTACCGGAAATCGAACTCAGGACCTTGCGCTTGTGCAGCAGGCACCGGAACCACTGAGCTAAATCCCCAGCCCTAGAAACTTTACTTTTATTTGCAAATTCTTCCCCACTGTTCTGGTTTAGCTAGAGAACAAAGAAGAATAGAATCACCTCACTTTCGTAGACAAGTAATCTATCTGAAACTTGCAAATGGAAATTGAGTTGTAGAAGCTAAACAAGTCAGAGTTCCTGTAGGTAATATCTCCCAGGGATGAGGTTATAAGGTAGATTATTTTAATACAGGGATATTCTCAATATGAAAATACAGCACAAAGATTCATGAAAATTTATTATCTTTTAATAGCACATGATATAAACAATGATAAAGAAACAATTTGGATTAATTAGAAATGCATTTGACTGGGAGGTGTGAAATGTATAGATTTGGCTACCCCCTCTTCACCCCTAAGCTAGTCTAGGCACATACCTGTAGCTATTCTTTATCTATAAAATGAGTGGCTACCCATCATCCCCAAAGATCTACTCAGGCTCCAATGTGGCCTGGCAAGTACCCATGTGAAAGTCATTTAATCTATCTGTTTTTTCCTTTGTAAAATGGGAACAATATCTTCCCTGAGTGCCTTCCATGATTATTCCAGAATTAAATGGGATTATGCATATAAAAGCCATTTACAAAATAGAAAACCATTCAAATATAAGTTATTATATTAAGAGGTGAGTGAAACTGCTGATTATTCAGAGGAGCTAGACATTGGTCATGACTGCTAAAACAGTCACCACGGGAAGTCCCCATTTGGGAATTCATCACACGGAATACCAGCAGGATTTTATCCTTGTTGTTATACCCACTTCACATCAACTTATGCATAGTATTTTTAAACTTTCAGCTAATTCTTCCGTGCAGTCCTTCACTTTTATTTCAATTTCCTATTAAAATATACACCCATTCATTTTTAAGTCAATACAGATGGAGCCTTTTTTGTGTTCAAGCTGTTCTCAACTGAGGGTCCCTGTTATGATTCTCTTTTCAGGAGCTTTTTCTTCAAATTATTTTTAACTTTATTTGGATTCTTTACATGTCTTTCTTGTATCCTATTTAGTGAATGGAAAATCACTTTCTGAGCACCTACTGAAAGGCTAGGATAGAGTCATGAGAGATTTTCCCCTCTAGTCACAGAGGTGAGTGAGGAAATTGATTTGGAGCAAAGCATGATCGGTCTTTGACAGAGGTGCAGTTCAGCTATGACAGATGCACAGTGAGTCAGGCCAGTCAGAGAAAGAGAAGGTCCTGGAAGGAGTGGATGTCTGGGCAGAGGCTTGAAAGATGATTAAAGTTTGACTAAACAAATTTTAGGACTGAACTCAAGACTTTGCGCTTGTGAAGCAGGAGTGCTGCCACTGAGCTAAATCCCCAGCTGACTAATCAAATATGGTAGGGAAGGTTTTCCAGGGAGTTGCAGGTGAAGACAGAGAAGAGTATATTTCCTTTGTAGGAACTACAAGCAGATTGGTTTCGTTGGGGAAAAAATAGGTTCTATGTGAGGGAATCATGGGAGATGAGTTTCTGGGAATGGAAGAGACCAGGCCCCAAGTCTTGCGTGCTAAGGCAGGAAGTTTAAACTTGTATGAAAGTTTAAATTTGTATGAAGCCACAAAAGGGACCATGCTAATTAAATTAATATTCCAGAAAGGCCACCTCACAGCGGTGTACAGAATGGGCTCGCTTGAAGACGGGAGGACAATAATACCAGTGGTGTTGATGTTGAAATTTCTTTGGGGGTAGCACTGTCTGGAACTAAAGAAAGCCATCAGCCCCAGAAATTAAGAGGTGGAGATTAAGAGGTGGAGCTATCATTTTAAATAGACAGGGACATCTTTTGAGGTATGGAAATCTGTTCCAAGTGCAAATTTTGTTGTCTTCTTGGCAACCATGCCATTGAAAAATCTATTTTAAGGTACTCAAACATTTCAGTCAGTCTTGGTATGTTAAAATTTGTGCCAAGTACATTGCCAAAAGCAAATTCAAGCAGAAGCAGAACTTGATAACACAGAGATCAGCATGGGAGAGGCTTCGAGCAGTTGGTCTGTCCCTTCTTCCCTTGGCAAATGGCTTCAAGAGTAATTGGAGGGCCGGGGATTTAGTTCAGTGGTTTCACCGCCTGCTGCGCAAGTGCAAGGACCTGAGTTCAATCCCCAGTAACAACAGAAATAGAAAATAAAAAGTAAAGACTAATTGGAAAGATGTTGCCATTTTCTAAGAGGTGATTATGCCAGACTGGTCCAAGAAAATGGCAGAGAAGATGTGAGGAGCAAGAGCGATAAGAAGAAAAAGCACTTGAAATTAGAAAAAACCGAGCATCTAGCTTGTAAATGGTTTAGGGATCACATAAGATAACCTACACTAAACACACACACTTGTCATGCTCAGACTCCCAGACTGAAGTTACTGGTTCAGTCGTGGAGGAGGAATGACGTGCTGCTGTGATTTTCTCTTCAAGTCTGCTTCTTTCCTACTATATAGATCCACTCCCTCCTTTTGATTTATTACTTGTTTCCTTCTTTTTTAAACCAATTCTTGTGGAATGTCTCAACCAAATGACATGATCACAGGTCATTCTTATAACTGCTGGGAAGTTGCTCTTCAGCCACGAAGTTCTTACAAACCAATCTTGCCATCTCCGTACCCTTGTCTTGAGTATGATTGACATATTTGCTTCATTGGAAATTGTACAATAATATGCCAAAGTTAATTTTTATACTGTTTTTACTTTTGAATTAGTAGTTGAGCTAATTTACTTCTAATATTCATTAGCAAATATCTTCTGCAAAAACTGTACCCTTCTTTTCTTGGCTTTCTCAGAAAATAGAAATGTTTTAGTTTTTTGTTATTATTGTTGTTTTAGAATAGTCACTGGCATCACAGATCCTCTATATGAT
This sequence comes from Heterocephalus glaber, assembly GCF_053883595.1. Lineage (NCBI taxonomy): Eukaryota > Metazoa > Chordata > Mammalia > Rodentia > Bathyergidae > Heterocephalus > Heterocephalus glaber. Next base: position 9,902,389 of record NW_028258444.1, on the reverse strand, counting down.
AGAATAAATTCCCAACTGTGCCACTGGAAAATAAAGAAAGCCAATAGAAACATGAAACAAGATAAAGTATCATTGGATGTTTTTATATACATAAAAATATGTACACAGGTGGAGTTCAAATATATTTTCTGCATATGTGATGAGCAGACTTATCATGATCATGGAGAAAGAACCTCTCTTGATTGAGGCTATTTATTCTTCCAAATACTACTGTGTATATGCCTAGGAGCTTTTTAAGAACTGTCCTGTTTGATCCTGCTGTTTTCTCTACTGATACAGAAATAATATTCATGTTGATGCAGAGGATGATGTTTTATAGTAATTTTTCCAACCATTACAAAATTAAAAGGGAAGAATATTTCAAAGGCAGAACTTTATATTGGAAAATCTTTTGTATGTATGAAACTTGAGTTCCAACATCAACTAGAATAGCTTTTTAGAAAAATTTGAAAGCAATCACTTTAATGAACTGAGAAGATTAGAGAAATACCTGAGATTCATCCTTCTAGCGGCCCATTGATCTGACCTTCCCCATTGTCAGCATTCCCACCTGCTCCACCATGGGTGGTCTTTTTTGAGTTCCACCTCTGGAGAAGAGAGCTTGAAAGGCATAGGAAATGGTTTCCTTCCGGAAGCATTTTCCAGGTGCACAGACCTTAAAGGGTCAGATCCTTTATGCAGATGATGCTATGTTTAAGAAATCCAGCCATCAAAACATTATCTATTGAAGCAATTTGCTTCTTATTTACTTGGTCATAACTTGTAGATTAGTTCAATGACTAACTTCAGGTTTCCATACAACCACGCAATATGTGGTTCCACAATTTTAGCAAGTTATGTAAAGCTTTTTGAGACTTGGTATTATTGAAGATCTATCAAAGGAGAAGAAACCAATATCTTTTGAACTTCTGGGCTAACACTGCCTTTGATAGCCTTGATCCTGATGACAAATACCAGTTCGGGTTCTGCAGGCACATAGAAGTTGCCAGCTTCTCTCACTATCCCAGGTATTTGGATCTCAGCTCCATGCATCTGCCTATAATCCTCACGGTAGTGCTTGGATTTATCCTAGATAAGCATCCACTTTGCTTTTCAACATATCTTCTGGACAAACTTCTTTCTGAGGTGCTGAATTCTCAGCTCTTTGAAAATCCTTCACTTTTCCTTGTTTCTGGTACAGGAGAATCTTTTTCTTCTTGTCTATAATTTTTATAGATCCAACTGGAAGAGGTCTGGTTACTATTGAGAAGTCTTAAAGCCATAAATAAAAGGAGGCGGGGAGCCATTCAGATGTTCTTTACAAAAGGAAAATACGAGATGGAAGGAGGGAGGGAAGAAGAATTAAGATGTGTTATGTACATGTATCAACTCCCCCTGAAGAATGTAATCATTACGTACTGCAAGCATATGGGAATGAAAATAACAATTAAGTAAGATTGTTCTTTTCCACAATTCTGCTTTACTTTAGAAGTTGTTTCTTATCTCTGGGCTTTTTGTTTGTTTGTTTTGCCTATTGGTCAAAGAGGTATTTTCTAGATCCTCACAACCACAAGGGTAGACTGATGATAAACATTAGATATGACAATTGTTGTACTATGAACTACACTAAAATTTTAAAGCCAGTAAAAAAGACAGGCAGAGTCCTACACCTCAAATTTGTGCACAAATTATAAGATCAAATCCACCTTTTCCATGTTACTTGTGTAATTCTCAAAGCATTTTCACAGATACTATCATTGGAAGCTCAAATTATCCCCATGAGACAGGCAATGAAAAATATCCCTATTTTGACAAAGAATAAAGAATTTCCTCTCCAGGCATGGTAGCATATGCCTGTAATTCTAGCACCTTAGGAAAATGAGGCAGAAGGGTCATCACAAGTTTGAGCCCAGCGTGGGCAACATAGCAACTAAATAAGATTAAGTAAGTCTGTCCCAGGTTTTCTAATGATCACTCTAATAACTCATGGATCTTAAGTATATTTTATTGATGTCTTTCTATTTAGACTTTGTTGCTTCTTTAAATTCTTCAAAATTTCTATCTTTAAAGGAAAAATATTATGAAAGGAAAAAATTATCTGCTTATTTTATCATAATTATTCCCTCATATAATTGTTATTTCCTTTTCATAGTAAAAAATTATAACTAATGTCCAACGTTCAGCCAGTTTTCAAGATAGGTTAATATTTTCAACCGCACTTAATCTATAGCAACCTTTATGAAATTTCAATAAGATGATTTTTATGAAAATCTTCTGCTTACAATGCTCCGATGTTTGCTCTGCATCTACATGGACATGGAAACTCATTCTCACTAGAGTGCTACAAGAGTCATGGGCCTTATTTGCCTCTCAAGCTCTGCTACTTTTGTACTCCAGCCTTGATGTTGCAAGGCCAACAGTCTATCTCGTTTTCAAATATGCATTCATCTTTCAAAATCAGTGCCACTATCACCCTCATCTCAGAAGTTTATCCATGAATTTCACAAGAACCATTATCTTCTTCCTTGCTCTTTCAACAATTACTGTTTTTCTTCTTACTTTTCTCTCTCAATTTGTGGAAAGGCCCTGTTTTATGCATCTTTATGTCCAAAATTTATCCTAGGTGCTTAAATGGACCCACGAATGAAAGGATTTATATAATGGTGTAAGCTAGCTGTTTAGAGGCAACTTATTATTAAGAGGTAAAGAAATGGACTTTAGAATCAGACCTATAATCTCACTTTTCATAATCACGAACTTAACTAACTATGGAAAAAATATCTTCTCTCTCTCAATTTCAACATCTGTACAATAGCAATACATTCAAGAGCTTAAAATGCTTAGCACAGTGCCTGGTACAAAGTGTTCAACATAGGCAAGGCACCATTTTAATTGAACTAATCATAAATTTTACTGAGAGAATGGCTAATGGGGTATAGTGGTATATACCAACGCTAAACTACAGGGATGGGCTGGACCACAGAGAAAGAAGTTTCTTTCACATAGTGCACCTTAATAAAATTCTCTGAAAAACTGTTATCTCAGCAGACTGCCCCTGCCTTTATGGTGGATGAGGTGGCATCAGACAAATCTGAGATGAAACCAAGAACCACATGAAGCTGAATTTGTATAACAAGACTCAAAATGAAAATGTGATCTTCAGAAGATTATAACATACTGTAGTTACTAGTTACCTAATACACTTTGGATTTATAAAATAAATTCCCACAAAGTTTGTAACCCAAGTTAGGTCAATTCTTTTTAATGCAAAGTAAATAGAATGTTTATTAAGCTGAATTCTCCCAATTATCAGTCATCTTCTAGCCCTTCATCAATAAAATTGGTTATGAAGCCCCTACCAGTGGGACTCTGTAGAGACTTGTGCCCTTTGTGAGAGGCTCTCAGAAAGTTCAGTATGTCTGAATGGTTATGCAGACCCTCAGTGGTATTGGTATTCTCTCACCTCTGTTTTATAAACATGAAATCATTGCTGTAAGTGCTGATTAAGCAGTGTCTTTTGGACTAGTTAACAATCTCACCTTTGTAAATACAATACATCTTCAGAATAACCTATAATGATTCATTATATGATTGTAGCTTGACTGGTATGTAATAAATTTCAACATTTTACTTTAAAAAGTAAGTATTTGCTAGCAAATCAATACTGTAAACTAAATTTTAGGTTGGAAATTGGACATATTTAAGGGCCTATTACAAGCAATTTAAAATACTTGCCAGTCATTCATATCGCTATCTATTCAGTATCAGTCTGACACTGCTCTGATCTTGGAAATATTGTTAATTAGTCAAGTTGATCAAGTTAATGTCCTCCTTGGTCATCACACAAACACAACTGCACTATCAAAACTCTTGAGTTGATTTTGTACATTCAAACATTATCAGAAATACATCCCACAACAAAATGAAATAGTTTAAAATTTATTGCAGGATTTTAAAATTTATTGCATTTTAGATCATGTGTAGTGTGCAAAAAGTCCAACTTAAATTCTCATCCTACTTAACCTATGAAAAATGGATTTTTAATCATGATTGGGAGCAACATCTAGATTTCCATGCTCTTCTAATCGAAGAAAGGATTCTAAACTGCAATCTTGTACATATTTATATGCTAATTTTCCAAGCGGGCAGGCAGTCCCTGTCCTGTGGTGCCTGTCATTCTGTTTGGCATGGACACAGCACCAGGTTCAGCTTCTCTATGGAAGGAGGGGTCCAAGACCTCTCTGGATTTCACTCTCACAAGACCTTCTCATCAGTCCCTAAAGATCATAATAACTTACATTCAGTCTGGGTCTGCTTTCAGTCTGCCGTGTTCTATCCAGCTGTTTGTTTGTTTGTTTGTTTGTTTTGAAATAGAGTCTCAAAAAATGCTAAGTTGCCCAGGCTGGGGTCTAAGCTGTAATCTTGTTTCAGCCTCCCAGAGTGTTGGGATTCTAGACAGCTGCCACACAATACCCAGCTTCTCTCCAGCTTTTACATAGCCTGGCTAGACTTATGCCTGAGACTTAGGATGGGAGGGAAGACAGTAGATGTGGTGGAGACATGATGAATGTATGGTGAGAACCAACCCAGGTTACCATCCCAGTCACTTTTGTAGTCACATTTTAACTCAATCAGAAGAGAGGGAAGAGTTTTGAGATAAGGTTTAATAACTAGAATTCATTAGAAACCACTGTTTTCTAAAATGGCAGTAATAAATCATCCACAGAGCGAGAAGGCAAAACAAGTGGAAAATTAATTCTGACCCAAAGCTCATCTAAGGTATGATGCTTAGCTAAATTTATGTGTCAACTTGATGGGGCCACAGGATGCTCAGATGCCTAGTTAAACATTACTTCTGAGAGTGTTTTTGAGGGTGTTTTGGAAGAGAGTGGCATTTAAATTGGTGAACTGAATAAAGTGGAGGGTCCTCCCCAGTGTGTATGGTCTGGAACCACACAGAAAGACACAGCAGGAGGGATTCCCTTTCAGCTGATGGGCTGAGCTCAAATACTGGTCCTGTCTTGTTCTGTCTTGTCCTGGGAGCTCCTGCTTCTCAGGTCTTCCAACTTGGACTGCAATCTCTGCCATCACACCTCTGAGTCTCTGGATTTTTAAATAACACTGCTTCACTGCTTCCTTTGCTTTCCGATTTGTAGACAGCAAATTATGAGACTCCTCAGCATCATAACCATGTGAGCCAATATCTAATTGTGTGTTTATGTGTATGTGTGTGTGTGTACTATATTCACATTCTATTGCTTCTGTTTCTCTGGAAAACACTGACTCATCTAAACTTCTAAACTTGTAAAATTGTCAGTTTAAATTGTGTTTCTCCTTTCAGTCTCATTTAGGTAGAGATTACTGTATAGCCTGAGAAACTAGTCCCCACATCACTTTTGAAATTGTCATCTTACCCTGGAGTCTTCTCTGCATTTCAGGGGGCTCCTGAGAATGAGCAGAGGAGGGACTGAGTCAGCTCAATTCTACAACACTTGTCCTTATTTCAGTCAAAGCAACTCACTGAGAACTTCCTACTGAATTGCTTTGCAAAGAAAGAATTCTCTGGCCAAAAGAGCATAAAAGTGTATGAAAAACTTCCATAGGGTGTCAGAAAAATGATGATTATGATATAACAAAGGGTACATATTGCAACTCATTTAAAAATCTAGAGCAGAAAATATTCCACCACATAAAAGGACAGAGATGCTATTAGCAAGATTAACAATCATTATTAACACTATCAGAACACTTATATTTGCAGCATTCTCACTGCATAACATTTCATTTTTAAATAAGCAAGGGAAATTTACCTCTGTTGATGGAAAATTAAATATTCAAAGGTTTTAGAGGACATTATCATGAGTTATTTCTTTTACAAATCCAATTGCATTTTCCCACACCTTATTTATCTTCTCTCATGTTGATTTCCTTAAAGAGGAAAGTATATTTCATTTGGTATCTACAATTTTCACATGCAGGTAATACCTCAACATCCCATTATTAATTTTAATAATAGCAGTTTAAAAACTATAAAGAAGAAGGAGTAAGCAGGGGAAAAGAAATCCACTTCCAAGAAGAAAAGTCATCTATCTAACCAGAGGCAGCTCTGTTTAAAGCCCTATTTTACTCCCTAAAATGTTGTGCAACTTCTCTGAACCTCAGTTTCTCCCTCTGTGGACTGAAGCTAGTGATAACTTTTAGCAATCAGTGCCCAGTAATCTTCTAAGGATGTGGTATTCATTGATTCACACAACCCTCTGAGGCTACAATTACCATCACCATCTTTCAGATAGAGAAACAGGACCCCAGAGCAGTTAAACACCTGGTCCAAGATCACACAGCTGACAAATGGTAACACTGGGATTCAAACTCACATAGTCTGGCTTCAGCACTACACTTTAAACATCTGCCTTCTGTTGTCTCCCTAGAGAACTGAGCCCAGACATTAAGATGACAGAAGCTTTACTCTTTACCCCAGGTCAATCACCCATCGAAGCATCCATTCTTCAGATATGTATTTGCATCTACTATATGTCAGCTATACTTCTAGGAGTAAAAGTGGGGAAAAAAAGATTATCCTAATGATGCTTATGTTTTAGTACAAGGGGGATAAAATAATCTAAACCTGTATGTCAGGTCATAATATGTGTTATGAAAAAAAAATTACTTTAAAAAGGGTACTAAGAAAAAGGGGTGGTTCTTATTTAAATGGCTTATTATAGAAGGCTCTCCTGACAGGATAGTGTTGGACTAGAGGCAGGAACAAAAGGAGTGAATCTTCTGGAGGAATTATGAAAATTACATGAAATTATTACATAAAGCTCCACAAGACAGTGACTATATAATAGGAACTCATTTAATTGTGCTTTCTTCTTGAGGTAAGAAAAGGCCCTGCTAGAAGATAAAGTATTGATAGAAAGCTTGTGCATTCCAACTTTTTAAAAAGCAAAATAATACAAAACTCAATATAATCAAAAGTCCCATGTTCCCTTAAGAACTCAAATTTACAAAAGCAAATACACTGTAAACTGAGATGAGCTGTGTGTATGTGTGTAGAAGAGAGACAAAGTAAAAGGGCAGGGTTGAAGTTGGTAGCAACATTCAAAGTTTTAAGCAGAAAATGCTAACAGACTTTTGAGCATTTCACATTATAAACTGCCTAGTAAGCTAATAAATAATGTTGCTGGCAGGTTAGAATTCAGAACTTTTAGAAATGGTAAGATGAATATTAGACTGCTTTTGGATTTCATCCAGCTCAAGTAATAAGGACATACATATCATTCAACTTACCCAAATTAATAAATCACAGGAACAACCACCCTTATGCTTTAAATAGTACCGTGAGTATGATAATTCTGTGCAGAGAAACTGAAGTTTCTTCTGAGAAAATTATGTGGAAATGACTATTTTATATGACTAACTGGAGAATAAATATGGAGCTATAGTAGATCTGAACTTTTTTTTATTATATTCAACTATAAATATGAAATCAAAGAATCCTATTTATGTAGGTTCATGCAGTGCATGTAGCATGACTTCACTTCATTTGGCATTAAGCTGACGAGTAATTTATATAAATATCTACCTGAAATTTAATACACACTCCAGGTTCAAGGATTTTAATTAGCATGAGTAATTAGCATGTGTTTGGGGCATGGACAGGTGAATGGACCAGATAAGTATGACTTTACATAGCTGTTTTATAAGATCTATGCAGCCACTTGCTGATAGTCATACCCATCATATTTAATTTAAATATGAAGTTAAAAGATACAATGCAGGGACATTTGAGTAAGAGAGGTTGATAGATAGTTAAAAAGTTCTTTGTAGGAGAATATAATTGTGGAAATTCTAATCCAGTAGAGGACTGACTATTCCCCTGTCTCAGGCTTCTGGCTTCCCCAGTGGGTGCTGGTACCGGGGAAAGGCGTGTTTACACCACACATGCTGAGCACTTCCGTCCTCTACTCTTACCCTTCCTCCACCCAACACCTCAGCCTCACTTTTGCAAGCCTTTACATATTATACACCCTACCCCAAACAGTTACATTCCTGTAAACTGCTACTGAAATTATTTTACTTAAGGAATTCTCCAAGTTTAAAGGCACAATCCATACAATATTTCAACTGCATAAAAACCCTGTTAGTCTGACTTTATATCATGGTCCATTCAAATAGATCAAATTAGAACCATAAAACCAGAAAGTGTCAGAAAAAACGGCAAGAAACTCCTTTCAGTGGCTGAAGTGTCAATTCTTCAGCTCCTCCTTAAGCTTCTACATAAAATTCAGGCTTATACTTCTTTAGAAAGAGAAACTACTTTGTCACAAAATAGTATTCTGCAAATTCATAGAACGGACTCATTTTTCTGAATTATAGTATTATTTTACTTAATTTTATAGTAAAATCAAATATTAATAATATAGTCTTTTAAATCATCTTTAGAAAGCATAATTTATCTCAGAATATATCTGGCCATATCTATTGCCAAAAGGCTAAGTTACATGATCTTAAAGTAACATCTTTTTCAATAGTTTAAAAAGCATAGTAGTTGTTTTATTAGTAGTTGGTTTATTTTAAAATACATATTCAATATGCATTTTAAATAACCATTTGGCTTTAAAAGAGTTCTACATTTCAGTAACCAGGTAACATTTAAATATATAGTGACTTATCACCTGTACAAGATAAAAGTAATAGAATTGTAACTATGGAAACAACTTTTTATCAAAACTACTGTGAAGACTCAGACCTCTCCAAAAATGTTGCATTCTATGTTCACACCCTTTCTAGGTATGGCATGACCTCATTACTAATAAAGTTAATTGTTAAATATAATCAATGTTTATAATGCATATACCACATAGTTCACACTAAACAGATGGATAGGTTCAATTTCATAAAACCACATTTCTGATTTTATAGCAGCCCCTAGGGATCACTTATTCTTTGAAATCATATCTTCATCCTCAGAGGAAACTTACTGAACATCCTATTATGGAAAGTTAAAAGACACAATTTGTCACTTTAAACAAGCATTCTTTCCTTTACAGTGCTGGATTAAACCTAAAAACTTGAATCCAAGAGAAATTTCTTTATCTCAGTTGATAGTCACTGTAATTTTTGAGATACAGTCTTAAGTCCAATAAGCTTTTGACAAAGGAAACAGTGAGTAAAGCTGTGAATTTGAATGTTAAATAGGAGAGGCTTTGTTATATTTTTGGATTCTGAATCATTCCCCAGATTCATTTCCAATCAGTTACTCAACCAATCAGGTTTCATTTTGAAGTCTCTACTATGTGTGATAGAAGTAAAATTTCCTATGCCCAATTGCAATCTATTTGGGTCATCTTGAGAAAAAAATATACATGAGAAAATATAATCAAGCATTAAACAGTGTCATGAAATTAGGAGAAGTCAAATTCATAGATGTGCAAAAGTTGGTGAAGACTTCACGATCACCTGTTTTTGGCAGGTAAGCAGAAAACAGAGGCAGGAGAAAAAAGAAATTATAAGAGGAGGAGGAGAAAGAGGCTTAGAGAAATGGCTTGATTGTGAATGTTTTCCAGAAATGGTATGGATTTCTCTGACTGGATTTTAATGGAAAATTGATTGTTTGAGTTAGGGAAGATGATAAAAAAACCCCTTGAAATCCTGGTAGTGAATGGATCTTGACTAGTGACCCTTGTGTCATAATTTCGTAGCATTTTCAATGAGTATGTGGAAACTATTGGTGAGAAATCTTTTTTTTTTTGCTCAAATTCTTTTATTGGTACATTTTAGATATACAAAATGTTTACATTTATCACTGGGTGCTTGTACCTGTACATGATGTATCTTGGTTCTTATTTTTTCCCCATTACCTCTGCACCCTTCACCCCTCCACCCTTCCCTATTTACATAGATTTCTGCATTAGGTGATTTATCTGAGTCCTCTCAGTTTTCCTAACATGGGCATTCACTGCTATGAATTTCCCACATAGAACTGCTTTCATTGTGTTCCATAGTTCCTGTATGTTGTACTGGCATTATCATTTACTTGTAGAAATTGTGTAATTTCTTCTTTAATTTCCTCTGTGACCCATCAGTTGTTCAGGAGGGTGTTCTTCAATTTCTAGATGTTTGTGGGAATTTTGCAGTTTCTCATGTTATTGATCTCCAATTTTATTGCACTGTGGTCTGATAATATACAGGGAGTAATTTCAGTTCATTTACATTGACTTAGACATGTCCTATGAGCTAGCATGTGGTCTATTTTGGAGAATGACCCATGTGCAGCTGAAAAGAATGTGTATTCCGATTTTGTGGGGTGGAACACTCTGTAAACATCTATTAAGTCCATTTGTTCAATAGCTTGGTTCAGTTCTAAAATTTCCTTATTAACTTTTTGTGTAGATGATCTGTCTATTTGTGATAGTGGGGTATTGAGGTCCCCCACTACAACTGTATTAGTGCTTATTTTGTTTTTCATGTCCATTAATATTTGTTTTGTATAGTTGGGGGCATTGGTATTTGGTGCATATATATTTATGATTGTCATCTCTTCCTCTTGGATTGTTCCCTTTATAAGGATGTAATGACCATCTTTGTCTCTCTTAATTAGTTTTGGTTTGAAATCTACTTTGTCTGCAAATAAGATTGCTACCCCTGCTTTTTTCTGGGTTCCTAATGCATGGAGAACTGTTTTCCATCCTTTTACTTTCAGTCTATGAATTTTCTTTTGAGTTAGGTGTATTTCTTATATACAGCATATTGCTGGATTTTGTTTCCTAATCCATTCTGTCGGTCTATTTCTTTTCTTTGGTGAATTGAGGCCATGAACATTGATAGTTATAATTGATAGATATTAACTCATACTTGTCATGTTTACTGTTGTTGGCTCTTTTAATTCCTATTTTTCCCCCTTTCCCTTTAGTGTCTTACCTTGCCTGGTGGCTTCCCTCTGTTGGGCCTCATGGAGTTGTGACCTTCATTGTCTTTTTCTAGGATATTGCTCAAAATTGTCTGGAGTGCTGGTTTGGTGTTCATGAAATTTCTCAGGTGTTCTTTGTCATGGAATATCTAATTTCCCCACTGATTTTGAAAGATAATTTTGCAGGATACAACAGTCTAGGTTGGAAGTTATTTTCTTTTAGGGCTCAAAATACTTGACCCCAGGCTCTCCTTGAGTTGAGGGTTTGTGTTGAGAAGTCTGCTGTGATTCTGATGGGTTTTCCTTTATAGGTGATTTCTTTCTTTTCTCTAACTGCCTGTAGGATTTTGTAGGATTTTTCTGTTGGGTTTCTGGGATCTTGACTATTATATGTCTAGGTGTAGATTTTTTTTGATCCTGGCTGGGTGGAGTTCTATATGCCTCACTTATCTCTATGTCCAATTCTCCACCTCTGTCTGGGAAGTTTTCTACTATTACTTCTTTTTTTTTTTTTTTTTGGTACTGGGGATCGAACTCAGGACCTTGCGCTTGTGGGGCAGGCGCCAGAACCACTGAGCTAAATCCCCGGCCCTCTACTATTACTTCTGTGAACAGTTTTTTTTTTAACTTCAATTGTACTTTCTCCTGTTTTTTCATGGACCCCTATCAGTCTTATGTTATTCTTCTTAGCATCATCTAGTAGCTGCTGAATTGATTTCTCATGGTCCCTTACTATTTTTAAGAAATCTCTGTTTTCATGGTCCTTCACCACAATCCTATCTTCTATATCTGATATTCTATCTTCAGATTTCCTTAATCTACTACGTATACTTTCAATGTTGTTTTTAATCTCCTGAATATCTGTTTGAATCTGTTTCATGGATTCCATTTCTTTCTTATGTTGGGTGATCATGGTTTTTATTTCTTTCTTATGTTGGGCATTCATGGCTTCCAGCATGTTTCTGAGCTCATCTTTTTTTTTTTTTATTCATCAGTTTCTGTTCTAGAGCCTCTAATCATGTCTTTCACTCTGCTCACCATCTCTGTATCTGGGAGATTATTTCTGCTTTGAATTTTTCTAGAGCCTCATTCATCTGTTTTGTTACTTCCTGTCCTATCACTTCAGGGTGTCCAGGTGGTTGATTATCAGACTTTTCCATTTCATTTCCCCCAGAATTTGCCTTTTGGGGGGTGGAAGTCTGAGTTTGTGACTTCCTTAAATGTCTTCCCATTTTTGTTTTTGGTACTGTCCTTGGTTTACCTTCTGGGTTGATAGTTTGAAATTGCTTATTGTAGGTATCTTTGTTGCTTGTAATTAGAACCCTTATGGAATGATTGTTTCTCAGAGGTGTCTTCCAGATATAGCTGGTCTTTAGGTTTTGAGTCTCTAATGACTCTGAGACTATCTCATTTTCATTATACAAGGAAGGACAACTGATTAGATCAATCCCAACACCTTAGCTCCTTTTCCAGTGGGCTTCAGTGTTCATCAAGGAGCCTGAGAAAGGCCCTCTCTGTGTTGTTCACTTCTGCAGCTCAGGACAATGGCTTTTATGTCCCCCTGTGCCTCTGCAGTGTGGAACCAAGTAGCTGCAAAGCCAGAAGGCCAGAGGCAGGGGGAGCGGGGCCTGTTGTTGGAGTCGCCTGTGTGGCCAAGCTGGTGGCTGGTGGGCATGCCTGTGGGGTCCTCCTCACCCTGTCTTGGTCGCAAGATGGTGGAGCAAGCCAGAGGAAGCAGGTTCCAGTCAGGCTGCAACTGCTCGGTCCCACTCGGCCCCCTGTTGAGAAATCTTAACATGGTGAATTGGACAGGAGTAACCCTGAAATCTCAGGTTCACTGTCATGTAGAGGATGTTCTTTCTTACTTATAGATAACAATTATAACAAGGAATTGGTTGTCTGTAGAGAAATGAATTGGAAAAACTATCAAAGTCAAGGGAAGAGGTAATTATTCTAAACTACAAATGGCAGTCCAGTGGAAGCATAAAACTATTTCTGGGACTGGGGATTTAGCTCAGTGTTTCTGCTGCCTGCCTCACATGCACAAGGACCTGAGTTCAATCCCCAGTACAAAAAAACAAAAACTGAAACTATTTCTGAAGTTGATTAGGCTGACCAGACAGGTGTATTGCCTATCCCACAGCTGTGCCTGGCTAAATCCTACTGCCATATTGTGTATTGCAGCATTGTTTTGTTTTAAATGCACATTTTCTTACTATCACAATAATAGCACTTGATATTTACAGAATGTTTTATACTTACAATCTTGTGAAATGGTTAACTTTGTTCTATAGGTGGGACCAGAAGAAAGTGATTTGTCCAATCATATAAACTATGTTACTTGATACTAAGTCTAGCCTTTGATGTCTCTAATACATCTATTAAAAAAGACTTTAGTGAACAAAAAGAAACCTTAAAATATGGAGCTCAACTGCAAAGTAATTCCTGAGAGTTGCTATAAAGTAATTCCTGATAATTTCCATTGAGTAACAGTAGCTACTCCTATGTTGATATGGCAGATTAGAGATAAAGCTTGATTTAATTGTTTTCTCTCAATCTTTCTCTAAGAAAGGAGACTTATGAGCTTCACACCTTCCAATCTTCCTACTGTATGTAGACACAAAATTCGCCTATTTTCTTCTTAGCCCTATGCTTAGAGAGAAACATTTGTACGGCTTCTCAAGGGGTCTAAAATTTGTCATGAATGTGTGTTGTTTTCATACGGATTCTGTTTTCCAGGCAGAATGCCCAGCTTCATTTACATTTTTGTTTATTATTTCTCCAGCATTCCACATGGTCTGCAGCTGGCTACTTTGGGAATACAATCACACTTGGCTTGCGATTTTTAAAGAGGGTCATGTGATTTTTAAAACAGAACAGATCTAAATCTGGAATGAAATAAAATGTGCCATTTGGAGTCTTCTATGCTGGGCCATTCATTTGCTTAGCAGCACATCCCTGCATGCAGTAGGCCATCCTAAGGAAAAAGACCTTTCTGAGGTTCATATTTGCACATGGTGCCTTGCCAATACCTAGCAATAACACAAATAAGGGAAAGGCAAAAATATTGGATTTATTGGAAAGCAAAACAATGTGCCAGTTACTTACCAGGTTTAAATTCAAACAATTTTTAAAATTTTTTGTAGTGCAAGTTGAGTTATGTGGTTTACACTTAGCTAACATGCTTCATACATATAAAGTGTGTGTGTGTGTGTGTGTGTGTGTGTGTGTGTGTGTGTAAGAGAGAGGCAGACAGACAGAGAAGTAGATGGAGAATATTATGACTTTTCTTTCCCACGGCTGGACTTAATTGGCTAAATAAAAGATAGGTACTCATTCCTAACTGAAGAGAATAGCATGAAATAGTCCAACTTCCACAAAAGTGCCTCCTATAACATTACCAATTATCAGCAGCAGGCTTGTTTCTCTGGTGATCCACTTCACTTTTATAAAAATATTTCTCTACTTATGGGACTCTGAGCGACACTACTATGGATGCAAAGAGGAACAAAAGTTTAATTAGGGTATTGACATTCCCAGTAAGTTGTCCTACAAACAAATGGACTCCCATGGCAGTGATGCATGCTGGGGGCGGGGGGGGCAGTGTCCTGAACATCTGTGGTGGACTGGGAAACAGAGGGCTGGCAGCGACCGGTGACACTAATAAGGTAGGCAAGGGTCTGGTACTACATTGTGTGTTATTCAGAAGAATTCAGAACTTATTTTCATATATTCCACGTAGGCTAAGCACTGTTAAAATATTTCTGCATGCACCATCATTTGTAGTTCCTGGCCTTTATTTTCTTCCCATTCCATCAACTCTAAAAGAATGGGAGCACTAAGGCAATCTTGTAAGCATGCCCTTGTCAGCAGTCTCACAAAGTTTGTAAAGTAGGAAACTAGTTTGGAGACAGACTATACCTGTAAGCACTAGTTTCCTATTTTACAAACTTTATCATCCAAAAAGATTTCAAACTCCCAGGCTCGAGAAATTTAGACTGAAGGCCACAGGTGGTATATTTCCTACAAGACTGTATTACCTTTTGTATCTATTTGTAAACTTGTTCACTCTAACCTAAATCTCTGCTAAATGGTGAAATTGCTGAAGTGTCACAAATAATGACATTCTGATTTGTTTCCTAGTGTTTACCCAAGGCACAAGTAAAAAGGATTGAGACATAATATGTACCGGTTTCCCATGATAAACTTTTGTTGCATATTGCAAATATACACTAATAAAAAGGAGAAATATGTATATATTTGATAAACATAAAAACAACAGTAAGCCTTATTTTTGACCAAATATTTTGCCATTTCCTAATCAGAATCACCAGCTTTCCAAACTTCAACACTTACACCCTCTCACTTCTACTAGTTCAATGCCATGTTTAAGGTTTTGTTATTTGTTGCATTCCTTTCCTATTATAAATTTTAGTTATATAAATAATGAACATGGAAAAATAAATTTTATTAATTTTCAAAGAAATTTTTAAATAATTAAAAACTGTTCAAATTAGATGATATTTGAAAATTTAGTGCTAAGTGATAACTGTGGAGTAAAATCAGCACTCTCACACATGCAAATGGGCAAATCTATGCTCCCATTTAATTGAGTGATGTAAATCAAGACTCGTACTGGATTTTGATATTATAACAATGCTCATGCATGTCATTTTAAGAAATGATAAACTTACTTAAAATAGAAACTATGTTTGTGATTTGTTTCCTATTGTTGCTAAAAATAAGCTATTGATCTTCATTTGGGCTGTTGTAGCACAATAACCACATACTAGGTGACCTGTAAACAACGGAAATTTATTTCTGGCTCCTCTGAAAGCAGGAAAGTCAAAGATTCGAAGATATCATGTCTGATAAGGGCTCACTTCTTGGTGCACAGAAGAATAAATTTTCCCTGCATCCTCACATGATAAAAATGACCAGGATCCTATTATGAAGCTATCAGACTCATGCATGCGAGCCCTGTCTTCATGAATTAATCACCTCCATAGATGCCATCTCCAAACTCTATCACATTGAGAATTGGGTATCATACCAATACCAATTTTGGAAGAATGAAATCAGTTCATAGTGCTACTAGAATATCGAAATGAAGTGTACACAAGAAAATTACTTCATATTTACCCAGTTAAATATTATATAACTATTAAAATAATTACAAATATTATCACAAAATGTAAAAGTGCTTCCTATATGTTGCTAAATGTACAAATCTAGGATTTAAAATGTGCCAATGTTGCAAGCAAAAGAAATAGTATTTGAAAATTATTGGATAGGATGGGATGGAATGGGGTAATAACAAAATGCTTATAGTTGTTCTTTTGGGCAGTGAGATCATGTCATTCTTTTACAGTTTCCAATTTTTTGTCCAGGAAAATATCTCATGAATTATGGTCTATGAAGTACAACTGATGTTTCAAAACTGGAGATAATTTATATTATTAAAACACTTCCTTTTCTTGTTGGGACTCTACTTTGAGGAATGCGATATGACATTACCAACATCATTCCTTTTTATCTTCCCCTCCCAATCACATTATTTTCTTCTACCAAACCCCCAAGTTAACACCCAGCACACTAACCCACCATATTTTTTATCATATATTTCTGGATTTCTAATTTTCTCTCTAGATTAAGCGGGAATGAGAAATTTTAATTAGCACCCAAGAAATTTAAGATGGGTCCCCCACTTTTCTAGTATTTTGCTCCACCATTTACTTGTTTCTTGAACAAATATTTACTGAACTCCATTATGAGATAGGCCTTATAGGTGCTGGAAATACTTTGGCAGTAAAAACCAAGCAAAATTTATTATCTGTGCATTCATAAACCTGACATTCTAGTGGGAAAGATAAACATGAATAATCATAATGCATTTCTTTGCCTCTTTAATTATAATTTGTGGTAAGCATTAGGAAGAAAGAATATGAAGGGATATAATTTAAAAATCAAGGAGAATATACACTATTAATTTAGAGAATGGTTTTTCTAGGTGAATGACATTTAAGCTGAAAATCAAAGGCTAAAAAAGAGTTAAGCATATATGAATACTGTGTATGCATATGTAGTTGTCCTGTATGAACAAGGAAGATGGTCAGGCAGAAGTAACGCAGTCTGCTAAATATCATGGGCTAGAAATGAATTTGGCAGAGAGCTTACACTTGAAACAGAAACCATTCGGAAATATGTGGCATTAATTTCACCACAAGGAAACTTGATACATATAAGACTCAATCTTGGGCTGGGGATTTAGCTCAGTGGTTTTGCCACCTGCTGCGCAAGCACAAGGACCCGAGTTCGACCCCCGGTACCAAAAAAAAAAAAAAAAAGACTTTTATTGTTGTTTTCTTTAGTTTTAAACAAGTAGATGGCATGTTCTTCTTTGTAGTGTTATCATAAGCTTTCAGTTTTTAAAAATGTAAATCTTTTTGTTGACAGCTGTCAGAATTTGAAGCAGGATTTGCTCACCAACTGACAGTGGAAGGAGAATCTATCTGATGACCAAAAATTCCAAAGCAGCAGCACATGGGCTGGACCACAGACATGACTCTTGGAGCTGTGAGATTGGTTTATTACCTTTGGAGTCACCAATCCCAAATAGAATCAGTTTATTCTTTCGTAAAAGGAAAGCAAAATCCACATGATTGTATCAGATCACCATGTCCCTAGTTCCACATTGGACATTAAACCTCTAGTGGATAGAGGAACCAGTGAAGGGTTACTTGGTCATTGATGAGCAACTTCTAATTCACAGCCAAGCAGTTTCATAAACTTACCCAGAAGCCCATGCTGTACTCTAAGGGGTAGAAAGTTCTATTTTCAACTGAAAAGAGGGAGATGGATGAAAAGCAGCTTTGAGACAGTCTTCCACAGACTGGAATGGGAAACTGCCTCAGAGAGACTCCTCATGAGGCTTTCTCACCTTACTACAAAAGGAGCTGTAAGATTCTCTGCCATAGTTGGGCCAGATCACGCTTGGCCCTGCACTGAGATGTGCAAGATTCCAGGCCATCATGCCAGAGCCACTACCTTATAGAATCCCCAGTCACTTTCAGTGCTGCTATAAAATGTGTGTTCCTTATCCCTTCATAATCAAAAGAAGTCCAAAGAAATTCATTTACAGAAAAAGAGTGCAAACTAATCAGAAGCTGAAACAAAACAACTCTTCCTCCTTATTTACACAACACACACAGACACTTTCTAAGCCAGAAGTATTTGCCCTAAGTGTTTGTCATTCAAGATGACCAAAATGTCTTTGTCCTCTTGTCAGGGAGATGAGAATAATAATGCCTAGATGGTTTTAAGACTACAATCCAATACAAAGGTTCAACTATCCATGCCACAGATGACAGAGTCCTTTGCCCTGTGGAAAAGACTCAGAGAAGACATCTGGAAATATTTGATATTCAGAGTAATATTTAAAGGAAGGCAATGATTTCATTGTTATATGATTGACATATAACAAGAGCTTAGAATGTCAGATAAAGCATAGGGATGGTCAATGTTACAGTTGAAAATGAAGACAAGAAAAAGCCAACATAGGATTTTGGCTAAGAGAAAGTATTCTAGAGTTTTCTGAGTGTGATTTGAAAAGTTTAAAATCAGAAGGGTGGGATTATACATGTGCATTAAACAGATAATTCTGATAGCAGGGAAAGTAGACTTGAATGCCACACACACACACACACACACACACACGCACACACACGCACACACACTAAATCAAACAGAACAATTAAAACAAAATAGATTAACAAGGTTTCAAGATGAAAATTAATCTTATTCTAAAACTGATACACAAATGCAAAAAATAAAAAAGAACAGCTAAGATGCTCATGAAGAAGATTCCATAAAAATGCTTGTTTCCAAGGACATCAAGGTTTGTTATAAAGGCAAATAATTAAGAGTATGGGGTTGCTTCATGTACAGACAAATAAACCAATTTAACAGCATAGATAAGCCAAAAAGATACTCACACAGATATGGACATTTGATTTATGCAAAATGTAGCACTAACAAAGTAGGAGATAGAATAGTCAAGAGAGAAGGGAAAAATGCCTTAGTGAGTGAAAAAATTCTTTCCAGATAGATTTTAGACATAAATATGAAAGGAAAAACAATAAAGCCATTTGTAGAAAAATAAAGTAGGAACTACTGATACAAAGTAGTTTTTAAATAATATATAAAAACGTGAATCATAAATTTATTAGGCATTCTTTCATAGTAAGCAGATTTAATCAAAATATACCATTTTAGATAGTAAAATACACAGGATAAGGAATATGAGAACTCATTGTGTCATCTATAACTGAACTCATGAATATTATAGAGGACTCCTACCATTGTGGATTGAATTGTTTATTACATTAAATAATGAGACTGGATTATTCTTTTTTTTTTTGGTACTGGGGATCCAACTTGGGTCCTTGAGCTTGCGAAGCAGGCAGCAAAACCACTGAGCTAAATCCCCGGCCCAGGACTGGATTATTCTTTAGTAAAATGTTTGACACCCAAAACCATCCAGAGGTGTAATGTAAAACCATCAATAGGTTTGTTCATTAAAAAGGCTTAAATCAGTGTCTTTTTTATTGAAACCCCAAGGAGGAGAATTGCTTCAATTAGTTTTACTCTTTTTCTTATGATTACCACGTGAAGACTTGGCCATTGGCTTTTTTTTTTTTTTTGTACCGAGGTTCACTCTCACCACCTTGGGCTTTCAATGCAGGTGGCAGCACCACTGAGCTAAATCCCCTGCCCAGGCAATTGGCTTTTTGAACAGGCAGGGTATAGACTACAGCTTTGATGTCCAACATAGTAGCCACTAATTACATAAAACTACTTAAATGTGACTTAAAAATTAAACTTAAAATTTAGCTTCTCTTTATACCAGCTACATTCAAGCTCTCAATTGCTAATGGCTACCACTTTGCACAGCACAGCTATAGGATATGTTATGGTGTGGCTCTAAAATATCCCCCAATGTCTTGTGTTTTCCGAGGTGGGGCTTGTAGAAGGTGACTGAATCCTGAGGGCTCTAACTTCGTCAAGTAGATTAGTAAAGTGATAGACCATGCTGGCATTATTGAGAAGTGATAGAAACACCCAGTTGAAGGGTGATCATGGGTACATGACCATGAAGATTATGTCTGGTCTCCTTCTCCTTTCTTTCTGACTCTTTCCATCTTTCTGTGCTTCTTGGCTGTCATGATTTTAGCAGCTTTCCTATGCCATACCCTTCTGCCGTGATTTTCTGCTTTGTCACAGGCCTAACAGCAATGGAGCCAGCCAATCATGGACTGAAACCTTTGAAACCATAAGTCAAAGTAAATTTTTCCTCCTTCAGGTTGCTTTTCTCAGGAATTTGGTTACAGCAATGAACAGCTCTCACAGGACTTTGCTGTCATCCCAGAATGTTCTAGAGAGAGTGCTATCTGCAACTAATTTTTTCCATGGACAAAGTTTTTGAAATATTTCCTTAAAATGTGTTATCTCTGTTAATATATTTCTCTAGATCACTTTTTGAAAATTTCCATTTCAAGTAGAGCAAGATGTAGTATAAATTATTGTGTGTTTAAACTTGTTAAGAAATTTGAACTGGGTATTAAGGAAAAATTTCTAATTAGGAATTAAAGTTGACTTCAAAGGATGATTTCTTTGTAGATAAAGTTTTGGTCTCAAGACTAACAAGGATCTGCAATTATCTTCAAATCTCAGTCTTTGAATCAATGAGCATTGGCAATAGTTTACAGGATTAGTCTAACAACAAAGAATCACTTAAATTATAATTCAGATTAAATGCAAAATCTTTTCATTGTTTTAGGTTCCTTAGTCAGGTATTTTATATACTTTCCAAAACTATTTACTGAATACATTGCAAATTTATTCTCATATGATTGGCTCACTTTTTCTATTTCTGGTAATTTAAATGATACCTGTGCCAAATACATTTAAGATATCATGGGACATAACTTTTTCTTAGGACTAATTTTTCCCATCAGCAACCAACATCTGAGCTAATAATGGCAGTCAGCCAATCAATCTCATGGATTAGTTTAAGTTATCTGTTGCTTACTAAGGAAAATGGCAAGGCCTCTGATATTAGAATTAATTTGATTTAATTTTCTTTGCCTAAGAATAATCAACACCTCTCTCCATAAGTGGGAATAAGCATTGATAATAATGAATAACTCTGTTGATATTCACTTAATATCACTGATTTATATTTATTGCTTTTCAAAAATATAGTATTCATGGTTCCCAAAACACACACAAATCATAATCTCCATCACTTAAAATGGATTATTGTGTGAACTTGGAACTGCCTTCTGTAAATGTTCTGTGAATTTGTCCTGAGATTGATGTTGAAAGTAGCTTTGCAAAATGATTCCCACTTTGTTGCATTATTTCATGTATTTGGTTTCATAACATTTTTCAAATGTTTATCTATGTGCTAACAAATGCATTCCTATTCTGAGGTTAAAGAACCAATTCACAATTTAATTTTTATTTTTATCTAAAACATAGCATTCTAAATTATATTTCTAGAGTTACTTCTTTTATCTGTCTTAATCTTTGTTTATAAATTGAAACCAAACAACTCTAAAGTATGAAAAATAAAACTAGGTTGTATAAAAAATAATCCATGTCAAAATATTTGTTTGAATGACTATTGGTCTTATTTTCTAAATTTCAAAGTTGTATATACAAATTTTCCACCTGTTAGTATTTATGAATATTTAATAAACAGTACATTGGACAGAGTGAAGAGACAACCCACATAGTGAAAAAAAATTTTTTTCCAGCTGTTTCTCAGACAAAGGACTAACATCTAAAATATATAAAGAACTCAAAAAAAATCAGATCCCCTAAATTTAAAGATCCAATACAAAAATAGGCATCTGAAATGAATAGACACTTCTCAGATGAAGAAGTAGAAATAGCAAATAAATATATGAAAAAATGCCGAACATCACCAGGCATTTGAGAGATGCAAATTAAAACAACTCTGAGATTCCATCTCACTCCAGAAAAAAATGTCTACTATCAAGAAATCAACCAATAACAAATGCTGGCCGGACTGTGGGGAATAAAGAACGCTTCTCCACTGTCGGTAGGAGTGCAGACTGGTGCAACCACTATCAAAATCAGTGGAGAGATTCCTCAAAAAACTAAAATTAGAGGTTCCACTTTACCCAGCTCTTCCCCTTCTAGGTATCTTCCTGAAAGAATTAAAAGCATCACAGCACAGTGATTTATGCACATCCATGTTTACAGTAGTAAAGTTTGTAATAGCTAAATCTTGGAAACGGCCCAAATGCCCATCAATCAATGAATGGATAAAGAAGATGTGATTTAAAAAAAAAAATAAATTGAGTACTCTTTTGCCATAAAGAAGGATAAACTTGAGGCATTTTTAGCTAAATGGATGCACCTTGAGACCACACTCTTAAATGAAATAAATCGGACACACGTGTTCCAATATCACATGGTTTCTCTGGTGTGAGGAGCCAAAAGGGTAAATCAGGACCCAAATGTATAACAGATACTGAGAAATAGGAAGAAAATGCTCACATGGGTAGGGGAACAAGGGAGGGGGAGGGGAAAGGCAGGAAGAGAAAAGGAAACAAAGAATAGAAAGAAAAAATGAAACAAAGCTTTTGTAAATAAAGAGGGCAAGATGGATTGAAGGGAAGGGAAGGGAACGGGAAAAATAGAAGAATCGAAATACAGCATGTACAGGTACAAATTCCCCATGATATATGTGATTATTATTATATCTAAAATGTACCAATAAAAATAATTTTAAAACATAGTACATTGGAAAATACTTCTTTTACATGGTTTGGACCTTACTGCTGAGATAGCAGTTTAGCCCATCTGGAAAAATATCTACCTGTCATAAAGGCTGAGTTCCAACTGCTTGTTATCCTCTCTTTCCACAGATCTCAAGGAAATAATGTAGTCAGTGTTGGACAAGGTTTTTCAGTGGCACACACACAGATAGTTTGATCTAATACTGAAAGCTTGGTAGGATTGCACGTTGTCTAGAAATCTGGAACTCCCCGGGGATCAAGAGTGACCTGATGAAGTCTGTCTCCTCTGTCCTATGATTTACAACAAGGTGTGAAGGAGAAGGAGAGGAAGACCCAGAGACCTAGGAGGAGCCTGCGCCTAATGTTGACACCGAGGGAGAAACTTCTAGGTGTTAGCTGCTTTGGGTAAGAGTCCAGCAAAAAAAGTCCATATCCTTTTTTGTTTCTAATAGGATTCTAATATTTATTTGGAGTCTATGCTATCTTTATTCAATGAAGTAATATTGTAACTCTCAATCAAGTTATCCTATCTCCTCAAGGACAAGGGATTAGTATATGATTTAGTCATGGTACACATGTCCCTCTCTTGGATTTTGAATCTTACCCAGAGCTTTATCAGAATCCACAAGTAAATTAGTGTAAAAGAAATTATCCATTTCTAGATTTCAAGAGTCTAAGATGCCATGCATGTATGATACATGATTACTGTACAAATCACTTGGAAAAAGTTACCAACCATGCAAAGAATGCTTTCTTACTACTTAGACATTTTTATATTTAGTTAAAAAAGACCCTTTAGGTGAACTTAGATATATATTGTTGCCACAGTATCACTCTTGCAACTACAAGAATTAAGTGAAATAAATTGGCTAAGGAATGCATAAATCCACTTCACTTTGGGAATAATTTTTTACTCGGAGTTCTCTCATAAATCACCTTTGACTCAGAGTTCTCAATGTTCTTTATCTTCTGAGCCATAAACAAGGGAGTTGACAAAGCACTTTTTGGAGTCAGGTATCCTCTTCCAAGTCACTAAGACCCAAGCAATAAATTTTAGTATTTACAGTCATTTCTTCAATCATGAATATGTATTTGACTAATACAGAAGGTATGCATGGTGGCTGCTTCTTTCTGAATGCACAATTCTCTTTCAATAAGTACAAGTTCATAGAATGAGTAAGATGTTTTGATATTTAAGTCAATGTGTTTTGCCAATCACGCTCATTACTGAGGTGTCATGAGACAATATTAAGATCATGGCCAAGTTCTCAAATGCTCAGACAAGTTTATCTACTTTAAAAATGCTTTCTGTCCAACAGCGATTTTAGTTTTTTAGTTTAGTTTTTTTTTTGGTGCCAGGGATTGAATTCAGGACCTTGCACTTGCAAAGCAGGAGGCGGAACCACTGAGCTAAATCCCGGCCTGAGACACCATCACCCAAAAGATGTATCACAATTCCTGAGATATGAAAATATGAAAATTATTCAGCTTGGAATTGATAGTATGTTTTTAATCATCATAATAGTTATTTATAAGTATTTAGTAATGTGATATAATGTGAGACTTGATCTTTCAGATTTTTCCATTATTTAGCACTTAAATGTTTTCTAAGTACTTTACATGGATTATCTAATTTTATTCCAACCACATTATATGAGGTAGATGCAGTAAATTTGTATATAATAGAATGTATAGAGTATAGGTACATATTCATATATATATGTACATAAAACATTGTGAGTATTAAAGGCTGGAGGCAATCTAAATAACTTTTACTGAAAGGTAGAATAAATAATTTATGGTATGTTAAAAACTAAATTGCAACCAGTTTTAGAGTTTGCTTACCATAACTCAAGAACTTTCTTAGTTTCCTTCCTCAGTTTTGCAAGTATAAGGTAACTGGGCAGACTTGCCCTGGGGAAGTAGGTAAAACCGGAGCAGTAGGCACCAATGTCTCCAGGGCAGGAAGCTGACTGATAGGTCATCCATCTGCAGAGTACAGGCCTCTTTTGAGAGTTTGACTGTTCTTAATTCCAATTTCCTTGTACATACATGTCCCATTGTTGCTAGACTTTCAAGAAAAACAATAAGTCTAACATTTTACAAAAAAAGATTTAAAATGGTGGAGTAAAGACTGGCAGCAATAATATAGCCTGTCTGGGATCTAGAATCAAGACACCCAGAAAGCAACAATTTACTGAAGAAAAAAAGTAGATCTTCAGGAATCAAGAAAGAGCCTATAGGTAAACTAGAAACCACAGAGAAACTAGAGAAAGTAAACAAAGCACGTAGAGAACAAACTAGCTTAGAATACTAACCCCAGCTCCCAGTGAGGGAGGCCTGTCTCTGGTAACACAAGGTAACCTGGGAAAGAGCCAGCAGCCCTGGGGGAAACAAGAGAGCAGCCCTTATGAAAAGCCCATCATTGCTGTAAAATGAAGAACAGAGTGAGGTTTAACAATGAAAGTAACTCCTCCTACATGGCAGGCTGGAGATGGAGAAAAAATCCAGAGCACCAACCAAAACCAGAAGAGTGATTCTTCAAAAGAATAAAGCAAATTGACAAGCTTTTAGCCAACATGACCCCAAAAAGGAAAGAAATGACCCAAATCAATAGAATTAGAAATGAAAAAGGCTAAATCATGATGGACATTGCTGCACTCTAGATTATTAGTAACTACTTTGAAAACCTGTACTCCAATAAATTGGAGAATCCAGAAGAAATTGATAGATGCCTAGATAAACCTGAATTACCAAAGATGAACTAAGAAGACATGAAAACCCTAAATAATCCAATAGCAAGTAATGAGGCACGGGGATTTAGCTCAGTGGTTCCGGCACCGGCCTCGCAAGCGCAAGGTCCCGAGTTCGATCCCCTGCATGAAAAAAGACAAAAAAATAAGTGAACAAGTAATGAAATTGAAGGAATAATTAAGAAAACCTAGCAACAGAAAAAAGCTCAAGTCCTCACTTCTGAATTTAATACAAATTTCAGGGAAGATCTAATATCAGTAATCCTCAAATTTCTTAATGAAATTGAAAGGGAAGGAATGCTCTCAAAGTTATCCTGAAAGCTAGCATTATTCTGATTCCCAAAACCAGACAAGGAGCTAACAAAAAGGAGAACTACAAGCTAATTTATTTAATGAACATAGAGACACAAAAATCTTCAACAATGTACTGCCAAATAGAATGTAACAAATCATCAGAAAGATCACACATTACGACCAAATAGGCTTCATCCCAGAGATGCAAGGATGGTTCAACATACGCAAAGCAATAAATGTATTACATCACATAAATGGAAGTAAAGACATAAAAATTACATAATCATCTCATTAGATATAGAAAAAGACTGAAAAAGTCCGACATTCTTTCATGATTTAAAAAGCTGAAGAAAATAGGTATAGACAGACCTTTTTGAAAATTGATAAAACACATTTATGACAAGCCAACAGCCAACATTATATTAAATGGGGAAAAGCTGAAACAATTCCTGATAAAATAAGGAACAAAACAAGGATGCCCACACTCCTGTTCAATAAAGTCTTCAAAACATTAGCCAGAGTAATCAGGTAAGTAAAAGAAATAAAAGGGATGTGTACAGAAAAGGAAGACATCAAATTATCATTACTTGCAAGTGACATGATCCTCTGTATAGAAGACCCCTCAAAATATAACCAAAAGACTCCCTGAATTAATAACCAATTTCAGGAATGTAGCAGTATACAAAAATCAACAAATAATAATTAATAGCATTTGTATAAACTAGTAATGAACCCACTGAAAAATAAATTAGGAAAACAATACCATTCACAAGAGCAGCAAGAAAAATTAAATACTTAAAAATTAACCTAACCAAGGAAATGAAAAACCTCTAAAATAAAAACTGTAGTACTCTGGGGCCAGGGATTTAGCTCAGTGGTGTGGTAGCCTGGCTCACAAATGCAAGGTGCTGAGTTCGATCCCCGGTACAAAAAAAACCCAAAAAACAAAAAACTACAGTACTCTGAAAAATGAGATAGAAGAAGACATCAGTAAATGGAAGGATATCTCCTGTACCTGGATATGCAGAACCAATACAGTCAAAATGTCCATTCTTCCAAAATTGATGTACAGATTTAATGGAATCCCAAGCATTCTTCACAGACCTAGAGAAAACAATGCTAAAATTCATATGGAACCAGAAGAGACCTAGAATAGCAAAAGCAGCTCTGGGAAACAAGAGGAAAGCAGGAGGCATCATAATCCCAAATTTAAGTTTTACCACATAGCTACAATGATAAAAACAGCATGGCATTGATGCAGTAACAGACATGTAGATCAATGGAGCAGAGTAGAGGATGCAGAAACAACCCCAGGCAATGTAACCATTTGATCTTTGACAAAGGGGCCAAAAATATATGCTCCACGAAAGACAGCTCCTATGACAAATGATGCTGGGAAAACTAACTATGTACATGCAGAAGGTTGAATCCAGACCATATATCTCTCACCATGTACTAAAATCAAATAAAAAATGGATGAAAGATCTAAATACTAAAACATAAACACTTAATTTGCTGGAAGATAAAATAGGTAAAACTCTTGAAGACATAAGCCCAGGGAAGGAAGAAAGAAACTTGGTATGCATGTAAAAGACCACCACAGCATTACTATTTTAGTTACTCTGGCATTGTTGGGACAAAATATCCAATACCCACAGCTTAAAAAGAAGTTTATTTTGGCTCACAGTTTCAGCCCATGGTCAGCTGGCTCCAAGGTAGAAACAGGACAGTAGGAGGGTATGGTGGAAGATCACTACTGCTGCTCATGCCCCAAGGAGGCTGAGAGAGAAGGGAGCAGCTAGGAACAAGAGTATGCCTTTCCAGGTTGTACCCTCAGTGATCCACCTCCTAATACCACATTCAGCCACTAAAGTCATCAAAGGATGAATCCACTTATGAGTGTAGCACACCCATGATTCACTCACCTTTCAAACACATGGGACCTTTAGGGCCATTTTAGATTTAATCCATAACAATTATGAACCAACTTGACTTGTGACAATTATACAATATTCTGCACATCAACTGCAGATGCATATTTATTTCAAGGGCACATGGAATAATCACCAAGTTAGAACATTCACTAAAGTGTCAAATAAGCCTCAATAAATTTAAGAGGTTTGAAATCATAGAAAGATCACTAGCACACTAAATTAAACTGAGTTAAAAGATACATCTGAAAATCCTTAAAACATGCAGAAATTGAACAATATGCTTCTAAATAACTCATGATTCACAGAACATGTTAGAAATGTTTAACCTGAATATTGATGAAATCACAACATGATACTGCAATTAGAACATTGGTTTGAAAAAAATTAAAGCATTACATAGAAGGGAAAAAGGTCTTGAATCAGTCACATATTTTTGCATTTTTTTTTGCCCCATGTGATAATTAGAGTCAGCAAAGGATTTATAAAGTGACATATCCCATACAAATTCTTTTAGAAAACAGAAGACAAGAGAGTATTTCCTAAATGATTTCGTGAGGCCAAAATTATCATGACACTAAAACCAGATAAAGGTATTAAAGGAAAAGGAAACCATGAATAAATATTTTCCATGAACATTGACACATATTAACAAATCAAATGAGTAATATATAAAAATAGATTACCTCAGGAATATAAGATTTATCAGTACATGTTTGCAGGACATAATGAGTACATTCCCCATGGGGAGTGTACATAGCACATTTTGAGTTTTTTCATCTTCTTCACCTCCGCCTTTCTTTCCTCTCTCTGCATCTCTTGGTTACCCCTCCCTTTGTAAAAAATTTATCTCCGCACTTCCTATGATTGATCTTTTATTTTATCTATTTCTAAGCACATGCTTAGCCTGCTGTTGCTTTCTGTCCAGTACCCACTCCCCTTACAGTGCATACCACCTCTATTCTCCTTTTCTAAGCCATGTGGGTTAATTCATTGAAATCCATCCTCATTATGGAAGGTTCTGGTTGACTTAAACTAGTTTTGTGGTCTACAGAGATTGGGACACGGGTGGGAAATGAGTTATCATGTGTTTGACTCCAAGAAACAATAACAAAAAATCATTCAGTCAGACACTTCTTGTTATCTCACGGAAATCCAGACAATAAGATGTCACCAATTTGCCTCAGCTCTTCAATCATTTCATCAGAGACACAGGCTTGCCTACATTTTTGTTGTTCAAAGTATGAATCACATGAAACTTTCAAGTGTGGAAAACTATAATGTCAAACATAAAGCAACAGGGTTAATGACTACCACCACATATGTTTCATATGTTCAACATCACTGGAAGAAAGACAATAAAATCTTCAAATCCTAGATCCCGGTGAGAAGCAGTGTGGGCCAGAACAGTGTAGCTGCAGGTAGATCCCAGCCAAGGCCCCACCCTGACCCCAGTGGCTTGGGCACACAGGCCAAAGCCCACCTGGAAAAGAGCTGCACAGGCACGTAAGCAACAGCCAGAGGTTTCCTCTGATACCATTAGTAAGTGCACGGAGACCCTAGCCAGAAGCCTTCTCAGATACCAGAGACTGAGCTGCACAGCCCTAGCCAAAGGCCCTCCCATATAACAGGTACATAGGGGCCCTAGCCAGAGGCACACCTGATACCATCCCAAGTGTGCACAAGCCTTACCCAGAACCTGCCTAGACAACAGGTCAGCTCAGGGATCCAGAAGGTAAGCATTCAGAACCCAGGAATTGGGGCACTGGTGAGCAGCAGAGAAAAGGCCACTCAGTAGCTTGCTGAGAATTGAAGACCACTGGGTAAGCAAAAACTTGCCTCAACAAAGGTGCAATAGGCTGCATCTGTTGAAATGAGAAGACACAGACACATAAACAAGTCTCAAAATCAGACTTCCAGGTCACCTAAGGCAAACCCAAAAGGACAACAAGATGGAACAATCTGATACTCAACCATCTGGTCTCCCTGAACTGGCAATGAAAGAGGATCTGGCAAAAATGAAATCAGAAATAATTTCTCAGATAACAACAGAGACTGTGCTCATAGTGCAAGACATGATTAATAAATCTAGAGCAGACACAGATCAAAAAATAGAGGAGCTGAGAAACATGATGGAATCCCAACATAGGAAACAAATAGAATCCATAAAACAGATGCAAACAGATTTCCAAGAGATTAAAAACTCCATTGAAAGTTTACGCAGCAGAATGATCCAATAAGAGGACAAAATTTCAGATATAGAAGACAGGGTTGCAATTAGTGACCAGGAAAAGAAAATTTTCTTTAAAATAGTAAGGGACCACAAGAAATCAATCCAGCAGGGGCTAGATGATGCAAAGAAGAATAAAATAAGACTGATAAATGAAGAAACAGGAGAGAGTGCAAATGACATAAAAAAAAAAACTGTTCATAGAAGTGATGGCAGAAAACTTCCCAAGTAGTGGAAAAGAACTTGTCACAGAGATAAGTGAGGCATATAGGACTCCAACTAGCCATGATCAAAAAGGAAAAATCTACACATAGGCATATAATAGTAAAGATTCCAGAAACCCAACAGAAGAAAAAAATACAACAAAAAAGAAAAACTCATGACAAAGATAAGTCAATACATATCAGTTATAACTATCAATGTTAATGGTCTCTATTCACCAATCAAAAGAAATAGACTGTGAGAATGAGTCAAGAACCAATATCCAACAATATGCTGCATACAAGAAACACAGTTAATTCAAAAAGAAACTCATAGACTAAAAGTTAAAGGGTGGAAAACAATACTCCATGTGACAGGAACCCCCCAAAAAGCAGGAGTAGCTATCCTCTTTGCAGATCAAGTGGATTTCAAACCAACACTAATTAAGAGAGATAAAGAATGACACTACATCCTTTCAAAGGGAACAATCCAAGAGAAAGAGATGACAATCATTAATATATATCCATCAAACACTCATGCACCCAACTATATAAAATAAATACTAACGGACATGGAAAATCAAATAAGCACTAATACAATAGTAGTGGGGGACCTCAATACCACAGTTTCCCAAATACATAGATCAACTAGACAAAAAAAGCAATTAAATACTAGAACTCAATCAAACTCTTGAACAAATGAACTGAACAAATCTTTACAGAGTGTTCCACCCCACAAAATCAGAATACACATCCTTTTCATCTACACATGAGTCATTCTGCAAAATAGACCACATACTCACTCACAGGACATGTTTAAGTAAGTGCAAAGGAATTGAAGTTATTCCACGTATATTATCAGACCATAGTGCAATAAAATTGGAGATCAATAGAAAAAGAAACCACAAGAATTTCTTAAACACATGGAAACTGCACAACACGCTTCTGAATAACCAATGGGTCACAGAGGAAATTAAAGAAGAAATCAGACAGCTTCTAGAATTAAATGAAAATGGCAAATCAACATATCTATGAGACACAATGAAAGTAGTCTTATGAGGGGAATTCATAACAGTGAACACTCATATTAGGAAAACAGAGTGAACTCAGTTAAACAACCTGATGCTGAACTTCAGGCTTCTAGAAAAAGAAAAGCAGGACAAACCCAAAGCTCATACAAGGGAGGAAATTATAAAGATCAGAGCAGAAATCAATGCAATGCAGACTAAGAGAATGATACAAAAAAATCAATGAAGCAGAGTTGGTTCTTCTAAAAAATGAGCAAAATTGGCAAACCCTTAGCCAACCTTATCAAAAAAAGGAAAGAAAAGACCAAAATTCATGCAATTAGGAATGAAAAGGGTGAAATTACAATGGACCCAGCAGAAATCCAGAGAATCATCAATGCCTACTTTGAGAACCTATACACCAATAATATGGAAAACACAGAAGAAATGGACAGATTCCTAGATACGTATGAATTACCAAAGTTGAACAAAGATGGCCTAAAAATTCTAAAAAAAACAATGTCAATCAATAAAATAATTGAAAACTTACTAAGAAAAGCCCAGGTCCTGATGGCTTCACTGCTGAATTCTACAAAACATTTAGAGAGGAACTACTGCCACTACTGTTTAAACCTTCAATGAAATTGAAAGGGAAGCAATACTCTCAAATTCATTCCTGGAAGCAAGCATCACCTTGATCCCCAAAGCAGAGAAAGACCCAATCAAAAAAGAGAACTATAGGCCAATCTCACTAATGAACATAGATGCAAAAATCCTTAATAAGATACTGGCAAATAGAATGCAGAAGATCATCAAGAAGATCATACACCCTGATCAAGTGGGATTCATCCCAGGGATGCAGGGATCGTTCAACATATGCAAATTAATAAATGTAATACACTGTATCAAAGCCAAGGACAAAAACCATATGATCAACTCAATAGACGCAGAAAAAGCATTTGACAAAATCCAACATGCTTTTATGATAAAAACCCTCCAAAAAATTGGAATAGACAGTCTCTACCTCAATCTGATAAAAGCCATCTATGAAAAACCAACAGTCAATATCATACTAAATGGTCAAAACCTGAAATTTTTCTCAATAAAATCCGGAACAAGACAAGAATGTCCACCATCACCACTCCTGTTCAATACAGTCTTGGAAACATTAGCCACAGCAGTGCAACGAGAGAAAGAAATAAAACGAATAAAGATAGGAAATGAAGAAGTCAAATTGTCATTATTTGCAGATGACATGATACTCTATATAGAAGACCACAAGAACTCCACCAAAAGTCTTCTAGACTTAATAACCAAATTCAGCAAAGTAGCTGGATACAAGGTCAACACAAAAATCAATAGCTTTCCTCTACATGAACAACAGACTCACTGAGAGAGAAATGGGGCAAACAATTGCTTTCACAATAGCAACCAAAAAATTAAAATATCTATGAATCAACCTAATGAAAGAAATCAAAGACCTCTTCTCTGAAATCTTTAACACTCTGAAAAAAGAGATCAAAGATGATATCAGAAAATGGAAAGACATCCCTTGCTCCTAGGGAGGAAGAACCAACATAGTGAAAATGGCCGTACTTACAAAATTGCTTTATAGATTCAATGCAATCCCAATTGAAATCCCAGCAGCATACTTCACAGACCTGGAGAAAACAATCCAAAAATTCATTTGGAACAAGAAGAGACCTAGAATAGCAAAAGGATATTTAGGCAATAAAGACAAGGTAGAGGGTATTACAATCCCCAACTTGAAACTATACAACAAAACTACTGTGATTAAAAACAGCAAGAAACAGACCCAAGGATCAGTGGAACAGATTAGAAAATGCAGAAATCACTCCAGACACACTCAGCCACCTCATCTTTGACAAAGGAGCCAAACACCCTCAGTGGAGGAAAGATAACCTCTTTAAAAAATGGGGCTGGAAAAATTGGGTTTCAACTTGCTAAAGACTAAAACTACACCTATATCTCACCATGCACTAAATTAAAATCAAAATGGATTAAAGATCTAAATATTAAAACAGAAACACTAAAGTAGCTAGAAGAGAGGTTAGTTGGCACTCTTGAAGACACTGGTATAGGAAAAAATTTTATGAACAAAACCTCAGTGGCATGTGAACTAGCACAAACAATCAACAAGTGGGATTTCTTATTAAAAAAGCTTCTGCACAGCAAGAGAAACCACTAACAGTGTGAGGATACAACCCACAATGTGGGAAAAATTTTTCACCAGCTGTTCCTCAGATAAAGGTGTACTATATAGAATATATAAAGTACTTAAAAAAATCAGACCTCCCAAATTTAAAGAACCAAGACAAAAATGGGCATGTGCTCACAAAGAAATAAAAATAGCAAATAAACATATGAAAAAATGTTCAACATCACTGGTCATTCAAGAGATCCAAATGAAAACAACACTGAGATTCCATCTCACCCTAGAAAGAATGGCTCCTATCATGAAGTCAACCAATATGAAATGCTGACAGGGCTGTGGGGAAAAAGGAACACTGTTCCAATGCTGGTGGGAGTGTTGACTAGTGTAACCATTGTGGAAATCAGTATGGAGTTACCTCAAACAATAAGGACTGGAATTCTCATTTGACCCAGCTATTCCCCTGCTGGGTATCTTCCCCAAAGAATTAGAAGAATCATACCACAGTGATATATGTGCACTCATATTCATAGGAGCACCATTTGTAAGAGCTAAAAGTTGGAAACAGCCCAAGTGCCCATCAACTAGAGACTGGATAAAGAAAATGTGTTTTTTTAATAAAATGGAGTACTACTCAGCCATAAAGAATGAGAAAATAGAGACATTTATAGCTAAATGGATGCACATTGAGGCAATACTTTTAAGTGAAATAAATAGGACATTTACACGTGTGTACACACTTACACATGTGTAAATACCAAATGTTTTATCTGGTGTGAGAAACTGAAAGTGTATATAACTAAATGGTGTTAGAGATAATGTGAAATAGGAAGAAAAGGGGTTAAGGGGAAAAGAAAGTGGGAGGGGTAGGGAAATGAAAGAAGGGAATGGAATTTATATGAGAAAATGAAAAAAATGAAAGCAAGTCTATGTAAATAGGGAGGCATAGAGGGGTTGAAGGGAGGATAGAGGAATGGGGAGAAAATAAGAACCAAGAGAGATTATGTAAAGGTGCAAATTCCCAATGATGAATGTTATTATATTGTATACCTAAAATGTACCATTAAAATTAATGATAATAATAATGATATAATAATAAAAAGAAACTGGAACCCTCAGAAAAAGGCAGGCTAGGATGCAGAGTCCCAGGCTGCAGCTGAAGCCTGGAAGCTGCTTGGAGAATCGCTGGTGGGAGTGCAGGTTCAAGGCTGAGGAACCTTCACAATCACACCACCAAAAACCCACAAAGCTCAAAAGTTGTGGCGCATGCACCAGTGTGCTTTCTGCCTTACCTGACCTCCAGCCTCCTGGCGCTACCACTTGCTTCCACTTCCAGGGTGGTCTCCATCCTCAGCTCACTCATTCACAGGCCAGGCATCTCTGGAAACACCTACACAGACACCTGGAAAAGGGAGAAGTATGTGTCACCAATTTTTTAGGCATCTCAGCTCTCAATCTAGTCAAGTTGATAACCAAGATTAACCATCACCTCCTTAAGGTTTCATGAGAAGTGAGTTTAATAACCTTAAAGTCTGCATTATTACCTTCAGCTGAGTCACCAGTTGCGCTTCAGCTTGAAAGCATGTGTTTTCTGTTATCTACCTTTCCTCCCTCCCCTGATTATATTGGTCTATTTTTTTTGTTGTTAATTTTGCCTCCTTTTTTTTTATTATTGGTGCATGTTTGCAGTACATAATGATCATATTCATCATGGGGGATTTGTTCATGTACATAACACATCTCAATGCTTTTTAAAAATCCCTTTCCCCTCCACTCCCTCCAATCCTCCTCCCCTTCCCCATTTACAAAAGCTGTTTCCATTTTTTCTTTCTCTTTAAATCCCTTTCCCTTCCTTTCCTCCTACTTGTCTCTTCTCTTGTTCCCCTTCCCATTTGTACAAGTTCTTCCTACTTTCCTCTGTTTCACTCATTATTTATACTTTGGGTTTCTTGCACAAGAGAAACAATGCAATATATAAATATGTGCCTGATTTATTTCACTTAGGATTATGATCTTAAAGTGCATCCATTTACCTAAAAATTTCTCAAGTTAATCTTTCTTTATGGCAGAATAGTATACCATTCTTTATAAATACCACATTTTTTTCATCGACCCATCTTCTGATGAGCATATGGAATGTTTCCAAGGTTTAGCTATTACAAATTGCACTGCTGTAAACATAGGTTTTGCATGTATCACTGTGGTATGATGACTTTAACTCTTTTGGGACGATATCTAGAAGGATAACAGCTGGATCAAATGGAATCTCTAGTTGTAGTTTTTTGAGGAATCTCCACACTGATTTCCACAGTGGTTGCACCAGTCTAAACTCCCACCAACAGTGGAGAAAGGTTCCTTTTCCCCCTACAGCCTCGCCAGCGTGGAAGTGAGATGGAATCTCATTGTTGTTGTAATTTGCATTTTCTCAAATAGCCAGAGATGTTCATCATTTTTTCATGTATTTATTGGCCATTTTTACTACTTCATTTGAGAAGTATCTATTCATTTCAGAGGCCCATTTTTGATTGGGTCTTTAAATTGGAGGGAGGTCTAATTTTTTTCAGTTCTTCTGTTTGAGGAATTTTTTTTAGTTCTGTCTGGCAAATTTTTTTCCTATTCGGTAGGTTGTCTCTTCACTCTGTTGATGGTTTTCTTTGCTGTACAAAAGCTTTCTAATTTGACATGAGAAAACAATCCTAAAATTCATATGAAATCAGAAGAGACCTAGAATAGCAAAAGCAGTTCTGGGCCACAGAGCCAGGCATGAGGAATCACAATCCCAGACTTCAAGTTATACTACATAGCTACAGTGATAAAAACATTATGGTATTGGCAAAAAAACAGAGTTGAGGATCAGTGGAACAGAATAGAAGATGCAGAAACAACTCAACTGGTTTCCTTATCTTTGAAATAGGGGCCAAATCCCTTCACTACAGGAAAGATGACCTCTTTAACAAATGGTGCTGGGAAAACTGGCTTTCTGTATGCCAAGATTGAAATTAGACCTGTATCTCTCAACATGCACTAAACTAAAATCGAAATGGATCTAAAATCTAAATATTAAAGCAGAAATACTTAATCTTCTGGAAGATAGAATAGGTAAAACTCTTGAAGACATTAGATGTAGCCAAAGATTTTATGAACAAAACCCCAATTACACAGGAAATATTACAAAAAATCAACAAATTGCTTACTTCTTCCAAGCCAGAATCATTCAAATGCCTATCTTTTAAACAATTTTTCTAAATAGCAATTGCCAGATTTTCTACGGAGTGTGCATTTTTTTAAGTGGCTGCATATTTAAATAACTTGAAGCTTCTGGAAATCTCATGGGAACTTTCTAGAAACCTAGGTTCTTTAAGGTGGTATCAGAAGAATTAGGAGTGATTGATAAGATGACATTTTCATGAGTGAATCTTAAAGAATGAGCAGAAAAGGGACAGCAGCTCTGGAACCTGCCCTGAAGGAGTAGCCAGTTGCAGGAGGTGGAGAAAGATAGTACAAGGGGAAGATCAAAGAGCTTCCTGTGGTTACTCCGGGGATAGCAGTCTGAGGCAGCTCTTTGATTTCATGGTGGCCCACCCACAGAGCATTTTATGCCTCTCTAGGATGACCACCCAAACTGAGCCTCCTGAGTACCAGAGAACAGAGCAAGTCACGGAAAGAAAGAAATCTAACCAAAATAGTTTTGCTTGCTTTGAGCAGTCATCCTTAGGAAAAATACTGTTATGTCAGAAATCAACAACAAGGAAGGCCGGTGTGGCGGGGAGGGGCCAACAAAAAACCCCAAAAGAGTTCTTAGTAAGAAATTATTTCAGGAACTTGGAAAGATCACATTCTTTAATAGATCATGAATGAACTGAGATTTTGTGAGCTTGTGAAGTTCTGTGGCGGCCTGGAGGCAGTATTTCTCTGGCTAAAGAATGCTTGATTATGCTCACCAGAGAAATGCATAAAGTCCTAGAGGGAAGTTCTTTTCCTGGGGGTTGTAGAAAAAAAAAGACTAAAATTATTTTTCCCAGAAACTGAGATTATGAAAACAGTATTATAAAAATATGCTGTATTTTTCTTCCTTTCTGCAATTGATGCACAGAAGTAGATTGTCAAGATATACTTCACAGACCCTTAAGAGCACATATATAGGGTGACATGGAAATACTTCTTATATGATAGTTGAGAGATCCAAATGAATAATTAAAGGAGGAAATAAATTATTTTTCTTTTTATTTAATATAAGTATTGCACAATTTTAAAATGCAAATTAGTGGAAATTTCTCTTCCTGCATGATTTGATAATACAGAAAATTGAGACAATGATTACTGATGGCAACTCTTTCCTATAAGAGTGAACAAAACAGAGACCCACTGGGATCCTGTAGCTGCTCAGTGCCTTTAGCTCTGGAATTCACATCTAAGGTTTAATCCTCGTAATTATTTTTTCAGGGAGCTGTTGTTTCCCAAGACTTCAAGAGGTGGAATACTCCCCCAACTGGGTTATTTATAATACCATGTTTCAGAAAAGGTGACCCATTCCTGAAGTAATTTGTCAATCCATAACAGTATTATTTTTAAATTTTTAATTGATTTATTTATTTGGAGAACCAACAGGATTATGTTTCTTAAAAAATTATATATTTCAGGGCCAGGGATTTAGCTCAGTGGCACTGTGCCTGCCTTGCAAGTGCAAGGTTCTGAGTTTGATCCCCGGTACCGCGAAGAAGAAGAAAAAATAGGTATTTCTATTCAAATCAGAGAAATCCATTAATATAAAGAATCAATAACATCTCATTTGCCCAAAATGTCACTCAGTAATCTTTTCTGAAAACTTAATTAGTAAACAGCCCCCCTTTTTAAAAATTCTTTTATTGTTACATTTTAGGTATACAATATGTTTACATTTATCATTGGGTGTTTGTACCTGTATATGATATATCTTGGTTCTTATTTTTTCCCCAATGGACCCCCCACCCGCCCACCCCCGCCACTCCTCTGTACAGCCACCTGGTTCCACACTACAAAGGCGCAGAGGACACCGGAACACCAGACCACTGTACTGGGTAAGTTGGAGTCATCTTCCCTCCCATCAGGACAGGGACTATCTTCAGGGGAAGGGCAGCTGGAACCTGCAATACAACTCTGCAGAGTTCAACCCTATAGGAGGGCAGGGAGCTCAACTTGGGACTTGCAGCCAGAAATCTGCCTGAATCTCATGGGTCTGCGACTAGCTTGCTGAGACTCATTGACTTATATCTGCACACTGCAACCCACGTTGTCTTTTGTGACAGCAGAGACATACCCTGAAAGAGGCCCTTCATCTTCATGGTTATTTTTTATTCCCAAAATTAGTTTTATTATTTTGTTTTTTTTCTCTTTTCTTTTCTTTTGCTCCTCTTATCAATATTTTTTTCCCCTACTCTTTGCAAATATTTGTTTTTCTCTCCTTTTTTTCTTTTTTTTTCTTCTTTCTTTTCTCTTTCCTTTCTCTCTCTCTTACACTCACTCTGTTGCTCTCCCACATTGTTCATCTTCCCTTTTTGTCCCTGTTTTGGTCCTCACTGGGAGTTGTTCTTTATTTTTCTGTTCTCTTTTTCCTTCTCACCTGTGTCCCCTGACCACACTGCTAACCTTCCCCTATCCTTCTTCCCATCTATCCCTCCCTCCCGAACCCCTTCTAACTCCCCATCCCAAAGGGTAAAGTTGTTATATTGAAGAGTTTATTCACTATATGTTGGGTTGGTCCTCGATCTTGATTTAAGTCACATAGCTAAAGGTGATAGATTAATAACTACCACAAAATGTCATTTTGAAAGATGTACTTGATGCAATGGTGTTGCTGATTGTATCACTTGGGCTAAGGTGTTGATATTGATCTAGTCAATGAACCTTCCTAGTATAAGGAAAATGAGATAGCCTTAGAGTCATTAGAGACACAAAACTTAAAGACCAGCTATATCTGGAAGACACCTCTGAGAAGCAATCATTCCATAAGGGTTCTAATTACAAGCAACAAAGATATCTACAATAAGCAATTTCAAACTATCAATCCAGGAGGTAAAACAAGGACAGTACCAGAAACAAAAATGAGAAGGCATTTAAGCAAGGCACAAACTCAGACTTCCACCCCACCAAGGGTAAATCATGGGGGAAATGAGATGGAAAAGTCCCATAACCAACCACCTGGATAACCTGAACTGATAGCACAGGAAGTAACAAAACAGATGAATGAGGCCCTAGAAAAATTCAAAGCAGAAATAATCTCCCAGATATCTGCAGAGATGGTGACCATAATGAAAGACATGATTAGAGGATCTAAAACAGAAACAGATAAAAAAAATAGTTGAGATCAGAAACATGCTGGAAGCCATGAATAACCAGCATAAGAAATAAATGGAAACCATGATCGCCCAACATAAGAAAGAAATGGAATTCATGAAACAGATTCAAACAGATATTGAGGAGATCAAAAATTCCATTGAAAGTATCCAGGGCAGATTAAGGAAATCTAAAGATAGAATATCAGATATAGAAGACAGGATCGTGGTTAGAGACCATGAAAATAGAATATATTTCTTAAAAAGTAGTAAGGGACCATGAGAAATCAATCTAACAACTGCTAGACGATGCAAAGAAGAATAACATAAGACTGTTAGGAGTCCATTAAAAAACTAGAGAAAGCACAATTGACATTAAAAAAAAATGTTCACAGAAGTAATAGTGGAAAACTTCCCAGACAGAGGTAGAGAATTGCACATACAGATAAGTGAGGCATATAGAACTCCAAACAGCCATGATAAAAAAAAAATCTACATCTAGACATATAATAGTCAAGATCCCAGAAACCCAACAGAAAAACAAAATCCGACAAGCAGTTAGAGAGAAGAAACAAATCACTTACAAAAGAAAGCCCATCAGAATCACAGCAGATTTCTCAACACAAACCCTCAAATCAAGGAGACCCTGGAGTGAAGTATTTCAAGCCCTAAAAGAAAATAACTTCCAA
Source organism: Heterocephalus glaber (assembly GCF_053883595.1). Classification (NCBI taxonomy): domain Eukaryota; kingdom Metazoa; phylum Chordata; class Mammalia; order Rodentia; family Bathyergidae; genus Heterocephalus; species Heterocephalus glaber. Next base: position 9,862,079 of record NW_028258444.1, on the reverse strand, counting down.
CCTAGACTGTTGTATCCTGCAACATTATCTTTCAAAATCTATGGAGAAATTAGATACTTCCATGACAAAGAACACCTGAGAAATTTCATGAACACCAAACCAGCACTACAAGCAATTCTAAACAATATCCTAGAAAAAAGCAATGAAGGTCACAACTCCATGAGGCCCAACAGAGGGAAGCCACCAGGAAAGGTAAGACACTAAAGGGAAAGGGGAAAAAAATAAGAAATAAAAGAGCCAACAAAAGTAAAACATCATGACAAGGATGAGTCAGTATCTATCAATTATAACCCTCAATGTTAATGGCCTCAATTCACCAATCAAAAGAAATAGACTGGCAGAATGGATTAAAAAGGAAAATGCAACAATATGCTGTATATGAGAAACACACCTAACTCAAAAAGAAACTCATAGACTGAAAGTGAAAGGATGGAAAACAGCTCTTCATGCCACAGGAACCCAGAAGAAAGCAGGGGTAGCAATCTTATTTGCAGACAAAGTAGATTTCAAACCAAAACTAATTAAGAGAGACAAAGATAGTCACTACATCCTTGTGAAGGGAACAATCCAAGAGGAAGAGATGACAATCCTAAACATATATGCACTAAATACAAATGCCCCCAACTGTACAAAACAAATATTAATAGACGTGAAAAACCAAATAAACACTAACACAATTGTAGTGGGGGTCCTCAATACCCGACTATCACAAATAGACAAGTCATCTAGACAAAAAGTTAATAAGGAAATTCTAGAACTGAACCAAGTTATTGAACAAATGGACTTAATAGATGTTTACAGAGTGTTCCACCCCACAAAATCGGAATACACATTCTTTTCAGCTGCACATGGGTCATTCTCCAAAATAGACCACATGCTAGCTCATAGGACATATCTAAGTAAATGTAAAAGAATTGAAGTTACCCCCTGTATATTATCAGACCATAGTGCAATAAAATTGGAGATCAATAACGTGAGAATCCACAAAACCCCAACAAACACAAGGAAACTGAATAACACCCTCTTGAACAACCAACGGGTTGCAGAAGTAATTAAAGAAGAAATTAAACAGTTTCTACAAGTAAATGAAAATGCCAGTACAACATACAGGAATCTATGGGACACAATGAAAGCAGTTCTATGTGGGAAGTTCATAGCAGTGAATGTCCATATTAGGAAAACAGAGAAAACTCAAATAAATAACCTAATGCAGAACCTCAAGCTCCTAGAAAAAGAAGAGCATAATGAATCCAAAGCTCATACAAGAGAGGAAATTATAAGGATCAGAGCAGAAATCAATGCAATGGAGACTAAGAGAATAATACAAAAAAAATCAATGAATCAAAGAGTTGGTTTTTTAAAAGAATAAATAAAATCGATAAACCTTTAGCCAACCTTATCAAAAAAAGGAAAGAAAAGGCACAAATACATCCAATTAAGAATGAAAAAGGTGAAGTCACAACAGATCCAACAGAAATCCAGAGGATCATAAATACCTACTTTGAGAACGTCTACTCCAATAAAATGAAAAACAGAGAAGAAATGGGCAGATTCCTAGATACATATGAATTGCCAAAGTTAAATGAAGAAGACATAGAAATTCTAAACACCCCAATTACAATGAGTGAAATTGAAAATGTAATAAAATATTTACCAACAAAGAAAAGCCCAGGTCCCAGTAGCTTCACTGCTGAATTCTACAAGACATTTAAAGAATAACTATTGCAATTACTCTTTAAACTCATCAAGGAAATTGAAAGGGAAGCAATACTTCCAAATTCATTCCTGGAAGCAAGTGTTACTTTGATTCCAAAACCAGGAAAAGACCCATACAAAAAGAGAACTACAGGCCAATTTCCCTAATGAACATAGATGCAAAAATACTCAACAAGATACTGGCAAACAGAATACAGAGGTTCATCAAGAAGATCATACACCCTGACCAAGTTGGATTTATCCCAGGGATGCAAGGATGATTCAACATTTGTACATCAATAAATGTAATACACCATATTAACAGAGTCAAGGAAAAAAACCATATGATCATCTCAATAGATGCAGAAAAAGAATTTGACAAAATCCAGCACCCATTCATGATAAAAACCCTACAGAAAATTGGAATAGAAGGTTTTTATCTTAACCTGATTAAGGCTATCTGTGAAAAACCAACAGCCAAGATCATACTAAATGGTCAAAAACTCAAAACTTTCATGCTAAAATCAGGAACAAGACAAGGATGTCCACTATCACCACTCCTGTTCAATATAGTTCTGGAAACATTAACCACAGCAATTAGAAAAGAGAAAGAAATAAAAGGAATAAAGATAGGAAAATAAGAAGTTAAACTGTCATTATTTGCTGATGATATAATACTTTACATAGAAGACCCAAGAAACTCCACCAAAAGACTTCTAGACTTAATTGACAGATTCAGTAGAGTAGCTGGATACAAGGTCAACACTCAAAAAACAATAGCCTTCTTGTACACAAATAACAGGCTCACTGAGAGAGAAATTAGGGAAACAATTCCTTTTACAATAGCATCCAAAAAAAAATGAAATATCTAGGAATCAATCTAACAAAGGAAGCAAAAGACCTCTACACTGAAAACTACAGCACTCTGAAAAAAGAGATTGAAGAGGATACAAGGAAATGGAAAGACATCCCTTGCTCCTGGGTAGGAAGAACCAATATAGTGAATATGGCCATACTTCCAAAACTATTATATAGATTCAATGCAATGCCAATTGAAATTCCAACAATATGCTTCACAGAACTAGAGAAAATAATCCAAAAATTCATTTGGAACCATAAGAGACTTAGAATAGCTAAATCAATTCTAAGCAACACAGACATGGCTGGGGATATCACAATACCCAACTTGAAACTATACTATAAAGCTACTGTGATAAATCAGCATGGTACTGGCAAAGGAACAGACCTGAGGATCAGTGGAATAGATTAGAAGTTACAGAAACAACTCCAGACATGCTCAGCCACCTCATCTTTGACAAAGGAGCCAACCACCATCATTGGAGGAAAGATAGCTTATTTAATAAATGGTGTTGGAAAAACTGGATTTCAATCTGCCAAAGATTGAAACTAGACCCATACCTATCACCATGCACTAAACTAAGATCAAAGTGGATTAAAGATCTAAATATTAAGACAGAAACACTAAACTTGCTGGAATATAAGTTAGGTAGAACTCTTGAAGATATTCGCATAGGAAAAGACTTCATGAACAAAACCTCAGCATCACGGGAAGTAGCAGAAACAATCAACAACTGGGATCTCATCTTATTAAAAAGCTTCTGCACTGCAAAAGAAACCACCAACAGAGCTAACAGACAACCTACAATATGGGAAAAGATTTTTAGCAGCTGTACCTCAGACAAAGGACTACTATCTCGAATCTATAAAGAACTGAAAAAAATCAGACCCCCCCAAATTCAAAGACCGAATTCAAAAATGGGCATCTGAAATGAACAGACATTTCTCAGACAAGGAAGTAAAAGCAGCAAACAAATATATGAAAAAATGTTCAACATCACTCATCATTGGAGAAATACATTGGATGAAAACAACACTGGGATTCCACCTCACCTCAGAAAGAATGGCTGCTATCAAGAAATCAACCAATAACAAATGGTGGTGGGGTTGTGGGGAGAAAGGAACCCTTCTCCATTGTTGGCGGGAGTGCAGACTGGTGCAACCACTGTGGAAATCAATATGGAGATACCTCAAAGAACTAGGGCTAGAGGTCCCATTTGACCCAGCTATTCCCCTTCTGGGTATCTTCCCAAAAGAATTAAAAGAATTATGCCACAGAGATATATGTGCACCCATGTTCATAGTGGCACAGTTTTTAATAGCTAAAGCTTGGAAGCAGCCTAAGTGCCCATCAACTGGAAACTGGATAAAGAAAATGTGGTTTTTTTATAAAATGAAGTACGACTCAGCCATAAAGAACAAAAAACTAGAGTCATTTATAGCTAAATGGATGCATATTGAGGCCATACTCTTAAGTGAAATAAATAGGACACAAATGTGTAAATACCAAATAGTTTCACTAGTGTGAGAAACTGATAGTGTAAACAAGAGTTAAAATGATTAAAATGAATATTCGACAATATGAAATAGGAAAAAAGGTCCAAAGACGAAGGAGTGAAGGGAGGGGAAAGGGAAAGGAAAAGAGGGAAAGGAAAAACTATGAGAAAAGAAAAAAAAATGCAAATGAAATCTATGTAAATAGGGAAGGGCGGAGGGGGTGAAGGGCGCACAGGTAATGGGGAAAAAAAATAAGAGCCAAGATATATGATGCACAGGTAAAAGCACCCAATGATAAATGTAAACGAATTGTATACCTAAAGTGTACCAATAAAATGTACTAATAAAATTAATTTTAAAAAAATAAGTCTCACTGGGTTCTATGGTTTGAAAGTTTCTTCCAAAACTCAAGTCAACATGTATCTGTTATTTTGATATTAAGACATAGCCCTTTAAGAAGTGATGAAGTCAAGAAGGCTCCACCCTTGTGAATGGATTACATCCCCTGTGAGGGAGCAAGGTAGCCTTAAAGGAGGGAGCTTGGCTCCCTTTCTCCTTGACTCTCTCTCAGATTCTCCCTCCGTGGGATGTCTCCCTCCCTATTATGGTGCAGTGATAAGGCCCTCATCACAGGTGAGCTTCCCACCGTTGAAGACCAGAGCCAAATAAAATTCAATTTATACTTTATTCAGAGTGTGGTATTCTCTTATAGTGAAACACAACAGACAAAGACCCCAGCTCTCTCTGTTCAGTCACCTTACAGTGCCTATTCATTTGCCAGGTGCCTTCTTCCTGTGTAGTTCACCCTCACCCTCAGGAGCCCTTGAACACCATTCCTTCTTTAATTCCTCTCTTGACTCAGAGTGCTATTGACAAGCTCACTCTGCTCCTAGAACATCTTAAATTTCCCTATCATAGGACCTGTCAAGTATAATTATACTTGATTATAATCTTCCTTAATCATCTGTATTTCTTGTTGACCAAGAATAATAAGTTTTATAACTTATTATTCTGTGAGAGATATGCATAACTATACTCCTAGTCTAACAATATTACTTTAACACATAATTAGAAATGCAGAGTTATGCACCAAGAGAGTTATTAAATTTTTAATTTCTTATTGAAACATAATATAAATATAGAAAAGCAGGTAAGTCATAAATGTACAATTTCATGAATTTTCATACAGTGTAATTACCACCCAGACCAAGGAAACTTGTTCCCTCATAAGTCTCTTCACATTCTTTTCCACTCATTTTCCCACACACATTTTCCCAAAGATAAAATCCTAAATTCTAACAAAATATATTAGTTTCTCCTGTCCTTGAACTTAGAAAATATCTTACAGCACATACTCTTTAATGTCTGGCTTCTTTGACCTATGAATAAAAGATTCATCCTTGAATGTAGCAGTGGATTTTTATATTAATCACTGTATATTATTGCATTTCATTAAAAGTATTTGTGGTAGTTAATTTTATGTGCCAATTTGAATAGGATAAGAAGTGCCCAGAGAGCCAGCAAAACATTATCTCTGGCTGTATTTGTGAGAGTGAATTTGGAAAAGATTAGTATTTGAATCAGTAGACCAAGTAAGGAAGATCTACTTTACCAACATAAATGAGAACCATCCACCCTGTAAAGGGCCTGGATAGTTCAAAAAGGAACACAAAGGGCAAATTCACTCTCTCTGCTTGAGCTGTGATATCCATCTTTTTCTGGCCTCTGACATTAACACTTCTGGTTTTTGGTTCTTTGGGCTTGGATTGGAACTATATCACCTAGTTTTTCAACTTGAAGATAGCAGATTGTGGACTTCTCAGCCTTCATAATTACCTAAGCTAGTCCCTCATAAGATATTTCTTCATATGTATTTGTATGTATTTATATGATTCTATCTCTCTGGAGAACCCTGACTAATACAATGCCCTCTTGCATTATCTTAGCTACTGCTTTTGGGCATTTGAGTTGATTCTAGAGTTGAGCTATTCTAAACAATGCGAATATGAACATTCTGATGTGGATATATTCTCCCTCTTCACTGATTACCCTTCAGTCAACCTTTTCACATCCAGATGTTTTTACAAACTCCAATTTATAAACTCAACATCGTCAAGAGATGGTTGTTAAATTTTATTGAAGAGGTCTAATAATATTAGAATATGTGAAATAAGCACGTTATCAATCAAGTAATACAAAGAATATTTCTAGGAAAGGTACAGAGTCATCATCACATACAAAGTCTTGTACTGCTCTGTGAAGGTTAAAGAAATGATGGAGTATTTGAACATGATGGGAGATTTCTAGCTGGAACCTCCATAGTAGGTGAAGGTAGAAGCCATTTCCTTCAACATGGTTGTATCAGCTTACCACGGAGATTGCAGCCAGCTAAACTGGAATTGTGTATCTCTAGTCAACGAAACACCATTTAACATCTAACCTAAACATAGCTCTCAAATCCTTTACCCTAAATTTAGTCATGAAAATTGCAAATGTCCATGAGATTGGCTAAGTACTATATTTCTAATACATTTTTTTTTGGTACTGGAGATTGAACTTGGGACCTTGTGCTTGCGAGGCAGGCGGCAGAACCACTGATCTAAATCCATTGCCCTGCATACATTTATTTTTACACATTATCACCTCTGAAAACAGGATGTATCTTCCAATCAACGGTATCTTTCAACAGCTTGCATCCAGGAAAGAACTATGATATAGTTGCCATTACTTGGACCTGTGTGACTTTAGTCATAGTTGTTTGTGTTGTCATTACCTCAACTTTTGGAAGTATTTGGAAGTATTTTGATATAACACATGCTGAAATTGATGGGTTTATTAAAGTGTCTTATGATTCAGCATTGAGACCAAAAAAATTCTAACACAGAAATTCACAGAAATAGAGATCTGGACATATAGAGATACACTTATAATTATATTGAACAGATCATATTGCTTTATTCACTTAAAATTCTTGTCAATAAATCATTTAAAAGTCACCATCCTATGCTAATTTTATAATTAACTGTTATTGTATACACCTCCAAAACATAAATCCTTAATACAACAAATATGTATTATATGAGGGTCATGGGTCTAGGATTGTTTTGATTATGTCTTCTGCCTCAAGGTCTAGATTGCATTTAAGAGTGTAGTCATCTGAGGACTTGGCTGGGATTTGCGGGTATACATAAAAGATGATTCATTCACAGGGCTGGTGGTGGGAGGCCTCAGCTCCTCACCATGCAGACATCTCTGCAGAGCTGCCTGTATGACCTCACATGCTAAGCTAGCTTCTTCTGCATCTGTTGATCAGACAGAGGTCATGGGGAGACTAGGATGGAGACAATATACTCCATGGTCTCTACTGCTTTATTCTACTCAGTAGAAGAGCATCACTGAATTCTGTGCATCCTCAAGGAGGGTAGAGTTGTGTTCTACCTATTAACAAGAAAAATTTCTGGACATATTTTCTTAATAGCCACAATAACTTTCTGTTAATGCTTGGAAAGATTGGGAAAGCATTGGCAGAATAAGCATTAATCATTTGGAACACATCGGAACATCTGTTTAAGAAAAGATGCATACATACATCAATACCACCAAAGCACAATATTTTGTGGAAAAATATGAGCATCAACCACTTAGATGTTCAAAATGATCTAGTAGACTCATATTCTGAATGTGGAGGATTTTAAGACTATCCTACACAATTTATTTTGTGTATTTTGTTTGTTTTGTCTGTGTATAAGAATAATAAACTGTCAAGAATCCATTTAAATAGCTTTATAATAAATATAAAAAAATTCTATATGATGAGCAAACATCATATTGTAGTTTAATTTGGAATATTTTTATTCCTTAATGGGAAAATTGATAGCTTCTGAGATCCAGTGGAATTTGGCACCTATTGTAGATTGCATTGTTTAGTTTCAATCCCTCACCACTTCCTGCATCCATACCCCTTGCTTGTAACTTTGGCATGCCCATTGATGTACGTGGGTGACCAGCCCTGCCTCTTGGCCCTGGGTTAGAATGCTGTCATAGGTCTATTCATTTTGTTGACTCAATTTGGTCAGCAGAATGTTAGCAGGCATGAGGCAAGCAAAAGCTTGAACAAATACATGCATGTTTCCACTTGCTTCCTTGGACCTCTGTAAGAACACACCAGGACCAGTCTGTTGGAGGATGGGAGAAAAATAAAGCAGACCAAGTTGCCCTAAGGGCCCATCAAAGGTAACCTCTTGCTGACAGGAAAACCCATATATCTATTCACCTATTTACACCCAGATATGTGAGCAGTTAATGTTTATTGTTCCATGCTACTGAGGTTTTGCTATATTTCCCCTAAATTTATTTGAGTTGACTATCATTTGTGTTGAAAGAATTCTAAATGATTAGGAAGCATTGACGCTATTTTGCGGAAATAAAAGAGGAAATAGCTTCAAAATGTTACATTTCCTGTCTGGTCTCACAGGTAATAACAGGTAGAATACTACCATAAGTCTATATAATACACAGGATCATTTTGTAACTGCATTTAAAGGTTTTTAAAATTTACATAAAATAAAATCTATCCCTTTGTGCAGTTTTATGAGTTGTGACAAGTGCGTAGATTGGCCTTCCTCAAACTTCAAACCCCGGCAACCATTAAATAGTTCTCTGTTCCTAGAGTTCTGCCTTTTCGAGCTTGCCAAATAAGTGGAACCACACAGCTTTTTGTGATAGGAGAAGTATGTTGGGTTGAAACAAAATTTAAGTTCACCTAGAACCTGTGAATGTGATCTTATTTAGAAATAGCACCCCCTAGAAGTTACAAGAAAAAGTCATGCTGGATTGAGGGAGAGGGGCTAAGATCCTTACAAAAAAGAGAAATTTGAGCCAGAAGTGCTACTACATGCCTGGAATTCCAGCTCTCTGGGAGGATGTAGCAGGGAATTGGAAGTTTGAACACAACCTGAGCAATTTGACAATTTAGCAAAACATTTTCTCAAAACAATTTTTTAAAAGACCTGAGGTTGTAACTCAGTTTGAGGGCCCTGGGTTCACTCTGGGAGAGAGGGAGAGGGGGAGAGAGAGGGGGAGGGGAAGAGGAGAGGCAGGGGGAGGGTAGAGGTAGGAGCAGAGGCAGGGGCCCTGTGGTAGAGGCAGGAGGCAGGAGGCAGCGGCCAAGAATCTCCAGTAACTACAAGAAGCTAAAAGAGAAGTATGAAGCAGATCATCCCTCAGTCTCAGGTACCCAATGGACACTAGGATTTCAGATGTCTAGCTTTCCAAACTACGCAAGGATAAATCATAGTCCTTAAAAACTTACACAAGAAAACAGAAAGGTTTTAGCGTTGCTCTCAAGGTGGCATCCATGAAAGCAATGAGCTTGCCTGAGGCAATGAGATAGATGAAGATCACATCCCTTCACCTTCCAGTTTTGCTCTTTGATCAGCCAGACTGAGTTCTAGAGCCAAATTAGTAGTGGCGTTGTAAGTACTAGTATATATCACTAGCATCAAATTTGTTTCTGGTAACTAACATGGGAAGTGTGTTTTTAAAATATGATAATGCAGAAATCTGATGTTGGCTTACCATAAGCTCATTTATGAAGTCAGCTCATTCAAAACCAACTACTATGTTTCTATTCAGAAAAAACAAATTCTCATGTGTGTGTCTGTGTTTGTGTTAGTAGGAATTGAACTTAGGGTCTTTGCACTGAGCTACATCCACATCCTTTATCTTTTTTTTCCTCAGCCTCTCAGAATACTGGGGTTACAGGAGTGTGTCACCACACCTGGCTCTCATTAATATTTTTTATTATCAACCTCCAGAAGATCACAGACTCGGGAAATTATGTATAAAAATGCAATTAATTTCCAAGTAGCAGTGAAGAAAAGAAGAAAATGTACAGTAAATGTGTATTCCTTTAGAGAAGAAATAGTCTGAGGTTCATTTCAGTCTGTTGGTTGGACTTTATATACAAATAAATTAGAGTATTTTTCTTACACAAAATGTACATCGTATTATGAGACTTAAAGTGTAGAAAATATAAGAATACTCTAAAGTAAATCAGCTTTTAGTCAGGTCAATATAATGGATTTTTTTTCTTAAGAGGTATTTAAATTATGTACACATTATGTTGAGCTATGCATATTATTTCAGTTACATCAGTTAATCTAGAATGTGGTAATCATGAAAATCTGATTCTCAAACCTGACCCTATATAAAGAAACACTCCATAATATCACCCCAAAACTATTCCTTCCTTTGTCTCACACCCCACATTCTGACTTGATAAATCTGGGCTGAGACCAAGGGGAATCCTTGTATTATTTTTTCAAATTCTCTATTGGATCATGATGGGCAAGCAGGTTTGAGAACTACTAACATGGAATATAATTTTATAGAAAGGAGCTTTGATCTCCCAAAGCCTAGAAAAATTTGAGCTGAGTTCAGTTGAAGGTCAAATATCAAAAGCAAAATATCAGAAGTAACGTAACACTTTGGGTCAAGAAAAGGAAGCATGGCTCAAAAGGGAGAACTCAGGATCCAAGGTGAAGCAAGCTTCATGAAACAGGAAGGGAGATCCAAATGGCAAAGAGAATCATAATCAGAACACAGGAGAAAACAAGAAGGCGAAGCACAGGAAGACCTGAGATTCAGAATTCAGGGCTCTGCCTGGCTCCGGAATCAGGAAGGACTTTACCTGTTTCAGGCTCCTAGCTTAGATTCAGGATTTCCTGCGAATTTCTCTATTAGAGTCTCTGCTTCCTCGGGATTAAATACTAATTTTCTCAGTGCCTAGCAGCTTGCTTTAGTGTCTACCTGTAGATCGAGTGATAATAGCATCTCCATGAATTGAAGTGATTTACCAGGTGATTTTATTTCAAGGTATTAATGCCTCTGTGTGTCTGTCTCTGTATGTGTACTTTATGTAACACTGAACTATTTCAACATTTAAGTGTTGCTTAACCCGTAATATTGCTACTGGGTATTGCTAACAAGTTCATGCTATTGAATTTGTAAAGAAAACCTTCTGAAACCAAATTTAAACTTTAGGTAAATTGAAAGACAGTTGTTGCTTTTTGGGTAACAGACATTTATTTCTTTATAATTTGTTTTCATTCATAAAAAGGACAAAGCACAGTCCTATACTACTCCATTGAAAAAATGATAAAAAATAACTAAAAATTCAATATTTATCAGTATCAAATAAAACTTCTATCACCCTTCTTGAAATACAAAGAAACAACAGATGTGTCTCTAACTATATAAATTTAATTAAGAATCTTGCATTTTAGAGCATGATACGTTAGTTAGTTTGACAGTTTAAAACTGATGGTCCCAGTCAAATTGGTACAATTGTATGAGGAAATGAAAAGCTTGAGTTATTAGTGTGTGAGAAATTTTAGTCTATTTTATCTGTCACAAATTTAAATCTAAACAGCTTCCAAAGTCTGTTTTCTTCTTACCACTCAGAACCACTTCATGCAAAATCTAGCCAGTTTTGCTTTTTATTACCACATGTTAGAAAATAAAAGGCAAGCATGCATTTGGCAAAAGATGTAGTTAATGTTATTATATAAAAATGCCCAACATGGGTCACATTGCAAAGGAAAAACCCCAAAGTGTAACAACAAAAACACAAACGTTTGTACAGAAGGCTTACAGAGTATTTTTCCCCTAAAGTATGAAGTCATTTTATTTCTTTTTCAAATAATTAAATATTTTATGAAATCTGGCAAGGATCTGAAGACTGTTGACACACTTTCACTGGGAAATCATCCATTTTACTGATTTAAAAAATTTTCATTTTTATAATAAAGAGTTAAATGCAAATTAATGAGCTATTGATATTTTCATAACGAAAACTAGACATTTACACAGAGACATATAGTACAAAAATTACACAAATTAAAGATGGAGTAAAGTAGTAATAGATCTATTTTGCTTCCTGTAAATATTTTTTTATGAACCTATAAGTTATCCTTTCTAAAAAGATAAACTCTATCTCTAATTAGCCAGCAAGGCTGTGCTAATAAAATAGGATTTTACTTCCTCAAACATCAAACATTGCACTGTTTCATGAGCCAGCTAATTTTTTATTACCCAAGTTCTTTTGCATCCACACTCAGACACATTTCCGTGCACACCATGAAGAATGAAGAAATATGCATCTTCCTTTTCACAACTTATAAAAGCTCTAAGCAACAACACTTGGGAGACACCATCAGACACATTGCCTGTCTACCCTTGGCCTTCCAGGTGTGCGAACTCTGCAAAGTACCCTTAGCAAAATATCAGCATATTGATTTGGTATTTTTAGCCAGTTTTCATATGGCATTGAGTGGGAAATGAACTTAAAATCTAATTTTTTTAAAGGAATACTATAGATTTTTCAACCTACAGGTGATTTCTTGATTCTGTGCCTTCAATTTTTTAAAAAAAGATTACACTTAGGAATGAAGCATAAAAACAAAAATATCAGAATATTATTAGGTAATTCTGATATTCACTTAACTGTCATTTATTCCTAGCTGTATAAAGACTGTTTTGTCTCAGTAAAAAAATGGAAGCACTTCATCATTCCACATGTGAATAAATATAGTAAGATGATGATACACCAGATAAGAGATAGTTTTTGAGGTTTGACACTGATGATAGCATAAAATAACTTCAGAGTAAAATACAAAAGTAAAAATACTTCTTATGGTATGTTAACTTTACCATTAGAAAACTAACTGAAAAGTGCTATATTGTGAAAATCAAATATTTAGAAAATTACTTCAAAAATAACAATACTGATAGAAGAGTTGTATAATTTGGATTTCAATTCAAAATCCTTCAACTCATTCAGTAAATTGACTTGGTAATGGAATTTATGTCAAACTATATCAGTTCTTTTTTTTTTTCAGGTAAATTCAAAATGTCATGAATGATTGGGCCATTCAAAAATATGCAGGACTCAAAACAGAGAGGATAGTACAAGAGACTGTTTTACTCTTACATTTACCACATATGATCAACATTTCAACCTCTATTATATTTCACAACTTGTTATTAAATTTAAAGCACCTGTGTATGGTGATTTACTTTCACTCTACAGCCTATAGTATTAAAGTGAACACCATAACTTGTCCCACTGGATTAAATCATGCAACTGTCACAGAATCGAGTTAAGTGGTTTATAAGGCATATTGGAACGAGTTAAAAATCATTTTAGATCCATTTAAAAGTTTATTTTTTTGGATGAAGGGGTTCCTGAATGCCTCAGTCATATTGTATTGTAAATCAGTTGAATAGTTTGTTAAAGTAAAATTTATTTGGCTTAGGATGGAGCCGTAGGAGTTGGAAGAAATCATCTTTTCAGGATGAAGGGTGGTTTCTGAGCTGGGCCGGGAGCATCAGCTGTCAGACCACATTCAGAATTCCAAGTGCAGAAGGACGGCGAGGGCAGGGAGCAGTAAGCCAGAAAGACTTGAAGACAAGGTGGACGCACCTACAAAATAAAGCAGAAGCGGGCATATCATTCTGTGGGTAATGTTACCATTCTTTTGGGGGAAGTTTCACTGTGTTGCCCTGAAAACCAAATGTTTCTTTCTACAAAACTGGTTTCTGAAGAGATTTAAGAAAAACCAAAGCGTTTGATCAAAGGTTTTCTTGTTTTGGTTTTCCCGGTACCGGAAATCAAACTCGGGACCTTGCGCTTGCCAGGCAGGTTTGGCGCCACTGAGCTTTGTCTCTGCCGAATCAAAGGCCTTTTGTGTGAGAGCACGTGGACTGTTTAAACACTGTGTTTAATGATAAAATAATGCGATCACAAATGTTTATGTTGTTCCTATGATACAGCAGTCCAAAATTCCTACCAGGAGGTGAAAGGTCAAGAAGCATATTTAAATTAGTAAAAAAAAAAAAAAGTTAGCTTTGTAAAAAGTAGGATAAAGGGCCAGGGATTTAGCTCAGTGGTGCCTCCTGCCTTGCAAATGCAAGGTCCTGAATTCGATAGCTGGTACCACAAAAAAAAAAAAAAAAAAAGGATTCAGAGCCGCAATAACAATGCTCTTACCTGGATAATGACATCAAAGATGACCTGGGAACATATCTTGCACAATTTCAAATCCCAATGAGTTTAAAACATTTACATACTCAGATAATAATTAAGAAGGGCATTTCTAATAATATTAATCTTATTCAACTTTAACTTATTGACCTGAGATACTGTACCATGAAACGGAAATAATGTAGTATGCTAAGAAGTTATATGAATGTATATTACATTGTGGATCCACGCAGCATGGCTCTCGCTGTGGTCAAGCAAGTCCAAGAGCCCACCTGCTGCACTCACTGCAAATGTACAATGAATCTGGACCAAGGAGGCACCTTCCTCTTTTCCATCCTCTACACCTTTTAGAAATTAACAAATTCACACAGGAGTGAGTGCAGAGCTAAAAAGTACAGTCAACAGCTGGCAAAGATAACCGATTTTTTTTGGTCAAATTTTGGAAGTTTATTCTTTAAATTTGAAATCTTAAATATTACTATCATATTAAAAATGGCTGAAACCAGCTCCATTGCTCATAGTGTTTCTTTTATATTCAGGAATATTTAGGGCCTATCTCCTGAATATCTAGGCATTAAACTCACATTGTGTTTTTACAAGGTTGAAGATAATCTGCTGCCTTTAATACCTTCCACTGTTGCCCTGTAAGCTGCATGTAAAACTTAAAAGAAAGCTTTATTTGATACAGATAAAGTTTGTGTTAGAAATAAGCAAAATGGGGGAAGATCAAAACTTGAGGACTGAATAGTAATAGCAATTTATAAAGGGCCCTCAAACAGCTGCTTAAAGCCTCAATAATGCAAATATTGAGTAGCACTATGAATAACAATAACACTAATTTTGACTATGACAGCTGCTATTTACTGTTCCATAGTAACACAGAGACCCTGTGTTGGCCACACATACATATGCCCATTGATGCAATAGCCCACAACAGCCAGTGAATCTTCTGTAGATATTCTAATTCAGATTCAGGTAAAAGGACTTCAGGACAATCACCAGGAGAGGGCAGAGGCAAGGCTGGATCTCTAGTTTGCCCAGCTCCAAAGGGCATGCTCTTTATATCTCTCTGCCACTATCCTGCAGATAATTTTAAAGAGGGACCAATTTTGGAAATGCATAAAGCCACTGCACCCTGCACTTAATGTGTCAAGGCAAGGGAACAGAAGGAAAATAAATACTATGTGGGAAACAAATCTACCACCTAAGCTGTTTCAAAGAGAGTTTTGTATTTTTTAAACTTTTAGGTTTTTTAAAAATTTCTACTCTTTTACATATTTTTTTAAACATGCTAAAACCCACATATTATTTTATTCTGATAAGATGACCAACAACAAAACTCTGTCACACAGTAAAACACTGAGTTTTCAATGTTTCACTTAATTTAAATAATCTGTCCTGAAGATTTTTGTCTGAGGATAACTGCAGTGTCTCTACAAGGCTCTGTCTTTTGACTAGAAATTACCTCAGCAATGGGTACACATATGTGTGCTTGGCCTGGATATGTAGCTTGACACCGTCCAAACTGTGGCTATGGAAAGTTTAGTCAATTATGGATGCCATTTTGAAGTTTTGATGTTAATATGAAAACCAAACACAATTTCATAATTTGTGGCTACAACATTAGGATATTTGATTTATTTAAAATAAACTCTTGTTTATGTCTGTTATATTTAATTTCCCTAATGGCCTAAGCTGATGTAATTGTGGTCTTCATCTACAATTCTCTTTTATATTTGAAGCAAAAATTAGTGATTTGACTGAATTACTATTTAAAGTCATATAAATGTGAGACGTACGTATTCTTGAAGGGGTTCCAATGTATACTGGTTTTATACCTTAAAAATATATTACTGCTATCAAGAGTAATTTGAGCACACAGATGGTATATACTAAACATATACTTTGCTTTTCATGTATCTGTTGAATGCTAAATATAAGCAAATCGTTAATCACATGAACTAAACACCACCAATACTCATTGAGAATAATTCAAAACAATATAGGTAGGATATTCATCTTCCAACCTTGTTGAACACGTGAACCTTGCTGTTAAGGAACATGTCACAAGAAAAATATTCTGTTCAAACTTTTGGAAAAGTGTGTTCTGTGGTAATTTTGTGCAACTGAAAAGTTGTTTGAGTTACTTGCTTACTTGAGTTATTCAAGTTATATACAATCTCTGACCTTCTCAACTTTTACCTATTTTCCAACTGCTTGAGGCTAATCAAGATAAGACAAGCAAGTGATATATTTAGCTACTGAAAACTAGACACATATTTCAGTAAACCAATCAGAGCACCAGGTTCTTTGCCAAGAGTAGCCCCTGAGGTTCACTCAGTACAGGGGCAGCATCAGAATCTGCCAGCTTATCAAACTTTATTTATTTGTTCAAGAAGACTTACAGAAGTTTGTCACTTTACAAATTCAATCACTCATAAGCATTTATTCTGAGACAGTGATGGGGGGTGCTCAAGGGCTTTATTTTGGAGTTTAGCTCAACCAGTTGGGAATCTGCATCTTTCACAAGCTGTGTATCCTTTAACAGATTACTAGCATCTGTTTCTCCATTAGATCACAGTGAAGATTGTATTAGAAAGTTAATTAGTTAATTTATTTACTTAGTATATGGATCGATTTTCACACAAAGACAATTTTTTAAAAAGTTCATGCAGGGCCGGGGATTTAGCTCAGTGGTTCCACCTTCTGCCTTGCAAGCACAAGGTCCCTAGTTCGATCTCTGGTACCACAAAATAAAAATAAAAAATAAAAAGCTCATGCAGTCCAGTTTTCTTGAAGAACTTAACATTTGAGTAATTTGAAGCAAATATTTAAAATTTGCTTTGGCTACTGGGATTTTATGAAATGTATGAGATAAAACAAACTTGGAATTATTATTGGTTGATAGCTTTTTAAGGAATTTACATCTTTTTTATCCTTGTAAATTTTCTCTTGTATGATTTTTTTTCCTTCCCAGGAACACACCCCATTCTTCATCCTGCCTAAACTTCATCAATAGTGAAAATATAGCAGAGAGCTGAAATGTAAAAGTTACAAACTTGCAAATTAAAAATAAAAATTTTGACAGGGACTTTTTCTTCCTATTTCAAAGGGGTAGGGGAAGTGGGAGGGGAAGGGGAAAGGAAAGAAGGGAAAGGAAAAATTATAAGAAAAGGAAAAAAATGGAACCAAAGTCTTTGTAAATAGGGAAGGGTGGAGGGGGTGAAGCGAGGGCAGGGAATGAAGAAAAAATAAGAATCAAGATACATCATGTACAGGTACAAGTACCTAATGATAAACGTAAATGTAAACGTATTGTATACCTAAAGTGTACCAATAAAAGAATTCGAGCAAAAAAACAAAAAAAATATTGACAGGGAAAGAACATAATATAGGATTTGCAGTAAAACTCCCATGAAATTTATGTGAAAATTTTCTTTAGTCCTTATACCAAAACTGCTATTTTTATAAATGCTAAAGCTTGCTAGGAATTAAATGATTGCACAAAGAATAGACTTTATCATTTCCACCACAAAGAAAAATAATGCCCGGATGTAGCTGAGCGGTGCAGTGCCTGCCTGGCAAGCACAAAGACTTGAGTTTGATTCCTGGTACATACATACATACATACATACATACATATGAAGTTTGTGAGGTGATGGACATCTTAATTAGTTTGACTAGAGACTCCATATATAGATTAAGCCTCATATTTTATCTGATAAATATATCCAGTTATCATCTGTCAGTTAAATAAAATAGTTTAATAATTAAAGATGTCACTCTAGAAAATTAGTTGGATTTGGAAATAGCTGTCTTGGGAAGATATCCACACTGTTTTCGATTTCAAATCAACTATTATTTATATTTACACTTACTTGTTTTAAGAGTTTCTAGAAAAGAAAGCAAAAGAAAAATCAGAATATAAAATGGATTTGAACTCTTAGACACAGCAGAATTTTTCTATATTTTATGATTTAAAAAATTTTCACCTGGGATATACACATTTCATTATAGCATCTGTGTATCACCTTGTTTATTTTGATTTTGGTGATTTTATCTCCTTATATCTCTTTGAGAAAACACTAAGCTATGTTAAAAAAAAACAACTTAAGATCTACTTCTAGTTCTGTCAATATATAGCTAAATGACTCTGGGGAAAAGAGGATTATTTGGGCTCAAAACATGGTTCTGACACTGCTATGATCTTTGCTATTTTACTTCTCAAGGACGTGGATTTTTGTGCTATAAAATGGTAGGGTTCAGTATTATAAGTTCTAAGGTTCCTACTATGGCATGAGTCTATGATTCTAAGCAAACCATAATATATTGCAGAATATCAAGCATTGAGCCATAAAATTTGCTAACATATTTGTTATACTTCTCCTTATTTATGATAATCAAAGTCGATATTAGCTTATGAATATATATTAAGGGCTTGATCTTATAATAGTGGCTTTGGTAGCTTATTTCAATCTAGTGAAACTCACTAATCTTGTTGCTCCTAGTTGTTTGGCAATTATGAAGCCATGTGACAAGCAAAATAGTTTTGGTTTTTTTGGTACACTGGTACACTGTTATCAAGAGAAATTTGAGCACATAGGTGGTATATACTAAGCATATATTTTGCTTTTCACTTATCTGTTGAATGCTAAATATAAGCAAATCATCAATCATATGAACCATTTTTCATATCAGAAGAAATGTAAAACCAGTTTAGAGTACTATGTCTCTTCCTCTGGATTATCTTATCTCGTTTGTTTTATTTTATTTTATTTTATTTTATTTTTTTGCCTAAACTCCCAGATTTATTACTTCTTTCAGAAAGGACTCCTGTTAGGAGATATATTTTGAGAATAGAAATTTCAATAAAAGGTTACTTTACTTTAAAGTTAAGTATTCTTTTGGATTAGTAGTAACTGTCACTCCATTTTAATGAAATCGCCTGGACTTCATAGAATCAAACTAGCACCAGGATTAGTTTTTCTTTATCTTGATTAAAGCTAGAGAGCTTTAGGACTTCAGGTGTTTCTTCTATTTTGCTATCTTCTCCAAATTTGTTTTGAGGCACAGGCACAACAACTAGCATCAAAATTCAACGATTGCTATGTTCTCTCATGCCATGTTGTCTTCCTGGACCAAGGGTTGTAGCTCCTCCTTATGCTGACCTGCAGAGTTGGTTGAGCACACTGATGAGTACGTCTTCCTGGAAATGTTCTGGAGCTACAGATACATGGCCTGTTGGGTTTACTTACAGAATAAGGAGGACTGTCCCCTGTATTTCTTTCTCATGTGTTCTATTGCTTTGTTTCTTTCTGGTTTGGGGTGACTGGGTGGTGTTTTAGAGAGCTGACATTAAAGAAAAAGAATAGAACAGGTTGGCCATAACAGTTCATTTCCTTAACCTAGATAAATATATCTAAACAAAAACAAATCCAAACCAAGAGAAACAGGTGAATCTCCCTACAAAGCCCACTGAATTCTTCTCAGTTCTCATTTCCCATGATTTGAGTAGATGATCTTTTGCTGGCTTTAACACCTTTGATGGAAGGGCACAACTACTTCTAGATGACACCGTGGAACCCACAGGCCTCTCCTATCATGAGAATGGATGTCATGAGTATTCGTGCATAGAAAGTGTATTTTGTGTGAGCATTTCTAAAATGATAGGAGAGATAAAATATGCTCAGTAAGTATACACTGCTACACCTCTTTATCACAGCAATATTTGTGGGAGAACTCATTCCTCAGTTCTGGGACAGGATAGGAATGTTACCTAGGAAGAAAGCTTACAACAGAGACTCCTTCAGGAAGAAGACAGCCGTGGGGATGACATGAAAATACTTCTGTCACTGTATGCTGTGGACCCCACAGTGGAAGCGGTGTTCCGTTTCATGTGGCTCCTTTGTGGGACCCTAATTAGCAGCAGCCATTCAAGTGGGTGGCCTACGAGGAAGTTATTCTGGTTTCATATGTATGCCAGCTTTTATTGAAGTATACATGTGAATTAAATCCAAATTTATATTTTACCTCTGCTATTTTATTTAGAAAATAAAATATTCATCCAACAAGGGAGATAACTTTGAAATTACTTCAATAACACATAAGTTTTTTGGACAGTCTGATCTATATCATTTCATTATTAAACTTCTGTTTAATTGATTGCTTTTTTATCTCTTAGTGTCTACTCTGTCCAAGACACTTTGCAACACACTAGGTCACTTCATTAATCTAATGTACAATTGGAGTAACTTTCTCATTTACAGGGGAGGAACCCAAGACTCATGTTCATCCACCCAGCAGAAGGAAAAATTGGAAACTCATTTTCATATCTGAGTGTAAGCCTTGCTCTGTTTCCTCTGCCCAATGTGTGCTTCCTGAACATCTCTTAATAGCTCTCTGAGTTGAAAGTTAGAAATTATTACAAATACCTACATGTCTCCACAGATACAACAGCCAGGAATCCTATTTCCCACGGTTTCAAGTGATAATTCAGAGACACAATTGCCTTGGAAAATTTTCTATGGTAAAAGTAGTGCAAAAAGTCCTGTTCAGTCTTCTTGATTTATCTGTCTTTGGAGCTGTGATAAATGAACAACTCACCTACTAAAGGTAGAGATTTGGTATTTAAGATTTCTCTTAATAATAGGATGCTGAATTCTTTTGTTAGAACTGGGTGGGGTCTTACTGGAGGATTCAATGTCTCCTATCAAAAGGATAAATTGATGGCTCTCTGATTCACACACACAAATGAAATTCTTACAAGCAAATATCCAGATTCACTGAATCCCTGCAACTATTAAAAAGATCATAAGCAGCCACATCTTCTCTTTGCACTTTCACGGGAGAAGTTCAAATCAGCTGTCCTAATAAGGGTCTGAAGTGGGTAAGGAATCACCAGCTAGAGCTGAACATTGACTAATCTAAAGAATGTCTAAGAAATTGTGCTTATCCAGCTTTGAATTCAGACAATTTAAAATAATTGGAATCACTTTAGATTGTATATACAGAGAATTTCTTTGGTTCTGTTCTGATATTCTTGAAAATTTCTTCTTTTCCCAAAAGACCAATTCTTAGTCAGTTTAATGGAGCTGGATGCTGAAATATTAAGTTCTTTTCAAATCCTATTTAGGCTTAAAATATAGGGAAAAAAGATTAATTTTCATCACTCCTGCAAGGAGTTTATAAAATCAGCAGAACACTTACTCCTTTCAAACCACAAGGAATTCTGAGAAATTCTTTAAGAAAACATTTTTTGTTGATCCTGAACAAGTCATTTCCCACACAGTGAATAAGAGCCTAACATTTTCTTTTCACACCATAGTATCTCTATCAGTACTGTCTTCTTTTAGTCATTCCCTTATACAATTTAGAGTCACTATTACCTTTCTATCCTTGAGACTGGTGTTTAGCTTTTGGTATAGGTCTTGATAATGTATTTTATACAGAGGGAATTTTAAATATTGATCATTGATGATATGCTAATAAAATGAAGAAATTGATAATGAATATTTTAGGTATTGAGAAAAGTGTTACAAAATCTAGAAAGAAGTTTGAGAGCAATGGTTCATTTTGAACAGAGAATATCTTATTTGGGCTCTCCTATCTCTGTGCTATCTTTCCCGAGGAATTTGTCAGAGCATCTGTCTGTCTGTCTGTCTGTCTGTCTACCTATCTCCTTCTGCATTGCTTAGTTCAGTTCATGATGTAGTGATACATCATATAGTGATACACTCAGTTATTCATAATAGAAAACTAAGAGTCATTTTGTAAATGCTTTTTCTCCTTTTGCTGCAATATATCATCCCAGTAATCAAGATCAACTGACTTCATCTCCAGTGCAACTCGGAAGACTCTTTGTTCCTCCTTGTCTTCATTGCCTCTCCCTTAGGAATTTTGAGATTCACTGCATCTTGCTTAAATTAAAGAACAAACATAGGACCACTAGAAGATGATGAACTCAAGCTTCCCCCTTTCCACAGTCTTTTTTTTTTTGGTACTGGGGATCGAACTCTACACAGTCTTATTATAACCTACATTCAAACTGGGTCTACTCTGCTTTCTTCTGTTTGTGATCCTGTCTTCCAGATCCACTGAATGAGATGCCATTTTCATATTTTCCCAATTAACATTTGTTTTGCAGACAAGGATGCCCTTCTACTCCTTTTACACCTTGAAAATTTGCAGTATTCTCTCAAAATTCACTAAAACTCTCATGCCTTGAAACAAATGCACATGGATTAAATTATTTCCTCTTCAGTGTTTGCTTCTACAGAACTTCATACATTGTGCCACAATTATTTTTCACCTGCTCCAGTCTCCTGTAAGTGGAGGGCTCTTTAAATAGAGAATAGAGACTATATTCTTATTCGTCTCCAAGTTTTTAGGTACCAAGTCCTCCCTTATACACATCTGATGCTCAGTACATTTGTTTTGAATGGGTTCATGGTCGAACTTTTAGAATTACACCATTAGCCCATGTTTTGGATTTTTCCACTCTGCGGTAGTTCTACCATGAACATTCCTTCTCTCTCTCTACCTCTACTCTCTCAATGTCATAGAAAGATCATTCCTGAAAAAAGCAGCACAGGTAATTAGTTTCTTCTACAATTCCTACTTGTTTGCATACTCAAAATCAAGCAATCAGCCCATCCAAATAATAACCAATAAAGTGTTCAATTCAGAAATACGAAAAAAAATTATTTCACTGACATCCTATATTCTAAGAATGTTTTTGTTAGCTTACGTAGATTGATCTGATAATATAGATCAAGAAGGAAACAGAATTCACCAAGAGAAATAGGCCACACACCAAACTTTGATAATTTTCTTTTCTCTTGTGAAAGTTCTGTTATGGCAGTTGTAAAATTTATGGGTTATTTCACACTTGTCTTGTTTTATGTAATGATTGTTTCCTGTTTTATATTTTGAGTATGCCAGGAATTTAATCTCAAACCAGGAATAAAAGGCCATTCCTTTAGAGGAATATATTTAGATAATATTTTGATTGTTTTAGCTTTAACTGAATCAGAAGAATTTTCTACTTATACAGATGGAGTTGTGATAATTAAAAGAAAGCAACCTGAGGTTATGTAATTCTTCCTTGTTGAAGGATCATGGGAATTCTTTCTGTGTAGATAATGGTTGAGGCTATGGCAAGTCCTCTCCCCCACAGTTAACAAACTTTGGTTCAGAGTCAAGGTGCTAGCAATCTCACCTCTGCCTGTCTGGGATTCATGATAGAATGAACTGGGTACCTCTGGGTGTCTTTGCTTCTCTGCTTTTATCCCATGTCATATCCCAGTATCAGGTTCTTGTTAAAGGTGGCCATATGGAATTAATTACATCTGGGCATAGCAGAGAAATCCAGAGCACATGCTTTAGAGTTAGGATTAAATCGTGTGGATTCTGGCTCCTTACTTTACCAGCTTGATGACTTTGGGTAAGTTACTTAAACACTATGAATTTCAATTACTTCAATCAAATGGTGATAGTAACATTTACCTAATTGTGTTATTATAAAAATTAAGGACACAGTACATTGTTATTATGAATAAATATTTAATAGTTCTTATTTCTTCCTGCTTTTATAAGCAGAAAAATCGTTTCTGACCTGCTCTATTTGTCAAAAAGTATGACTGGCATTCATCTGAGGTCTCTATGGGCCACATGTCAAAGAATTCTATTAATAGGCTCAGGAAGGAAAAGGTATCTGGTCAAGATCAAAGTGAGGGGCACTGACAAGGTAACAACTGGGATTTAGGACCCCAGTTGGGCCAAGTCGGGAGGCGTCACGGGTATTCGGACTGCAATGGAACTCCCCTGGACTGCTTAAGTGGTGCAAAATTGAAAGGGGACCTGGGTACTTAGGGAAGGCTTGCACTTCTTCCAAAGTTAAGCAGATTCCGAGCTTCACTGCTCTGTGGAGGCTAAGAGGGAGAAATGAAGTCACTCACGGGAAACTGTTGACAGGATCTAACACGTAAGTAAAACTGCTGGGTATTTTAAACTAAGACAGTTAACAACTGAACATGATTATAATCTGTGATTCTCATCCATTGTTTCCTTTTTAAAGATATCTTCTCTAAATTTTAACAGAAGGGAAAAATTTAGCTGCCAAATTTCAGTTGTAGCTAAATTTGAATTTAATGAATACCTAGTATTATTGCCCTCAGTACTGGGTACAGAAATGGCCTCTCCTTCCCCCAGAGATCACAGTTCAGTGACAACAAACCTCAATGGGATCACTGTGTGATGAGATCCATGGCCTGAGAATGCCAAACACTTCAGCAGGTAGCAAAGAGGGACAGGTGCTGTGTCCCAAAGAGGGAGTCTCGGCCTCCCCAGTGCTGGGACTAGAGGTGTGTGCCACTGCACCTGGCTCGGAGTAGGAAATTTCTAAGGCAAATGATTCTCCATTTCTTTAACTGAACCCAATTTTTCAAAAGTATAAAAGTGGAATGAATATGAGACAGTATTTTCTTTTGTAATGATAATTAAATATCTTAGTTATTTTAAATATACTAATCATTGAAAAGTTTTTGGTAAGGACACTTTTCAATCCTATGGAAAAAAAGCAAGAAAGAAGAAAAATAAAGTTAGCAAAAATGAAATAAAGCAGAGAAGATTACAAAATAGCAACAATATCAACTAATGGTTCCACTAAAATTACTAATTTTCATTAAGTATCTCTGGGGTCCTGGGTATTTTAAAAAATACTTTACACATATTTTTGTTTAAAATATACAGTGGTGTATATATTTTGATAGAGATATGTCACTGATTTGGTTCTTCAGATGGCTATACAGATATGTCATACTTTGGCCAAAGTTTGCAAACAGAAATATTTTAGTCATAAAGCTCATCATCCAAAATATAAAAATAAGCAATGTTTCAGGACAGATCCATCTACTGGTCTTGAGTATAGAAAACAATTTAAATGGCTGTCTATTCGGCAGAAATATGGGATAACGCTCTCTAATGGATGTTAGCATAGTCCTTGAAATAAGTTAATTAAGATGGTGACTTATCACAGTGTTTTTCCCTACAGTTCTTTTAAAGCAGAGTACTGGCTATAGGGAAATGTTTATAATTTATTTAAAGAATGTGTGAGGAGAACAAGGCTCCTATTAATTGCTCTAAAGTAATTAATATCTGAACCGCTTGCAGATGAGAATGGATTGACTGTAGGTTGGGTTTTATTTGTGTGTGTTTATAAGCAGTGGATGTGAACCATTCTGGAGTTCAGATGGAAGTGGTCCTTCTGTGCATTCTTTCTCTATGATTGTATCTTCTACGTTAAATCAACAATGTATACATATTTCATGATTTTTAAAATATTAAATATTAGATTATTCTAATTAAATATTACTTATGCATTATTTTGGACCCAGGAGCTCCCTTACCTATGTTCATCCTTACTCGAAGGAATTTTTAAACATGGTCAAAAGAAGGACATTGTGTGGTATAGCAAAATATATCCTCGGCAATTGTAGAATACATAGATTTTATGTGATTTTTTGGTTTTGTTTTTGTTCCTTTTAAAAAAGGTGTTTAATCTGAATAAATAACAAACATCAAAATACAACTCAATAAAAATTAGTTCTATGCGAGCACAAAACCATGTGTTCTAAAAACACACCTCATTGGGGCTTTGGATTGATAGATTCACAGAGCCGAATGTACCACTGGGGATCGGAGGGGTGAGGTCTATCTGGGGAGCAAGCATCATCAATAGGGGAGTCTGGCCCCCAAATACTTCTTTGGGTGTGAAAAATCTGAGATAGCACAATGGTTTCAGAGCCCTAAGGTGCCACAGAATGTATAGAGATGTATGGTGTATCTGTGATACTAAAATTTCATGAGTGGTAACAGTTATTAGGAAAAAAAGTGTTTAAAAGGTTTCTTCGGGTGGCAATGATGAAATCTCTCCCAATCACCTGGTTTGAACTGGGTGGCAACACTCTATGATATATGAAACAGGTTTTAATTTACTCATATATTACTCACAAGACAGTAAGAACTTACTCATCATTTGTTACTCACAAAAAGGTAGATACTTTATCTTCATTCTATATAACAAATAGAATAACTTATATAAATGATTAAGGTATATAAATAGTAAAACTATACACAAATTCATAACAATATTATAGGCATCTTGTCCTGATAAAACATATGTAGTACCTAAAATCTAAAAACATATTTGAATGGAGGATTGGAGATGCTTTAGTGAGATAGCCAAAACTGCAGAAAAAGAAAACATTGGGAGGAATGTGGGAATTGAATTTAAATATCTGACTGGAGACAACAATCAGGCAGCTGGATAAATCAGCTGTCATTTCCAACACTGCTACACCATGCACTTAAAGCCTTGAGATTGCATGAGATTATTTAAGAAGTAAGAAGAAAGCTGTTATAGAAGTAATGAATTCTGGGAGCTTTTAATGTTTAAAGGTTGAAGGATGATGAAAAACCAGCATAGGAGACTGACAAGAACATCTTGCAAGGGAGGAGGGAAATAAGAAAGATGATGTTTGGAAATCCCAGGAGGACGAGGGCAAATGAATTAATCTGCCAAGAGGTTGAGGAGGGAGAGGACTTTCCTGGACTAGAAAACATGGCAGCCATTAGTGACCTGGAGAAGAACTATTCGGTATGATGTTGGGGTAAAAATTTGATAAGAGCAAATTCAAAATGAAATTTGAGAAGAATTAGAGGTGGTGAGGATGGACAAATGTATTAGGTAGAGCAAGAGCTCCTCCTCTTCCCCTTTCCCTCTTCAGCATTGTTTTGTCTTGTTTTGCTTTGCTTTGTTTTTTCCTCCTTACAGATGGGTAAAATTGCAGAGTGCTTGCATGGTGATGAGAAATACTAAACAGACAAAACAAAGTGATGATGTGGAAGGAAAGGAAAGGCTGGCTAAAGCAGTGTTCTTGGATTAAGGAGAGGCACTGAGATCTAACTGGGCCAACAGACAAGAACACAGTCTGTACAGCCAGAGTGAAGGAGGCAGGTGGGGGCTCATATGTACATTGCTGTTTCTGGCTCCTCCCATTTTCTCAGAAAAACAGGAGGCAGGGTCACTTATTAGTGAGAACAGATGGGAAAAGGGGGCTGGAAATTTAAGGAAGAAGATGGTATAAAATCATTGTCTAGGTGAGAGGAAGAGAACATACTGTGGGAAAACTGTTTGAAATGATGAGCAGCACTATAGGCCCTCTTTAGGTGAGTGGCCCTGAATTCAAGGTGAACCCAGACTTCAGTGGTGAGTTGGATTTAACCCAAGGTTTAGCCAGTGAGTATGATGTCACACAACCAAAAGGGAGTGGCTGTGGGATTTGGGTTGGCATCAAGAGAAGGGAAAGATGAAGCTAGGAGACACAGAAAAAGATGGTAAGACCAAAGGCAGTGGTGTCTTGAAGATTCTCAGCACCAGAAGAGAGAAGAAAGCTAGGAAGAGATGGTCAGAGATCAGGATGTCTGAGATGACAAAGACAGTAATGATAATGTCTAGGGAGGAACCATAGGAAGAATAATATAAATAAAAACACGTATTTCAAGAGACAGAGAATAGAGAAAGTAAAGATCACCTAAAAGTATATTGAAATCATCAAAACGTTGGAAAAAGGTAATGTGGAGAGAGTGATGGGAAACGGGCAATAAAAATCTCAAGGAATAAGTAGGCATGACCCAGGAGGTTGGTGGAAAACCTCAACAAGAAGAAGAAATGGAAGGGAGCTCATCCGTTGAGATTTCAAGCAAGGTTTGGGGGTCAAGAGAGAAGGAAAGTGCTGAGGAAGTGACGAGAAGCAAGGGGGCACCCACCCTTCTGCCAGACCCGGTGCTCCAGGGGTGTGAGAGACAGCTATCCCTGCCTGCCCTCCCCTCCCCTTCCCTCCTCTTCTCCCCTCCTTTCCCTAACTTCTTCCTTCCTTCCTTCCTTCCTTCCTTTCCCTCCCTCCCTCCCTCCCTCTTTTTTTTTCAGGTACCCAGATTGAACTCAGTGGGGCTTTACACTGAGCTACATCTCAAGTCCTTTCTAAACTTTTAACTTTTGAGACAAGGTCTTGCTAAGTTTGGGCTCACACTTGCAATCCTCTTGCCTCAGCTTCCCAGAGTGCCGAGTGCTGGGGTAACAGAATTATGTCACCAAGGGAATGCTGGGGTAAAAGGCAGGCACCACCATATGTGGCTTAGTAGCTACCACTTTTGAATAGACTATAGGAGGGCCAGTATCATCAGGGAGAACATAATTTCAGATAAAGTAAAAGGAAACTTCAGTGAAGAGATAGAAGTTATAGAAGATCTTGCTGAAGACTGACAGTAAACTCCAGAGAGCAGAGTGGGAAGGTTTAAAGAGCGAAGTATGGACAGAAATGAACTAAACAGTTGGCTTTGGAGTTATATTAATCTAAGAGTCTTGGGCTTCATTAGGTGACCAGTTGTCGTAAACTAGACTCAAATTCACGTCTAGGCCTGCCAGCTCGCAAAGCCATGAGCGTTGGGGATGAGCCTGGAATGGTTGATCCTGGTAGGAAGATGGAGAGTTCTGTTGTGGGTGGACACATATGTGGGGGGAGCTGCTTCATCGGTTTGGACCTGACCATGTGCACAGCATAAAGGGGAATGTGATGAGGTCCAGATAAACAAATGCTTTTAGATACGGAGTTGGAGGCTTGCCTGAGACTCAAGGAGGAGCCTGAGAACATGAGGGGCGATAAAGGACAAAAGAAAGCAATGGGATCTGTGGTCTGGGTGGGAACAGGAGAAGAATTGTTAGAATTGAGAGGAAACTGGAGGGAAAAAGCTTAGAGGGGAGAACTGGCTTTTATTCAATAAAAAGCTTAAATTAAGATTATTTTAAAATTTGCTATTAATAGTACTATCAAGATGTGCATGAGTTATGAAGCTTTCTTGTGTGTCATGGACACCGTTAGTCACACATGACTGAAAAGTCTGGGAAAACTGGACACAATGCTTTCACATGCATAAAACACAATATGGAGTAAAGGGCCGGGGATTTAGCTCAGTGGTTTTGCCACCTGCTGCGTAAGCACAAGGACCCGAATTTGATCCCCGGTACCAAAAAAACACACAATATGGAGTAAAAATAAATTATACTAAATTATAATTATGCAATTATACTGAAATGAATTTATAAAAGTATTATATATTACACTTACTGACACATGAAAATGGTATACTAATTAACACATTAAATAAGATCTAGGAGTAAGTCTAATATTTTTGAAGTAATAGTTCAAGAGTTGAAATATAAAATGAGAATATGTGTGATTAGCAACTAAAGTATGTTGCCCAAATTTGTGTTTGAAGGATGTTACATTTCAGCTAGAAATGAGAAAACACTGTAGTTTAATTTTGTTTTCTCTGTCAAGTTTCAGGGCCTCTTCAAATTCTAATTCCCATTAGACTATGGCCCCTGTGGAGATTCTGATCACAAGTGGGTGGCTGAAGGAGTAGAAAGGACAAGATCATCTGGAAAAGGGAGGTGAACGAGTTGGGAGGCCAGGACACCGGAAGGGTCATCTACACAGATACTAATATCCTGAGAATCTACAACCTTCAGACATCTCCTCTGCGGTCTGGTTCCCACAAAGCTACTCCTCTGTAATCTACCACACACCCAACTCTCACGGCCACATAATGATTTGCTTTTGAACTCGTTAAGAAAAAGAGAGGAGCATTATGTATGCAAGACGTGGTATAGAAAATGACAGTAGACAACTGGCTGGAGAGAGAAGTTCATAGTTTTGAAATATGATCAAAACTCTTAATTTTCTTTTGGTCTGGCTCTATCAAAACTCCCTCTGGAATGTCACTTGCTTCACTGAAGTACTCTGACAACTAATGTTCCTTCTTAAATCACCAAAGCTGGTCCCTAATGTGGTATAGAATGGGCCATTTAAATTGGTTGGTGTATCGCTTTTCAGATTAAGTGTTTTATATTCCCTCTTACTATAGCATTAAAGGTTTCTAGTTACATTTGTGAAAATTTTCCAAGGTTTTATGTTTAACAATGACAATCTCACTTTCCTTTATAAATGTTTTTCAAATTTATGTGACAATAAATTACCATCAAATTTCAGGAGAGAAAATTTAAAACCAAACTCCATTTCTCAGCACAATCGTCTTCATATTGTCTGGGTATGTTTACAAATTTCAACACTGTCTATCAGGTTGCAGAAAAATGAATTTTGAAGTAGTATTTTGGCGGTTGATGAATACATTGTTAATGACAATTTGGATAATTTGATTGTTTTAATTCATTTATTTATTAATCTTATTTCAGGAAAGAATGTAAAGTAACAGACTATGATTTGAAAGAGATACATCTGTCTTATGTTTCCAATCCATTTGAGTGTCCAGAAGAGATATATTAAAGTAACTTTTCACGCCATTAACATACCAACACACTGAAGAAAGTAAAATTGAACTTACTAGTAGTTGTACAGTTGCACATATAGGATATATAACTGTGTAAAGTATGCATTTTCTCATGACTAATTTATTGATGCAAAGTATTATGACCCGTCATAAAATTGGCTGAAACTTTATGACTAATTTCCTCAAAGTTTGGTATGGAAATGAGGTGAGAAAACCAGCTATTTAGTAAAACTGGAATTTTGCTGATACCAATATTTAGACAAGTGAACCACACCTTTGGATCAAAGTATCTCCCTAGCACCACGGGTTCCTTTTCTAAAACTTCTTTGATGCAATTACCTTCTTCAAAAACGGTAAATTCCTTTAACTTCCAACCTTCTTTTCCAATGCACTGACTATATATTCACATTGCTAGGTTACAATTTTAGTTCCTGGAGCAATATTCTTTCAAGATTATAGCCTCTAAGTCATAACTTTCTAAGATTAGTATATAACAGCAAATGCAGCTTTTGAAGGGAAAGTTTCACCTCAAAGATTTCAGTAATGTAAAATATCTAATCTAAAATATGATAGTAATGACTAAGAGATTCCTTAAATATTCCTCTCCACTTGCCAATTTAAAAGCTCTTTAACAGTGACTAAACCAAATATATATTTTCTTAAAAGATATACTTGTATTTACTGTCTTTGTTTGGGTCAGAATTTTCTCAACTTAATTTGTCGACATAATCTTTTGTAATTTGCTCAACATCCTAAATCCTTGTTTCAGTCTCTGGATCTGTATTGATGAGCATTCCTTTTTGCTTGAATTAAAAATAATCCTGCCTTTTGAAGCTAAATTTCCAGCCCTTTTCTGCAATTTTGAGAAGCTGCTCTTGACCTAATTTTCTCTTCTTCCTAATTTTGAATATTAAGCAGAAATGTCTTTCTCTCTGTTCTTTGCTAATCCAATCTTCATATTTTGTTAGTCTATTTACTCAAGAAAGTCCTGCTCAGAGCAGCAGTAAATTTTGATCACTTTGAGCAATCCTACAAATGCTATTTTATTAGATTAGGGCTAGACTTGTGATGTGGTTCTCCAAGCAATGGGAGAGATTTTCTCAGGGACTTCTGGGAGAGGTCCTTCATTTTAAGACAGAGCTGCCAAACAGAGAGACCTCATCTTTCTTAGACATGACCATAGAGCCTATGTATAGTGGGAAATTCCCTTATCGCTCCATCCTCATCCCACACAACTCTGCAACCTCCAGGCCCACTAGTCGCACTGGCCTCCTTTCAGTTTCTTGAACATCAAAAGCCCTTTCCTACCACTCCTTCCTCCTGAGACATCCATTCCGAACTAGTCATGTGGCTGGTTCCTTTCCTTCATTTATTTATTTATTTTGGTTTTTTGAGACAGGGTCTCACTATGTAGTTCAGGCTGACCTTGAACTCACTATGTAGCCCAGACTGGCCTCGAACTCACAGTAATCCTTCTGCCTCCATGCTGGGATTACAGGTGTACACTACAATACCAGGCTAGTTCCTTTCCTTTAGCCTTCGGTCTAAACATCATCTTGCTAGAAAGAGGCACGGTCTCACCACTGTGCCCAAATCAACCACCTATTTTTCCTTTTTTTATTAAATACAATTATTTAATTATTTATTTGTTAATTCATTATTCCTTGATACTCACTACAATGCAAGCTACAGCAGGGGTTGCCAACTATTATAGCCAGTATTGCAGCAAAATGCCTGACATATGCACGTGTTCATAAAGATTTATTGAGTGAGCTAATTTACTAAAGAAAGAAGTTTTTGCAAAAATCTCATATTTGAAGAAGATATTATCAGAGGAAAAAATTACTATTTACACATTATAATAGTACAATACAGCACCTGAAACTAAGGTCATAATTCATAAACCAAAATTATTTTATTAGTGAGTCTTGGAGGACTCTTTTTTATTTTACTTTCTATTCTTATGATGTATTCCAATTGAGAAACTTTTCAGTCAAATTATTTCTAGGTACATGAGCAAAATAACACATTGAGCCTGTTGTTTGGATTTGTGAGGAACTAAAAGAAACCTGGGGGAAGACTCAGGAAAAGTCGGGTTAGTTTGGATACACAGGTGTTTGGTGTCTGTGGCCTGGCAGCGGTAACGGGCGCTTCTAGAACTGGTGCTCAAGGTTTCTGCAGGAAGGGCAAGATTCTGGGAGCTCCTTTGGCTGCAGTTGTCCATCAGCTACTAGAGCAAACCTGGGTTATCCAGAGTTACACTTACAACCATCAGAGCTGTGAATCACCTTGTGAAGTCTAATTTAGGAAGTTACAAAATGTTACTTGAAGTAATTTCTCCTCCATTTCCATGTTTGTTACAAGACTAGGTAGTCTGTACAGTTGTACAGTTGGGAGAGGCTTTGAAATGTTTAGCTATGACTCAGTGCTTATAAAGAGGATACATATAATTTATAATAATTAATATAATTAATATAATTATTTATAATAATAATATAATAATTTAAATGTAAGCTATTTGTCAACTTAGAAATTTATAGGCTGGATTTATTGATTTGAACTCTCAAGTGGATTCTGAATGAAATATAGTCAAAGCAAAAAATATTTGGTTATTTCAAAATAGCATTCCCTGAGTAGTATCAGAATGTGCTTTAATAACAAACAAATCTTTATTAAATTATGATGATAGACTTGTAAGAATGGCATTCAACTGTAACACTGTCAAATAATATATAATTGCAAATAGTCAGATAGGTAATATTCTCATAGCAATCTACTTTTTCCCAATGATAAAGGACATTTATAAAGTTAGTGATTTGGGGAATCACTGAATTATACAACATCCTGTCATTAAGGAAGACAGGATAAAGTCAATGTAAAATCACCATGTCTATCTCTTTCCATATACGGCTTATCAAATGGTAGAAGCTTAAAACAACTTTGTTGCTTGAAAATGCCTATAGAAGAGTTATTTGCAGAAGTGGTGATTTTGATATGGCATTTTAATTTAATAATGCATGAATTAAGTCTAAACATCCCACCTATCTTCTGTCCCTTTCATACTGCATTAAATAGCACTGGAGAAGGGAACATGGGAGTAAAGGAATTAAACACTAAACGTTCTACCTAGAATACGAATCCTCACCCTCTTCTCTGCTGATGGACAGAAGAGGACAAAATCAAATACAAAATGTGGGGCCAGGGATTTAGCTCAGTGGCACTGTGCCATCCTGGTAAGAGCAAAGTCCTGAGTTTGACCCCCAGTACCAAAAAACAAGAGTTTTTCATCCCAGTGTTTAAGTCAGTGGCTTTGGTTATATAGAGTTATGAAAAATACTTAAATGCTTAGATTGCATCATCTGTGGTAACATCAAGATAAATTACACATCTACTAGAAAACATAAAGTTGATGAAATGAACACATAGTAACTAAGCTGATTGGAAAAGGTGCCTTTTTTTCTTACCATCTTTCCTAAACTTATTTTGGTATAAGAGTCATATTTTAATCATTCTATAGTAACAACCTTTTTTCTTTTTGCTTAAATTCTGTTATTGGTGCATTTTAGGTATAGAGTACATTTACATTTATCATTGGGTGTTTGCACCTATACATGATGCATCTTGGTTCTTATTTTTTCCCCATTACCTGTGCGCCCTTCACCCCCTCCACCCTTCCCTATTTACATAGACTTCATTTCCATTTTTTTCTTTTCTCATAATTTTTCCCTTCCCTTCTTTCCTTTCCCCTTCCCCTCCCACTTCCTCTACTCCTTTCGACCTTTTCTTCCTATTTCAAATTATCAACTATTTGTTTTAATAGTTTTAATCCTTATTTACACCAGAGAAACTATTCAGTATTTACACGTGTGTCCTATTTATTTCACTTAAGAGGATGGCCTCAATATGCATCCATTTAGCTATAAATGTCTCTAGTTTCTCATTCTTTATGGCTGAGTAGTACTCTATTTTAATTTTTTAAAAAAACCTCATCTTCTTTATCCAGTTTCCAGTTGATGGGCACTTGAGCTGTTTCCAAGCTTTAGCTATTACAAACTGTGCTGCTATAAAGATGGGTGCACATATATCACTGTGGTATGATTCTTTTAATTCTTTGGGGAAGATCCCCAGTAGAGGAATAGCTGGGTCAAATAGAACCTCTAGTCCTAGTTCTTTGAGGTATCTTCATACTGATTTCCGCAGTGGTTGCACCAGTCTACACTCCCACCAACCATAGAGAAGGGTTTCTTTCTCCCCACAACCCCGCCAGCATTTGTTATTGGTTGGTTTCTTGATAGCAGCCATTCTTTCTGGGGTGAGGTTGAATCTCAGTGTTGTTTTCATCTGCATCTCTTGAATGACCAGTGATGTTGAACATTTTTTCATATGTTTATTTGCTGCTTTTACTTCTTTGTCTGAGAAATGTCTGTTCATTTCAGATGCCTATTTTTGAATTGGGTCTTTGAATTGGGGGGGGGTCTGATTTTTTTCAGTTCTTTATATATTCTAGATAGTAGGCCTTCGTCTAAGGTACAGCGGCTAAAATTTTTTTCCCATGTTGTAGGTTGTCTCTTAGCTCTGTTGGTGGTTTCTCTTGCAGTGCAGAAGCTTTTTAATAAGATGAGATCCCAGTTGTTGATTCTTTGTGCTAGTTCCCATGCTACTGAGGTTTTGTTTATAAAGTCTTTTCCTATGCCAGTATCTTCAAGAGTTCTACCTAACTTATCTTCCAGCAAGTTTAGTGTTTCTGTTTTAATATATAGTAACAACCTTATAATTTGTCTCCTTGTATTTAATGCTCCTGATACATTTGTTTTCTGCAATCAGCAATACAAATTTTCACAAGAGAAAATCTGATTCTGTTACTTTCATCGTTGAGGTTTCAAATGAACACTTCTTGCCCTTCGGAAGAAGTTCAGACTCTAAAGTGTCCTGGAAAGACCTCCTTGGTTTGGTTAAGTTATCTAAAGTCTACTTAAAAACAAAAATAAAGGTTTAAAATGTGGATGTTCATACATAAGTAAATGTATGCTTCTCTGTGTATGTTTATTTGTGACCAAGGATCCTTGCTATCTGATAGTCTAAAAATGTGTAGTAAATATAAAATAAGTCAATTTAGTTTATTGAAATTCATATTCAAAACATTATACCTATTTGAACATTTTCTTAATTTACAATGATTTATAACAATAAAAGGTGTTTAAAAGACAATCTGTAATTTATTAGTGATAGTATTTTTATGATAAATCACTTCTGATGTTAATTTGCCATCATGTCTATTGTAAATATTCAGTGAGGAGTAATTTATTAAGACCTCAGATAGTGTTCAGACCAGAGAGAAGTGGAATTTGAGATACTAAGATATGTGTAATAAATCAGATCTGTAGACAAAGCATATGCCTGACAGAAAAATGTATCAATTTTTTTGGAGCTCTAAATTATAATCATAAATTGCTCTCATGTCCTTGTTACTAAATTTTCTTCTACGCAAAAATCGTAAGTTAATCCAACAGTCAAAACCATCAAATAGCCTCTTGGGTGCTAGAAATTCAAAGACAGAACAAGGAAGATTGCTCGCACCAATGGACTTTAGACTCAAGAAAGGAAAGACAGACAATAAGGATAAATTAATACATAAAATAGTTTAAATAATCATAGATATTATGAAGAAAGGAAGACAGTATTGTGATATATGACAGAATTACTCAGAGTGGGAAGCTACCTAAAACTGGTGGCCACAGAATGTTTCTCTTAAGAGATAACATCTGAACAAATACAAACTGATAAGAATAATCCGCTATGCCAAGATTCAGAGAGTTTCGGACAGAAGGAAGAATGAGTTCAGATGCCTCAAGGTAGGAATAATATCACTGTGGTTAAGAAGATAATGAAAGTTAATGGAAAAGTAAAAAATCTCTTAATGGAAATGAGAGAGTATAGCAGAGTATAGACAACACTTTGGAAAAACTTAAGGATTTTGATGTTATTTTATGGGACCTTTTTCTGAGAGGAGCTTTTCTTGATTTGATTATATTTAAAGAGCCCTCTTAGACAATGTATATAAACTAGACTGCAGGAGACCAAGATAGAAAGCAGAGCAAATGATTAGAATTGCCATAGGGCCTGAGAGGGGTGTGGAAATGCATAAACTTTAGCACAATTTAAATATGAGAACTCTGCCTGCTATACTGTTGGCATTTAATACATATTTGTAAAATACATTAACTAGCAACATAATGCTTATAAAGACTAGCAATGTATTAAATTCCTGGCTACATATTTTAGATATGAAACTGAAACAAAGGAAAATACTAGAAGTCTTTAAATTTGCAAGAAGTGCTAAAATGTCCATTTCTATTTACATGTTTTTCTCCTTATAAACAATATGAACAATTTTCAAGTAAATCCAAATTTAGAAATCTAGAACATTACTAATCCCCAAACATCTGACACTCATAATGTCAATTCTACAGTTTCTTTGTACAGTTATAATTGGACAGGGATAAATAGCTGAAGTTTTGCAAT
Organism: Heterocephalus glaber; assembly: GCF_053883595.1. Lineage (NCBI taxonomy): Eukaryota > Metazoa > Chordata > Mammalia > Rodentia > Bathyergidae > Heterocephalus > Heterocephalus glaber. The sequence continues at coordinate 9,825,055 of NW_028258444.1, read as the reverse complement.
TGATAAGAAATACCCTTTTGTTGGAAAAATATGGAAAATAATGTGAATATGTGTGATGTTTGTAAAAAAGCATATAATATATCACATATAAATAAACCCAGGGCTTTCACATTGAGCTACACCTCCAGCCTTTTATTTTTATTTTTGAAACAAGACTGCCTTAAGTCACTAAGTTTGCACAGGTTTGACTTGAACGTGTGATCCACCTGCCTCAGTCCTCCAGAGTGCTGCGATTATAGCCATGAGACACCATTTCTGGTTAATGTCTTATATTTAAAATGTACTTTCTATTTTTAAATATTTAATTAACAAATACAGACTGAATACATTTAGTGTAAACAAAATGATGTACGTATGTAATGATCATATGTATTACATATGTAATGATCACCACAGTCAAATTAATATAAACATCACTAGCCATTGTGTACATTAAAAACATGCAGAACTTATTCATCTCAAAACTGAAAGTTTGTGTTTGATGTCTAGATAATAACCAACAAGTATGTGATAAGTTGCTGATTGACTTTTATGACTCATAAGGGAAGAAATTTCAGGTTTTAGTCATCCTTAATATTTCAAATCTACTTAGGGAAATGCTGACAATAGTGTGAATATCCATCCTACACTTACTGTTGGGAAGCCATATGGCATAGAAACTTACAGGTATTTAACTGAAGCAGGTCTTAAGGCCTGACTTACCTGAAATTTTGACTTGAGACACCACTCCATCACCCCCATCACTGTGCGCTCGGACCTCCACCACATACTGTCCATCCCTGGGGATTGGGACCTCTATGGAGTGTTTGTGAGTTGAATACAGCTTGCCCTCATGCTGGCCATCAGGTCTATAGAGTACCTGAGAAAGTCCAAAAATATTAATACTTAATAAAATCATAAAAACGAGCTCATACCCAAGTGCAAATATCAAAACAAAGCCTCCTTTGTTCATAAAAATAACACATTTAAAATTAGTGGGAAAATTCATGTTATTTTCAATTCACAGAAACCAGGGAGAGTTACCTAAGAGGATGTACCATAAGTAGGTGAATGTTATTTTTTGAGATGACCAAAATTAAATAAATAAAAGATATGTATGTTTTAAGAAAAAAATATAAAATGAAATCGAATATATTAAAGCAGTCTAAAATACTTCTCTCTCAGTTTTAAGTTTTTTTCACTGTATTCCTAAAATTAATATCCCATACAAAATGTCATAGCATGAGACATAGAATATATGGAAACAATCCTTTTCTCTTCTTGTTTTCAGTGTGCTAAGCAACATTATCACAAGCATTCCCAGACAAAAATGGATTCATTCTGTCTACACTTTTAAAGCTTTCATTTTCCTAATGTTCTATTCATTAAAGCAATTATCCTATTTCTCTCATTAAAAGAATACAACATTTTTCTAAAATCCACTAGCAATGTTTTCTCATGAGACTGTGTCATCTGATTCTGCTACCCAGGTAGAAGTAGAAAGCTGGACAAATTTTGCTGAAAGAGCAGAAACTTCAATGAAGTTTGTGTGAAGAACGACTTAGTAATCTTTTACTTACCTTATATCCTGTGACTGATGATTCATTTGATAGTGCAACAACATGATCCCAGCTGATTATGTAACGGGAACCAGACCGCACTGAGCTGATAATCCTTGGGGGCTGGCTAGGAGCTACGGGAAGTAGCAATACAAACAATGGTCACCACATCCAAAATTAGTTCTCCAAACTTCATTACATCAGGAGTTATAACACTGATGATGATGATAACAACAACACCTAATTTTGAGAAGTCTTTACTATATGCCAGGTACTAAGCTCAGCACTTTACATCTATGAGTTCATTTAGTATGCTTAGTGGTTTTGTGAGATAGGGAATATAGTTATCTTTTGTTTTCTTCCATCACACTCCTCTTAGGTTTCTCCATCAATCTTTTGAAAGTCTTTAGGGTACTTTATTGGGTACGCTATAGACTGCTATTTTCCCCAATCACCTCCATTTGCCAAATCTAATGTCATTTTTTCATTCTTTCCAAATGTAAGATCTCCAGAATATTCACAGAGTTGATCTTCTTTCTTTCTTGAAGCTGTTCTTCTCTTAAATTCATGATACCTGGATTTTCCTTCAACTTCATTGGTAGTTCCTTCTCACTAATCTTCCTGAACTGGCTCCATATCTTTAGCTAACCTTTCAAATGTTGTAATGGCTTAGAACTTTATTCTGAGTATGCTTCTCTCTTCTATCTGCGAAGCTTCTTTAAGCACTTGAAACTGCCTCACACCTTAATATAAAATTCTACCTCTAGTGCAAATCTCTCTCTTGATCTAAATATGTGCTCAACTTCCTATCTTTACTTAAATGTTTGAAAAACTTCTCCAATGTAATATAATCAAGATAAAACATTTTCTACATACCCCCAAATCAGCCTCTTGTGAGTCTTTCTCACTTTTTACAAATGGCATAACCAAACCCCCAAAGTGTCAAGCAAAATTCTGACAATCTTCCATTCCACTCATTGGCAGCACCAAACTGGCAGTAACTTTTCAACTCTACCTGCAGGATATTTTCTATTTCACTGTCTTCATTATCAGTTCATGCTCACTGCTATCAATTCTCTTTCTCAGATACTGAAATGGCCTCCTAATTGGCTCTTCCTTTTTCACTCTTAACTCATCACTGCCCATTTCCAACCAGAAGCCAGAATATTTAAAAAAAATAAATTAAATAACCCTCTCTGCCTTAAAATTATCTAGTTCTTTCTTATCACATATAGAAAGAATTCAAAATTCTTACTCTGGTTTCCAAGGCCCTCCATATTTTGGCTCTAGTACATTTTCCTATTCACCTTAGAACCCATGCCCTGGCTCCATCGGTTTTTCATAGCTAATATATTTCCAGTTCTCTCCACCTTGTTGCTTTGTACTCCTTAATTTCTCTGTTTGAAGCAATTTTCTCCCAGCTCATTTCATAACTGGAGAATCACTTATCACTTACCACTCAAATACTTGATTCCAGGGCATCTTCTCAAAAATCTTCCAGCCACCAATCAGAATTTGGCTTCAAATTCAGTTTTGCTTCAGATTTGGCTTCCCTGTCAATTGTATCTGTTTTTTTTTTTGGTACTGGGGATCAAACTCCAGACCTTGAGCTTGTGAGGCAGGTGGCGCCACTGAGCTAAATCCCCGGCCCTTGTATCTGTTTATTTTATTGTCCTATGGATATAACTACACTTACTTATTTATTAGCATTTCTGCTGGACTCTTTCCAAGTCTGGCTTAGTCTCTTATATGTGTCCTTACCATCCAGAACTGTACAGGACATACAGCATATTTTTGATGAATGTATAAATGAAAAGAATAGCAAAGGAATAAATGCATCTCTTACAAATGAGGAGACTGAGTTTTAAAGAGGTAAGGTAATTTGTCTGTTTCATATTTTTAGTAAGTGGTAGACTAGATCTCAATCCCATGTCTGTCACTAAAGTCTGGTTCTTACTGCTGTGCTCTATCATCTCATTAGCTGTCAATGTCATAGGTTTGCAAACTTAATGGCAGTCATGTCTAAAGATTCCTGCTAAAGTCCATAGAGTCCTATGATCAAATTCTCCTTTTTATGTATTCATTTTGAGATCAAGAAGAGAGATATCAAAGAGAAGCTCAAGAGATTAGAATGACCAGCAAATCTGAGCAGAATGCTACATTTAAATTATATTTACATTTTGCAGTGATGAAGGTTTATAAATCAAGCATGGGAAAATGAATAGAATTTTAATTTTCTTGTGTTGTCTATGGATTCTTATGGAAAATAAATTAATAAACATAAAATGAACACATTATTTGATGATACAAAATTTGAAGGGGAGTCTTTTAAAGGGAAGTTCTCTAATTTGATGGCTATAATGGAACATGAAATGTGTACAGACATTCTGCATATTTGTGCATTATCTACAATAACAATGTTTTAAAAAAAATCTTAGATGAGGGCTGGGGATTTAGCTTAGTGGTTCTGCCACCTGCCTCAAAAGCGCAAGGACCCAAGTTCAATCCCTGGTACCAAAAAAAGTCTCAGAAAAAAATCTTAGATGACTGTAAAAGATACCATTAAAACTACATGTTCAGACAACTCGATAGGAAAGTTCCCTCAGATGTAGCTGCATCGTGATTGAATCAAATGACAGTTTTTGACAAGTCTAAAAGCAAAATGTGATACTCACGTGCTTTCCTAGTGAAGGTCTCGATCACCTCACTTGGAGGTCCACACCCTGCACTGTTGCAGGCCCCCACTTCCACAAAATACTGGGTGTCAGGCAGAAGGTTTTCCAGTCTGGCCGAGTACTCCTGGCTGGTGACTTGAACTCTGTGTGCAGCTGCTTCCTTGTCATGGGCAGCCCAGTACCTAATCTGCAAGCACCAAAGATGAATAAACTTTTGCCATGATTCGGACTCTTTAGCTGAGAAATTCTTTTCCATCACTCTGTTACACTGGTGTTGCCTAAGCATTATATTCTCAAATGTTACAAAAAGGTATGTAACTGTCTATCAGTCTTACAATATGGCAAGGCACACAAGTCATATCTAATTAAAAACATCAGAAGCAAGCCCAGAAGAGACTTCCAGATTGGTGCACCACAGCTCCCAAGCAGGAAGAGGCTTCCGGGTAGGTGTGCCGCGGCTCTCAGCCTAGAGGAGGCTTTCAGGTAGGCAGGCCATGGCTCCCAGCCCAGAGGAGACATCCAGATAGGCCTGCCATGGCTCCCAGGCAGGAGGAGGCATCCAGGTAGGCATGCCTCGGCTTCCAGCACAGAGGAGGTGAGGTGTGCGGGCTCAAGGAAGACACACACACACACACAAACACACACACACACTCCATGTCAAAATGAGAACACAGGTAAACAAGCCACAGAACCAGACTTCTAGATCACCTATTGCAACCCCAAAGGGAAATGAGATGGAACACTCTGATACTCAACCACCTGGACTCCCTGAATTAGCAACGAAAGAGGATCTAGATAAAAAGGAAATCAGAAATAATTTCTCACGTAACAGCAAAGATTGTGCCCATAGTGCAAGACATGATTAATAAATCTAGAGAGGATACAGATAAAAAAATAGAGGAGCTGAGGAACATGATGGAATGCCAACATAGGAAACAAGGGGAATCCATAAAACAGATGAAACATTTCCAGGAGATTAAAAACTCCATTGAAAGTCTATGCAGTAGAATAAGCCAAGGTGAAGACAGAATTTCAGATACAGAAGATAAGATTGCAATTAGTGACCAGGAAAAGAAAAATTGCTTTAAAATTTTAAGGGACCATGAGAAATCAATCCAGCAGATGCTAGATGATGCAAAGAAAAATAACATAAGACTGATTGGAGTCAATGAAGAAACTGAAGAGAGTGCAGATGACATAAAAAACTGTTTACAGAAGTGATGGCAGAAAACTTCCCAAGCAGGGAAAAAGAATTTGACATACTGATGAGTGAGGCATATAGGACTTCAGCTAGCCTTGGCCAAAAAAAATCTACACATAGGCATAAAATTGTTAAGATTCCAGAAATCCAACAGAAGAACAAAATTCTACAAGTAGTTAGAGAAAAGAAACAAATTACATACAAAGGAAAGCCCATCAGAATCACAGCAGACTTCTCAATGCAAACCCTCAAGGCAAGAACAACTTGGAGTGATGTGCTTCAAGCCCTAAAAGAAAACAACCTCCAACCCAGATTGATGTACCCTGCAAAACTATCTTTCAAAATTGATGGAGAAATAAGATACTTTCATGCCAAAGAGCACCTTAGGAACTTCATGAATACCAAACCAGCACTGGAAAATATTTTAGACAAAATCCTAGGAAAAGACAATGAGGATCACAACCCCAGGAAGCTCAGCAGAATGAATCCACCAGGCATGACAAGAAATTAAAAGCAAACAGGGAGGATCAAAAAAAAGAAAAAGTCATGACAATGATAATTCAATATGTATCAGTTATGACCATCAATGTTAATGGTATCAACTCAACAATCAAAAGAAATAGACTGGCACAATGGGTCAAGAAGCAAAATCCAACAATATGCTGCATACAAGAAACACACTTATTTCAAAAAGAAACTCATAGACTGAAAGTTAAAGGGTGGAAAACAATACTCCATGCAACAGGAACCAAAAAAAAGCAGGAGTAGCTATCCTCTTTGCAGACCAAGTGGATTTCAAACCCACACTGATTAAGAAAGACAAAGAAGGACACTATATCCTTGTAAAGGGAACAATCCAAGAGGAAGAGATGACAATAATAAATATCTATGCACCAAACACTAGTGAACCCAACTATATAAAACAAATACTAATGGACGTGAAAAACCACATAAGCACTAATAACATAGTAGTGGGGGACCTCAATATCCCACTGTCACAAATAGATAGATCACCTAGACAAAAAACAACCAATGAAATACTAGAACTCAATCAAACTCTTGAACATATGAACTTAACATATGTTTACACAGTGTTTCACCTCACAAAATCAGAATACACATTCTTTTCAGCTGCACACAGGTCATTCTCCAAAATAGACCACATACTCGCTCATAGAACACATTTAGGCAAGTGCAAAGGAATTGAAGTTATCCCCTGTATATTATCAGACTATAGTGTGATGAAATTGGAGATTAACAGCAAAAGAACCTGCAAAAACTTCATAAACACATGAAAATTGAACAACACACTTCCGAATAACCAATGGGTCACAGAGGAAATTAAAGAAGAAATCAGACAGTTCCTTCAAATAAATGACAATGACAATACAACATATCAGAATCTATGGGACACAATGAAAGCAGTCTTATGAGAGAAATTCATAGCAGTGAATAATCATATTAGGAAAACACAGCAAGCCCAATTAAACAACCTGATTCTGAACCTCCAGCTTCTAGAATGAGAAGAGCAGAACAAACTCAAAGTTCATGCAAGGGAGGAAATTATAAAGATCATGGCAGAAATCAATGCAATGGAGACTAAGAAAACAATACAAAAAAATCAATGAAGCCAAGAGTTGGTTATTCGAAAGAATAAACAAAATTGACACACCCTTAGTCAACCTTATCAGAAAAAAGGAAAGAAAAGGCCCAAATCCATGCAATTAGGAATGAAAAGGGTGAAATTACAACAGACCCAGCAAAAATCCAGAGGATTCTCAATACTTACTTTGAGAACCTATACACTAATAAGATGGAAAACACAGAAGAAATGGACAGATTCCTAGACACGTATGAATTACCAAGTTGAATGATGAAGAGCTAAAAATTCTAAACAACCCAGTATCAATCAAAGAAATTGAAAACATAATTAAAATCTTACCAACCAAGAAAAGCTCTGGTACTGATGGCTTCACCACTGAATTCTACAAGACATTTAGAGAGGAACTACTGCTACTATTGTTTAAACTCTTCAATGAAATTGAAAGGGAAGCAATACTCCTGAAATCATTCCTGGAAGCAAACATCACCTTGATCCACAAAGCAGAGAAAGACCCAACTGAAAAAGAGAACTATAGGCCAATCTCACTAATGAACATAGATGCAAAAATCCTTATTAAGATACTGGCAAACAGAATGCAGAAGATCATCAAGAAGATCATACACCCTGATCAAGTGGGATTCATCCCAGAGATGCAGGGATGCTTCAATATATGAAAATCAATTAATGTAATACACTATATCAATAGAGCCAAGGACAAAAACTATATGATCAGCTCATTAGATGCAGAAAAAGCATTTGACAAAATCCAATATGCATTTTTTATAAAAACCCTACAAAAAATTGAAATAGATGGTCTCTACCTCAAACTGATAAAAGCCATGTATGAAAAACCAGCAACCAATGTCATACTAAATGGTCAAAAACTGAAATCCTTCACACTAAAATCAGGAACAAGATAAGGATGTCCACTATCACCATTCCTGTTCAATATAGTTTTGGAAACATTACCCACAGCAATTAGACAAGAGAAAGAAATAAAAGGAATAAAGATAGGAAATGAAAAAGTCAAACTGTCATTATTTGCAGATGACATGATACTCTACAAAGAAGACCCCAAGAACTCCACCAAAAGACTTCTAGATTTAATAACCAAATTCAGTAAAGTAGCTGGATATAAGGTCAACACACAAAAATCAATAGCTTTCCTCTACATGAACAATAGACTCTCTGAGAAGGAAATAGGGCAAAGAATTCCTTTCACAATAGCATCCAAAAAACTGAAATACCTAGGAATCAACCTATCAAAAGAAATCAAACACTTCTTCTCTGAAAACTATAGCACTTTGAAAAAAGATATTGAAGGGGATATCAGAAAATGGAAAAACATCCCTTGCTCCTGGGTAGGAAGGATTAACATAGTGAAAATGGCTATACTTCCAAAATTGCTATATAGATTCAAAGCAATTCCAATTGAAATCCCAGCAGCATACTTCATAGACCTTGAGAAAACAATCCAAAAATTCATTTGGAACAAGAAGAGACCCAGAATAGCAAAAGCAATTCTAGGTAACAGAGACATGGCAGGGGGTATTACAACCTCCAATTTGAAACTATACTACAAAGCTATGGTGATAAAAACAGCATGGTACTGTCAAAGAAACAGACCTGAAGACCAGTGGGACAGATTAGAAGATGCAGAAACAACGCCAGACACACTCAGCCACCTCATCTTTGATAAAGGAGCCAAACACCCTCACTGGAGGAAAGATAGCCTCTTTAATAAATGGTGCTGGAAAAATTGGGCTTCAACTTGCCAAAGACTAAAACTAGACCTGTATCTCTCACCATGCACTAAACTAAAATCAAAATGGATTAAAGATCTAAATATAAAAGCAGAAATGGTGAACCGGCTGTAACAGTGGTTAGGTAGAACCCTTGAAGACATCGGTGTAGGAAAAGATTTTATGAACAAAACCTCAGTTGCCTGTGAACTAGCACAAACAATCAACAAGTGGGATGTCTTCTTATTAAAAAGCTTCTGCACAGCAAGAGAAACCACCAGCAGTGTGAAGAGACAACCCACAATGTGGGAAAAAATCTTCACCTGCTCTTCCTCAGACAAAGGTCTACTATCTCAAATCTATAAAGAACTTAAAAAGATCAGACCTCCCAAATTTAAAGACCCAATCCAAAAATGAGCATCGGAAATGAACAAATATTTCCCACACAAAGAAGTAGACCTGGCAAATAACATATGAAAAAATGTTCAACATCACTGGTCATTCATTCAAGAGATGCAAATGAAAACAACACTGAGATTCCACCTCACTCCAGAAAGAATGGCTGCTATCATGAAATCCACCAATAACAAATGCTGGCGGGGCTGTGGGTAAGAGGAACCCTGCTCCACTGCTGGTGGGAGTGTAGACTGGTGCAAGCACTGTGGAAATCAGTATGGAGATTCCTCAAAGAACTAGGACTGGAAGTCCCATTTGACCCCACTATTCCACTGCTGGGGATCTTCTGCAAAGAATTAAAAGAATCATACTACAGTGATACTTGTGTGCCCATGTTCATAGCAGCACAGTTTGTAATAGTTAAAACTTGGAAACAGCCCAAATGTCCATCAACTGGAGACTGGATCAAGAAAATGTGATTTTTTTAAATAAAATGGAGTACTGTACTACTCAGCCATAAAAAATGAGAAATTAGAGACATTTATAGCTAAATGGATGCACATTGAGGCCATACTCTTAAGTGAAATAAACAGGACACACATGTGTAAATACCTAATAGTTTCTCTAGTGTGAGAAACTAAAAGTATCAATAAGGACTAAAAGGTATAATAACATGAAATATGAAGAAAAGGGGCAAAGGGGAGGGGAAGTGGGAGGGGTAGGGGAAAGGAAAGAAGGGAATGGAATTAATATAAGAAAATGAAAAAATGCAAACAAAGTCTTTGTAAATAGGGAGCGATGGAGGGGTTGAAGGGAGGGCAGGGGAAGGGGGGAAAACTAAGAACCCAAGAGAGTATGTAAAGGTGCAAATTTCCAATGATGAATGTCATTATACTGTACACTTAAAATGTACCAATAAAAGGATATACCAAAAAAAAATTGGAAGCATATAAATTGGCTCTCTCTGTCAATGGCTGACAGAGAGAGAGAGAGAGAGAGAGAGAGAGAGAGAGCCCAAAAGACTCTGCATAAGATCTAACTCCAAAATATAAAAGCAATTTCTTTAAAATGTTTGTTGCAATAATTTTTATCATTTACATCCTGCTTTCTTTCTATTCACATGGTTTCAAACTTGTTACAAGCCATTGATAAAGCATCATTATGTGGCCTAGAATACGGCAGCATAATCTTTCTTCTAGGTCCTTTCAGAAGTATATATGCAAAATTATTTTCTTTCAAACCATTCAGAAGAAGTATCAAAACAACATCTAATAATGTGATTTTACAGAATCTATTTATCTTTAAAATTTAAAAAATTATCCATTTGGTGACTAGAAATAATGACACTTGCTAAATGATTATGATCTCCCTTGTCTGTTTAAGTTCAGGAAAAATTATGAATTATAATTTAGATTTTTCAAATAAAGTCTATTGAGGGGTCAGGAATCTGCAATTATTTCTAAAGTATGAATAAAAAGGAATTATTCATAACTATATTACTATTTTATATTTTTTTGGTTGCTTCATCTATAAAACAGTAAAATTCTAATTTCACAATTAGTCTAAATGCCTGGAAGAAATGTATATAATAGTAACATAATCTTGAACTTTTTATTTACATGAACATATATGAAGCTATTATAAAGTGGAATTGTATGGCCCAAATTCTGTTGGCAATGATGAGGTTTATACATAGAATGAACACATTTTTTTAATAAAAGCCAGATGCTGATTATGTACTGGTTTCCTTTGTAATATTTTAATTTTTGTTTACTAATGATCATTTTGTCAATACCAATAATACATTTTCTAAGGGTTTTAATAGAATTTCTGGGGCATTTCCTTCATGTGATCAGAAGGGTGACCTCAGAACAGAGGAAATAGAACTCCACAGAGACTTTGGAAGCTGATCTCAGTTAGTAAAGAACTTCCCAGCCTTCACTTGAGCAGGAGGAGGAAGGTCTCCATCTGGCTGGGTGTTTAATTAGATAATACATAAAGCCTCTTCCTTGCTAAGCAGAAGAGAAAAAAAATGGACTTTTATGTTCTGATGAAATGCCAAGTTTTGCAATAGGATCATCCACATTATTCTCTCAAGAAACCCACGATAGGTAGAATTTAACTCATTTTACACCAATCACAACCAAATCCCAGGTGGTTCCTGAGTTTCTATATATGTGCTTATTAACGAAGAGGTATACCATGTTTTAAAATATTCCATTAAAACAATTTTTATATCCACTTTATGGAGAAGATTTTAGACTAGATTAATATAGCAAAGATAATGTTATAAAATGTCATGTAGTAAAATAAGGAAAATAAAGTGACAGAAGTGTTCACTGTCATACTCAAAATGGGGTAATTAGCAAAACAGGCAGGAAAAAAATTTTGCTACTTTACTCTTCGAAACTAAATCCTAAATGGCCAACTCTTTCATTTACCTAACTCAAGCAGGGATGTATGTAGTCACCATCTTTATTAAGATTTGCAATCAATTGTAATGATGACTTAGGTAACCCTTTGTAGCTCAGGAGCAGAGTTACTGAGTGTGCACACAAGATCTAATTTCTCTGTTTTTGAATGTGAGATAGGCATGACATTTTGCACGTAAACCTTACTCAACCTTTACAAATGAAAGCATCTGACACACAATGATTTGATGCATAATTGATCTCTCCTTAAGCATATTTATATACAACTTGTATTTTCAAAGAGTCCTAAAATAAATAGTAGATGTATATATAACATATAAAATATAGCATTATCTTTATTATCTGAACTAGTTTCTGACTATAAACACAGAGTTAATTTCCAAATAGATAATAGATTTGGGCCATTGATTTTACACCCATATGCTTTGTTTGTCATTGCGGTGCTGCACTAACATTAATTTGTAAGAAAATTATTAGGAGTGAAAGACACAACCTGTGGTCACAAAGCAGCACAAATGTAATGTTTTGGTGAATTACTAGGTAGATGAAAAGAGAGTCCAAATCAATAAATGGGATGGATTATCAGGACCAGAAAAAGTAAGCAAGGAAATAAATAAAGCAAATGCTTACTTTGTTAGTAATAGGGCAAAAATTCACATTGATATGTTAGAGCAACATATGGCATTTTTCTGCCTATTTAATGTTGTGGTATTTAACACTTTCTCTAAAGTCACTATAACACCCTGTGTCTAGAGTGACTTCATAATGGTGTTTATTAAACAATTATAGCCTTGTGTCACTGCTTGTCTCTCTGTACCCTTACTAGATTATAAACTCAGTGAGGACAGGTATACATTATTTTTTAACACTGTGTATGTAAGACTGTGTGGGATACATGCTATTAATTTATTATAATAAATATTTATAATATTTACTTTGTATAAAGTACAGTGTTAGATGCTGAGAATGTTGTAGAGAAACAACCAATTATATTCTTTGTTTTCATAGATCTTATTTAAAGTAAAAGAATTAATCAAAATGTTCAAGTTTACATACAATTACTAATACCATTGACAGATCTCCATAAGTGCTTAATTCTTCTACAAGAAATACACTCTTCATAAAAGTAATAGGAAACCAAAAGAAAAGCCTCAGACAAAATACTCTGTTTTTAAAAGTATAATTATACTTTCTATAAATTTATGGGCAACAATAGTATTACTTTTGTACAGAGAACAATTACAACCATTCTCAAGAAAATTTAAAAATTTTATAAGAAAAGTGGACCTTTTACCTCATTTTCTCTAAAGATTATCAGAATCAAGTAATGAAATACTACAATTATGGAGCACTTAAAGACAATGAGCACTTCTGAAAAGTAGGATTGTTCCATTTTTTAATTTACTATTTTTGTAAACATTAACATCAAATTTCTAAACTTTCATTAAATTAGGAATTTTATCTATTAAAAAAATCATCCCTTCATATGAATATTCTTCTATTAAAGATTTAATACAATCTTTAGAAAAAAATCTTAATGTGGTATTTATGTGAAAACAATTAGAATAACACAAGAGAAGCTTAATCTGTAAACAGAAATGATAACTTTAAATCATCCAGATCCCAGACTAATACAAATATTAGTACATTCTATGGTCTTAATAGCAATAATATGAAGCATTCAAAATCTGTTTTGCACATTTCCTGAGAGCTACTCAAAGTTTCCTTTCATTTCAGCCACCAGTACGAAGATCAACCAATTCTAAGGAGACTTCAGGCATCTTCTCCTAAGTACAAGATGGCACTTCCCACCTGCCAGGGCTTCTTACACCACAGCCCTCCGCAGAGCCCTCCTTCACTTCAATGTAAACTTTGCTCAGTAGGCCCTGGGAGAGAGAGGGGGCAATGCCCAGGGAGCCACCCTTAACCACTGGGAAGACGGGAGGGTGAATGGCTCCCCTTCCATCCCTGGCAGGGCAGTTCTGAGTCACATTTATCAAGTTTCTTACAGACCTCGAGGAACAGAGTCCTACTGGTCCACAGTGGCTGCCAGTGAGATAAAGCATCTTTGTACCTGAGCTCTGCCCTTTCCTGTTTCCTTTGCATTTTCCAACTACCTGCTCCCCAGGATCATACTTAAAACAAATAAACAAATAATAAAAAGCCACTTTTGTATGAGGCTCTGCTTTGGGGAGATGTGGACAGACGTCTTCTCTAAAATAAGAAAATAAGCACTTCCTAAATATCAGTTTATGTCCACCATAATAATTAAACCTGTACGAACATTTGAATAGACTCTTTAGGACTGTTAACCTTTTATGTTGATTATGCCATAAATCATGTGCATTAATGTCCAACTCAGCTGCTAAGAGTTTTTGCTGTATTATTTCTGATAGCCTATTTTGCTTAGTTTCATTAAATTTATTCCGGGAATGTTTTACCTGCTGGGTGAGCAAACTAAGTCTTTTGTGGATTCCTGGCTAGGAGCCCAAAGTTACTAAAACACTTTTGAAAAGAAGGGCTTGTTTACCTACACAGCAGAAAAACTCACTGGGTATTAAGATTGGAAGTAGGGAACTCTTTAACTAGTAAGGTGAAAAAAAATGAAATGCCATTAAACTTTTACTGAGGTAACAGTTTAAAGCTATAAAGGAAGAGAAGATGATCTTTAGATCCTAGTGCCTTCAGTGATCATTTGAAATATAGGAAACTTAACGAGATGAAATAAATCCAGTAGGACTCAGGACTTCCTCACCTTTGTACTTTATTTTATATTTTTAATATGCTGCTTTTTTGCATATCTGTATGACATAGATGCACTGACATTTCCATGGGAAGTATAGTGGAGTATTGGTTGTCATGATCATCTTTCTCATTAAACCATTGGCTTCTCCTCATATTTTAAAATACAAACAAGAACTATATTAAAGTCAGTGAAAAATTTGCCCCAATACATTCACAGGAGCATTTTTATGGGAGAAATAAGTGATAATGACTTTCTTTTTAAGTTTTCTTGCTTATCTCTTTGAAGGCTTTGTGTGATTTAAAGGGATTTTTTAAAAAACAAATGGAAAGACTAATTCTATGATTTACTTCTAGCATTTTGAATCATCCACTCTCTGGAAAGGCAAGATCTAGGTTAAAATCTGGTTGTGACAATTACTACTCAGACAAATGTCTGTAAGCCTCTAGTTCAGTGGTAGCAAACCTACAGCATGTGTGTGTGTGTGTGTGTGTGTGTTTTAAAGGCAAAACATATTAATATGTGAGTTGTTTTTTCTAAACTAAGCCTCAGTATTCAGATTTAATTGTAGTTTGGTACTTTGCAATAAATAAGTGGGCTTAGGGTTGTGGTCTGTGCACTTGTCTCTAAAAGGTTCACCATCACTGCTCTAGTCCCTTGTCTTTGAAAAGGAGATAACAAGTGTCTATCCTTTGAGGTGAATTCTGTACAGTAAGGTTAATTATTTAGCACAGTAAGGATTCAACAAATGCTATTATTCTTCATCATTATCATTATTAATTTTTTTTGTGCTGGGGATCAAACTCAGGACCTTGTGCTTGCGAGGCAGGCAGCAGAACCACTGAGCTAAATCCCTGGCTCTTTATCATTATTAATATAATCATCCTCCTCCTCCTCCTCCTCCTTGTCCTCTTCAAATGTCTAATGACATGGGATAGGTAAAAGCTTAAATTACTTGGAATGCTATCATGAACTTAATTCTTTTCATGATTCTGATTGCAAACTGAATTGGCTAAAAACCAAATCAAATTTTCCTGTAAGGTCAACATCAAATCTAACAATTAAATTTGATTCTTGATTTGGTTCTTATCCAATTCAGTTTATAACTAGAATTGTGGAATTAAGTTCATAAACTGAGATACCACTGAAATCCTATGAGGCAGTAGTAACTCAGTTTTATGGGGAAGGAAATCAATAAAATTCAAATACATTTTCCACAAAGTTCCTAAGTGACAGAGCTGAGACATAAACCATTTCTGTTGAACAATAAAGTTTGTAACTTTCTACTTAATATGGTTTTGTAAATTTCAGTAATCTGTGAAACAAATTCCTCCATAACAACCAATTTTTTTCTACAAATTATCATTTCAGAAAATCTTATTTGCTAAAGATTTTTGCTATTTGAGAATTCTGAATCAAAAAGTTCTTGCCAATCAAAAAAATTTATATTCTGATTACTATTGGAATCACTGGTATCACTGTACAGCTTCACAACTCATATTTTCTTTGTACAGTACTTTGCTGGTTGGAACATATAAAATAGTTAATATATAATTCCTAACATAGGCAAAGATAGTAAATAATTCTGTCATGTTCTTAATAAAGTAAAAAAAATTTAAACTAACTCAATGAGATGGATTATATGTTATATTTTTTATTTTTCATGTATTAGAAATGAATACTATAAAAAATAGCCTGTGGTCCAAAATATGACTTTTCAAACACTGAATGTCTTCTCCCAGAGACACTTTGGATTTATTACAAGGCCTTGTAAGGTCTAGTGAATCTTTCACTCTTTTCCACTTCTTTTCTACTTGCTGTAACAGAATTGTCAGGTCAGTGACTTACTACTGCAAATTCAGCAGAGCCCTTGCAACATTATGTGAGGCACTTTGAGATCAACCCAAACCATAACTTATGGTGCCACAAACAAAAAATAGAACATCAACAACAAAAACTTTCCTGTTAGTCTGCATGTGTCCACTCAGCAAGTGGGTCGCTTTTGTTCCTTGATATCAGAAACATGGCTTTGAAAAAACAGCCAAACCACATCATTTTATTTGATCACACTTTATTCTTCGTATCAGTACTCGATGCCTAGCTCTTTATGTGCCCAACAATGTTCTTAGCACTGAGAACAAAACAGGCCAAATCCTGCCCACATGAGCTAATATTCCAATGACAGATAGAAAGGGGAGCTCATAAGAACTATGGGTGAGAGCAGGCTGCCTGGGGGTTCCGGTACAGGACTGCCCGCCCCCTCACTGGCAAAACCAATGGGAGCCTGAAGTGTATTGTGGAGCCTAGAACTTTGAATCAGAAAACGTGGGTTCTAGATGGTGCTGTGACCTTCTTGGTTACCGACAAGTGAAGTAAATTGTCACATCTTTTTTGGTTCCATTTGCTTATCTGTAAAGGGAAACGATACCAGTTCGAGTTTTCACTTTTCATACAAAAGCAAATCTGAATTGAGTCCAAGTTACTGTGTTAAGGACTCCAAATCTCTTTCTAGTTTCTGTTTTCCAGTTTTTGCTTCTTTAACTAATAAGATAAGCTTTCTTTTTCTACCTGGATAATTCCTGTTGGGATTGCAGGATTCAGCTTAAGAGTTTTGTCTGGTACATTTTGATTTTTGCCTTCATAGAAAAAAATATGAGACATATTGCTACAGTATGGTCTCCTTCCAAGGAATTGTTAGTAAATAGTAAATGAAATAAGATGACCCTTTTAAGGCTGGTGATATAAATTAGCAAAATACTCTCCAAAAATCCTCTAGATTCACTGGCATTTGATAAGAAAGCCTGCCTTGAAAGAGTTTGACTATGACTATCAATACCTTAGATTATATTTTGGCCAATTTTGGTATTATTTGCTACCACATATTTCTCTTTTTATCCCTCCTAGATAAGCCAGTCAGGAATCTCTGTCTTACTTTTTTCCTTGTAATTGAGAGACAATGTTTGATACAGCCACATGGGGTATATCATGATAATTCAATATATGTACGCAATACATAATAATGAAATCAGGGTAATATCTTTACTCTTAATAATTAGCTTATAAATGCCCAAAACACTAAGCACAAAAAATATCATGTTAGTTGTCACATGAATAAAAAAGACAGTAGATTAAAAAAGAAATGTGAAAACATGGTCACATATTTATGAACAAATGTATCTAATTTGACAAAATTTTAACGTACCTGATAGCTTTCCACTATTTTTTCTACAACATGCTTCCAATGAACTGAAATCTCGGAAGATGATAAGACTTTGACGCCCACATCAGTGGGAGCTTCATTGGGGGCTGAAATTTGATGATAACATTAGCTTTATATAAAGAAATTTGAATAATAAATTAGAACCATAATTTAATATTTCTAAAATAAAATAAGTTCTGAAATTTTATCTTTCTTATTTTTACTAATGGTACTTTTCCCAGAGTGAGTGGTGACATGCCTATACATATTCAGACACAGGGACGTCGATGTAGATGTACACATACACCCACACACTTTTACCAAATATAGCACACTTCATGGATATTTATGATATCTGTGAGCAAGAATTGTACTAATTTTTTTATTTCTTTCAACAGATATGTTCAACAAATCCCACTGATGCAAATTAAAATTAATTTAGCAGTTCTGCCTTACCAAAATAACATTGGGTATTATAGAAAATTGTTCACTATAATTAATTTTATCTGACTTGCTATTTATATGAAACAAAGATACATGAAATATTTAATAAAAATTCCCACTTTTATGTTTAAGCTAAAGTTTAAAAAATGGCTTTACGATCCTTTGAAGCCAGTTTTGACGTCCACTATTTCTTGGGCTCAGGAAAGTGTTTGTCTAATCTTCTAACTGGGCATCAAATCAAATATGTATCAAAAAGACCTCTGTTGAGGAAAAAGTAATTTACATCCCTAATGAAACTGACACAAAGAAACCAAGAAAGCCTTTAAGCAGGGTGATCAGTTTTTATTGTCTTTCATTCAAAAGCCATAATCCTATTTAATGTTTAAAAATTTTTACACATGAACACTGTTGCCTTCCCAATCAAGGTGCACATGGAGTGAGCATTATGATTGATTTCTTAGCAGTAGAAGAAAAGATTAACAACTTATACAAGTTTCAGCACATGCAAGTCTTATGAGAGTCATTAAATACTTAGGAAAGGAATATAATTAAACACAAATGGCCATGAGTAAATAGAGGGCAAGTACTGTCTTCTGCATAAAAGCTGTTAGCATCAAATGAAGGAATAAGAGGTTGATATTAGATGAAAAGATAACTTGTAAAAGATCATAATGTATACCTAAAATGTACCAATAAACTCATTTAAAAAAAGATAACATAAAAAACTTTTAACTTTCCTTTTCTCTGAGAGATATATTTGCTGTTTTCAAATTATTAAAATTGAGTCAGACATAGAGAATATAAGATTTATACTAAGATCTCTTCCGCTAGTATTTGATTCCAAATTTAAATTATTTCAACTTCTTATTCCTTTATTTTGTTGAGCTAAATGACTCATAGAACCGCTTTGCATGTTTGTAAGTTAAAATAATTTTCATTGTATATAATTAAAATATGCAATATGATGTTGTGGGATACATTCATGTATACCTATATTTATATGATGAACTGGTTTGTTTCTACTGAAAGTACAGATGAGATGATTTGAATACATGTTACATTTTAACAAATTTTACAGCTAACAAGTCTATGGCAGAACATGTGTGAGAATTTCTATTGAGTTCCAAGAGATAGCAGTGTTTATTTTAGAGTGAAACATAATGCAAATCAATAGCTACAGCACAGTGCTTTTTCTCTAAGAGGACAGAAGTGTAGCTCACATAGTTTTAATTTCTGAACTTCTGTATTCATGTGTCCCACACATGTGCCACTACTTGGACAAAGGTAAATGTGTCGGTCAGAAGTCAAAGGGATCTTGATTTGCTTTTCTATGTCTTAATTATTTACAAGGTGTGCATGAGTAAAGAGAGGTAATATGGAAGTTTTCCTTTTTGATGAAAATATAAATAATACAAAACTTATTATTTTAAGTAGAAAATGACAGAAAATAATGTTTAATTTAACTATGCCTCATCTAAAAGTGTGCCATCTAGCTATATAAACTCCTCTATGTTCTGTTGGGTTAAAGTGTCTAGAAATGCACAGAGAGCCATTACCAGTATTGATTTTTTACCCTATGTGGCCTATAGGATAATTTTTTCTCCTTCTAAGGAAAAATAACTTTCTGATCCCTTTTCCGTGTAATTATATCTAGATTCCCTTTCATAATATTCTAGTATTCTATTGCAACAAAAATTACATGAATGATAAAATTATAAAAACCTTGGGCTAAAATTTGAGACAATTTTACAAGTAATATATATGTTTTAGAATTTTTAAGTACTAGACTTCATGAATACATAGGCATACTGAAGTTCCAATCAAATATGGAGAATTGCTGGCTATAAAGTTACAACTAAGAGGCAAGCAACAGAAGTCCCAAGCAATGACTGCAAGGATGGAAAAATATTTATAATTATTTTTGTCATTTATATGGGGAGACTGATGTAAATTTGGGTCAAAATTATACTCATTTGCTAAATGCATTATACTATAAAAAGATCTTTGAAAATAAGGCCTGAAAGAAAGCAAATTAAATGCCTACCAGAGAATTCCTCTGTCAGTAAGGTTGTTCTTTTACCT